>NC_140581.1:537528810-538128810 GCF_964204655.1 Triturus cristatus | reverse complement strand
CATGGAGGCAGTAGGAAGATGGATTGCGGGTAACTGCTTAAAGTTGAACTCGGATAAAACCGAGGTGATGATGTCTGGGAATAATCCTAATTTTTGGACCCCCACTTGGTGGCCGGCCTCTCTCGGACCGCTCCCCATACCCTCAAAAAAGGTGAAAAATCTGGGTATTCTGCTAGATGAGAAACTATCCTTGGGAGCCCAGGTCAATGCGGTAGTCTCAAAAACAGGGCATGTTTTAAGAACAGTGAAGAAGGTTGTGCGTCTCCTCCCGTTGGACTGCCGGAAAACAGTAGTCACAGCCCTGGTTTTATCAAGGCTGTAGCAGTCTATACCTGAACATTCAGCAAAAGTTTTTGTATAAACTTCAGTTGCTCCAGAATGCCGCGGCCAGACTTCTTACGGGCACTCCTAAATTTTCCCCAATCTCTAAAGAGATAAAAATAAATTGCACTGGCTCCCGGTGAGGAACCGGGTGCAGTTTGAATCACTATGTATACTTTTTATAGCACTGCAAGGATGGGGACCTGACCATTTCAGACGTCAATTCCAATGGTATAAACCAACGAGAATTCTGCGATCATCAGAAGCGAAATTGGTCGTAGTCCCTTCAACTAAAAAAGCCCAGTAGGGCGGCAGAAGCTTAGCCTTGTGTGCAGCGAAGGCCTGGAATGATCTTCCATTTCATTTGAGAAATGTTACTATTCTTTTAGTGTTTAGGAAGGGTTTAAAGACCTGGCTTTTTGACAAATAATTTCCTTTCTCCGGGCTCTGTATCATGAGAAGTAACTAGTGCCAGGACAGCTTTGGGTAATCGCGCGCTCTAGAAATCGCTTTAACATAACATAACATAACATAACAATGATCAAAATGAATTAGCACTTTATACCACTGAATTACACAATACATGAATCAACACAGGAAGATGAGGACAGCGGCTTAGGTGACAGAAGTAGTGTGTTACATGATTACTTACTTCTGGTTGAACCCCCAGAGTTTGAGGACGAGCTATACTTCCCTGACAACTAGGATTGAACTTCTTTTTTTCTTCCTTCCTTATTTACTTTTATTTGTGTGTGTCTGTCTTTCTGGTTCGAAACTTTGAATCATAACAAATCCATCACCACCGTCTACTAGTCTTTTTATTGTCATATTGGAGGTGCAGCTGTCTGCATACTGAAATCCACTACTCCAAGTCCTGCTCCTCCATCCTCCTGACTCGCCCTAAATCCATTTCCTCAAGCCAGATGATGATTGGATGTAGAATAATAAAAGTACAAGCAGCAAAATGTTGCCTTGTCGAGTCCCTCCAAAAGAAGTGGAACATGATGACTACTATAGCTATCCTCCTTTCCAAGCCGAGAGAGGCTTCACCTTAACTTAAGATGAGAAGGAACAGGTAATAAATGATGGCATGCATTGGACGCCGACTCTGAGAGTAATTTGTGTTTGTGTTGTTGTTTGTTATGCATGAAGTGAATTCATTTTGTACTAATATTATTTAATCTACACACTAAAAGTAACTCAAGTCAATGTTTCCCTTCTTGTTCTTTAATAATAAAATTGTACTTCTACTGCAGGCCGATCCATTGAATTTTTGAATATGTAATCTGGGCTAACTTTGTACACTGCACACTGAGTTGGACAACACCATGATGAAAACCTCAGTGACATAATATCTTCGCAGTCACTCAGTAGGATCAGAGCTGATTGACGGAATAACTCAGGGTGTTTCATGAGTGGCAGAAAAGGTAAACAAGTCAACAACAACCACAGCAGACCTCAAGTCAATGTTTCCCTTCTTGTTCTTTAATAATAAAATTGTACTTCTACTGCAGGCCGATCCATTGAATTTTTGAATATGTAATCTGGGCTAACTTTGTACACTGCACACTGAGTTGGACAACACCATGATGAAAACCTCAGTGACATAATATCTTCGCAGTCACTCAGTAGGATCAGAGCTGATTGACGGAATAACTCAGGGTGTTTCATGAGTGGCAGAAAAGGTAAACAAGTCAACAACAACCACAGCAGACCTACATGTCTGTGTAGTCGAGTGTAGTGGTATGACTGACAGCGGTGCATTGATTTAGTCACTTAATTTGGAAAATGCTATGTTGCTGTATATGTGCTTTGCCTGCTCTGTCCTATTTTTGTTGTAGGTTAATGCTGGAAAGAGAGTAGAAATGATGTATCCATGCCGCCTCTGAAAGTGTTCTTGTTGCACTCCACCGTAATTTATGCATTTTTTTCTCCTTGATTTTTCAATATCCCTTTTGTTTTTACATCTACAAATACAGGATGGCCCTTGCCCTGTGCTATACTGGGAAAAATAACTCACAGCTACCTTACCAATCCACATCCGCCAGGCAGGCAGTGGTGGCACCCAAGATTGATGAACGGATCGTCCATGGAAGGGAGGACCAAGAGGAATGCCGAAATGCAACTCCCCAATTTGACCAGGATAACATACAGTAACAGTATAAACATTCATCATCTTTTAAATTATTTGAATCATTTTTTATCTTCAAACATTACGACTGTGTGTTGTTGTTATTATGTTTGCTCTTTGCTTATAAATTATCTCTACATCTATTTTTTATTTTCTTTGCTATCTTTAAAAGTAAGCCCGGTACAACAGAACAGAAACTGTATGTAATTTGGGCCTCTCTGAGGGCAGACAGGCAAGGCAAATTGCATAATATACTGCTGCCCTGTACTGTCTAATTGTCTAGTAGTAGTTAGTAATACTTATAATTAACCATCAAGTTCTCATCATCATGCATGCATTTGCTTTTTCTCCCTCAACAGATTTATGGATATGGTCGTTTGCCAAGATTGTGTTTTGTTGTTTGTCCATGCGTATTGTTTTTCTTTGTCAAACCTTTCCCTAAACCCCCTTCCCAACCATACATCAAATACTAACCCTCCTCCCCCAGGCTGTGTGATTTATATTGAGGTGTGACTAAATTAATTGTACACCAATAATTGATCCAACGCTTGCTGGGGCGGATGTGGTGAAAGCAACACTAATTCAATGTCAAAGTTGGGCGAGGATCTTCTTCTGCTTGCCCATCCATGCTCAGTATATTCAAATTGCAAGTCAATTTTTATTTTCAAAGGAACCTAATCCATCACAATTAATTTCCGGCATCGATTGGATTCATCAACATACTCCTACACAGCACTTAAGGTTACGCTTGTGTCGAGTGACTCGACACAACTATAGTTTGTAACTTGTTGTACTAGGCTATCCCTGCCACCATTATTTTTTATTTACTTCATTCTACTACTACTCCCAGAGTCTCTCTCAGGTGACTGACTGTCTCATTTTCTTTTTTTGCAAATGCTACTGCCAATGTCAACAACATCAATCACAGGTAAGATAAGAAGTTTGGGGGAGGTATAATAATTGACTAGGAGGAGAGACTGACAGAACTAGTAGGACAAGTCACTCAGTGAAGGGTACCACATCTATCTGTTTGTGTGTTACAAAATCAGCAGCTTATTTAAATCAAACACTGGCTGCGGCCCTGCAGCAAGGAAACCATGTGATGTAAAATAGTAACCCCCCCCCCACAAAACATTAACTACATATGCTATGTTTAAGTATAAATATAATGTAATACCCTAACAAAAATGAACTATGTAAAAAAATCCCACAACACCCGACCCACCCCTCTCCCTAACCCCAACCAATATCCAAAACGAGAAAGTCCAACCAATGTCCAAAATGCCCATATTAATAAATCCAACACCCAATTCCCATCCACCAAAAAAAGGATTAAAAAAGGGGTAATCCAACAGGGTCTTAAAGTTATCGGCGGGCTCTTCTGATTTCCTTCTCCAGGACCTTGATCTTCTTAACACAAAATTAATTCAACACATAGTGGCACAGTAGCACTAGCAAGCACAGTACATAACATTTGGGGTATGTATCTATCCTCCCACTTCCTTGGCCTCTAACATTTGT
Organism: Triturus cristatus; assembly: GCF_964204655.1. Lineage (NCBI taxonomy): Eukaryota > Metazoa > Chordata > Amphibia > Caudata > Salamandridae > Triturus > Triturus cristatus. The sequence goes on along the minus strand of NC_140581.1, from coordinate 538,124,837 downwards.
GGAATTTCAGGCATTATACTGGCACTATTGACTCGAGTACACAGTACAACAGTCTTCTTATTCTCTCTTGTTTAGCGAAATAACGTAACCTTGTGTAGCCAGCATGCCAGCTCAGTCAGCTTGCACCCAAGACAAACATATTCGAGTCATGACGCACACTCACGTTAGTTTTATTTACTACTGTCTGCAGGTGGGGAAGCTTGTATTTTTCTATTACGGGTGGCACTGGCCATACTCTGTTACATCAAGGGCAACTGCTCAATTTCACCTTCACCCTGCCCTGACTACTACAAAAGGGCAGATGATATCTGATCCAATGATCATTGCTTATATATGGGATGACATGAGGCACTTTGTTTTGATTGATTGTGTAACCAGCCGATAGGCCACCCATGGCAGTCTGGCTGACACAGTCGAAAATAAATTAACATAGGTAGGGAGTGGTCCTCAGTTTAGGAGGTAGGTGCTTGATAACTACAGGGCTAATTCACAGAACTAATCTGAGACAAGATCCTAAACTTACTACTTTTGGTATTCACAGAAGGCCTTTAGTAGTAGTAAAGTTAGGACTACTAACTTTACTACTTCTAACTTGAGACAAAATCCTAAACTTACTACTTTTGGTATTCACAGAAGGCATTTAGTAGTATTAAAGTTAGTAGTCCTAACTTTACTACTACTAAATGCCTTCTGTGAATGCCAAAAGTTATGGTGATTGGTCTCATTCTGACCCTGCTGTGAGGGGAAAGATTTGGTTGCACCGACTCGGGTGGGGCTGCTGCACGCCCTTAAGATCACAGCAGGTGCCAGAGCTGGCCCCTGCAGTGAGAGTTACAGAACTCCCAGGCTTCTTTCAGGGCGACAGCTCGCTCCAATTTCTGAAATTACGGACAAAAGGCGTCCGTGACAAAATTCCTTACGGACAATGAACAAGAGGCCCAAATAACGGGTATCCCATGAAATTTACAGGCCATTGGTCACGCTCGCTGTAACAGATGTAATGAAAGTGGTTTGGACCCCAAGTGGGAGGACTATCAGTCTTCTGCATGGAATTTGCAATGTACTAAAGGAAAAAAGGCATTAAATAATAAAGTGAATAAGGTGTGTGAAAGAAAGAATAAGTAACACAGGATAGTTTTACATAAAGGAGCGATGGCACCACCATGCAGCTGGCCAGGCACATCGTGCTGCTATGTCCTCACATTCAGGCACCAGGGGACACGTGCAGGGGTGTGGTCCAAGTTACAGGCCCAGTGATACCTTGCATTTCAAGGCAGTTGAGAATATGTCCCAAGCCACCCATGAGGGGTAAGAGCATACTGTAAACTCCAGGAATTGACAAGGGGCAGAACACCTAACAAACAGCATATGTCATGATGACAAATCAGTGGCAGAACCAGGCACCGCAGCCTCCAGCCCCTTATGATCAAGCATCAGTTGCAGCACTACCACAGTTCAGTGAATTGGCTGACCCGGCCATTCGCACTGAGAGGTAGCTCTCGGGTCGCATGTCTACAAAACTATTTATGCACCACCCACAAGCCTGACGGCACAATCAAGAGATCACTTCTGATGCACTTTGCTGCGGCAGAATAGTACAATCTATTTGAGAACTTGACCAACACTCGGGGAGGGGGACGATGACTTTGATGCTGCAGGGACAAATCTGATTCAACACTTTGATCCGTAACTCAATCCCGACTATGAGTGCTTCAAACTACGTCAAGCCCAACAGGGGAGGAGGAAGCCGTCAACATGTTTTAAGCATGGCTCATGAAGCTGGCGAGAACACGCGTCATCAATAATTAGCTGAAAGATATCTGTGCCCAAGTGATACAGGGCTGTAAGTCAGTGGTACTAAGATGTCTCGTTCTCTGATAGCCTGGCATAAACCTAGTCCTAGCCAACTCCCATAAGTTTTTGAACAGCCTGGCTGATGGTATGAAGTGTCCCTAGGGAGAGGTGCTACCCCAGGAGGGTCCAGGTAATGGAGGTGAAGGAAGAACACGCCAACGCCATCCAGAGGTGACCAGATTACCACGTCCGCCAGGCATATCGAGACAACAAGGCAACAGGTGCGGCAAATATGGCCAGAAACACCGGACACCGAATGATTGCCCCATGCGAGGGCGGGCGTGCTCTGAATGCAGGCAAATGAATCACTTAATGTATAAAGACTAGGGAGCGACCCCACTGCCCAAGACAGGGTACCTCAAGTACGTAAGAAAAATATATTCTCTTGGGTATCTATAAAGACCACCTTTCTTCAAATATATACTATTATGTCATACATACATCTATCACCATTCTTCCTAACCAGAGCTGAAGGCACCACAATATCGATTGTTATTGAAAAGCACTCTTTTCTTGAGGATATGAGTATGTTAGTGAATGCTGTGAGCTGTCATATTTCTGGTAGAAGTCTTGCGTGGGGCTCTTATGATTTGAAATTCAAGTGATGGATTAGGTTGTGTGCATTATATATTCTTAATAAAACAGTCAAATTGTGATATTAGGTTATGAATGAATTGATTGCTTGGTAGAACCCCTCAAACAACTGTGTGGACATTTTGATAACAAATTCCTTTGTTAAATTGCCTACATGGGCTTACTTCTTAGAGAATCTCTAAAATGTAGAAATGCGCCATTACATGTTGGACAGTGTAAATAAACAGTGCAAATGGGGAACGTTAAGAATTCTATTACATGCACATTTATCAATATTAAAAGAGATGTCTAGGTCTGTTGTCTTAATAAATAATTCTTTGTTTTATTAGGTTTTTAAATTTTCATGAAAGGCGGAGAGAGTATATTATTATTCTTGTCCTGATGAAGGTAGGATTCCAATAAGTATCCACCACAGAAACGCATTGACGCTTGTGTGTTTAGAATTGGTTAGATCTAGGAACTACCTCATGTCGAAATCTACTATGAAACAATAGACTGATGGTTCCATATAAATTGATTCTCACTGGAAATAACCATTCTTCGATGAATGTAATCATTTCATGCAATGTTCTTGCTCTCTAGTACTTCTTCTTTTTAACATACACTTTTATATGTATTTTATCATTGAGACTGTATGACTCTGTTGATAATTGTCTATGTAATTGTATAATTTTTAATAAATTGTGTACACATTATATCATTTAAAGTTCTTATCATTTTGTTACTTGTGGTTGTTCGTGGGGGTTCACATTGAAACTTGAGTCTCGATCGATATTGTGGTGCCTTCAGCTCTGGTTAGGAAGAATGGTGCTAGATGTATGTATGACAGAATAGTATATATTTGAAGAAAGGTGGTCTTTATAGAATGCGCGATAACCTTGTTCATACAAGACCCAAAAGTAAGCCACCCTTGGGAGCGTCAACACTGTGGGACCTTCCACCAGTACAGGGCCACTATCCCTGTGGTTCCTGTTCTGTATGTCCCCAGACACAACAAGCAAAATCGATTGATCTAGGGTTGGCCAAACCTTGGATTTTACGCAAACATACAAATTGTAATTCTGACAAAGTGATTTACCAGATTACATGCCCTTGCTCACTTCGATACATTGGCATGACCACACGTAAGATTAAAACCCGTATCAGCGAACACAAGAGCACCATAAGACGCAATAAACAAGCTACCAGATTGACTAGTCACTTCCTCGCTCTTAATCACAAACCTGAGGACCTGAGATGGATTATCCTGGAACAACCTTTTATTCCATCGCACATCAGTGATATTACGAAATTTCTTTTCCTCAAAGAGCAGAAATGGGTGTTTTCAATTAAAGAGCGATGTCCAGGGTTTAAATGACCAAATACCATGGACATCGCTGTGATGACCTGCAATATAGAGTGCTAATGTGATTTTTCGTGAGATTCTCCACACAACTTGAGTTGCTCTACTAGACTTTGACCAGCAGTATAGAGTGCCAGCGTGATTCCTTGTGAGATTCTCCCCACACAACCTAATTTGTTCCATCAGACTTATAATAGCATTGTTATACCATCTCTTATTGACCACTAGCCTCATCACTGTCGGGAGAACATGTCATCATTCCCGTAACTTATGCGCGCATTTTTTCAAAATATTAAAAGCGCGCTCCACTTGGCTCACTTTGATTACTTTCAATCATTACAATAATGGATCTTGGGTTCCATAATAAGACATGTAAGCGTCCCAAAACATTGCTATATTCCTGGGATGAACTACTACTGACTAGGTTAACATATCGCTCGGCACTCAAACTACAACCCCCATGATGCCCGGATCACGTGCTACCGCGTCATCTGTGGGCGTCCTCTGTGGACGCTATTCCGGCATCTTTGTTTTGGATTGTATAAAAGACGGATGGGATCAAGACCGCTTACCTCCCCTCTGGCTCAGCAGTTGCCCGAGGTACCGACGGAGAGGTAAGACCGGTGCACACACATTATGCTCTGCACGTTACGCATGACTCGTATAGATGATTTTTTCAACTTGTTATGCCGCTGAAGCAATACTACAGGGGCTGTCTGCAGGGGCTGATCTGCACGCTACATATGGCTCGCACACATGATTTTTCTATCTGTTATGCCGCTGTAGCCATACTATAGGGGCTTTAAGCTAGCTCCCCTTCCAATCCAGATATCGGACATTATTTGTTCCCTCTGTTATTTCATATACATGCCTGTTCTCGATAGACGAAACTGCATATATGATTAGAGATGAGTGCAGACAATATCATTCCTGTGTGTCTGCACACGAGTTAACAACGCTACGATATTTCTCTACTCATTATTAGATTACCATCAGTAATATTCTGCTCAGACAGGGCTTTACCCCGGTTACAGGACTATGCCTATGTTTTTCTGCCCTGGGTTTTTAAGGATAAGCGTCTCCAGTTTTTTAAGGTAGTGTGTCACATTACATTATGGACCATGCCTCTTATTCATTGTTTTAGAGCGGTGCCTCCTGTTTCCTGAGCAGTTGCCAGGTGAGGCGAGGCGAATACCCAGATTTATTCGGGTAAGTGTTAAAACTTGTTGTACCTTTATCTTTTTGAAAGGGTTTCTCCTACTAATACGTATCTGGCATAATTGAACATTAATTTGATGCGTTGTGTGACCTATCATCCATAAGGCTTCACCTTTGAAACATTATTTTCATTATGTTTGTTTCCACCTTACAGGTAATTTCTTCCACACCTATTCCAGGTGCAGGTAGTATGATTTACCTTTTTCACATTTAAGATGCAGTAGCTTATATGGTCCTGACGAAAGCTAGGGTACATCCACCCAAGGCTGAAACATGTCGACCACCTCCACCACAGTTATTTGTTAAAACTGTCAAAAGCACTGTTTTAATTTGGTACCAAGGCAGCACCTCATTAAACAATTTTTGTGCCTTGTTCCCAATTTTATTACACCACACTCACTTAATTGCACTGCACACATCACCCCACACAAATCCCTAGAGTGGTCTTCTCATAGGAACAACATTGCCACACGAGCATCCGGGACGTACTCTGAACCCTGCCTCATGACAACTTGGCGGCATCCGGTTTCCAGATAAGTCCCTGGTTTCCCAAATGATGAGGCAAGCCACTTCATGTGGGTGATGGGAACCTTCAATGCATTCATAGATCTTAAATGCATGCACATATTCAGAGAGATATTTTGGTAGGAACACATTTTTGATGGTGTAGCTGTATGAAGTTCACCTAGCCCTATAGACTCACAGTTAGTTTTGTATTTAGATTTTGGATTGGGATTTTTTCTGTTTGAGTCTTTAAACTTGTATCCCGTAGACCCCCTACTCTTTTTGAGATTCTTTTTCATTGGGTCTTTATAGATACCCAAGCGAATATATTTTTCTTACGAAATTAATCACTTAGCCAATGTGTGTCAAAAGGAGAGGCTATGGCCTAGGTCGGGATACCGGAACAGAATGATCTCTGTTCTGTTACAACTGTTGATCGACGAGTAGGAGATAGAAGTTTCTTCGGAGAGCGGTATGCAGGGTGTGCACACCTGAAGAATGATGACAACAACGAGCTGTTAGTGGCCTCGTTCGCCCGGAAGGAGGGAAATCAAAAACAGCCCCCAATATTGTTTATGGTGGAGATTTGAGGCACCTTTGTAACAGCATTGCTAGACACTGGGAGCTCTGTCAACGTCATTGACTCAGTAAAGTTTAACAAGATCACGCTACACCCCAAGCTAGCTGCCACCAAGGCATGGTTCTACATTTACAGCGGCACGGAACTGCTGCCCATGAAGAGAACATTGGAGGTCAACGTAGTATGGGATGTCTGACTGATGAGAGCCCACTTCCATATCACTTAAGTAGACGCAGGCATTCTCATGGGCTTCCACACTGCAGAGAACCTGGGACAGGCGTTCTTTGCCAGACAATTACACTAGTCGCATGCCACGGCCTTCATGCAAAAATTGTCCCAGCTATTCAGAGCTCTGGGGCTTCTTGAGGGCAAACATGACTTTTTGCACATCGAAGGGGCAGTAAGACCCATGGCACTACATCATCAGATTGTTCTGTTTCACCTGATGCTGCAATTGGATAAAGAGCTGTGGGACCTACAACAGAAAAGGCCTGTCAAGAAAGTCACAGGCAGTAAGCCCTGGGTGTCCTAGTTAGTGATTGCACCAAAGTCCAAGCAGCCAGGGGCTATTCGGTTATGCGTTGGCAGAAAGCTCCCACAAAAAGGCATCCGAAGGGAGCGACACATTAAACCAACTATGGACAACCTAATGGGCCCACTGGTTCTCTAAGCTTGATCTTAATGCCGGCTATAACCAGCTAGTGCTTGTGCCTGACAACCACTACATTAAGACCTTTTTGACACACATAGGCCCAAGGAGGTAGCGAAGGCTCAACTTCTGCATCTCATTGGCTGTGGAGATGTTCCAAAACACCATCAAGAAGACCCTCTCCTGCCTGCTGGGGATGTTGAATTTAAGTTACAATACCCTGATTTTCTCTGGTACCCTTGAGGAACACAATATGTGGCTGAGGGCTACCTTGAGATTGTTGGCAGGATGTGGATTGATGTTGCAACAGAAATGCTCATTCTACAAGAACTCTATTGCATTTTTCAGCTGTGTGTTTTCAAGAGATGGCCTAATGGTAGAACCGAAGAAGGTGGAAGCAATTCAAAGTGCATCTATACCTCAGAATGAAACTGAGGTGAGAAAGTTCCTCAGTATGGCGACATACTGTGGCCAGTTTATCCCAAACCTAATTATCCTGTCTGAGCCACTGAGGACCCTGACGAGAGCAGATGTTCCATGGGAGTGGGGCTGAAAAATGGATATGGGAGGGCGGAGCTTGCCTGGCCTCAAGATGGCCGCTAGGTAACCGAGCTCCTGCACACATCGCTTTTATCCTACAATAATATCCTTCATCCACAGTGGTTAAGGCCGCAAATTACATGCAGAAAACGGCGCTGTGCACTGGCCACGCATTGAACCGCTCATTTTCCGGATTAGACAATATGCGGAGATGGATGGGGCCCCGGCCCGTCTGCCTCGGAGGAGCTGTTGTGGAGGCCGGCGAGACCTGGGGGTCCCCCGCTGCTGCGGCCTCAGTGAGTCAGGGCCAGATGTGGGCAACCAGGCTGTGGCACGTGGGCTCGGCAGGGGCTATGCGATCATTTGCGGCCTGCGGGGGGACTCCCTGGTGTGTCGGTGGTTGGGCCGCATCTAGATGCAGTGTCGTTGCTCGAGAGACGGAGCCGGTCGACTGCCCCTGCCCTGAGGTGGTTTGGGCTCTGCCTTGCTCAGTGGGGGCCTTGGGAGCGATCGTAGTCATTTGGTGCTGCCCCCCACCCTGCATCCAATTTCAAAGGTGTGGATCGTGTGATAGAAGGTGCCATTTTGTGCTGGGGCTTGGCTGTGCCCACAGCCCCGCAGTGGACCTCCAAGCTCCCCTGGTGACTGCAGCAACATGTCAAGCTCTCCTAGGTCCGGAGAAGTTGTTGGCTATGCCCACCCATCGGCGCTGCAGCGCTCAGCATTTGTGTTACCAGAAGGGGACAGAGGCCTAGCCATTGAAGATCAACAAAAACCCTGGGGTTGGGAGAGACATCTCGGGAGGAAGCCAGTCAGTGAGGTATACCATGGACAGCCAATGCATATAGGCATTCGAAGATTTGCTTCTAGGGACATTTGCATAGCGCTTGCTGCTAGATTGGTTCGATAGAGCAGCCTCGCATCATAGTTGTAGGCCTCAGGCCTAAGTGCCAATCAAACAACGGCAGCATGGGGAACACAACTCAGCGGAAACTAAAATTTGACGAGTGCAAATCCACTAGATCTAATGAGGATGGCACAGACACTGATCCAGGGGAACATGTAGCCTCTGGTCCTGAGCCAGAGGAAATCTACGCCATATTTTGGAGGCCAGGCAACAGAGCCTCTACACCATAGATGGAATAATAGACTTTCTCTCCTTTCGTTTTGACCGCATGTCAGAAAGGTTGGTCAAACATGCGGAGAGAATATACATGGTGGAAAGGCGAGTTTCGGAGATTGAGGATAGTAATGTGGAGACCTCAAGTGCGCAGAAGCAGGAGGCGAAGCTTGTGGAGTTACTACGGGCTACGACAGAAGATCTTGAAGCGCACTCTAGGCACAACAGTTTGCGCATAGTGGGTCTCCTGGATTCCACTTCCACAGGGAACATGGAGCTCTAAGTGGAGATCTTACTTATCACTCTAATGGGCAATGACACATTCTCTGCAATGTTTGCAGTGGAGCAGGCACATTGGTTACTGGCACCAAGGCCTCCCCGGGAACCTCTCACTGACCTATTATTGCCCATGTGCTCAACTACCAAGACTGGGATGCTGCACTGCGGAAAGCATGTGAGTTATGATCACTCAACTTTGAGGGCTCCATGTTGTAACTCTATCTGGACTGCTACCCACAGGTCCAGGAGACGCGTAGACGCTTTGCGCCTGTCAAACTCAAGCTTAAAGAGATGAACATGCCATGCTTTACCTGGCTGCTTGAATGTTACACTTGGCCGGAAATCAAAGGTGTATGCGGACCCGGGAAGTGCCCAACAGGCACTTTAAGGCTATACTAAGGCATATAACAGTTCCCAGGCAATGGTGGATAAGGCGGCAGACAATACGTTCGGGAGTTCGCTAGACCAAAACGATTGACATATTGGGACGAGTGAACTGGGCGCTCAATAACCAGACATAAACTTAATGAGGACTACATGGTCGGTGAGACAAGCTATTTCTGTTATACTGTTGTACCTGTGACTAGCAAATTCATAGGCTAATTTCCATACGGGCGTCACTCTGCATCCATCCACAGTTGGCGGCATCACTCTCCATCTGTCCACTGTTGCTTGTTTATTGAGAAGCAACAGTGGACAGATGCAGAGTGACACCGCCATACTTAAGGATTTAAGACCCTATTAAATGAAGAGCACATAGAAACCCTGTGATATATCACTCAGGCCTAAGTAGGCAGCATTATACCAACATTGGAGGTTATGCCCTATTTGTGCTGGAGGTTCAACAAAGAAAGGAGGACAGAGTGGCTAGCTGTTGTTCAAATATGCATTTCGTATTGATCCTTATACAAGATGTTTTTTAAAAGCATTCTCTGGTGTTGGGAGAAGCATTTTATATTGCCTGACAAGGAGTTTCAGGATAGAAGTGACTTCTGCACTCTGGTCAATCTACTTTTTAAGATATCATCAGAGATACCAGAGGCATTATATAGATGTTGCAGTGTTACAAGAAACACACTTAGTGCCAGCTACTGGCCTGTTGACACAGAGGAGAATGAAGGGCACCTGTGTGGTGGCTGGCTTCACTTCTCAAGCAAGGGGTCTCCTGCTCAGGGTCAGACAGGGGTCTAACATAACAATACAAACAGTGGCACTCAATACTGAAGGTCAATATGTTATAGTGCATAGTCGCAAAGGTAACCTTGATGTACAAGTTATGGGAGTGTATGGTCCTAATTATGACAATCCTCAATTCTATCATACACTGCACACAAAGTTCATTGCAAACACAACAGTGCCCACTCTGTGGGGAGGCAGCTTTAATTTTAATTGCGTGCAATCCCCTGCACTCGCTGCTCGTAAGGCCCCCAGCACCCACCTGCAGCAGCACCTAAGGCAGTTGCAGCAATAGCAGAGTCAGAAGACCTGGTGGACATATGTCAACACCAGTCACCAAGGAACAGAGAGTACACATACTACTCATTGGTATATGACATCCACACGTGGATAGACTACTGGCTGGTGCCCCACTCTCTAGTCCCGTAAGTAACATACTGCAAGCACCTTCCACGTACATATTCAGATCACTCCCCAGTTAAATTACAATTGGAAATAGACAATATTCTGCCCAGGGTCCGGACATGGCAGTTTCCCCAATATTTCCTGCTTAATGAGGTGTTTAGAATGGAATTTTCGAAGGAACTAGATCTATTATTTGCCATCAACCTGGGCAGTGTCCCTAAGATGGCCACCATATGGTAAGCATTTAAGGTCTTTATTAGAGGCGTGGTCATTTTAAAACACGCTGGGGTGCTTCACTCCATTAGGGGTCAACTACAAAGACTCAAGACTGAATTAGCAGGGCTGGAACAACAAGCGACAACAGACTCATCTCCGGAGGTCCTGGGCCAGTTTAGAGCTAGTAAAGATGAATATAACAACGAAGCCTTAGCAGAGGTGGTGTATCTTGGAAATTATGCTTCTGCGAAGGTGTATGGAGAAGGGAACTGATGCTACACTAGCTGCCTTGACAAGGACGTCAGGGGGGTTGAACGAGGTATTGGAGTTGCAAGACGAACACGATACGGTACTGCACAGAGCTGTACAAATAGCGGACAGATTTCACGCCTATTGCACAGAACTTTACAGGTTGCGGCCATCTGACACTGATGAGTTGGATGAAGAGTACCTATCATATATAGACATGAAATGGTTGACAAACTCACACAGGGAGCACCTGATGGCATCATTACGCCCTACCGAAATCACAGCAGCATTGAAAACAATGGCCAACCACAAGACCCCGGGGTTGATGGACTAACAGTGGCCTTTTACAAAGAATACATTGACCAGCTGCTTCCGCATCTGGTACATTTATTTGAGGAAATGGCTATAGATGGAGTGATGCCCCCAAGTATGAGAGAGGCCACTCTGATCACACGGCTAAAGAAAGATAGGCCTCCTAACCAATGTTCTTCATTCAGGCCGCTCTTGCTGCTTAACACTGATACCAAGATTTTTGCTAAAATTCTTGCCAATCCTCTTGTCCCCTTGCTCCCTATAGTGGTAAACCTGGAGCTGTCGCGCTTTCTGCAACCCCGATCATTAACAAACAATTTGCGCACCCTGTTTGGCACCATGACCATTATTGACCAAGAGATGCAGGCGGCAGCAGTTTTTCTTGATGCAGAGAAGGTCTTCGACTCATTCGAATGGCGCTTCCTGAGAGCTGTACTGAGAAAAGTGAGAGTAGGGGAGATATTCCTCAAACTAGTTGGCGTTTTATATGAGAAACTCACTGTGTGTGTGCGTGTGAATGGACATCTTTGAGAGCCAATACACATCACTAGGGGCACACGGCAGGGGTGCCCTTTGTCACCCCTCCTATATGCGCTTGAGGGGAAGCCCCTGGGGTGCGCGTTGGGCGAATACCACGGGTACCGCAGTTTACGGTTCCCCCAGTATAACTTGATAATCGCTGCTTACACAGACGACACACTTTTATATGTCAAAGAGCCCTGGCGGAACTTAACACCTGTTTTGCAGGAAGTAGAACGCTTAAGTCAACATTCGGGCTTACGCATCAATTGGAACAAATCTATAGAGTTCTCTCTTACCCCTTGTACAGTACAGGTGGTGATAGATTACCTTTTTGCGTGGACGACAGAGCCGACTCGCTACCTGGGTGTCCAGATTCACACTGACCCAGAAATTGTGGTTTGCGAGAACTACAGTAGGGCGATAAATAAACTGTCAGAATCTATTGAGAAGTGGATTCACTTGCCTCTGTCGTTATTGGGGTGTATCTCACTTTTAAAAATAATAGTGCTACCATGTTTTCTGTTCTTGTTCATCAATGTACCTATTCTAATGTTGAAATAAGTTTTTATTGGACACTTCGATCTCTTCTGCTCTGGTTGGCCTGGGCCAGGAAGCAGCCGCGAGTGTGATGAGAGACACTTACAAAGCCCTATTTAGCAGGGGGACTTAGTGCCCCCGACTTTGAATTATACTACTGGGCTGCTCAGCAGATGCACGCATATCATTGGCTGCATGGCGCTCCAGACACCCCACAGTTATTCATTGAAAAAGCGGCCGCTCAGTCCCATTCACTACCACAGTGCCTCTCTGAGACACCGATTAGGCGCTATCACGTCATAGACCCGGTGGGATGCATGAGGAGGCTACAATGGAGGGCGGCTGGAATGCGAGGCCTCACTTTACTCTATTCTCCAAAATTACCATTGGAAATGTGTGGGTGGTTGCTAATGAGAAAGAAGAACGAGTTCATCTCAGCAATACATGCGTTAGGCATAAACACTATGGGCAACTTTTTAGGTCTCGCCTGATCCAGGACATGCGAAGGTCTGGCTGATACATTTAGGCTTTTCCCCTGCCACCAGCTTGCAATTACACGCACAAGCATGCGCGCCTCGCTCCACCCCTCCATGTGCCTCTCTGTCCTGTTCTCCTTCTTTGCGCCCCTCTTGCTCCCCACCCACAACCCGCCCTTTACCTTCTTTACTCCTTCCGCCTTCCTCTGTTCCCTCCCCTTTCTCTTCTTCGCGTCCGTCCATCTGTCTCCTCGTCCCCCTCCCACAGTTCCTCTGTGACACTCGCGCTCTCCTTTCTCCTGCACCTTGGCTCCTCCCCTCTATGCCTCACCTTCGTCTTCTCCCGTCTTTCCCTATGCCCTCCTTGCTCCCAGTTCCAGCGCCGTTGGGCCTTGCCCTCGCACCCCCGTGTTTCACTCGCAACGTTTCCTGTTCTTCTCGCGCACCCTGTCTGCCGCCGTCCAGCTTTCTTACTTCCAGTCTCTCAAGCCTCACAGCATAATTCTTGTTTTATCGTAGAAGCAGTTTGTACAAATTACGGATAAGTAGCTGCTCATTTTCATTCTTCAGATTGGTCCTGCTAAAGCGCGCCTAATGTGACACGGTCCACCTTTTTTTATTATCGCTAAAAATTGGCAGTCACATGATCAGCGTGGTTTGGTGCATTGCTCCATGCACTCTTTGCAGTGCATGTTTCATACATATCGTATTTCTTTCTGTCCATGGACCTTTTGTGTTTGCTGCCTTGCTCAGCTGGGTCATTCTTGAGTGTTATGCACTCGTTTTTCAGTGGCAAGTACATCGTGGATGTAGTTTCCGGAATCAGTTCACAAGGGAATTATTGGTTATTTTCATCAAGTAACGACAGTTGTATATGCCCATGCTGCCGTTTGTGGCTGCGTTGGGCTTCGTTCTTTCCGCTCTGTTGTATACTGGAGCATGCATGGCTGCAAGTGTGGGTGTAGAGTGTGGTCCGCGGGGTAAAGAGGGGAAGTTTAGCTTCACTTTCATACATCGATGCAGTGATGAGAGAGTAGCACATCCATACTTATCTTTTATTTGCACCTTATTCATTAGCCTCCTGATGGTCACAGTTGGGAGTTTTTTCACCCAAAGGACCGTGTTTTTATAGGCAGTCTCCAAAAGTGTAATGTTATTTACTTAAGACCAAATTGGTTGGCGGGTTTAATTTCTTAAACACTTGTGCCTTCCGGTAGCAGACATCGGGTCAAGTATAGCACCTGAGGCCCGTGTTTAAGATGAGATGTTTAGCTGTGTTGAAGTTATTATTGAGATATTTAAGCAGGCAAACGTTACAGTAGCATTGGGTCTGTAACTTTAAAGGATGCTATCCCCAGTACCAGCATCACTCTGGACAACCACAGCAACACTCTGCAGCGCCACAGCGTCAATCAGCATCACCACAGCAACAGTCAGCATCACCACAGCATCACTCAGGGCCACCACAGCATCACTCAGGGCGAGCACAAAATCACTCAACGCCACAACAGCATCAGTCAGCACCACAACAGCATCACTCAGCACCACCACAGCATCACTTAGCACCACCATAGCATTACTCAGGGCCACCACAGCATCAGTCAACATCACCACAGCATCAGTCAGCAGCACCACATCATCACTCAGCACCACCACAGCATCACTCAGGGCCACCACAGCATCACTCGGGCCACCACAGCATCACTGTGCACCACAACAGCATCACTCAGGGCCACCAAAGCATCACTCAGGGCTGCCACAGCATCACTTAGGGCCATCACAGCATCACTTAGGGCCACTACAGCATCACTCGGGGCCACCACAGCATCACTCGGGCCACCACAGCATCACTCAGCAACACCACAGCATTACTCAGGGTCACCACAGCATCACTCAGGGCCATCGCAGCGTCACTTAGGGCCATCACAGCATCACTCACCTCACCACAGCATCAGCACAGCATCACTCAGCACCACCACAGCATCACTCAGGGCCACCAAGCATCACTCAGGGCCACCACAGCATCACTCGGGGCTACCACAGCATCACTATGCGCTACCACAGCATCAATCTGCAGCGCAACAGCATCACTCTGCAGCGCCACAGCATCACTCTGCAGCGCCACAGCATCAATCAGCATCACCACAGCATCAGTCAGAAGAACCACAGCATCACTCAGGGCCACTACAGCATCACTCAGGGCCACCCCAGCATCACTCAGGGCCACCACAGCATCACTCAGGGCCACCGCAGCATCACTCAGGGCCAGCACAGCATCACTCAACACCACCATAGCATAACCCAGGGCCAGCACAGCATCACTCAGTGCTTCTTACACTTTTTAATTACAACTTCTTAGCACGCTGCAAAGAAGCCACACTTCTCTACAGCACAGCTTAGAAACATTGTCAAAGTCAATAGCTCTACCGAAACACAGGCGCCCCAATGCATAGACAATAGGTTTTGCCTCTGGGACATTGTAAGTGTTTAGTTATCCAGCACAATATCCTTCATTAAACAACATCAAGTGTTGCATGGCTAAACACTTATAAGATCCCAAAAGCTAGAACTATTGGCTATGCCAATGCTTGTTTCTAGATGGGACAGTGACAGAGGGTCACACTCCAGACAGACTTTCCAAAGGCTCTCCTGCTTGCAGGGTTTAATTTATTTTGTGCACACCATGTGCTACAAGCAACATTGGGAGAGGGCATGTAAGAGCCACCGGAATTCACTCCGCTAACATACCTGCTACATGACCAAACCCAGCAGCACATTAATTCGATACTATACGCATTCGCCAATGCAGACACAGACCCCCCTATCTCAAACGCACTACTGGAATGGCGTGCAGAATTGCAGATAGATATCACTGAGGAATAGTGGGGATATTGCTGTATGATCACTAAGAATATTTCACAAAATGGTAGACAGTGCCTATTACACTTTAAGTTCCTACAGAGAGCATACTACACTCCAGCTCGCATGTACAAGTGCAGACTCAGAGATGATGACAGATGCATGAGATGTATGAGATGCGGGGCGACCAATGCACATTTCACACACCATGCATGGGATTGCCCGGGTGTCCAGAGGTTCCGGGAAGCAGTACACGTTGCACTACAAGACATAGCGGGAGTGAATCTGCGCTTAACTCCATTAGAGGTGCTGTTGGGCTACACTAAGGAGTTTCCTAAAAGCACAAGCAAATTGATAGCACTAGGCATCCTGATAGCAAAGAGTAGGGTTGCTACGCAATGGATGAAGGGACCTACGCCCACAATAAATGAATGGTGTACCGATTTGTCCCGTTGCAATATCCATTCTGAAAACGTCATCGCCCTCATGCCTATAAGATGTCAACTTAAAAACATTTGGACACCGTTTCGGATATCTGGCCAGCAACTCCAGACCACAGACGAAGAAGCAGGTGAAGACCGAGACAGGACGGGGGTTGGTTGACTCAGCGGTGGCGCCCGGTGTAGGAACTGCTTCCCCGACGAGATCACCACCTTTGTGTTGAGGTTGGTAAGATTACAACAGTAAAAGTCAGAATATTTCTCCTGAGCATAGAGCTTTCTGATGTCTCTAATTTCTTTTTGTTGTTTTTCTTTTCCTGTGTAGGATGAATAGCCCCAATGCAAAGGGTTAGAGCCCCCCAAATTTCAAATGCTTTTTCAAAACCGAATGTGTATATGCATTTAGCTGTAACTGTCAGGATTGGTTCTTTGTCTTGTGGCTGCTGCTATATGTAATGCAATGACTAGTAGATATATGCTTTGTATACAAAATGAAAATAAAGTAAAAATAATATATGGCATTTGGACAGGTGAAAGAAGTCCTCCTCAACAATGCCACCATGGCATACTTCAACTCTCAGAAAAGGACAGTGCACATGGTTGATGCTAACCCAGTAGGGCTGGGAGCCATTTTCCTGCAAGAAAAGACAGAAGGTTTGTGGGTACCCATTGCGTATGACACCGAGAACCGATATGTTCAAATCAAGCAGTAGGCCTTGGCCATCTGATGTCCATGCTGCCATTTCAACCTGTTGGTCCAGCTACTTGAAGGAATAGCCCGACTGGCACCTTCTTGGATTGAAAGGTGGGCAGTGCAGCTGCAGCCATACTCCTTTGAGGTAATCTGCAGCCCCAGAGTGAACAACCCGGCGGACTCCCTGTCAGCACTGGAAGGCCAAGATCAACAGAAGAGGATGAGGGAGCTGTGGACTTCGTGAGGATGGTTGTGCACGAAGCGTACCCAAAGGCGCTATCGATTGAGGAGATCAGGGAAGCGACGGTGACAGACTAAAGCTTATTGAAGGCCAAAGAGGTGCTTTCAAAGAAACAGTAAAAGACACACAAATCAATTGTTTGTTTTGAATTTGTCACCCCGAGCGGGACTCTCCATGCCACTGGAGCCTGACTGATGAGGGGTGTTACACTGAAACAGGTCCCAGGATGCTTTTTTCCGTTCCAGGAAAACCTGGCCTGGCAGTTCGGGCTGGACTCTTCCAATGGGGAACAGGGTCAAGACTGATATGCATATGGCTGGTTTTGTACTGGAATGGCATGGGGAGCAAAAAAAGATACATTTATGTCCAGATCTCTGTATTGGGGTGAATGTCTGACATTGTTCAGCATTCTGTCCATCAATAGTTCTTTTTGCATTTGTCACCCCGAGTGGGAGGTGTATGCCCAAACATAGGTCCCTTGCTCTCCATGCCACATGAGTCAAGCTAGCCTGGCTAATGAGGGGTGTTAATCAGAAACTGGTCTCTCAATGCTCTTTTTCCGGTCAAGGGAAAACCTTGCCTGGCAGTTTGGACTGGACTGTTCCCAAGGGGAACAGGATAAAGACTGATTTGCATATGACTGGGCTTGAACTGGAGTGGCATGGGGAGCAAAAAAACGATGGATTTAGGCCCATATCTCTGCACTGGGGTGAATGTCTGACATTGTTCAGCATTCTGTTCATCAATTGTTCTTTTTGCATTTGTCACCATGAGTGGGATGGGTATGACCAGACATGGGTCTCGTGCTCTCCATGCCACTGGAGTCAAGCTAGTCTGGCTGATATGGGGTGTTACTCCGAAACAGGTCCCAGGATGCTTTTTTTCAGTCCTTCAAAGACCTGGCCTGACAGTTCGGGTTGGACTGTTCCCATGGGGAACAGGGTCAAGACTGATTTGCATTTGGCTGGGTTAGAACTGGAAAGACATGGGGAGAAACAAATTATGGGGCTATACCTCTGTACTGGGGTGAATGTCTGACATAGTTCAACATTCTGTTAATCAATTGCTCTTTTGGGATTCAAAGTAACAGTGGCAGAACTTCCTCAATGGCTACAAGTGACTAACACACACCGAGCAGAAAACAAGGAGCCAGCTCTGGAGAGTCAGAAATTAGTTGAACACCAGCAAAGAATGATTTCGCTCAGAGGCCAGCAGATTGTGGTACCCCAGAGTCTGTGGACCAGGGTGATTGAGCTGGCCCATCAAGACCATCAAGGGGAGGCTAACGGACAAGGTGTGGTTCCCCTGGATGGACACCCAGGTAGGTGAAAAAGTACGCATTTTTTCCTCTTGCGCTATTATCAGTGTGCACCCACCACCAGCACAAGTGATCATGGAAGAACAGAGCCTGAAGCTGTGGTTGAAAGTCAATATTGACTTTGGGAGTTTACCAGACTGCCGCCTCAGAGCAGTAATGATAGACTCCCACACCAAGTTCCCAATGGTGGAGCTTGTGCAGTTGACCACATTTTCGAGGGTGAAACAGGTCTTGGAAACAAGTTTTGCCCTGAATGGCCTTTCCAAAGAGCTAAAGGCTGACAATGGCGCACCTTTTCAGGGGCAAGAATTTCAAGAGTATCTTGCCTCACTTGCCATCTGACACAGGAAGGTGAATCCACGATGGCCTCATGCCAATGGAGAAGAAGAATGTTTCAATAGGACATTAAACTAAGTCATACGAATAGAGATGGAGCAAGGCTAGGAGGCCGAGTGCTGCCTTCACAGGTTCCCGAGGGCATATCAGTAAGCCCTGCACAGCACCATTAACTGTGCTCCAATAGATATTCTGTTTCAGAGATGTACACAGGACAGCATCTCTGCTGGTCCGGACTTGCAGCTATCAATCCTGGACGTTCAGGCCAAGCAAGACAAGAGAAGAGCAACCAACAATCGTGCAAGCCTGGACAGAGGGGTGATGTCACTGATGCTGAATGTGGGGATCACGTCATCATGTGGGACTGCCACCCTGGCTGGAAGTTCAACACCCCCTTTGAAAAGGAAACTTAGCATGTCGTTAAGGTCAGAGGGACAATGGCCACTGTCCAGCATGGTCAGAACACCACTCTCCGGAATTTGTCTTGGTTCAAGGCGGTGGTTACACCTACCGGGGAACAAGACAGTGGTCCCGGTGAAGGAGGTGAAGTGAGCTGGGAAGGGCCAACAATGCCAAGCTTACCAGGCAGGGAATTTCAGTATGGCCCAGTCATACCACCACATTTTACCCCAGTCATGGACCGTCAGCAACCAGCTGGCATGCCAACACCCAGACTTGTGAAAACACGGACATTCTCATTCTGGCTAGTGGGAGTGATGAAGGGGTCTAAAGTCAGAGGTATTACCTTCATCCAAACCTGCACTCAGAACTGCCTGGATGGCTGGGTACACCCAAGTAAAAGTTGAAAGGGATGTAGAGTGCCACCTGGCCTCCACAATACAATGTATTTGCATGCACCCTGAGGGCTGGGCTTGGCTGGGCTTGGCCCAAGTGTATAAATAAATGGCAGGATGGTCGCCATGGTTGTATGGTGCCACAGCGCAGCCTCCCCATGTGTTCGCCAGGTCGCAAACATAGCAATTACTACTGGGCCTATCGTCCTCATTTCATTCCTTAAAATTCTATTTCTACTTCCAAGGAGGGGTTTCTTTGCCTTCTTCATAGAAATAAGGATGGCTTGAGTACTTCAGGAAGTAGGTGGTGTGTATTTCTTATTTCCTAATGGCTGGCATGAGAAGATTGAAAAAAGGGATAATTTATAGGAGATAGCTGTCTGGGAGAAGTGCATTTACCTTATCGTGTAAGAAATGGGGTCAGGAAGATGGCTCCTGGAGTAATAAAGAGCACTCGTAGATATTCAGCCATTTGTAAAGCATGATTAATTAGTTTAGTACCTGGGCCCATAGCAAAATCTCAGCCAGGTTGCAAAATGTTGGTGTGTAATTTCCACCTACTGTTTGCAGCCTGCCTGGTCATACATCCTTTGATTTTGCACACAACATTTTCACACGGAGGGACAATGCAAGGTAGTTTTTCATTATTTTTAATCTAGGTGGTGGAATAGTTTTTGGTTTCCACTGGCAACACTCTTGTTTATGCCATGGCACATGGCTAATTATTGTGCCGACTTTGATTTACCCTTTGCATAAGCCTTATTCCATGGAACTTCCTAAAAATAAGGAGCAATGGTTCAAATTTAATGGCAACATAGACCTCAGTTCAGCATGCCGCTGTGAGGTAAAATATGCCTTTAATGTTCAAACTCACTGGAACTCCATCATGTGCATTTTTAATGCCTTTTTGCACAATACAAAGCTCTCAATTACATCATGCAGTAGAAAAGTGAGAGATCTACCTAAGATAAGTAGCCACAGCTAATATAATGCCCCAGTAAAGGGTGGTACTGGAGTGCATCTTTAACTTCTTGCACATATTGAGTACGTTTCACAGTCAGTCAAAAGGGAGGATACTAACGAAAACAATGATCTAATTAAAGTTCTCGTTGAATATACTTGGAAAAGAATTGATAGATAAAAATTAACGCTGAGCAGTTAGTTTCGTAAATAAAAATAGTGAAATGTAGAACTGGTTTCATGCATATGGTCATATGATCAAAAGTCAAGCACTGCATTCACAACCCACTTGCTTGATCAAAGGCCATGCATTGCAGGCATAGAGGGCATGAGGGTTGGTTGCAGGGCATGGCTAAATTGAATGAACAATACAGTTACAAACAATACTAAGATTGAATATTTATGTTGAGTATCACAACCAAAGCCACTGATACCCTATTTTCTGTGGCTCTAGATACATTTCCCATAGAGTTTGAAAATGTAGGGATGAAAACCCCATATTGGCAGCACCAATTAATTACTGATGTTTCAATTTCTTATTTAAAAAATAATATTTTTCTAAACTTTGAAAGAAACACTACAGGTCATATTTGCTTCTGCATTCATAACACAGGTATACACAATATTCAAGGACATTTTTCTGAGAAGACACTCGTTAAGGAGCTTACAATCATATCTGTTCATTCCCTCGTCTTTCTTTCAGCTCCATCTCTGTGGTTGGGTAGAGACATATCTCTCCATGGTAGATGTTCCATTTGCCCCAGTTTTTGTCCCATTTTTTGGGACACCCTCTATTCTTGAACACTTCTTTCTCAGCAATCATGCATGTATCCATTTCCTTAGCCCACACTCTCGAGATCAGCACCTCCGCAGTTCCCCAGCGCATTGCTATATTGCTTTTGACTAATGTGTATCCCAGGGTGGCCCATTGCTGTTCTATTGTGGTGAGATCTGTTGCATCCCATATGTTAAGAAGTCCCAACTTTGGTGTTAAGTGTATACCTTTACCCATATTCACAATAGTGTATCCTGACCCCGAAATGGTTAAAATAAGACCTTTTTCAACTCCTTAGTAGGTGTATACCGCCAAAGCGTGAAGAAAATGATTCCTTTTGTTATTTAACCCTCACACACCCTATTGGTGTCATGCTTCATCGTCGGGTTCACCCCAACTCCTAAAGATCGGGGTGGGCTCAACCGTATCTCAGGGAGCACTTAGGAGATGTAGGCCAGGGGGACTTAAGATAAAAATCCTTCTCCACCTCCCAGGTGATGTAGTGGATGTTAGACCCCTGGTCTAATTAGCAGAGATACTATAGGATACTCCTCTGCACAGTTGTTGGAGTATCACAATAATCCGCATACTAATTGCACACTACTCCACCCTGAGGACGATGTTGTCTCTTGCCCGGATTGCAACTTCTCACTACATACAGGATTATGGAGAGAGTTCAGCGCTTTAACACCCATTACTCCTGTTAAATTGCATGAAAATCTGCTTTCCAAATGTGGCATCCCATTCACCGAGGAATTTTCCTTTTTTAGTTTTTACTGCCGTTCTCTCCCAAAGCACCAAGCTGATATCTTCGACTTCTTGACGAACAAACAGCCTGATGCTATCTTTCTTACAGAAACATGGCTCAATGCTAGCTCTGGCCCTGATGTAACCTCAGCTTTGCTGTCTAATTACGCCATAGTCAGGAAGGACAGGGATTTCAGAATAGGTGGAGGGATCGCTATAATTTACAACAAGTCCTATAACTGTAGATTTGAGAGTTTGCCGGTTATTGGTTGTGAAGCTGCATTATTTAAACTGACCTTAACTCCTCGTTTTACCCGGGGATACTGGTCTATAGCCCCCCATGGCCATCTGGGCAATGGGCCACAGCTTTTCTGGACCTACTTACCCCTCTCCTTCTTAGTTCTGCCAATTTTTCCATATTGGGGGATCTTAACCACCACTTGGATGATCCCTCTTGCGCAAATTAATAACACCTTTATTTCCGACCTGGCAGCAATGAATATGCTTCTTCGTAATTCAGGTCCCACTCACACAGCTGGTCATCTATTGGACCCCATTTTTTCTAATTTATCTAATATTGTTTGCTTCACTGCCACTCCACTCTGTTGGTCTGACAACTTCTCGGTTGGCTCAGGTTAGAGTTATCAGTGAATTTGCAAGCAGTTATTCCTATCACTCAATAAAAAAACTAGGAACTGGACATTGAAGCCTTTAACAAACTTCTATCCACTAATGTCCCCACCCTTAATAAAAAGTTTATTTCTGACTCAGTGGCCATTCAGAATTGGATCCAGAAAGCCATTGATGTCAGTCTTCCACCCTATATTAAGAGGGTGAATAATCACCGCCCCCCAGCCCCTTGGTTTACAGACAAGTTAAAAACTGAGAAAACAAAATGAAAAAATATGGAAAGACGCTGGAGGAGGGGCTATGCACCAGATTCCAAACTTGCCTACATACGAGCTAAGAGAGATTATCACTCTCTCTGCAGGGCTGCCCGTGCTGACTACATTTCCTCGACTATCATTGGAGCTCAGAAATGCTTAAAAACATTGTTCAAAATGGTGAAGGAATTATCAGGCTCTGAAACTCAGCCCATTCCTCCCAGCCTGAATGAAGGGCAATGTGAGGATCTCGCAAAAATTTTTATTAACAAAGTGGAAACAATATACTCAACCCTGAATGGTAATAAAACAGCTAACATCATTTCATCTCCGCCTACACTCTTTCAGGAAGCTGGCACGTTCAAGTGTAGAGACACATGCACCACAGAACCTACCAACAAGCTGGAAGCTTGGTTACCATTAGACATCACGGCCCTTAGACAGTATCTAGGTAGCATCAAATCAGGCTCCCCCGTGATCTCCTTCCTATACCAGTTCTACGGCAGCTTGAACTACCTTGTCTCAAAATAATGATGGAGCTTCTTAATTCCTCCTTAAAGGACGCCATCGTTCCCTCTGACTGGAAGGATGCAATGGTCCTTCCTTTACTAAAGAAGGCCAACGCCTACACTATCCTTTCCTCAAACTATCGGCCAATCTCTTTACTTCCAGCACTTTCCAAGGTTTTGGAAAAGCACATTAATGGGCAGTTGTCCAATTTTGTTGAGACCCAAAAATGTCTTCATCCATCACAATCTGGGTTTAGAGCTGGCTTCTCAACTGAAACCACACTTCTCTGTGTCACTGAAACGTTATGTCATCGATTGGATGCCGGATGCCGGACACAAGGTGGCCCTTATTTTACTTGACCTAAGTGTGGCCTTTGACACGGTGTCTCACTCCATGTTAATAAAGGCTCTACAATCTCTAGGAATCGTTGACTCAGCACTTAGATTGCTAACTTCATTTATTACTGACCGCACTTTTCAGGTCTTTTCTTCTGTAGCCACCTCCAGCATCCACTCCTCTCCCTATAGGGTTCCCCAAGGGTCTATCCTTAGTCCCTTATTATTCAACATCTATGTCGGACCCCTGGCAGTGATTGCAGAGGACGCTAGGTTGTCATTATTCTCTTACGCCGATGGCACCCAGATTATTTTCTCTCTCTCTCTGCGGGTAAGGAGACGGAACCATCTGTTCTCCATTCTGGGCTGAGCAAAATTGCATCATAGATGCAGCCCAATTTTCTTAAACTTAATGGTGAAAAAACCGAGGTCATCATCTTAGGAAATTTTTCTTCTAGGGACCACTCCATTGGCCAGCAGAAATGGGTGCTTTGCCTCGCCCATCTCTTCACATCCGGAACCTTGGTTTTATCATTGACGACTTATTATCTATGCGTCAACAAGCCGTGAAGGTGGTTGCAACCTGCTTCACCGTCTTGAAATGGTTGAAGAAAATTGTTTGGAGGTTGTCAAGCTCCACCCAGAGAACCGTAGTCTAGGCACAGGTAGCATCTAGACTGGACTACGGTAACATTCCCTACTTAGGAGCTAATAAGGACGTGACACGCAAGCTGCAGCTTGTGCAGAATTCTGCTGCAAGATTGCTTTGTCAGGTTCCTAGAGCGGCCTCCATCTCGGGCTCTCTGATAGACCGCCACTGGCTGAGAGTTGAGAGCCGGATCAAGTTTAAAGCTCTGAGCTACAGGTTCAGGGTTAAGCAGGGTACGGCTCCTCAGTATTTGCAAAATCTAGTCAAACCCTATTTGCCATCACGCACTCTTCGCTCCACCACCCAGGCTTAATTCATGGTGCCTAGGACTAGGCTGTCCCGTATGGGTGGTCGCTCCTTTGCTTACCTGGGCCCCTCTCTGTGGAATGCTCTTCCTCTACCACTCCAGAATGAAACCAGTCCCCCCCCTTTCGTAAGTTACTAAAAACCTGGTTGTTTAATCAGTAATTCCTTTCTTGCTCCTTCTCTGGCTTGGCGCCGGGAAACCCTTTTTGGGTAGCCGTTGCGCCCGATATAAATTAAAATAACATAACATAACAATAGGGGCAAGTTGGGAAGCTAGTATTTTTGCTAGGATTTTGGCTTCCGCGTTTATTAAAGAGAACAGTCGATAAGACCCACAGTCATTGGCAGGTTTCCCCGTCTTATAGAATACTACAATTGAGGCTATTCTTTGTACCTCTGGTAGGAGCCCTTTAGCGCACCTCTCAAGGTACATCTGCCGCGTGTGTGGCGTGATCAGTGAAGCTGTTGATTAAAGGAACTTGATATGGATACCGTTGGGCCCCATTACCTTCCCAGACTTTATGTTGCTAATTGCTAAACTGATTTCCTCACCTGTAATATCCTCCTCAAACGAGTCTCTATCGCTGGGGAACAAGGCAAGTAGGGGTATATCTGCCGATAATTGACGTGAGTCCTTCGCCGTGGTGGTGACTGAGGGGGTGTATATCTGCTCAAAATGGTCTGCAAAGGCTTCCGCAATCTCTTGTGGGTCTGTGATAGTATGGGTGTCATTCATACATAACCAGGGGACCCAGCACTCGGCCTGCTCTCTCTGTTAAAGCCAGGCAAGTAATTTGCCGGCTCTGTCTCCAAGCTTGTGTATTCTATGTTGGGTGGCCATATGTTTGGCTCCAGCCATTTCTTTGGCCAATGCCCTATGTTCAATTTGTTTGATATTTAATTTTTGCCTTTTGGCCTCGTTTGTGGACTGTGTATACTCTAGTTTGTGATTTTGGAGCTCTATCTCAAGCTGCTCTATCCTGTCTTTCTGGATTCTATTGTAGCCCACCTTGAGTGGTAATGCCTGGCCCTTCACTACTTTTTAGAGGCCTCCCATAATAGTTGTGCAGAGTCCACTGAGCCAACAACATCTTTGAATTAGTTTTCTGATTGTTGTAACAGGCTCACTTTTATGTTGGGGATTTTGAAAAGCCATGGGTTGAGTGGTATGGTATTTCTGTGCTGTTGATGATTAAGAGTGAATTAGGCCCAAACCGGGTTATGATCTGATACATCCCGCAGAAGATAGCATGGTTCCTTAAAGTTGCCTATGTCTGTGGCATGGGTCAAGAGATAATCTATGTGGGAGAGGCTATTGTGGGCGCTCGAGAAGTAAGTGAATCGAGGGATACCTGGATGAAAGTGGCACCATGTATCCGTGATGCCCATGGCATTAAGAAATTCCAACAGGGGTGTGGTGGTTTTTGTCAGGAGTCGTACTGGCTGTCTATCTATATGGTCATCCAGTGTCATATTAAAATCTCCCCCTAGGATTAATGTCCCAAATGGCAAATCCAGAATAATTTTCCCTAGGTCCATTAGCAGCAATTCCGGTGCGGCATAAACTGATATAATGTTAATTGACCGTCTCTCCCAGCTCTCCTCCAGAACAGCGAATCTGCCCAGTGGTCCGCCCATTTATGATGTGAACATATTGCTCGATTTTTATGTATTAAAATGACCGTGTCCCGGGATTCAGATGCGAATCCGACATGTACCATTAGCTTATATCCCACTCTATTCAGTGCTTTGCAGTTATTACCCACCAAGTGTGTTTCTTGTAGTAGGACTATGTCAAGGACCTGTCGTTTAAGGTGCTGTAACACTATCCCTCTTTTTAGTTTATCGCCCAGCCCGTTACCGTTCCGAGTTAATACATTCAGCAACGTTTCGATGAGATTTGCAGCCATTGCGCCCTTGGGTGTAATGTGTGTGAGTCGGGAAGTATATTATCTGGCATCCAGTCTTCGAGGAAGGTCCCACCAGTGGCCCCATAAACAGTTAGTTGGTGTGTTTTTGATAAAATCTTTGTTGGCGATGTAGGTGTGTGTACTTTGAAGATTTTAATGTGAGGTTTTAATCTTTCCTGCACGAGCTGTTTATTGACCTGTGTAATTTGAAACAAAAACAAATCCCCCCTCCCTCAACTGACTCCCCCTCCATGCCATCCTGCCAGTGGATTTCGAACTACCCACTTCTTAAACAAAGCAGAGTGCCTGTCACCCAACCTCCCAACTTAGAAAGGTACCCGTGATACAGCATCTCCCTCCCCGCCCATCCTTGAACTGTTCAAAACCATATTTGTAATGTGGTTGTCCCTAATAGCGAGACTTGTTATTGGTGTGGTAACCTATATTTACCCATCACATATGCTATATTTCAGAGTCAGATATATTGTCTAATCTGGTGTAGCAGTTGAGGGCTCACCCATGCATCCACTTAGATCGACTCCTCTGTGCATTGCATCTTCCTTTGGCGGGGGAACACCAATATCCATCCAGCTCCTAGAACTCAGGTCAGCAGCACCGCTACTTGCTCCGCCGCTCGCCTCTTGATATGGTTCGGTCCCGCTCCCAGAGTGTCTTTACCAGATTTTCCCACTTGTCACCACCCCTCCAACCAGTCCCAGGCTTCCTCCGGCGTGAGGAAGAACCAGTTTTTTCCGTTAGCTTCAGTGCACAATTTAGCAGGGATTATCACAGCATACTTTACATCTCGGTCTTTGAGTGTTTTTTTAACCTTTGCTTCTGAACTTTTATAGTGAAATCCAGAAAAAAGGATACCACACTGTTCTCAAATTTGATTGGGGGAGCATTGCGTGCTGTCTGTAGTATGGCATCCCGGTTGCGGAAATTGAAGACTCTGGCAACTATTGGTCGTGGAGAGGCCCCTGGTTTAGGCCGCCCTCCAGGGACACGATGAACCTGTTCAATTGAAAAATAGTTTGAGAGGCCCTTTGGTTGCAAATGTTGTGTGACTAACTCCTCGATGAAGAGGTCAGTTGCTGGGCCCTCTGCCCGCTCTGGGACCTCCAGGATGCGCACAATGTTCTGATGCGCCCTGCCCTCATAATTGGCCAGTTGTGACTCCATGTTGCACTTGTTGCTTAAGTTGGGAGGTGTTGGTAGAGATCGTTTTAGTGGCATCTTCAACCTCTTTGACTCTAGTGTCAATTTTCCTGAGGTCTGCTCTTATGTGAGAGATTTCAATGTTTACCGAGTCGAGCCATGACTCAAGAGAGGGCCGTACGTTATTTATGGCAGCCATTATATCTTGGAGTGTTGAATCAGACTGTCCGGATGTGTACTGTGGCTTCTCTTGGTCAGCTGCTTTAGTGGATAATTTTTTCTCCCAGTTTCTGCTCCACGCATATTTGTCAAGCTTTGTTTGTAATGTCGACTTACCACCTCTGCCGCCAGCCATCCTGAGCGGTCATGAGTTGTTTGTGTAGGGTTTTTTTTCAATCAGAGCTATGGTGCAGTACTTCCTGCTGCCTGCCTAGGGGTCACTTGCCTCCAGCCGCCTGTTGGGTTTCCCTAATTAGGCTTTGTTAGAATCTTGCCACCAGTTGTTGAGTTGCAGTTTTGGTAGCTTTCTGCTCGGAGCGGTGAGGCAATCCAGAGTCTGCTCTTGTTTGTGTAGGTTTTCTTTCCTTGTGGCCCATTGGGGTGAGCACTGCCACGATGCTGTCACCGGCGTGAATGAGGATCACCCCTCCACTGCAGGGTGGTGCCTGCACCCAGTTCCAGGTTTGAGTGCTCAGACCAAGTCTCCGTCTCCACGATGCAGCCCCACTAACTGCCCAGGTCTCTGCAGCTCTGAGGCCCTGTTTGGATGTGTACTGTGTGCACCATTTGGGGTGTCTCTGTTCAGTCGGGAAGGTCCTGATGATCTGCCTTCACCATCCGACTGTGTGTGGGTTCTGGCGTGTCTTCGTCTATTCAGTGCTCTTTAGACCTAGGCCACAGGGCTAGGCCCACTTTTTCCTCTGCTCTCAAGGGGGGATGCGGTGCCTGTTGCTGGCTGTTGCAGCCCACATAGTTGCCTCGGGCCATTGTCCGCCTCGCCCTCTGCCCCGCACCATGATATCTCATTTACTGGGGTGGCATAGTGTATATAGGAGATGACTTACCCCAACACTCCCGCAGTCAGTCGAGCGATGCTCTCTTTGGCATTCAGGCATGTTCCGCAACCCCAGGCCCGCCGAGGCCAAAAGTCCTCTTGGGGCACACCATCAAAGTGTTTCAGGGTGCTGAGCATTCACCACCTCCACCATCCTCCCCACAGCGCTGCCGAGCCTCGGTCGCTGCCTCTGGTGATTTTGGGTGTGGCCGAGCAGTGAGTGTCCCCTCCTACTCCCCCCTCTGATGCTGATCCCAGCAGTGTCTTTCTTTGATGGGTCATAGGCCGGGAGGGGCATACCTTCATGTTACACCTTACGGTCATCGAGCTGCCTCCGAGCCACTCTGACACTCCAGTTGCTCTGCGGCCGTAGCAATATTTCAAGGATCAGTAGATCCCTTCGGCTGGTAGGGATGATGGTTTGGTTCTCTTCTCTTGGCTCGCCGGGTCCACATTCAGCCCTGGTCCTTGTTGTGTCTGGATATAACGCTGGTGGTGCCGCCGCCATTTTTTGTGGATTGTCGCATCCACCAGGTCACGGGTCTTTAGTATGGCTACGCAGCACGGCCAGGCAAGATTTCAAAGAGATCTTACTGCCTTACCTCTGGGGATGTCGTCTCTTGTGTTTTGAACAAAGGATAATGCCTGATTAATGCCAGATAATAGGCCAGGGCTTCGGAGCTGCGCTACTGTGCGGCCATTCCTGTCGGCTGCTGGCCATGCCCCATGATGTTTCAATTTTTGAACCAACTTTGCATGAGCAAGAGTGTAGAAATTTCACCTTCAGTATTTCTGGTATACTATGACAGTTCAAGAATGGCACTAGTCATAGGAGTAAAAGTGGCATCTCACTTGGTATCAATTGGTTACCAACCTTGGGAAATGGTGTGGCTTCCTACCATAACATTTACTTGAACTAATTGAACCAGCACAGACATAGAATTTATTAAGAGCAAGCAAGACTCTGAGGTATATTTAACCTTGCTGGGCCCACATCTTGGGCCAATATAAATAAATAAGAGTGGTAAAAGTGGAGAAACGAGGGTCAAAAATATTGATAAGGCTGGACCACAATCAATCAATCAATCAATCAATCAATCAATCAATCAATCAGGATTTCTAAAGTTCGGCTAATCAACCGATAGGTTATCCAGGCGCTTACAGATCTGGAGACTTATTCGAGCAGCCAGGTCTTGAGGACAATTCAGAATTCCCAAAGTGAGTTGATGGCCAGAGGTTTGTGAGGAGGCTGTTCCAGGTCTTTGCTGCAAAGTGGGAGAAAGAGCGTCCTCCACTTCTGCTTCGGTAAATGTGGGAAGTATGGTCAAATGAAAGATACGAAAAGCATAGTCTTCTCGATGGTAGGTGGTAGTTCATGTGGTGGTTAATGTATGCACGTCCTTGGTTGTGCAGAGTCTTCCTTGCATGGGTCAACAGCTTCAATTGGCATCTCTTCTGTGTGGGGAGACAGTGGAGTTGCCTGAGGTGGGGTGTGATATGGGTTTGTTGGGGAAGGGGGGAGTATGAGTTGGGCTACTACGTTCTGTATGGTCTGAAGTCTCTGTAGGAGGTGTGTGGCAATTCCTACATAGAGGGCATTGCCATAGTCATTGCCATAGTCCAGTCAGCTGATGAAGAGGTACTGTGTCATGGAGTGTCTCATATGTAGGGGTAGCTAATTGAAGATCTTAAGTAGCATGAGCAAAGTGAGGAAGAGACAGGGGAGAAGGCATTGATCTATGATTTCATGGTGAGCTTGTTGTCAATGAGGATTCTGAGGTTTCTGGTGTGGTCGAAGGGAGTGGGTGCGGGTCCTAGGTCTGATGGCCTCCAGGAATTGTTCCATGTGTTGGTGCCGTTGCGAAAGATCAGTACATCCGTCTTGACTGTGTTCAGCTGCAGGCAGTTGTTCCTCACCCAGTCGGCAGTTGTCATCATGCATCTGTGCAAGTTATTTCTGGTGGTAATGGGGTTGTCATGAGTGACAGGATGAGTTGGGTGCCCTCTGCACAGGAAATTATGTGTGGATCATATGATCTGACGATGTTGGCCAGTGGGATCATATATGCATTGAACAGCTTGGGCTGAGGGATGAGCCCCCGGAGACACCACAGGTGATCTCCTTGGGTTCAGCGGTGAAAGGTAGAAGGTGGATCCTCTGGGTTCTTTTGGTGAGAAAGGAGTTCAACTATCTGATTGCATCTCTTTGGATGCTGATGTGGTGGAGCCTTTCTATAAGCATGTGGTAGGATACGATATTGAAGGCTGACAAGAGTGCAAAGTGGATCAAAGCTGCTATTTCTCCTCAGTCAAGGAGGATTCGGATGTTTTTGGTGGCTGTGATCAGGGTGGTTTCCATGCTATGATTGCTGTGGAATCTGGATTGGGAGGCTTTGAGTATCTGGTTCTGCTCCAGGTGTGTCATGAGTTGATTGTTGATGATCTTTTTCAGTACCTTCCCTGAGAATAGAAGTAAAGAGACTGGCCAGTAGTTATTGAAGTTCGCTAGAGTCAGTGAAGGAATTTTGAGTAGTAGTCTGATTTTACCAGGCAACGGGAAATGTTGCGGTGGTGATAGAGGTGTTGAGTAGGGTGGTGAGTTCCAGGCCAATCCTTTGGTTTCTGAAGTTGAAGATGTAGTGTGGGCATGGGTCTGTGGGATCTCCCGAGTGGATGGAGTTCATGATGGTGGTGGTGTCCTAAAGTGGAGAGAAGGTTTCAGGTGGTCATTGTGTGTTTCGTGTTGGTTATTGTGGTGACGTATCTGTCAAGGAAGTCCCTAGGTGTGGATTGGGACTTTAAGTTTCTGTATATTGTTGCAATCTTGTTATGGAAGAAGTGGGAGGAGTTGTCCCAGAACTCATGTGGAGGTATGATGTTGTTTTTTCTGGCAGTTGGGTTGGAGAATTCCTTAATGAACCACAGACCTCACAATATGTCATCAATATCAACCATTGCAAATTCTTTAGGGACCACTAATTTACATTTCTTATGACAAGATAATTAAAGTATAACAGCCTGTGAAAATATGTATCCTCCCAGCCATTCCTACCAATCTTTTACCTTTTCTGTTTTGTGTTTTTCTTTATAATGCTTCTCATCTAAATCTCTTTGCTGCCCAATAGTTCAGTAGTTCCTTCTTCAAACGTCAGCAGTTAAATGCTGCTGTCTGCAGATGATGTCTGCTAATAGAATAAAATAGCGGACAAAAGTGGGGATAGAGAATTTCATAGTGCAGATTTTGTGTTGTTGAAGTTAACGGGATAGCACCCTAGGCGTGTGAATGTAATACAAATGCGTAGGTTCACTTTAGCTTTAGACCTCACCTTGGCCATTTCTTCACACCGATCTAGTGGCACAGTTTGTCAATCCTGTTTAGCCCTATGGCTTGTAACTACTAACCCAAGGTCACAAGAATATGAAACCTTGTGGGGTTTGTTGGACTAGGTTGAGGTGGGTTATGCAAGAGGAGAAAATCTGAATCCGGGAAAGTCATTAACGTTCACAAAGCTTCTGTCTGCTTTTGCAGTAAATTTAGATGGGACATTGAAAGGTTTGTCTGAGCCCATGGCCAAGCTGGTAACTGAACTAGTATGGCCAGTGCAGCTCAATCCATATAGTGTGAGCATCGACGGTGGTCAGCTTCTTTAGTCCCTATTCCCAGAATTGCAGGTTTTGCATTTTGCAGAATCATGCTGAGCCATTCTTGTGCAGTGAATGTCGAGGCTAGTGGTGCAGCTGTAAATCTTCTTCAATCGGCAGACTGTACATCCATTTCAACCCAATGCCCTGGCCCTTAGAAGTTCAGGGCCTGATTCAAAAAGGTAAACTTACACAAAAGTGTATATTTACGATTGTTTGCTATTCACAAAGGAATTTACAAGTAGTATCTTTATGAGTGCAGAGTCTCTACGCATAAAAAGACATATCTTTTTATGTGTGGAGACTTCGCACTAGCAGAGATACAATTCTTAAATCCCTTTGTTAGTAGCAATCAAATGTAAACGTACACTAAAGCGTACGTTTACCTTTCTGAAGCAGGACTGTACTCTTTGATACTGAGGCTAGCTTGACAGTGATGTCAAGCAAAGTAGACCACTGCAGACTATCTTACACTTACTGTATTTGCCATTTGCAACTTGTTTCCTTTTCTCATGAACGTAGGTTCTGATTATGAGCTGCACAGTACGAGCAGGTTGCAAACACTGCATGCAAAATGTATATTACCAAGTGGTAATGCAGCACCTGTACTGTGTAATTAGGTGTCAAACCCTACTGAGTGGGGAATAACTGTGTGAGACCATATTTCAGCGGCGGCATCTCCGCTAAGGCAGAGGAGCGGCTCCCCACAGCTCTGGGAGCAGTGCAAAGGACAAATAAAATGATAATAACAGAATGCTATTATCATTTTATTTTTATTAAAGCTTGGAACCAGGTTAATGTGAGGGCGGTGCTGGGCTCACCACGTCACAGGGAGGAGGAGTGGTATAATGTAAGTGCGCATGACTTGGGCCGGCCAAACAGTCAAGCTTGTTCTCCACTCTGATGTACTGCACAGCCTGGGTGGAGAACGTGCACAGCCTCAAACTCCTTGTCTGAACGCTGAACCATGGCGCTGAGACCAATTAAAATGCTGCTGTCTTGCTGATGACTGTAGTGTTGTGATTGGCTAGGGGAGTCTGGGTGCTGCCGTGAGCCAGGAGAACAGCGAGGACGGAGGAGGGGCAGCGGCTGGTGATCGGCAATGTGCAGGTAAGTCTTCTTTTTTGGGGGCATTTTTTTAAACCCCCTCCGTGCCCCCCACTACTGTTCCCCACCAGCTGCCACTGCCAAATGTACAGGTTTAAAACCACACAGAACTCTCAAGTCTGTGGGGTTTAACACAAACATTTACCACCAGCAGGAAGCAGGTGGTAAATGTATGCTGCAGTCTCTATTTGGGGTGAGGGAGAGAGTGTGGGGAGTAGGAAAAGAAAGCACAAACTCAGTTCTGGCCGGGAGAGCATACATACCCCACCTGACAGAAAAAAAAGAACAGGGAAAGAGGTTTGGCTGCTGGTGTAACCAATTTCTCATGGGATTTTTTCCAGTTGAGATTGCCACCCAGTAAAACCATATCTCGAATTCCAAAATGCTGAAAAATTGGGGGGCATATTAACAATGCACCTGAAGCGCCAAATCAAAGGCCTTCCCAAATCAGGCAGTGGATTATTTTACATATCTGCAATCAGCATTTCACACATTGTACTGTCGTTTTCAGTCGATGTTTCTGTCACAGAAAATTCCCATCCTGCCTAGTGGTCTTACATGACATTTGCTATTATCCTTTCATTATGTATTCGGTACTGGAAGTTATGAGGCTGTAAATCATGTATTTGAAAGGCTTCAGAAAAACATAAAAAACAAGACATATTTTTATATTTTCGAAATATTGGAGCACACGTGTATTCAGAACAAATAGCAAGCAGCTAGGCGCAAATCGAATATTTAACATATTCCCTATTGAGGTCCTACCCGGAAATAAGAGTTGCAACTCTGACAGGTTTCTTATGATGAATAGCGGACCTAAATCAAAATACGTCTGATATGCCCATTTTGAAACTGAAAAATCACTAATAGATTTGCGGTGAAACCTTGTGACACTATTTTCGGGTTTATAATTATATATGAAAAAAATGTATCAGCCATAAGCCAATGAAAACTTTTCATGTGTGAGAGTAATTTCCATTATAACACTTCTTAAATCTGAAATATGACATTCAGAACATGATCCATCAATGGTGCTCATTTTTTCTTCATTCAATTTTTACATCCTTCTCTTCTTGAAAGACTGACTGTTTTCCCAGACCAATGTGTTCAATCAAGTGGGAATGATGACAAAAATAATTAGCACCTTTCAGCTGTCTTCCTACTACTCAACCAGTGGACAATTCACAACTTAAAGATGTAAATATTTAATCTTTATTTAATATTTTGCTTGACATAAGTGGTATATAGTGTAAATCTACGTGCAATGAGACTGTTTATAATTTGAACTTTGCTAACATGTTTTTGTAATCTAAAATGACTAACCCACTTGAAACGTGTTTCTCATCATTACACAAGCTTAAACACTTATTTAGATAATGCGTGATGACTAAATTATTATGTGTGCACCGATGCTTGTAGCACAGTTTTCCTTATACATTTACTGACTTTAATAGGAAACCTTTTATCCGCCTGTTTTTTTTAATAACGCGATTGACACCACAGCCCATTTCTTATTGGTCCATTTGTGATGCAACACGCTCAATGTAATTCGTTTTATTTATTTATTTATGTACTTACCTCTGGTCGGCCGTATGCCGGAGTTTACTACACTGACACCAGAGCCCATTTCTTATTGGTCCATTTGCATTGCAGCACGCGCAATGTAATTCGTTTTTATTTATTTATTTATTTGTGCACTTACATCCGGTCGGCCGTATGCCGGAGTTTACTACCCCCCGCCACCCTGCCCCTCCCCTGCCCCACCTCACTTCCCCGCAGCACTCCCACTACGAGCCGCTACTGCGCGTTTGGTAGTCTGCAGTGCATAATTTGAGTTTGTGGTTTCTGGTGCTCACCACCAGGCTTTAATTGTCAACACCGCGTTTATGTCAGTCTGCCACTTGGAAGCGATGTTTCTCTAAGTTAGAGATGAGCACAACAACAGTTGTTTATTGATTTATGTTTATTAGAAATGACTACTGTTAGATTTGGGAGCCAACAACAGGTCAGAAAAAATACAGGAGGAAGGCAAAAAGCTCAGGGATGACCCTGCAAAAAGGGCCACGTCCAACAACTACTACCTGCCTTCCAAGTCCTTCTTATAGTTTTAGGGACTTAGAATAGTCTGATTTGTCACACCTGTAGTGGCGTGGTTAGTAGTTGTGTTAGTACTGTCACTGGCAGCGCCGTCAGGGGCCAGAAGTGGTGCAATCTGCAATGTCCTCCTGTCCAGGGCCCTGACGCTTATTTGTTTACAAATTGAGGACTGAGGGGCCGATTTACAAGCTCCTTGTGACATTTTTACACCGCCGTCGCATCGCTTTTGTGACGCAGCAGCGTTGTAAACAATGCGCCACATTGCCACATATTTACAAAGTGACGCATGTAGGGAGATGCTTCACGTTGTAGAGCCCTGCGCTACATTATACCTGCGTCAGATATAATGTATGCAGGGTGGTCGTTCCGACGCAAGAAAGCCTCGTAAAAGTGAAGCAGTGAAAACCACTTTTACGACACCACTGCATCAAAACCTTACGCCTGCTTGAAGCAGGCGTAAGGAGTGACACAGCACAATAAGTATAGGCCGCCCCTGAGCATTGCTGGAGTTGCGTCGCTCTTGCGACAGGACTCCAGCAATGCGCTACCCTTACGACAAAAGATGCGACATGCATCTGTCTATCCTTGCTCCACGGTGCACCGCTTTGTAAATGCGATGCATCCGTGGTGGCGCCAGGGTATTTTTGCGGGTCGCATCTAACCTGGCGCATCTCTGCTAATATGCAGAGATGCGCCAGTTCTTGTAAATCTGCCCCTGAATGACTTGAGCAGAGAAACAAGTGAAATTCCTGATTCGCATCAGAATGGGGTGGAGTGGGATAATACATTTTGACTGTTTGAATGGAAACGGCTAATCTTGATGTAGATTTTTGTAAAAAACATTGATAATATCTTGGTTGATATTGGTTCAAATTGAACTGTACTTGAGGTGGGCCCTGACAATTTAGGCAGAGGTCAATGATTATTGCTGCTGTTTAGCTGACACACTAAGGATATTCCTTCTTTCCTCGATAAGAGGGATTTTCATTGAGGCAGAATTAACTTGAATGTTGGCTTGACAAGGTTTTGAAAAGTGAACAAAAGGGAATTGATCTAGCTAAAAGCCAGGGACGAACACCTCACAATCAAGTGAAAAATTCCATGGGCCCATATACACAATCACATTTTCCAGGCATTTTCGCTGGGGTCAAGTTTGGTAATTCACTTTGATCTTGATTAGTTAACCCACTGAAGATTCAATTTTATTTGTGAGAAATTTTATTCAATGTCTAACTAATCTTCGCAGATCAACACTCTTCCATTAGTTGAGTAGTTGATGGTGATATTAACAATTAACTAACTAACTTACATATCTTAGTGAGTAACCACAGACTCAGGGTAAGATTGAATAAAGTTTATCTGAATCTCAGTCATAAATGAACGCTCATTAATTCAAATTTACAGTGCAAACACCATCAATTGTCATGGGAGAGAAACATTAATTTAGCAATATACATTCAATTCACAGACTCATTTAACAAATCAATGCAGTAAGAGTGGATAGATGAAGAGACAAAAGGCATAATAAATCATACATTTGCAAAGGTATGCATATTTGAGATAGAATAATAATTACCCAAAGGTAATAACGGAAATCCAACTCTCTGGCCAAAAGGGCTGGCGGAGGCCTCCTGATTAAGAATCAGGAGGCAAAGACTATAGGACAGAATCAGGACAGGATAATACTAACACTCTCTCCCTCCTCGATATTCTTCCGGAATCTTCAACCTAATCAAGTGTCTTTCAGAGGTGAATCTTCACAGTCTATTCTCTCCTTCCTCAGCAGCAGTAGTTCTTGCCTCTCTCTTGCACTCGGGCTTGCCTCGCCTCGCTTACATGCATGACAACTGTTACATTTTAAGTCACTCTAGTTATAGTCTTCATTTCTGCATGCCCCACCCTCAAAATTTACAAATATTGATGAAATACAAACTCTGATTCGGCAGGGACAGGGGAGTTGTTGTCACTTCATGCTGACATGTTTAATTTCTTAATAAACTCTTTTGTCTAACAAAACCTTCCCCTTTAGCTCATTTATGATTCTGTCTCATTTCATTTCCTTTCTCATATATTTAATGTTGCAAATTGGACACATCTTGTATGCTATTTCACAGTCGAGAAGAGGTTTCACACAGCTGTCGTCCTTGACTCTTGGCAGTCTGTCCGCGACACGGTCGGCAGGTCACATGATAATTCCACTGCTCAGGCTTAGCTTGCCTCGATTTTCGTCACCATCTTTTTCTCTTGCATGCTACATTAGGCCCAAACTTATACTATTAATAAAGGAATCTCAAACCGATTAGTCACATTACTATCTACATAATTCTAATTCGCACATGCGCAAAAACATTTTCCAGTTTTAACCCCTTCCATGCGGCGCAAATTCCGCCGCGGTGCTGACCGTTTCTTGCGCGGGCGGGCTCATGACGGAACGGTTCCGTCATGAGCACAGCTCAACCGACGCTCATGACGGAACCGTTCCGTCATGAGCATGGAAGGGGTTAAGCGGGATTTAGTCATGTTGGATTCTATTTTCAATAATTAAGTATGCGTAACACTCTTTTCCCCATATGTAAATGTTGTGCGTGTATAATAATTTTGTTTTCTTTACTATTTATAACAATTAGTACTGTTAATGAGGGATTTCCCTGAACAAGTTTTGCTTTCTTGAATCCTTGCTCCATCAATCCCCCCTCTGATGGCATTTTAGATTCATTATAAAATACCCATCATTACCAAATCCCAACTTTTTCTATTCTTGGCATCTACATTGGATTCTATAGACCATTCATTTTTCTCTTTCATGTTTAGTTCTTTCATTTTTCCATATAGATTTTCTTTCATTTCTTCTAATTCCATCTCTTCCCTGTGTCTCTTTTTTTCATTCTTTGTTTCATTAACTAATCTTGTTTTCATTCTCCCTTTGCAACACTTATATGTCATTATTATCATTGAAATTACTAATGCTATTGAGATTACAGGGATTAATAGTTTACCTATTAAGCGACTTCCAAAAGTGGAAAACCAACTACCTATTGTGGAAATACTTTTATTGAGTCTTTCCCAAACCCCGTCAACCTCCAGTTGGGTCAAATCCTTATGAATTTTTGCAATATTCTTAATATATCCCTCAATACCTTTACTTTTGTCTGAGATATATGTACATCAGTGTTGGACTTTCAACATGCCACAGACTCCACCCTCTTTTGCCAGTAAAATATCAGGGGCAAGCCTATTTTGCAAAACCATAGATCTGATTGTAACCATTTCAGTATCAATATTTAAGAACCCTCCAGCAGTATCTGTTGATAAATGATCAACTACTGTGGACAATTGACTTATTTTATGTGAGTTCAAAACTGACGGTATTAGTGCACCAAATATGTCACCTACTATTTCTGAAAAACATGCTCTTTTACTTCTCGTTAGTCCTTTACTTATTACATCCATGTCATTTCATTGTTCTTAGTTATGTGATATAGCTTCGGGAATACAATGCCAAAGTAGCAACTTCCATACCATTGTGTGGGGAACCTGTAATAGGCATCTTTACCGCACACATAATAAATACCTGGAAAAACAGGATCAGTTCCTCCTTTTAGTCCCCATCCCCCGATGATTAGGAAGGTATGTTCACATTCACTAGTATCAATGAAAATGGTATTATACTCTGTTTTTAGTCTATGTAGACAGAATTTCCCCAATGTTGACAAGTCTAGGGACATTGCAGCATGTCGCTTTTCTTATAGTCTCCCTCTAAAGTAGCCCATGGTGGTACATGTGACTTCTGCTCAACAGCTTTCTTTTGGAAATCCTGCTTTCTTTCATCTACTAAATTTAGAAAATATTTCTCTTCATCACGCAAAAGACACGTTAAATTATTTCCATGAGCATGTGTTATATCTATGGGATTTGGTGTTAGGAAAAAATTCACCCATAAATTCTGCATCTTTACTACTAGGCACTCGATTCATGTTTCTTCTAATAGCGATTTCTGAAAAGACTACATCCATATTAGAATAATATTATTGCAACTTACCAGAAACATAGAACAAACTAGACACAACACTTCAGGACACACCATAAGCTGATGGAAGATGGTGATATGTCACACCTTCTGAGACAGAAGTAGGTAGTTTCATGCAGACATAACAGTCACTCACATCCATCGTTTCAACATATTGGTAAAGGAGTTTAGTAAATACATTTAATGAAGAATCACTATTTAATTTGTCATGATAATACATGCGCTTATCCATTTGTTCTAAATCTGTAGTAGTAGTTTTCTTAGTGACTGCATTCATTCTTTCACTAGTATTTGTGTTATTTTTTATTATTAGTCACCATTAGAACAGGTATCACAATAGTTAACAGTAACCACATCAACATTAGTATTGTAATACTACATAAATAACACTTAACACATCTCTGTTTTAAACTAGATTTCGGATGGTCAGTCACTTTTACTTCTGCAATTTTTTAGTATCTAAAATTATTTCTAAAAATGTTTTTCTTTCTAAAAAATGCAAAAATTTAAAATCTTTGTGTGATCCCACACTTCAAAAGCTTTCAGCTTTAGTTAGCCCTTTTTCTTAGAAATCTTTTCTTCTCTTTCTTCGATAACTTTCTCAATAAATCCACCCTTTGTGCAAAAGTCTTTTCTTTAAGGTGGTCTCAATTCCCTATCATCAGATCCTCCAACAGTGTCACTTTTTGGTTATTCATTGAGATCATGATTTTCAAAATCTTTAAGGATGATGTACGTCCACTCTGGTGCCTTGCAATTTCTGCCTGGAACCCTCACTCTTTTTGACAATCTTAATGATCCTCTTCTTGATTGTTCTTGTTCTACCTGACATGACACCTCATTAACTTGCTTTAGTTCTTTCCCTGTTTTTCTTCTTAGAAAGTATCTCAGTCTTTTTACTCCACTTGGTAAGTGATCTCCCTTTCTAATCCTTTTTGTCTGTACTGCCTTTTCACCTTCTTCACATATTTCAAGTATCCTTTTATTTTCACAGTCTTCTGGTTGGACTTGTTCTGAATTTTCTGCTTCTTCTCCTTCTGTGGTTTGCATTTGCTCTGGACCCTCCGGTTTTTCTTTTTCTTCTTCTGACTGAGCTTGATCTGGATTTTCTATAGAAGATTCTTCTATTCCTAGTTCACTTTGTTCTGGTCTTTCAAGCTTTGGCTCTTCCTTAGTCTCTACAGCAGTATCTTCAGTCCCAGTAACTGGTGCCCACTCTACTTGACTTGTACTTGGTTGTTCTTCATCAATGCGTTCTTCAGAGTCTGTTTCTCTGACTTCATCAACTTCAAAATGCACAGATTCTGGTTCCTTTCTTTGTTCTACCAGTTACTGCTCTTGTCTTTCAGGTGTACTAAGACATTTTTGGGTATGACTAGCATGGATCCAATTTGGCAAGACAGCACACTTCACTGCTTTTGTCGTGACCAATATGATTTGATGAGGTCCTTTCCACCGGGTTCCAAACACCATTTCCTTGTGTGCTTCTTTACCACGACCCAGTCTCCAGGACACAAATCATGAGTTGATTCGGCTGTGCTGTGGTTGCATCTTCTCCAACCTGGTGAGACACAGAACGTACCAGATCAGCTAGTGCTTTTCAATAGTCCAACACTAGATCATCAGTTATATTTATCAATTTGTTTCCAGGTACAAATGCTTGTCTCATTGCTCTTCCCATGATTATCTCATGTGGACTCAATCCTGTTCTTCGGTCAGGAATGCTTCTAAGGCTCATCAATACAAGGGGCAAAACATCAGGCCATTTCAGTGAAGTGGATGCACACACCTTTCCTAACCTGGATTTTATTGTGCCATTGAGCTGCTCAACCACTTCAGAGGCTTCTGGTCGATAGGCACAATGTAATTTCTGCTCAATTTTGAAAGCTGTACAAATTAGTTCGATTACCCCATTATTAAAATAAGGTCCACTATCTGATTCCAAAGTGACTGGAAATCCAAATCTAGGAATGAGCTCTCTCAACAGTAGTTTGGCAATTGTGAGACTGGCATTCCTTCTCGTGGGATAAGCTTCTACCTATCAAGAAAACAGGCATACAATGACAAGGACATACTTCAAACCGTTGCACGGTGGCAACTCAATTAAGTCAAGTTGCAGTCTTGTGAATGGTCCCTCTGCTCTTGCTGGAGCGGGTAATGCAAAATTTTGTATACCCACCCCATTTTGCATGTTGTTTTATTAATTTAG
Source organism: Triturus cristatus (assembly GCF_964204655.1). NCBI lineage: Eukaryota > Metazoa > Chordata > Amphibia > Caudata > Salamandridae > Triturus > Triturus cristatus. The sequence continues at coordinate 538,083,212 of NC_140581.1, read as the reverse complement.
ATTGATTAATTAATTATAATCGTTCCAATGGTTTGGAGTGATATGAAAATAACTAACCAACCTTATTAATGACCGAAATACACGTGGGATTTGCATCTGCATGGCCTAATTAATGACGTGAACTAAATTCCGTACGCATACTAATGGTAGATAAATAGAACATTGTATCATATATGTTGCTTTGGTGATGTAATTGTGTTTCGTGCTTTATTTTGTAAGTATAACCCGCAATGAGTGTTGCTTTGGCTAGATAAATACACACACATATGGGTATTAGCAAGGGAATAACATTTAATTAGTCATTTCTATGTATTAATTACGTTTTGTGTTTCTTTGCTTAAGTTGTCCATTTTAGCCTGCCAAAAGATGGCTGCTTGTGGTGCCTAACCCGACTGCCAACACTGAACAAGGCTTGGGTGAAGTGCGCCTGCGCTGACAACAGATACACAGTGGCCTGGATCTGACACCAGATGAACATGTACCTTTCAAGGACAGTCTGGGACGCCGTCCAAATATTCCAAACAAAGACTGTTGTGTGAACCAGAACTGGCAAGGGTCATAACCCAAAATACACTTTTGTGAGAACCCAAAAGGATGATCCCTGATTGTCCAATCAGCGAACTCGGATGCCCAAAATTTGTTACTTTTTATATTCAATTTTATTATAAATTATGGTAGAATAGAGAGGTAATTAGAGTTGTCGGATCGCGCTTTTCGATTTCCTTAAGATATGCTGACGGAGAGGACGTTGACACTGCAGGACAGCTGTTAGCCTAAATCTCTGACGGACTGAATTAATGGCCAAATTCCTGATGAACTTAACCTGTTAAATTGATGGGCATAGAATTGCGAGACTGCCAGATTTGACACAGAGGACGATTTTAGCCAGAATAGGTAAATATGAATGGCAACTTGATCAAATGAATGATTTAATTTGCAATATTAATATAAAATTGAATTTGAATATCTAGAGAAATGAGTTGGGTTGTTTATTCATTGAAATGTGTTAATTTAAAGGTTAATTTGAGTATTAGTATTTCACTTAAACCGCAATTAGCAGATCCGTCCCGGTTATGAGGGTAATACCAAATGTGGAATCTAGGCCCTAAATGAGTATAAGAAGGGTTTGTAGGGTTGTTGCTCATTAGGGTAAAGTTGTATCTTCCTCCCTCATTATTCAGCGCTTAGGAGGATAATCACCTCTCGCACAGACTAATGGTAAGTGTATGTTGGTGTTATGGGCCCCACCAGCGAATGTATGGATAGTGTGCGTGTGTGAGATCTTTTAGTCCGTGGCAGTAGGGAGGGATTTTGCACTCCGCGCTGCATCAGTTTTTCTTGTAGCAGTATGATGGTTTGTTATTGTTTGGTTTAGTGATTATTGCTTGTACATTGCTTATTGATTTTGGTTATTGATTGGTATTGATTTATGTACTAACACTTTATGTTGAGTTGTGTTGAGTTTAATGTTGTTTGCACGGCTTCTGGGATGTAGGAAGTCGGAAGTTTGTACCGGTTCCGTAGTAGAGCAGAGGTAAGAACTGCTCTCGGGAAAGACGGAATTGTTGTTGCCTGTAGCTACACAGGGAAAATGTGTGACATGTGAAGTTGCACGGCGCATTGTCTGGGTTCGATTCGGTAGCATCGTCGAGTGTTGCCATTAGAGACATTTTTCTGTGTGAGAGAAGTATGTATGATAGCAAAGGTTACCTGTGAAATTCTGGTCTTAGGTACCAGGGATCCAACTGGCATTCCGATAACGCTTATCACTGGAAAGGTAATAGGTACTCTCTGAGCTTGTTCGAAGGACAAAGGAGAGGTAAGCGCTGCTTTGTTAACGTATGTCATAATTCTGTAGTAGGACAGACTGTTCGCTGTTCTCGGGAAAGACAGGATTCTGTGTGAATGTACTACATTTTCTGGTGTGAACAAGTGTGAGTGCAAAGGCATTTGGGTTGATTGCGAAACTCTAGGTTTATTTCTCAGGAGCATTGGGTCTCCAACTATGGTGCCGATTCCGATCCGTTAAAAATATTCCCCGTACGAATCGTATCCGGATTTTTTTACGTACGAATCGTACAAGTCCCGTACAAACTGGCAAGTACGATCCGTATATTAAAAAATCCATACGAATCGCATTGGGAAAATTCCCCGACACATCCTCGGGTCGGAAAAAGTGTCCGACACGTCCCCGGACAGTTTTACGTATGAATCGGTAAACTGAAGTCCGAGCGCGCAAGTACGATCCGTCCCGTCCGTCCGAATGCACAACCGTATGGAAAAAACACCGTACGGAGCGAGCTCCCATAGCAACCATGGAGACGTCCAAACATGTGCCCGCATACGCGCCGAACACCCCCAGCCCAACCCCCAAAGTACGTGCCGTACCCCCTGCCCCCCATGTATGCACCGTACCCCCACCCCACCCCTGTAGGCACGGAGCATACCCCCACCACGTAGGTACGGAGCGTACCCCCACCCCCGTAGGTACGGAGCGTACCCCCACCCCGTATGTACGGTGCGGACCCCCAGCGCGTAGCGCTGAGGGTCCATACCGTACCTACGGGGGTGGGGGTACACTCCATACTTACGGGGTGGGTGTACGCACTTTCCATAGGGGGGGTGGGGGTACGCACCGTCCATAGGGGGGTGGGGGTACGCACCATCCATAGGGGGCTGGGGGTACGCACCATCCATACGGGGGGGCTGGGGGTACGGCGCGTACATACGGGGGCTGGGGGTACGGCACGTACATACGGGGGGCTGGGGGTATGTGCTGGGGACAGTGCTTACATACGGGGGCTGGGGGTACGCACCGTCCATACGGAGGTGGGGGTACGCACCGTCCATACGGGGGTGGGGGTACACACCGTACCCCCAGCACCCCGTATGTATGTACCGTACCCCCAGCCCCCCGTATGTACGCGCCGTACCCTCGGTTCCCGTATGTAAGGCATGTACCACCAGGCCCCTACACCCTGCCCGTGCCTGTACGCAACCTACCCCAAGCCCCTACACCAGCACCCTCACCCAGCATTGCGCATGTACGAGTCGTACCAAGCCATAGCAAATGTGAGGAAACATGGCCGATGTACGCACCTTACAGACGCGAAAAACACACGTACTGAACCAGGACACTGCAAAACACCACAAGGAGAGTCAATTTGAATTGCACAACACCACACAACACGTCCAAAAAGCCCAAATACATCCAATACACTGACCTGCAACAGCCAAACAGGTAAACAGAGGCCCAAAACACAACCACTCCTTTTAACACACCCACCCAAAGTTCAAACACAGCCACACCCACAAATGGACCAATAAAAAGGGCCCACACACACAAACCATGAGCCTTTGCAACAGACCCACTGCTGCCAGACCCCACAGAACCATACTTGAACCTTGACTACACCTTACACTTCACACCTTCACACAACCACCTTCACAAACACCCCCTCATCACATTCACACACACACCTTCACAACCACACACACACACCCACAACCATCCACACCCACACCCCACACCATGCCCACAGACAAGAATCCAAAGTTCACAACAGCGGAGCTGGAGATCCTTGTCAACGAAATCATCAGAGTCGAGCCACAGCTCTTTGGAACATTGGTCAGACAGACCAGCGTATCTGCAAAATCAGCCATGTGGCAGAGGATCATCGAGAGGGTGAATGCTGTTGCGCCCATCGGAAGGACCAGGCATGAATGCCAAGCCAGGTGGTACGATCTGCAGAGGACGGTCCGCCGCAAAATGACTCACGAATATAAATAGGGGAACATCACTGGAGGTGGCCCGCCCACAGACCGGTACACTACCATCCCTGGGAGGAGAAGGTGATGCGCACGCTGCCGCCGGTAGGAGTACACGGAGTAGAAGGAGTCGCCGAGCCTGGTGAGTACACAAACAACTCACTTCACATGGGGGGAACCGCATCAACAACCCAACTCCCAATAATGCACGCAACTACCCCAAAGCCATCACCGGACACAACCATACTCCAAAAACACGCACATGCCACTAGCGGCTCCATGCCCCATGCACCAAGCAAGGCCATGCCAAGTCACAGGCCACACAAAACACCAACACAAGACAGGATGTCTGTGATGCCGGGAGGGTGGGCCTCCAAAAAAACATTGTGCAACTCAGAAGCAGACACCAATGCCCTCAGCCCATATGGCCTAGGGCAGAGCTATACAAACAGTGTGTCCCGACACTGTACTGTGTCGCCTGCAAATGGTGGCCGCGTCGCAGGATGACATGGGTATGAAGGCCCAATTTGCACATAACAGCAGCTAATGCAGAGGCATCCCTGTGAAAGAGTGTCAGCACACACCGCCGCAGCAGCGCAGACTCAGAGACACTCTGCCCAATGGGGGCCGGGAGATTCTAAACAAAGCCACATGAACAAGCCAATGGCCTTTGAAAGACCTGCAAAGTGTGTGTGCCCGGGAAGCTGGGCTGAGGTGACAGAGGGTGACAGACAGACGGAGGGAGAGGGAGAGAGAGGGAGGGAGACAGAGGGTGACAGAGGGCGGCAGAGGGAGACAGACAGAGGGAGGAGGGTGACAGAGGGAGGGAGAGAAGGAGACAGAGGGAGACAAAATCACTCTTGGGTGGTGTGGGCATGTCCGCTCGTCAGCAGGTGGACTGTGGGCATGTTGACAAGGTCTGGCAGTGCGTGAAACACCCCTTTTTTGTTTGGAAATCACTGGGCCATGTGTCAAACTGTGCACAAGTAGATCCTTGCTGCAGGCACAAACCTAACCTTACACCCAGTATACCCACTCATTGTGTTTGTTAGAACCCAGTCACAAATGCATAGGTTACCTACCTGCATTCTCCAATAGATATGAAAAAGCAACATTTGCCCACGTACAGTGCAACACGTAAGCCGGTTCTGCATCGCTAGCTAAGCACGCTCGCTACACTGCTCACTGCGTTAAAAAATGATGCAACAACAAAGAGTGTGTCACACATAGGAAAAGTGTTGAAAGCTGTGGCCAAGGGATATACCCATGCACCATGCACAATGCACAGGGACTTGCCAAGTACAGACAAGGTAGATGACACTTGGCCCTACTGTAGACAGCACAAGGCAATCCTGTGACCACTATACACTCAAACACCAACTCCACATGCCACCTACCTACCACAGGAACTCACATTCACTGTCATGCCAGCATGCACCATGAGGGGATAGACACATCACCTGGTAGACCCAATGACAAATCACACCACACCCAACAGCATGCCCGGTCACACACCCCCCTCCTTACACAAGCACACACCCCCGGGGCATCCAACACAAATTGGCACTCCCACAATGGATATGTGACACAACAAGACCAATCCATAGCCAAATAAGCATCCCAACACTCATTAGACAGGCCAAATAACCAGGAGTACATATCAATCTGTCACCCGCAACATACCCATCCACAAGTGCACTGTGAGAGGAATGCTAGACATATCCAACTACCCAGAGGAACTGTGCCAACTTGAATATGTATGAAACATGGATGTCGCACACAGGGCAACGTCGTCGATCTCCCCCCAACACTGGGGGGGAAGAATCACAGGACCAGGCTCGGCGTGACGATGATCCCACCGGCAGCGACTACTCTCACCACTCCGTGGATGACCCCGACCAACCTGGCCCCTCTGGTGCCCAAGCACCTGCAGCACCTACGTCAGGTACAACTGTGCCAACCACCACCCCCATTCCTGCCACATCCCAGGATACACACAGGAGCCCTGCTCGCACACAAAAACGCAGCCAGTCTGACCAGGAGGGACAAGGTACTCCGGGTATACAGGAGGAGGCAGGCGACCCCGCAAATGCCATCCCTCAGGGGTCCCAGAGACCCGATGTGCCCACAATGGCAGGCCAGGCTCAAGTGGACAGGGGTGGTGGGAGTGGAGGACGGCGGAGGCACGAACCTGACCAGACAGCTGAGGAACATGTTGTGTCACACATCCGCAACATCCTGGACACATACCAGAGTGACACCAGGGGCATCAGCCAGGTAGTGGAGACCCTCAATGAGATTAAGAACCTGCAGGCCGAGCAATATGCCAGTCAACAGCAACACCAAGGATGGATGGAGGCAAGACTGGCTGAGCTTGTGGCGGTGCAAACGGACATGAACCGTTCACTCCGTCGGATTGCCGAAAACATGGTCAACCCTCCCTGTGCCACCAGACGATGATCACCACCAGCCACAGGGAGGGATCAGAAGGAGGAGGATTCGTCCGACGGAGCATCACAGACATCGTCAAGGCCTGCTTCTGAGGGTCCCCGGAGGAAGGTGGGTCGTCCACGCAAAAGACCGTGAGAGTCAGCGGACCATCACCATCTCCCAGGTCACCTGGCCTGGCACCTGGCCCTCTGGCGCAACAGCAGCACCTCATCCAATGCTGGTCACTGTCTGACCAATGTTGACAAAGACTGTGGCATGGACTCTGATGACTTCCAATGGCAAGGATCCCAACTCCCCCTGTGAACTTTGGATTACAGACACCCGGCGAGCACCTCTTTACATCCCCCCAAACACGTACCCCACCACTAATAAAAATCAGAAAAATCACGAGATGATGCCGTCATTTTGCATTATTCCATAACATGTGTGTGTTGGAAAGTCAAACCATGCCTGAGTTTTGAAGTAACTTCAACCATGCATACCCTGGGGTCTGAGTCTGGCACAGAACACACATGGGTCACAATGTATCATCCAATACAGACATGGAGCACCATACTCACCCATGATGGGCCCAACCAGCTGAGGGGGTGCCTGCACAACTGTGCGGACAGACCTATTTCGAAGAGCAACAGTCATGCGCAGAGGTCAGGGATCATGTGGAGTGTCCTGGGGTGGGAGTCCCAGGTATGTGTAGCCAGGTGGGAGAACTATGTCCTGCATGCTGGAGTCAGGTGGATGTGGAGAATGGTGGCCAGGCCAAGGTTGGATGCATGGAGATGGCACAATGGGGTCTTGGATGAGAGTGCCACAAGGTTGTGTTGGGGTCGTGGTCGTGGGCTGCATCCTGAGTGTGGGCATGGATTGTGAAGGTCATCCTGCAGCTGACAGTGATCCATTGCAGCTATCTCTGTTGGACGGTGATGTGGCTGGATCGCCGGATGTTGAAGCAGAGCTGTGCAGATGCACCCTGGATGTGGACAAGTATCATGGGAGTTGTAACGTACTTCTCCATAGAGTGCAGGGTAGGATTAGACACGGATGTTGTACTTGACCTGGGGGATGGTCTGTCTTGCCTTGAGGTGGATCGAACTGTGGATCTTGTGCATAATGCAGAGTGTGCTGAAGCCTGAGGTACAGATGCTGGTGATCAGCATACCACATGTGAGTAGGGGTGGGCGGAATTTGCGAAATTAACTTTCGCAAATTATCGCGAAAATGTTTAAAATTATCGCAAACAAGCGGAAATATCGCGAAGATGCGGAAGTTTTTTTCCTGCATGTTCGCGAGATTTTCTGCATGGTTGCGGCTCACCAACTTACCCATGTGGTTGCTTGCGGGCGCGGCCATCTTGTTTTGAGTTGTCTCGCGGTGCATGATCGCGAGAAGAAAGACGTGATCGCGCGACACATGACGTCACTGCGGGCGCGAACTGTCGCGAGACAGCGCAAATGGCTAAAAACAATACAACATCTCATGGAGAACGCGACCGGATCAAGAAAACTTGTCAGCGAACGCAGGGATTCAGGTAAGGCGATCGCGCGCGCACGAGAATGTATTATTTTACAGCGGGAGCAAGAAACAAATTATCGCCAAGCTGCGGAAACCGAAAATTTTGACATTTTCGCACTCTCTGCGGAACGCAAAAATGTAAAATTATCGCAATTTCCGCGAACGGAACGAAATTTTCGCCCAGGCCTACATGTGAGCAAGCAATCCATGATACACACCAGCTTGTGTGCGTGGACACTGTGTGCCTGTGCAGGGCCCTTGCGGGTGGGACACAAGCAGTTGACCCAGCTGTAAGGGGACAATCCGCAGATGAACACCTCAGTCATGTACAAGTCCAGCATCAGGTGGCCGATGTTCAGCCATCTGCCAATGGATACCATGCATTATTCAATATGAGAACTGGCAAGGACTGCATCTTTGGGGAGGGTGAGGAGCACCTGGCTGTCAATGGGACACCAGATGATGATGAGATGCAGTGCGCATGTCATGGTGTAGCGGGGGATCCTGGACACATTGTAGACTGACACGCTGAGACATGATACCTGTGCCATGTGTCCCACAACGACACCATACTACATGCAGATGCCTGGAGTACCACTCCCATGGCCTTGTTGGGGTACAGAGCCGGTGGGGAGTAGGAGGGACATGACCTGGTTGGTGTGACAGGGCCTGGAAGGCGTGCCAGCGCTGTGTAGGCAGTTGGAGTTGCACACTCATTATGCAAAGGTGTTGTGTGGGCGATGAGTGCATGCCTGAGTGCATGCAACAGATGTATTGGATGGACATTGCTTGGTGGGTGGCCTCAACATCATGGTGTAGAATGATGTGGCACATGCAAGGACATGAGGCACGTGCAATGTGCACATAGCATGTGCAGACGGTCCAGCCTTTGCCACCGCAACTGTGTCACACACAAGCATATTACACTAAAATGAATGGGTGGAGGGAGGAGGGGGTGCGTCTTAGAGGCGTGTGTGTGAGGCCAAATATAGAAACTCTGTGTGCCCTTGCTGCAGGGCCTGCAGCAGCAGGCGCCATGTCCTGAAAACCATGCCACAAGTTGCACACAAACACAAGCATGTCAGAAAGGACTACTGCAAAAGTTGTATGATAAGGAAGGAGTGTCTGGTTCAACATGGCACACACACAGACAATGGATGCACATGCAGCAAAGTGGCCGTTGTGGGGACTGAGATGCCAAAATACCTACACAGCCATGTACATCATGCACAATACATATCATAATCCCTGACAAACAGCTTGCATCTTACTATTCTACACATAGACTCATATGCACAATCTGTGATAACTATGCCAGACATGCCGCATGCATAGTGGCAAGAGACCTGCATTGACAGAGATGAGGCACCTTGGAGGCTGAGGGACACCTTTATTAGTCATGTTTGCCGGAAGGCAAATACATCTATATTAACAGATGCACAGGTCATGTGGATGAACATGTGGGACCTACACTGGCACCCCCCTTTGCACCACAGATGCAGGAAATCCATAGAACTGGCACACAAGTGACGGGTTTGAGACAAACACCCCGTGCTGCTCACGGAGAAGCTGCTATTCACCATTGAGCCTCTAATGGGGATGTCCCACACTATGTCAACCTGGTGCATCCCGTATGTTTCCGAGGGCAGTGTTACACACATTGATGCCTTCATCACAATCCACAATCACATTACAGAAGACTGCCACCAAGTGTGACTATCAATTCAGGTGAATCCAGCTCCATGTCATGTGCCCCATGGTGATTCTACATGTATGCAAAGTAACCAAACATGAACAGGAGCAGTGCACACACATTCCAAACAAATAGCACACCCAAAAAGCCGTGCTGCATCCCTTACCCTAAGGTGAATTTTCGACATGTCCGTGCATGTTACGCTGATTCAGCACACGTTGCTGTATTCATGAGGAATAGCAGGAGCACAACAATGCCACCAGCAGACAGCATGCGCAAATACCTGGGGATGAGAGACACACAAGAAGTGAGCCAAAAGAAGCACATCTGCATGCATGGGCATGTACTCGACACGTATAAGGTTGTCAACATGCTAGGTGAAAATAGTGTCTCAGGAAAGACATTCTTTTATTACACCATCACTCGAGTGACACATCCAAACACACCTCTGACTCACTTGCCATACATGCAGATGGACCCACACATTGCAACACATGCCACACAAGGCTCAATCCGTGCACACTCAGACACTGCAACTCACCACTAAGCGAAGAAGTTGCGTATTAGCCGATTCCGGATGTCCTCTTCCTCCTCCTCCTCAACATCACTTGCCTCGTCACCAAGGCCCTCATCCTCCACGGGTGGATGTTCCTGCTCATCCGGATCCAGGATGAGTGGCACAACTTTCTCCACTGCCATGTTGTGCAGCATGCAGCACACAAGGAAGATTTTGCAGACCTTCACCGGTGCATATGGGAGTGCGCCGCCTGTCTTGTGGAGGCACCGCAATCGGCTCTTCAGGAGGCCACAGGTCTAGGGACCCTACACACGCGTGTACGGACCGTATCCCTATGGCGTACGCCTACGGCAACACAACCATAGTGATACGGACCCTACACACGCGTGTACGGACCGTATCCTTATGGCGTACGCCTACGGCAACACAACCATAGTGATACGGACCCTACTCACGCGTGTACGGACCGTATCCCTATGGCGTACGCCTACGGCAACACAACCATAGTGATACGGACCCTACACACTCGTGTACGGACCGTATCACTGGAGTAGTTGTGCCCTAGGGGCGTGGAACGCACCGTACCTGTGTGTGTATAGTGAACTTACATAGGGGACACATGAGGGACAAGTATAAGGGCCTAAATGCATGCTGGTTGTCATGGAGACCGAATTTCAAGTTCAAATATTTTCATCAGGTGGCCAGCATAAGTCGGTTGGAGACAATATACTATGTTGCAAAGTGGTTGTTGACTTGACATCATGCTCAATTTTTAAACCATGCAAAGCCCCTCACTGGGGTAGGTTTAAAGGGATTGGAGGAAACGTAGGATGCAAATGAGATTGACCAATCACTCTGTACTCCTGTGAATGAAACAGGCCAGCAAGTCAAATATAAGGCAGCCAGGTGCCATGAGAGAGCACTTGCCTGCACAACCTTTCATTCCACACCACTGCTGCTGCTCGTGATTCCTCTGGCACCATGTCCAGGTCTGTGGAGAGGGCCCAGCCATTCACCCTGGAGGAGAATGTGGCATTGCTGGATGTCATCCTCCCACAGTACCCCAGCCTGTATGGGAGACCAGGGGAGCAGGTGAGTGCTGACTCCACTAGCTTAGACTGTGCCCCTTTTTTGTGACTGTCACTTCTGGCATTGTGTCCAGGTGTGAAAGACATGCAATGTTGTTTAGAGTGGGTCCCAGGGGGGGAATGCCTCATGTCTTCCATGCAGAGCATGCTGTAGTGCATGTCTACACTCCTCACTTGCATAGTGCTTACTGTGACAATCACTGCATGGTGCATGCCATATTCAGCCTGGCTAATCCTCTTGGGAATGTTGGGCCCGATTCACAGAACTAACTTAAGACAAAATCCTAAACTTACTACCATTTTGGTATTCACAGAAGGCACTTACTCATTTTGGTATTCACAGAAGGCACTTACTCATTTCGGTATTCACAGAAGTTAGGAGTCCTAACTGCCTTCTGTGAATACCGAAAGCCTTAAAATTAGGATTTTTCGCAGTTTAGTAGTAGTATAGTTAGGACTCCTAACTTTAGGACTCCTAAATGCCTTCTGTGAATACCGAAATTCTTAAAATTAGGATTTTTCTCAATTTAGTAGTCCTAAGTTTAGGACTCCTAACTTTAGGACTCCTAAATGCCTTCTGTGACTACCGAAAGCCTTAAAATTAGGATTTTTCTCAGTTTAGTAGTAGTATAGTTAGGACTCCTAACTTTAGGACTCCTAGATGCCTTTTGTGAATACCGAAATTCTTAAAATTAGGATTTTTCTCAATTTAGTAGTCCTAAATCTAAATTTAGGACTACTAAATTGAGAAAAATCCTAATTTTACACACGATGTAGCACAGAGGCCACATATTGCAGGAGCACACTGTACACACAGACAGGACAGGAAAAGAATGGCTAAGATCATCCCAATGACTATCATAATCTTCCATCCCCAGGCGGATATCAGTTCCCAGAACCACCCCATCAATGACCAATCTCCTTTATCCATGTGAATAGATTCGGAGATCTTATGCAGTTTGGAAATTGCCTGGTAGACTGTCGGAGCGTTATCTGGAATGAAAACACAGCAACTTGATTGGATCACTTTACATACCACACCTCAGTCTGCAAGTATGACGTCTAATGCGACCCTGTTCTGAAGAGTCATAAGGCGATCCGACTGGAGCTCAGCAGTCAAATTACTAAGGGCACCGGCGGTTTCAACTACCGTGGATTCAACCACCCTTGTCAATTGCCTTATGCTCCTGCTGTTAACCATAGGCCCCCAAAACGGCAGAAAACCCTTTACGAAATCTCCAAGTTCTTGGCCTGTAGTGTCTTCTTTACTGATGACACCTCTAACTATCCTTGTCTTATGATAATCTGCCACGGCCGTGTAGGTGGGAGGCAACAGGAACGAAACAAAACATGTGCCTGAGAAGTCAGGGGGCAACCATGTATAGGCTCTATTATGGCAGATGAAATAGGTACCCTTAGCTGCTAAGAACGAAGGGGAAGTCTGAGACACAAAAACATATGTTTCAGTGCAGATACTTTTCCCTAACTCAGGTCTGGGATTCTTGCCATTACCTTGCAGACATAGGTGACCCTGATGGGGTACAATCCAAATCGGGGAGGATCTCTTTGCTCACTGGTTCTCACTCAGAGTAACTCCATATCCTGTTATGTTCCATCCAATATATGCTAGTGTCTCATCTCTCGGGATAGTCTCATAGGAAATATCTTCCCTAATCATATCTACTATACCCTTAACTAGAGCACTATTCTTAGGATTATCTTTCACAGAACGTAGGGCGTTGGCTTCATGAGCGTATATGAATATCGTTCTATATGCCCACACAGAACCATTATGGCTGAAAGGCAGGACCAGATAAGGGATACCTTTATCAGTAGTATGCGGCATAAAACCACACACCCAACAGTTAGTTATGTTCACTACTAATTGGTGTTGGTGTAGAAGCTGAATGAATGAATTATTGACAAATTCTAATCTTCTAGCGGACTCGTGTTCAGGCAGAGGGTGAAAAGAATGCGAGGAAACAGTAGAAGGAGGTATAGGCTGTGTAGTGGGTGCAAATGTCACTTGAAAAGAGAATAAAACATATCCTATTAAAAACATCATTACACTAAGCAACATGAAAATACATAATATCAAAAATCGTTTCTTTGTCATCATTATACACATTGTGGCTTTAAAGTCCATCTGTTTGGCAGGTCTCTCATTCTCGAAAAACTCCATCCTCTCTAATTGCTGCTCACGGTGGTAGGGTGTTCTATGCTAAGGAATGCTTCTGTCAATCCAGGGCAACTCCCTTAGACCGAACAGAACTGTCGACCTAACGTCTTCAGCTGCACTCCAAAGACTTGGGCAACCACGACCCTACAGCTGAACCCGGATGGCGGTTCGAAAAAACAAAAATAAGAAAGTTTCTCAGATGAGAGAGCTGCACTTTCAAAAATAGCAAAGAAAAATAATTTTTTATTTGTCCATAGTTCTCGGCCTCAAATTATAACGGCTTTTTCCAGGTACTGTCTGGTTCTGGAACAAGAGTTCAGGCTCTGTAGTGTTCAATCGAATTGACGGTGGCACAGCTTCTTGCAAAATGTTGTCACTTTCTCGTTCAGAAATTGTTCCTTTTACACGTGCATCGTTAAAAGGCAGAAAACGAGGCACGGTCTCAGTCTCAGAGTCAGCGATCCCCTCCTGGACCCACCGGTCGTACGGTAGAGGCAAAGGGATCGAGTTCTTTTTCCCTTCCACTCGAACAGCTGATCTTGTTGAGAGAAGGACGAGGTGGGGGCTGGTCCAACGGGGCTGGTCATTCTTTATCCGTTGGAAGTTCTTGACCAGCACCCATGATCCAGGATCGATAAGATGTCCTGGAGCTTCAGAGACCTGAGGCAGAGTATCGTGAACCTCTTGGTGTAAAACACGCAATTGAGCCGTCAATTCATACAAATAATCAAGCAGTACAGGGTGTTCGATCTCACTGAAGTTTGTCGGCCTTGGCACTCCCCATATGTTGGCCGGACGGCCGAACACAATTTCATAGGGACTAAGTCCCACTCGCGAATGCACAGTCATTCTTGTTGATAGGAGTGCTAAAGGCAGAGCGTCAGGCCATTTAAGACCAGAGCTTGCTTGTATCTTTGCCAATTTCAGTTTTAGCATGCCATTATAGCACTCTACTAGTCCAGCTGATTGGGGGTGATTTGCAGCGTGGAATTTTTGCTGGATACCTAGCCCCTCACATACTTTTTTCATCACTCGACCCACAAATTCACTCCCATTATCACTCCAGACCATTCTCGGCATTCCAAACCTAGGGAAGAATTCTTTGGCAAGGGCTTTAGCTGTGGATAAGGCAGTGTTGTCTTTTAAGGGATATGCTTCTACCCATCTTGAAAAGGCACAAACAACAACGAGTACGTATTTCAAATTGTTGCACCTTTCCATGTGGATGAAATCTAGCTGCAAAACCTCGAACGGATACGTTGGATGCGCAAAATGACCAGCTGGAGTTGGGGTTCCCCTACCAGGATTGTATTTCAGACACACCATGCAATTCTTGACCACATTCTCTGCACATTTAGGGATTCCAGCATTTTGCCATACTGGAGCCAACAACTTACAAATCCCTTTCACACTGATATGGGCCATTCCATGAGCCATTGTCACCACTGCAAGCACATACGCATCGGGTAACAACCATCGCTGATGTTCTGACAAGTCAACCCAACAACCATTTTAATCCAATTTACCCGTACTTTCCCTCCACACATTCAACTCTTTCTCTGAAGCTTCAGCTTGAAGAGACTTCACACTCTCTATCGTATCTTCACACATTCCAACGTCACCAACCCATCTTGCAGGGCCTGCAACATACATTTGATTCATCACATCTTTTGCTGTTTCCTTTGCGATTTCGTCAGCAAATGCATTGCCACGACCAACATCATCAGTAACCTTCTTGTGTGCACTGCATTTCACAATCGCAACTTGTAACGGCAAGGTCAGTGACTCAAGAAGCTCATTCACCAACTGACCATGCTGAATCTTAACTCCATGCGAAGTCAGGAACCCACGTTCTTTCCACAATCGTCTAAAACTATGAGCCACACCAAACGCATACTGGCTGTCGGTATATATGGTCACTTTCATTCCTTTTGATAACACACACGCTCTCGTAAGTGCAATCAACTCTGCTGCTTGAGCTGAATTATGTGTAGGCTGTCCAGTTTTAGGTTTAAACCTATAATAACTGATAAAACCCCACCAGAAGGGAAATAGTCCTCACCAGTGTTAACATATAAACACTGAAAAAACCCCTGCACAACCACAAACTAAATGCCATTCAAAGAAAGGAAAAGGAGAGTGAAAGAGTCATTTTCATTTCTTCCTAAATGTGCCAATACACTGTAACTTTGTTATATAAGGTAGCAGTAAGAAAGACTGGGCTAACAATATTGTGCTTGAGTTTTGTTGTTTAAGGATGTCACTAAAATATGGTTTCTTCTTCCTTTTTTCAGTTTTGTGGTCTTTGGTCTAAAGGTACAGGGATTAGAAGCATGTTTTAGGTGTTTATTTATTTTATAAACTGTAGAGCATCAGGAAATATCTAAATCATATTTGATTTTTTGGCTACGTTTGAGTCTTTCATTGATAGGAAAAATGTAGGTTTCATAAGAATCTTTTCCAATATGTACCATCACATTTACCCACAGAGAATGGGTAAAAACCATACACACATCAGCTCCCTTTTCTAGTTATTCAGTATTGATAGTAGGTGAATTGCCAAACACCCCAGGCTTTAAACATTCAATGCATGGTATAGTGACAGGTATGTGAGTGCAGTCACAAAGCATCTGGGATACTGGTGAAAACATGACACCAGACTTTTGGAAAACATGGAATGCAGTGTCACTTGGAATGCTGCTGCAAAATGTTTTTACCAAGTTCAACAAAAATTGGAGTGATATTGTTTGTATTTGCAGTGATTCAGCTACGTATATGAATATGTTCTGTGATGACCTGTCAAAATCGATACCTGAGCTGAAGTGCTTCCCTGTAAGAGATCCTTGCCACTTGTTAGATGGTATGCTGAAAGCATCTTTGCAATCTTCAGAGTTAATGAAGAATGCTATTGACTTTTTAGTCCATTCTGGTGCACTGTTTTTTATGCGCGGAAACTAAACCACAAATATTTCTCATTTTGTGCTTTGTGTGGCATCAAAGAAAGAGTCATCCCAACTGTGTCACTTAGCTGGTGGTTCTCAGTCCTAGAGGCCATGAATGCTATATTATCCATGTGGCACCTGTTTACAGAGCTTTGGCTGAGTGATGATGCAAACGGCAAGAAATGTGAGGATCTTTGGTCACATAATGATAGTGATTTGAAAAAAGTACACTCTACTGCATTCTTAAATTTTTGCAGGAAAACATGACTGCTGTAGTGGACATAATAAATAAACTAGAGTCTAAAAACACCCTTGTCTACCAAGTGTTCACCATAATTCGTGTAGATGTGAAACATCTCCTTGAGAGTAAGCTGGGCGACACTTCTAGTGACTTTGGCACTGCAACATGTTCCATGTTAGAGTGCTTGCCACTTGCTAAGCAAAGAAATGTTCAGGAGCAATTCAGGAACTTTTATTTTGCAATGCATGAGAAATAGCCCTTCATCAACCATGGCATTTGAAGTCAGTGAAGCCTCACTGTGGTACTCTGCACAAGTTATAGATCCCTTCCGTACAGGAAAATTTTCTCTGGAGTTTTAAAAGTGCTGCCTCATTTTTGGCCGCTTCAATAACTCTGAGGGCATATGTGCCCATTTCAATGCATATGTTGCAGAACCTGTCGCAGAGAATCACAATCTTCAGGTGCACCAGTATTGGCATGGAAAGCTAGGCCAGTGGCCAGAGTTAGCAAATTGTGTACTGGCTATTTTGGTGTTGCCTGTCTCAAGTGCCAATGTTGAGAGGGTCTTTTCACAGATAAAAGTTTACATGGGAAGGAAAGAGCGAGTGTGCCTGACCAAAGACTGACTCGAGAAGTATTGTATTGTGTACTACGATAAGTTTGATTTGTAAAAATGTATTTGGACCTCATATACACTGTACGTACAATGTCTATTTACTATGCACTATCAGTGCAGAAATCAAGCAATAATAAAAGCAAATGTTCCAAAAACACTGGAAAAACACTGTTTCTGTTGTTTTTAATGGCACGAAAATGTGTAACCACTGATAACCGCTGTTTTTTTAAGGTATTGAAATCACTTGAAAACACTGAAAAAACCCCACCAGAATTTACCCAAAATAGAAACTGAAAACAAGAAAGCCTAATTATGTGGTATACGTGCAGCTTCAAAAATCGTATGCAAAGTCGTGACAGCATATGCTGCAGTTGTATCACCATTCGGAGCTTGAAGCATGAACCATCCACCCATAAGGTACCATCACATTTTACAAGAGGAGTATTTTTAAGATCTACTCTCCCTTTCGTTTCTTCTTCTGTCTTGAGAAAACAATCATGCTGTTCAACCTCATCTGTCTCTACTGAAATCAGCAATAACGTGGCTGGATTCAACGTATTGCACCTCTTTATGTGCACATGGCTCGCTAACATTGTCAACTCGTAACCTGACAATCGAGCACTAGTTAAGTGCTGTGTCTTGGTCCTGTTTAACAACGTGTCCACTGCATGTGGAACCATCACAATCAACATATTATTCATCACTAACCCAGCAGACTGTCGAATAGAAACAGCTGTTGCCGCTGTGGCTCTCAAGCAACTCGGCAATGCTTTAGCTACCGGATCCAAAGTCGACGAAAAATACGCGCATGGACGCTGCTTGTCTCCAAAAGACTGTGTCAGCACTGACAATGCACAACCCTCTTTCTCATGGACATACAGTGTAAAGGGCTTACTGTAGTCGGGGGTACCCAACACAGGAGCCAAACACAATGCATTACGCAATTCGGAAAAACTTTTCTGACAATCTTCAGACCACGGAACGGGATTCGGTGTATCTTTACAGGTCAATGCTACCAAAGGTTTGGCCAGCAAAGAAAAATTCGGAATCCATTGTCTGCAGTATGATGTAATGCCCAAGAAAGCAC
The DNA here is from genome assembly GCF_964204655.1 of Triturus cristatus. Lineage (NCBI taxonomy): Eukaryota > Metazoa > Chordata > Amphibia > Caudata > Salamandridae > Triturus > Triturus cristatus. Next base: position 538,065,121 of record NC_140581.1, on the reverse strand, counting down.
ATACTCCTCTCTGTGTCGTTGGCACACTCAATTTTGCAATTGCCTGAATTCTTTCTGGGGTCAGTTTCCTTCCCTCCTTCGACAAGAGATGACCTAAGTTGGTCACTTCTTGTCGACAATATTGCAGTTTTGAAAGAGACACTTTGGGCCATATGTAGGAAGCCAAATACCGGTCGGTAATGGCCGATTTTCGGTAAATATCCCGTTACCGACCAGTATTTAGGCTTTTGCTATGTAGGGGGCATATTTCAGGATTCGGTAATTTACAGAATCGGTAAAATTACCGTAACGGTAAAATTACCGATTCGGTAAATACCGAATCCTGAAATGATATGTAGGGGGAGTGTCTCGTCGGTGTGTGGATTCGTTATTTACCACCAACTAAAAGTTGATGGTAAATGATGAATACCTGTAAAAAAGCATTATTGTGCTATTTGAAATGTGCAATGTGGCAGACATACATGCCCTTAGGGCATGTATGTGCGCCACATGTGCACACATGCACAAATCAGGGGTGCAACAGGGTGTCAATGTGACACCCTGCCACCCATGATAATGCCTCCCCTATTACCGATTCGGTATTTACCGAATCGGTAATGGCAACTGGCTTCCCATTCATTCCTATGGGCCTCCAGGCCCATAGGAATGAATGGGAAGCCAGTTGCCATTACCGATTCGGTAAATACCGATTCTTAAATACCGATATTTACCGAATCGGTAATAATTTACCTACATTACATTTACCGATTCATAAATACTGAATCGGTAAAATTCGGTATTTAAGAATTGGTAAATGTAATTTACCTACATATGGCCCTTTGTGATGTATATCAGACAAATGAGGCAACAACGACAAGGTGGCTTCTTTACAAATCACCTCAGTATCTGCAGCGATTAGCAAATCATCGACGTACTGAATAAGGGTAGCGCCATCAGGTAAAACAATTGCATCAAGCTGTGTTTTTAAAGCCTGACTATATATTGATGGACTTTCACAGTAGCCTTGAGGAGCGCGTTTGAAACGGAAGCTTCGGCCTCCTAAACTGAAGCCAAAAATATCAAGATAAGGGTACCCAAGCACACGTAAAATCAAGGTCAAAACAGTTAGAATGTACATAAACAAGTAACACAAGTAGATCTTCGTCTCTTTCTTTAGAGTTTCTTCGATTTAATATTCTTTTTCTCAGAATGTATTTCACAGTCTTCAAAATGGTTCCCAAGCCAACACGTGTTTCGTCGCCTTTAGTAGTTTTTTACATGCGACTTGTTCACGGCTGAATACTGTTTTATATGCAAAGTGTCTAGTATGACGATAATTCCAGGTCATACAATCAAACGACGAGGGAGGGGGAGGTTAAAGAATTTCTTCTGGGTGAAACGCTTTCACATCTCAGCTGTGCTCGAAATTTGAGCACCCTGTCTCTCGGTCTATGAAGTGTATCTTCCCCCAACCGCGTCTGGCTCCAAATTAGAGTTGAATTAAATCGAAGAAACTCTAAAGAAAGAGACGAAGATCTACTTGTGTTACTTGTTTATGTACATTCTAACTGTTTTGACCTTGATTTTACGTGTGCTTGGGTACCCTTATCTTGATTCTATGTGGTCTGACCGCAGTTTTTAGGGAGGCTGGTGGTTCTCCCCTACCCTCTAGCACCGTCACGGATTTAAGAAGTTTACAGATATCAGGAGTACTCACCATAAGCGCCTATTATCTATTACAAATACCACTGTGCAAAACGTTAACTGAAGCCAAAAATATCCCTGCTCTCCTCGGCAATCGGGATGCTGAAGAAAGCATTCTTCAAGTCAATCACCGAGAACCAGGTGGCGGAAGCTGGAATCATAGTCAATAGGGCAGTGATATCAGGAACAACTGGGAACTGTGGCACAACTATTTTATTGACCTCTCTAAGATCAATCACGAACCTGTAAACAGGTGGCTGAGAAGGGTCAGTACGTTTCAAAACAGGCAGAACTGGACTATTACAAACATTGCCTCTTTTCTCTTCAATTACATCTTTTTCAATCAAATTATAAATGATCGCTAGCAACGCCTTTTCACCTTCACTAGAGATCTTGTATTGGGGAATGCGTGGCAATTTAACATTGGCTTTCAATGTCACAACATATGGTGGTATTTCCAAAAGACCCACATCATTAGGACCAGTAGCCCAAAGAATATCAGGAAGAAACGACAATTCCGTCGGAAGCTTAACTTTCGACAAATACATTGGAGAGATCACTTTCCTACCCAATGTAAGTTGTACTCCCGAAGGAGAACAATATAATGTTGCATACAATCTTTTCAACAAATCCAATCCTAACAAGTTTTCACCACAACCTGTCATCAGAATAAGGGGTGCTTCCAATTCACAAGGTCCAACAGAAAGGGACATAGGACTAGAAATCGGGTTCCTAACCGGGGCGCCAGAAAAACCTACTGAAACATTCATCTCGCCAGACAAAGGTGCGCCAGGGAGTTTTGAGTGCATAATAGAACTCTTTGTAGCACCAGTATCCAACAGAAAAGGCTCTGACACACCTGATGTAATCACCTTAACATATGGTCCACTCTGATCTACTGGAACTGAAACAACTCCCTCTCTTTGTCTATGGCTGTCCTAGCAATCATTACCTTCGATATTCTCATCTTCTGCATAGTAGTAGTCAGCATAGTACTGAGCCGTCCTACCAGACGCGTTATTTTGCTGGTCAAAACTATTCATTGAATTCTGATACGGAAAGGAACGCGCGTTCTGGGGTAAACTTCCACATCCTCTACCTCTAGGAGCTTGTTGAACACCTCGACCTCTTGCGCCAGAAGCACCATTCGTACGCTGTAACAAAATAGGACAACTATACTTGAAATGACCCTCTTCTTTACAATATGAACACTGATTGGGACCTACAGGAACACGTGGTTGAGAAAACTCGAACCTTTGCGAGTTTCTCTAAAACTGTTGAGGTTGCTGATAGTTACTCTGACCACCACGTGGCGGATAGGTCTGTTGTAAAAGAACCTTCGTCTTTAATTCTTTAGTTTTCTTGTCTGCTCTATCCTTCTCATCTTTATCCCTATTTTCGTAGTACTGTGCAGTAGCCAATATTTGTGCTGAAGAGGAAACGGCCCAAGAACTCTCTGAATCTTTCACTTTCTTACACAGTTCGGGAAGCAAATTGTGCACAAACTTGTCAACGAACAACCGTTGACCACCTTCTGTACTCATATCTTGACCACTGTGGTCGATAAATGTTTCCTCAAACCTAGTGAAGAAATCAGACACTGTTTCATCTTTCTTCTGCTTACACGCAGACAATTTATCCCAATTCACACGCATCGCAGGCATTAAAGTCTTCATGTAAGTAATGATCCTAGCAGGAAGTTCTGCTACCAAAGGCTCAGGCTTGGCACCACCAACTTGTCTATCATTTGCAGTACTAATATTAGCCCATGAGTCACCTAACTCTTGCGCATGATCTGTATGGCGAATCAATCCCCACAAAGGCTGTGGAACAACATTCCCAAATAACATGTCTATGTCGGCTAAATTCATAATGCATGAGTCTGCAGTCTGTGATAATTCCTTATAATACCCTGCAGGGTTTTTACGGGGGTCAGGTAAAGTCTGCTTAAGGGCTAAAACTTCAGCTCGCTTCCAAGGAACATGTACCCAAACACGCTGAAAATGAGCTGGAACAGCATCAATTTCATTAGCGGCATCAGTCGCAACGGCGTCCTTCCATACCGGAGGGACTTCTCTCATTGGGTACTGTCGCACTTTTTTCCTAACAGAGGAGTCATGTTCAAACAGTGACTGAGAAGGATCCTTATTCCTAAAGGACAACAACGTCGCAACTGCTTTCTCAACATCGGAACCCACAATTGTGCCCTTTTCAAACTCAAACCATACACGGCACAAATCAGGCGGATTTGTTTCCAAATCATTATCCTCCAATTCCTCACAAAGGAAAGCACACATTTTCTCAAAAACGTATCTTTGTTTCGGTGCTTCCCATTGACGGAAGACATCCATAACAGACTCCACATCATATCTTAAAGGGCAAGTAACCCATTTACACGCCATATGGTCAAACATTTCTCTCTCTCGAGAATTAGGCAGTTGACTACGCGACTGCTTACGCTCCAAATCAGGGGTCACACCAGATGACCCAAAGAGAGGAAATATAAGGCTAGCAACAGTATCAGTCATTCTCTGTCGGACAGAAGGAGAAGTTGACGAAAGAACAGGAGGAAAAACAGAGGGAGGCAAGGCAGACGCAGATGCAGACGCAGAGGCAGTATCAGGAAGAACACCAGAAGAGGCAGTCGATGTAGTAGAAGTACAGATGGAGCAGGTAGCAAAGTCGGCGGCCCTTGAGGGGGCTGCGCCATAGGTAGGAGTCAACTGAAGAGGAGCTGGCGGCTGTGGAAGAGCCTGAGGCACAATATTTGGAGGTTGCACAACTAAAGGTTGCGGAGGTGCTGTAGCACTCTGCGCATAAGGGGGTGGCGTGACATTAAAGGATCTTTCTCAAGTTCTTTTGCTGCATCTTGCTGAAGAAGCGGCAAAACTGGATAACATTTATCAATCACCATTTTACGTTGCCTGTGCAACTGCTCACTCATCTGTTCTTCTTCATTATCTTTAAACTGCATAGCAGCTTGCATTATCGAGATACCCTTTTCTCTCTTATTTCTCTTTGCTAATTTAATTTCCTTCTGTTTGGCTTCCTTACGCCATAGGCGGAAAGAGTCAAACATCGCCGGCCGGGCTTTCTTCTTAAAAAGTTTAACCTCCAGGTTATCCAGAATCTCTGTGTCAAAACTACCATATTGGGGCCATTTTAAAACACCATATTTCCTGGTGTATCGGATACATACTTCATTATATGTGAGGGGGGCTATGCCATGTTTCACATATAGTTCATAGGTTGGAGTTCCAATCGGAGGAACCGGACACGAGTCCTCCAATCGGGAATCCCTATTACAACCAAGACATAACAAATTTCCAAGTCTGCTAAGACCAGACATCTTCGCTCTCTAGTCTAGCTTCACACTTCAAAGGATTATCGAATACGATAGTCTCGTGAATACACAAGTCCCTCGGCTTTGGTACTATAAAGTTCCAAATCAAAGATCCCAAGGGGATACCAAACTAAGAACCAAACTAAGGACTGGGAGACGCTCCACTTATACTTAACTGAGGTATCGATGATGTCACCAGAAGACTCGTCTATCGTTTCGCTCTACCAATCATCAAGGGTCCAAAACAGGGCGATAGTCAGGGCAGCAGTCCTTCGTAGCCGTCGGGAAGCGGGGAACCTCGCAGCAAAGACTTTCGGACCACGTCGACATACAGGGGTCGATGAAGTGGCGGCCTTCCTCCAGACTTTTCACACGAAGCACCTCACGAACCTCTGGCTTGGACCGGTACCGCTGAAATCGCCCAACGTTGGGCGCCAACTGAAGTACTGGGTTTTTCAGAACCCAGCGGTCCCAGGGAACACACCCTAAGACTTCGAGTCCTTCCTGTTTCAGACTACAGAAACACAGAGTCTTCTTGGTGAAGTCAAAGATTGTATTTATTGGCTGCAACCAGTAACAGGTATCCTAGAAGTACAACACAGTGTATATTCTCAGGAGACTGTGCAAACCTACAAAGCCAGCCTTCTCTTTTATACAAAATATTATGCTTTAGGCAAACATTCCTTATTTTACAGTTGACCATTCACATATTTTCACTACAAAGAAAAAGCAAAGTCATGATGACAAGCCCATATTTCAGTTTGTCTAGCCCTCAATCAATTACCCGGCAAGGCTCAATACTTTCATCAGATATCGACGGACCCCCAATAAAAACGGCCACCTCCTCCTCGTAAAGTCATAGAAGAAAGTAACAGGGACAGGTGTGTGTAAGATTAGGCATGGTTTGTGTGTGATGAAAAGGTTTTATGATATGTTGTGCCTTGATACTAATCTCATTCGGCCACTGGGAAAGGAACTGGCCGAACAGGTTTGGCTTCAGGCAGTGGAGTCAGCTTGCCCAGGTCTCAGAGGAGTCAGCAAAGGTGTATGTGTCCTTCAGATTCGTTTTTGGCCTTAGTCATTGGCCTATGTGAGGGCAATCACAAAATGGCTGCCGTTCAAATGGAACCCGAGGGTTCAGGATGGAAACTCTGATTTCAGGGTGATTTTGTCACCCGAATATGACAAAAATACTTGTGCATAGTATTCTAATCATTCTCGGTCTGCTGATACCAAAATCGTCATGATACGACGATGTTTATAACACTGATCCAGAATTTTCAGTACCACACCAATGTGTCCCCCACCAGGACTTCGCACATGGCCTGGCCTATGGGCCTTGTATATAGTGGACATTTCTTTTGCTATAATTTTTTATGCTGAATAAAGCATTTTTGTTTTCATTTGCACATAAATGCTTTTCTGGTCTTGCTGTTGGTGGTGATTTGGGGTGGTGATAATGTTTTAGGTGTCTCGGAAATGTTGTAGTGTGCTGCTCATGGGGTGGACCCTGGTATCTGTGTGCCATCACAAGGTATCTGCAAATACTCTTTGGTCATGTAAGCTCTTACTGTATGGTGACATTGTCCCAAGGTGTGTTCCTCCCTCTGTGGACCCTGACATCTTCCCTGCAGGGTGTTTCCCAATTGTTGTGCTGATCTCTGTCTACATTTCCTGGGTGTGTGACGGATCCCTTCAACTTTGGCCATGCATGCTCAGCAATGTCTCCACCTGCATCATTTGTGGCATCCTTGGTGGTCACTGTACTTGTGTATGGAGTATATTGACATGACTTCATGTGGACATGTTCCCTTTTACGCACTATGCATGTGTGTACTCCCAGCCTTGCACACATGTGTTACGTGTTCTGCAGGGTCTTTGAGCACCTGTCTGACAATTGTGGGCATTGTATCTGTGGGTACTCCACCCTTTTCCTTCCATGGGAGGCAACAACTTGTTGGCTGCCCCAGCACCTGTACATTCCTATCAGTCCTGGAATGTGCGTGACAGTGTGTGTTCCCTTTGGGTCTCTTAGTTTAGTAGGGTGGCACATGAATATACAGTCTTGTTGCATGCTCTCAGTGTGTGTATTGTGCTGTCAGCGCCAGGGTTGGGTAAGCATGTGTCATTTGTCATCACACCCACATGTGGTGTGTCATGCAGTGGGGGATGGACATCCACCCTCATGGGAGTAGGACACTGCTGTCAGTGATGTGTTGGCATGCCACTCTCAATATAGTCGCACTTTGTGTATGCCTTCATGCACCCATGGAGTTTTGCTAATTGTAGGATGGTGTACACACCACCGTGTCTCTGTCCACTGCTGGGAGGACTCTGCACCCACCCCTCCTATGTCTGGGCACTGCTGGGAGGACTCTACACCCACCCCTCCTATGTCTGGGCACTGCTGGGAGTCCTCTGCACCCACCCCTCCTGTGTCTGGGCACTGCTGGGAGGACTCTGCACCCACCCCTCCTGTGTCTGGGCACTGCTGGGAGGACTCTGCACCCACCCCTCATGTGTCTGTGCACTGCCGGGAGTGATAGGCACCCACCCCTCGTATGTCTGGGCACTGCTGGGAGTGATAGGCACCCACCCCTCCTATGTCTGGGCACTGCTGGGAGTGATAGGCACCCACCCCTCCTATGTCTGGGCACTGCTGGGAGGACTCTGCACCCACCCCTCCTATGTCTGGGCACTGCTGGGAGGACTCTGCACCCAACCCTCCTATGTCTGGGCACTGCTGGGAGGACTCTGCACCCACCCCTCCTGTGTCTGGGCACTGCTGGGAGTGAAAGGCACCCACCCCTCCTATGTCTGGGCACTGCTGGGAGGACTCTGCACCCACCCCTCCTGTGTTTGGGCACTGCTGGGAGTGATAGGCATCCACCCCTCCTATGTCTGGGCACTGCTGGGAGGACTATGCACCCACCCCTCCTGTGTCTGGGCACTGCTGGGAGGACTCTGCACCCACCCCTCCTATGTCTGGGCACTGCTGGGAGGACTCTGCACCCACCCCTCCTGTGTCTGGGCACTGCTGGGAGGAATCTGCACCCACCCCTCCTATGTCTGGGCACTGCTGGGAGGACTCTGCACCCACCCCTCCTGTGTCTGGGCACTGCTGGGAGTGATAGGCACCCACCCCTCCTATGTCTGGGCACTGCTGGGAGGACTCTGCACCCACCCCTCCTGTGTCTGGGCACTGCTGGGAGTGATGGGCACCCACCCCTCCTATGTCTGGGCACTGCTGGGAGGACTCTGCACCCACCCCTCCTGTGTCTGGGCACTGCTGGGAGGACTCTGCACCCACCCCTCCTATGTCTGGGCACTGCTGGGAGGACTCTGCACCCACCCCTCCTATGTCTGGGTACTGCTGGGAGGACTCTGCACCCACCCCTCATATGTCTGGGCACTGCTGGGGCTGATGGCCACACACCCCTATGTGTCTGTCCACTGGCGTGGTATGACCCGTACCCACGTCCTTAAGGATGGGTACTGGCCGTACCGCCATTGTTGGGGTGACGTAGGGGTGGGCGTGGTACAACCCATACCCATGCCTTTGGGACGTGGGTATGGGCCGTACCGCCACTGTTGGGGTGCCGTAGGGGTGGGCATGGTACGACCCGTACCCATGCCTTTGGGACGTGGGTACGGGCCGTACCGCCATTGTTGGGGTGACGTAGGGGTGGGCGTGGTACGACCCGTACCCATGCCTTTGGGACGTGGGTACGGGCCGTACCGCCATTGTTGGGGTGACGTAGGGGTGGGCATGGTACGACCCGTTCCCATGCCTTTGGGACGTGGGTACGGGCCGTACCGCCATTGTTGGGGTGACGTAGGGGTGGGCGTGGTACGACCCGTACCCACGCTCTTAAGGCGTGGGTACGGTGCTTACCACAGTTGTTGTGTTGCCGGTTCGCGTCCGTGTCGACTTCCGTTGTGGCGGACGCAGGCCTTGGTGGAGATGCCCCCGCCCCCCGAAGTGACCAGGCCCTGGGGGTCAGGTATGTACAGGGCATGTATGATTTTTAACTTGGGTGGATGTTATGTTTCCTGCCCCTGCCCCCCCCCTTTGCCCCTGGGTGTTGTTCTGACCTTCTGCGGCGTCTGCGTCGGTTCCTGTACACCAGGTGGACTGCTATGAGGGCCGGGATGACACGTAGGTTGGGGTCCATGGCTGTCCGCCGCGTACAGGTGCTCCTTCTGCGCGTCGTCCTGATTTCCCGGCAGATTTTGGCTGCCGTAAAATATAATCCGTGCGGAGTGACGTTGTTGAAAATTAAAACAGCGATATGATTAAGCATTCACTAAAGACATGAATTCCCCTTCCTTAGACCAAGTTTCTCTCCTTATGTTGACTAATGTCTGGATTCCATTTTGTATTGTCGTGTCTCCACGTGCTCAGCACGAGAAGAGTCCTATCTTCGTGTTTGTTGCTCTCATAATCTGCCTAGTAACAGTCTATAAATAGCTCCTTTGTCCGTCTGGCGCATGCCCACACTTGACCACATCTGTTATCAGTTAGTCCTTGCTTGACCATGTTTTCGCGGGCTTAGGAGTGTGTTAACTCCGCCCACATATTGATTCTGTATCGAAAATGTCCATAAAAGGTAATACTCTTTGCCTCATGTTGTATCCACCCACTTATGAGCCCCTTTGTTGGGGGGGACTGTGTATGCAAGTTCTTTGTGCTACTCTATGCAATACTGAAGAGTGTTGTATGGGTTGTAGGACCACCCTTAAGGGTTAATAAACTCTGTCTTTGTATTTGCAGTTTCCGTGCCAACTTCCTTCTAGCTTTCATTACAGGAGGGCGAACCCTTGTATTTGCGGGCCTAGCTGAGGCCTGTAATCATCAATTGGCGCCCGTCACGTGGGGCTAATCGGCGACTCGGATTCTCGAAGGACTGGTCGTGACAAAGGTGAGGAATTTGGCGGGGATGTGATCACTGCCAGTGGCGTTTTAGTCCTGGCATCCCGAGGTTTTCTTCCTTCCCTTCCGAACTGACCTTCTGGGTGGCACCGGTCCTCGACTGAGACCTCTTCTGTCGGTTTGCCGCGACAGCCGTTTGGGCGAATTTTGGAACTTGGCAGTTGGAACCTGGACACTCTTGATTGGTAAGAACCGTTGTACGGTACTTGCTCCGAGTTTTGAAGCCTGGGTTGGCTATTTGAGTTTGATTTGTGATGACCGGTCATATTTTGTATTGATTATTGTGAGAATATATGCGTTGCAACACATATACGCAGGTAATGTGGAGATATTTCTCCGGAACTGTGTAAATTTGAACGGCGCCAAGTTTAAGTGCCATTTTTGATAATACTGCATATTTTGCATTATTTTTGAGCATGCCTGCTTTTAGCGCACTCCGTAAGTGGTGCTGCTGCATTGGAAACCGGTTAAACCCTGAGGAATCTGCTCCAGCCCCCCCAGAGGGGACTCCTAATAGAGATATGTATGTGAAGCATGGTCTTTCCTCTATAATGTACAGCACAGTGTGGAGGAAATACACCAAAAAGGATCCACGATGACCTTTGTATGGATCGTTTGATATGCGAAAGATTGAGTATGTGGAACAGTGTAAACGGCGTGCTCGCCAAGACATGTTTGAATGTGTACGGTTATGGGTGAAGGAAGTGCGTGAGCGAGAGAAACGTGAGAAAGCGCTGTTTGATAAAGAGCAACGGAAAAATGATCATGTGAGAGCGCAGGAAGCGAAGCGTCGGGAAGAAAGAGAACTGGCGGAGAGACAAGAGAAAGAGCGTAGGCTGCAAGTCTCGGGTCAATATGCTGTCCGCCAGCCACTTTATCCTGTCCTTACTAATCTTGAAGATGATTTTTATTTATCAGGTTGTTCTCCGCCCCCTTATGTTGGCGCGTCTGCCCCGAGATCACAGGATTCTGGATTAGTTTCGGATAAGGTAGACACGCGGTCCATGTTATCAGTTGAGCGTATGGGTGAGCTTCGGAAAACTTTCTCTTCGTGCACTTAAGGGCAAGTTATCCCTTTCTGAATTGTAGGACTCTTTGGAACAGTGGCGTGATAGAGAGAAGTTGTATTTTCTTGAAACCTTTTCTGATGAAGTGATTACTGCCTTTCGGAAATATTCAGAAGTTTTTGAGCCTGATGATGTAGTATTAGATTCTAAAGCATTACGTAACGGTGTTTTTTCTCCCTCTAAGGCACCTGATGCGGTCCGGCGACTGTTTGCATTGCGGGACGCGGCGAGCGAACTTAAAGAGAGAGCGAGCCTAAAAACAGGGGAGGAGGAGCAATCGGATTCACGTATCGGCGGCGACCAATCATCTACCTCCTACTCTGATAAGAGCGAACTAGTGCATGCTAAACCGATGCGAGAGGCGGCACCTTTGTATGTTCCTCCTAAAGGAGCAGGAACTAGTTCAGATATTACTTCGGCCGATGCTAAGGGATATTTTGTGTATAATTGGGTTTATAGTCCCTGGCATAGGGCTGATGTTATGGCATTAAAGAATGCATTGCCTGACCCCCGCAAGAATCCAGCGGCCTTTTATGAAGAGGTCGAAGGGGCCTTGAATTCTTGTACTATGACTTTAGCAGATATAGATTTGTTCTTTGGGCTCATATTACCACCGGATATTTGGAGATCTGTGCGGAAGGTGGATGATGTTCCCGCTTTTAAGGCTAGGTGGTCCGAGATTGAGGATGAGGATAGGGAGAGAAAACCCGCGCAAAAACCACCGCAGATTATTTTAGATCTTCCTGCTGCTATCTTGACCAAGTTGAAAACGATTATTCCCCCTAAAAAGATTGAGTGGAATATGTTAGCCTCGTGTAAACAGAAGGTTGATGAATCAGTTTCAGATTTCTTTACACGCTTTAAGGAGACATTTCATGATTTCAGTGGTCAGTCGCTTACGGATGATACGGGCCGGCATCTTTTTGTGGATAAATATGTGGCGAATTTATTACCGGGAATAGCAGCTCGTTTAAAAGCGAGTGAAAGTTCTTGGTCCACCTCGTCTCCGGCATCCCTCCTGACTATGGCCAAGTATTATGAGCGTCAGGAACAAGAAGCGAAGGAAAATGAGGAGAAGAAATCGAAAGATTTGAAAACTAAGGTGATGTTAGCACAAGTATATGGTCCGCCTCGTCGGGGTGTAGAACGAGGTAGGGGAGGATTCTATGGTCCCCCTTCGGGTCGGTCAGATGTAAATAGAAATCAATGTGCGTATTGTAAACAGTCGGGTCATTGGGCCAGAGATTGTCCGGTGTTGTATGCATCTCGTCAGGGACGTGGTCAGGGACCACCGAGAGGTAGAGGGGGCTTTTCGAATTATAGAGGGAACTCTAATGATCGTACTCGATTTGAGTCTAGCGTACAGCAACGGGATAGGCCTAATGTGTTTGATAGGCAACACCAGTATCAAATGTCTGGGAATGACCGTTCTGGGTATCATGACTCACAGCATGCATAGGATTGCGTTGGATGGGGGTTTGAATCAGTCGAAGTGCCGGTTGATCAGAAGGGTCCTTATGTTTCAGCAAATGTTTTGGGTTCTACTGATCGGTTCCTAGTTGATACAGGAGCTACTCGCAGTGCACTGTCCAAACAATTGGTTCCGAGGGCTCCCCCATCTGGCTTAATGGTTACATCGGTAGGGTTTGATGGTACACTCTCTTGAAGCCCTCTTTCCCGACCCCTGGCATTCCATGTTGACAACCTTTCCGCGTCCTGTCCGTTTCTGCTTGCCCCGAACACGCCTGACAACATTATGGGTCTTGATATGCTCAAGTACTTCAGAGCAACGATCCGCTGCTCCCCTACTGGAGTACGTGTGATCTTAAATGATAATCACCCCATGACAGAATGGATGTGTGTGGTTGCGGAGGATACTGCATTAGCTTCCCTCCCTCATTCTTTGTGGGCCACTTCGGATACCGATGTGGGACAGATGGTGATTCCGCCTGTCCACATTAGTGTCTAGGAGGGTGCGGTGTTACCGCGCCTCCCTCAGTATCGTATTTCCCAGGAGGGGGAGGAGGCACTCATATTGATTGTGCAAGATTTGATTAAGGTGGGAGTAGTGGAGGAAGTTCCCTATAATGTCTGCAACAGTCCCATTTTACCCATTTTGAAGAAAGATACCGATGCCAGGGTTTATCGTTTTATCATTGACTTAAGGGAAGTGAACAAGATTGTGATACCCCAGTATCCAGTGGTTTCTGATATCACAACGTTACTTACTCTGGTCCCGCCAACGGCGACCACGTTTTCAGTTATTGATTTGAAAAATGCTTTCTTTTCCATTCCTATCCACCCTGATAGCCGATATCTTTTCGGTTTCACTTTGGATAATAGGTCTTATAGATTTTGTAGAATCCCTCAGGGTTATACAGAGAGCCCTAGTATTTACAGTCAAGCATTGAAAAGGCAATTGGATTCCTTTGTTCTGCCTGAGGGTGTCGCCCTTATACAATATATCGATGACATCTTGTTGGCGGCCGACACTCCTGAGTTGTGTGAGCAGTGTACGTTATCCTTGCTTTCCTTTTTGGCATCTCACAATCACAAAGTGTCAAGGAAGAAATTGCAATTTTGTCGACCAAAGGTGACTTATTTGGGTCACCTTTTGTCTAAGGAGGGGCGTGCACTCACACCAGATTGTATTCAAGCAATTTTGGACACGCCAGTACCTTCCACACAGAAGGATGTGCGTGCATTTTTGGGTCTTGCTTCTTTCTGTAGGCAATGGATATTGGGGTTTTCACACATAGCTAAGCCAAAGTTAGCACTTTTGACAAAAGACACACCGATCCCTCTTCCCTGGTCAAATGAGTGTGAAATTGCCTTTCAGCAATTACGACAAGCCCTTTGTTCAGCACCAGTGTTAGGTACCCCTGATTATACGAAGCCCTTTTCACTTACGTGCATGAGAAAGATGGATGTGCATTATCAGTTTTAGTGCAGATGCACGGCGACAAGCAGCACCCTTGTGCATATTTTTCGGCTGTGCTTGATCCTGTTGCCCGAGCGTTGCCTGGTTGTTTTCGCTCGGTTGCGGCGACAGCTGTGTCAATACGCCAAAGCGAGGGAATTGTGTTATCTCATAAGCTGTTGGTATTAGTCCCCCATGCTGTTGATGCCCTGCTTAATCAGACCAAGACGCAACAGTTGACCAGTGCCCGTTTAACGGGATATGAGTTGACGCTTTTGGCTCCTCATATTACGTTAAAGAGGTGTGCAACGTTAAATCCAGCCACATTGTTGCCGTTCCCGGAAACTCAGTCTGAAGCACGAAAAGCACATGATTGTATTCTTGTGACTGAGGAACAGACAAAGGGTCGTATTGATCTCCAGGATACGCCCTTTACAGATGTAGATGGAGAACTGTGGGTGGACGGATCATGCCTGCGGCTACCAGATGGTACAACTTCAGCCACGTATGCAATTACCACATTACAAACAATAATGGAGACTGCACGCATACCGCAGAAATCAGCTCAAGCAGCGGAACTGATAGCATTAACACGAGCATGTGAGCTCAGTGCAGGATTGTGTGTGAATGTTTATACAGATAGCCGCTATGCCTTCGGAGTGGCGCACGATTTCGGCCTACTCTGGAAGGAGAGAGGCTTTCTAACGTCACATGGAGCACAGATAATGTATGGGGAGTTAGTTCACAACCTTTTGACTGCATTAACATATCCAAAGAAGATTGCTATAGTTAAATGTAGTGCCCATAAGAAAGTGGTTGATAAAGTTGGAGAAGGGAATGCTTTAGCAGACCGGGTGGCACGAGAGACTGCGATGCAGCCTGGTGCTACTGCAATGTATGTTGTGAAGTCACAGGCAGAAGGATGGCACGATGCAAGGAGAGAAGTGCTGGAAATACAGAGGACCGCTTCCGATAAGGAACGGGAGCAATGGTCCAACGATGGAGAATTAGATGATGAAGGGTGTTGGAGAAGTAAGCAGATGGATAAGTGGAAGTTACCCACTGCCTTCGTACAACCTATGGTTCAGATGGCACATGGACTAGCGCATGTCGGAGCTTCCGCAATTGTTAAATTACTCACACGAGTTTGGGAGCATCCGGAGATCGCTAGTATGGCAAAGAGGGTAGTGCAGACCTGTATGATTTGCCTCAGGTATAACCCGGGAAAGGGTACCCGAACTCAAGCAGGAGGATTTGCGACACCTACTGCACCCTTTGAGGTTTTGCAGATGGATTACATTCAGCTTGAGCGCTGTAACAATCTGAAGTATGTTTTAGTAGTGGTTTGTGCCTTCAGTAAATGGGTTGAGGCATACCCTACAAAAGACAATACTGCAATGACCACAGCCAAGATGCTATTGAAGGAGTTCTTCCCTCGATATGGTGTTTGCAGATTGTTGTGGAGTGATAACGGACCTCATTTTATAGCGGACGTTATCAAGTATGTCCTGAAAGGCCTAGGCATTACCCAGAAGTTTCATGCAGTATTCCACCCTCAGTCTGCGGGATTGGTTGAGAAATATAACGGTACTTTGAAGCTTAAGATCGCTAAGATTCAAGCTTCGACTTCTTTGACTTGGCCAGACGCTTTACCGCTGGCATTATTGTCAATTAGATCGATACCGCATTCTCGGACCGGTCTCACACCCTACGAGATTGTATTTGGACGCCCAATGAATATTTGGGGTCCACCAAAACCGAGGTTAGTGTATGATGTACCTTGTGTAATGATGAATGATTATCTGGCACAGTTAACGGATAATTTGGTTTCTATTCACCAACAGGTTCGAGAAGCGCTCCCTGATCGGTCCACAGGTGAAGGTCATAATCTTCGACCTGGAGATCAGGTCATGATAAAGGTCTTCGAAAGGACGAACAGTCTGGAGCCGAGATGGGTTGGTCCTGAGCAAGTCTTGCTCGCAACGAGGACAGCTGTGCGGGTTTCTAACCGGAAGAACTGGATCCACTCCTTGCACTGTCGTAAAGTCCCACCTGGATTGGTGGAGCCTGCTGTGTTGACCGACCATCGAGAAATCCTGACTGCGGAGAAAGGCCGTGCTGTGGAACCGAACGACACTGAGGAGCTCTTCCCGGACCATGCGATTCCTGGAAGAAGAAGATATCACCTTAGACCAAGGACGTGATTGCTGTATCCAGAGTTGTCAGAACGGCCCTTAGGTTAGTGAAACAGAGAGCCAATGTGGCAAAGGGGGGGGGGGATCAGCCCTGCATTAGTGTAGTGACACCCGTCTTGGCCCGCTGGTGAAGAAATCAACGGCTGCCTAAGGGGAAGAGTTCTGACAACCTTTTAGTTTCAGGAAGATAGCGATTTCTTACTACAAGATGGAGAAGAAGAAGATTCTTTGTGCGACAAGCTTTATTATCATTGTGGCTATTGTTGGTATAACCACATGGTTTGTTGAAGATGTGACTCCTGCCCGTGAGTTGCTTGTTTTGACCACTCCAGTGCCTGAGGAGCACTACTTTTATACCCTTCCGTATCAAGAATTGAAGCATCGTCAGTCTTATTTGAATAACACTTTCATCCAGATGTTGCATCATACCCATGTTGCTATGAATGCTACGAACTGTTGGATATGTGGTATGATGCCAGCTCATCAGAAGAAAGGAGGAACGCCATTCATACCTCTTCCTTTCTCTCACAATGGCTCGTGTAGAGCATGGTACACTTTGCTTTTTGCCACACGGAAACCTACAGTGGGACGATTACTCTTCAGACTTAATAAGGAATGTCATCAGGATAAAGATGGCTATCCACAAGCGAATGGGACAATATGGGAATGGGAAGAATATCGACCAGACAATGAATCGATTCCCTACATTTTCACGAACACCAGAGACACTACAAGGAATGAACAATTTGTGATTCAAGTGGCACAAGCTCAAGCGGACCTGTGTGTCCAGAGTGTGGGTTAATTTCCAGTTGGTGTTAGTGACTGTATTATTGTTTTGAATATAGACGGTCTAAATAATAGTACTTTCTTAGCCTCCCACAACACATACTTTGTATGTGGGAATAAGGGTTATTATCGTTTGCCAGCCGGCTGGTCCGGAGTATGTTATGTAGCATTCCTATTACCTCCTGTATTCTTAGCACCTGCATCCTATCATAAAGATTTGAAGTTGTTGAATAATGTGACTGTAAATAGGTATAAACGTACTCTATCTATTGATGATGTTGATCAAACTGATACTAGTTTGCAGCAGTATATTGATTTTAACTTAGGATTGTTTTTCTTTGTTGGAGCTGCCCTAAATAGTAGGAAGGTTCGAAGATTAACGAGAGTTGTAGAGGCTGTAACGAATCAAACCGCTGCTGCTCTTGGGAATCTTACGGAAGAATTACAAATTACTAGAATTGTTGCATTACAGAATCGTATGGTATTAGATATTATGTTAGCTGACCGAGGTGGAGCATGTAAAATTATCGGAAGTAGTTGTTGTGTGTTTATTCCTGACCATACGCCATCAGTTTATAATGCTATTAATAAATTGCATAAAATTGCAGCCGAAATCCATACAGAAAATGGCAGTTGGACCTTTTCTGGATGGTTTTGGGCATTGATCACTACATGGGGATGGAAGGTTTTAACTGGTCTCTGCATTATTGTGGCAATTCTGTTTTCCTGCTGCATTTGTGTCCAGTGTGGTCCTTTACTCTGTTCTTTATGTGTGTCATTTTGTATTCCTGATAAGAAAGCTATTGCCAATGTCACCTATCAGAAACATTTAACTAAAGAGGTAGAAGAGATGATGAAAATTGACATATATGATGATTATCCTAATAAGCCGGATGTCTTCAGTAAATGCTGAAAGGGTCGTCTGTTGAAAATTAAAACAGCGATATGATTAAGCATTCACTAAAGACATGAATTCCCCTTCCTTAGACCAAGTTTCTCTCCTTATGTTGACTAATGTCTGGATTCCATTTTGTATTGTCGTGTCTCCACGTGCTCAACACGAGAAGAGTCCTATCTTCGTGATAGTTGCTCTCATAATCTGCCTAGTAACAGTCTATAAATAGCTCCTTTGTCCGTCTGGCGCATGCCCACACTTGACCACATCTGTTATCAGTTAGTCCTTGCTTGACCATGTTTTCGCGGGCTTAGGAGTGTGTTAACTTTGCCCACATATTGATTCTGTATCGAAAATGTCCATAAAAGGTAATACTCTTTGCCTCATGTTGTATCCACCCACTTATGAGCCCCTTTGTTGTGTATAAAAGGGGACTGTGTATGCAAGTTCTTTCTGCTACTCTATGCAATACTGAAGAGTGTTGTATGGGTTGTAGGATCACCCTTAAGGGTTAATAAACTCTGTCTTTGTATTTGCAGTTTCCGTGCCAACTTCCTTCTAGCTTTTGTTACAGGAGGGCGAACCCTTGTATTTGCGGGCCTAGCTGGGGCCTGTATTCATCAACGTGGGCACGGATCGTACTTGCTGGTAGGTGAAACGCTGCCTGGCTCCGTCCGGACGTCACGTCCGCGGTGTCCCGGATCCGAATTGTGGGTATATTTTAGCCGGTCGGTATTTTTTACGATTCGTACGGAAATGGTGTTTCTGTACGAATCGTACTTGCGGGTTTGGAAGGTGTTTTTCCCGGGTACGAGTCGGACGGAGAAAACGCTCCATCCGACGGTTCGTACCCGGGTTTTACAGGATCGGAATCGGCACCTATGTGTCTTAAATACTAGAGAAACAATTAGCTAATGCTTGTTAGAAGGGTGAAGTAGAGGGATGTGCTACTTTGTCAACGGAAGTAATGATTCCGTAGTAGGGCAGAGGTAAGCGCTGCTCTCGGGAAAGATGGAATTCTCGTGAGAAAGGTCTTTTGCTGTTCTTTGGTTAGCGAAGCGGACAATGGAGATGTTTCTATGTTGTTACTAACAGAAGTGTAGAAAATTGAAACAAAAACTTACTGAGCGGTTTTGTAAAGGAGGGGTAGACAGAAACAGAAGCAGGAACTGCCGCAGCGGCTGCTGACGTCAGAACGTCCGCGCTGGGATTGGACATTCGGTCAGAACTGTGAAACGCCCTGGATTGGTGCGTTAGTGTACGCCGCGCTGGGATTGGAGAAGAAACAGGGTGACGAAGACGCTCCTTATTGGTGCGTTAGTGTGAGTTGCGCTAGGATTTGAGGACTGTGACACTGACGTGGATGCTCTGAATAGGTGCGTTAGTGTGAAGTCGCGCTGTGATTGGATAGATTAGCTGTACAGTTGTAAAGAGGGACTAGCGTTGCGCGAAAGACAAGAAAATGTATTACGACCCTCCAGAGAAGGAGAAGAAGACCTGGTTAGGGAGAATTAAGAAGTGGTTTAAGAAAGACAAACCAGTTAAGACTAGGGAAGGACAGTTACTTCCTCCACCGAAAACCCCTGCATCCTTTATGATTACGAAATATGGGTATCATACTTGTATTTGGTTGGATAACTGGTGAGATACACCAAGGACGACGGAGTATTAGCTTTCCCAGAGCATGGTTCATTTAATTTGGCTGTTTTAAGAAACTTAAGGGAAAGAATGACGAATTTAGAGCCAAGACCTAGACCGACACAGTTTGAGGCTTTGACCGAATGGGAAGACGAAATGCATGAACGAGAAAGAAACAGAAGTGGTAGAGGATATAGGTACTGGTTCGGAAGGCCATAGGGACACGAAACGCATAGTGACCGAATGAAAAGATGGCGAGATGCGAGCATGACTGAGGGTGTGTTCCCTGTAAGAACTGTAGGAGAGAATGAAGGTCGAAAGTGTGTAGAAAAGAGGCCTAATTTGGAGTCGAGAGGGTATGGAGCGAATGAGTCTGAGGATGATGTTCTTGATGATATGTTTTATAAAAATCCACCACCGTATAGATCAGAACCAGAAATGTTTACTCCAAGTGCCCCAATGAGAGAAACAGTGCGAATTATAAAAACGGAACCAGAACCCCTAAGCTTGAGTAAAAACAGTGGTACCGGGGAAGTAGAAAAGAGATCAGAAGGAAGAACAGATGGAGAAAATTCCATAGAATTAGCAAAAACAGCTCTGGAATTAACTGAGAAAATAAGAGAGTTGACCAAGAATCTAGAAGCAGTAACTGTTCCAGTAACTATAGGTCCAGTAATGCTCATTTTTGAAAAACAGAAGGAAAGTGAGCATTGTTTGACAGTCCCTGTAGAACAACCAAGAGTGAGACAGAATGAGAATCCATGGAGACAGACTATGAGTGTAATGGAACCGAATTTTACAAATAATCCATTTGTAGATCAGAATTGTGCAGAGAGACCTATGACAATGATTGAGACAGTGTCAGAAACACAAAATGATTTTGGACACGGAAGTGTAGAAAAGCCAGTAGGACCATCAACAGACGAATTAAGTAAATGGTTAAGAAGCTTGCAGAAGAAAGACAAAGAATCCCAATCAATTGATGTGGCCAAGTTACGAATGGTATTGGAAGAGTTAATTGTAGGGACTATCCCGACAGAAAAATTGAAAACCTATCAGGATGAAGAATTGTTATTTCAAGGTAAAAATGCAACCTGGAGAGCGAAAAACTTGCATGAAAGGTTAGAAGAAGGAGCAAATGAAATGGGAATTGATATTGAAAAGGTAAAGGCCTTACAGAAACCATACAGAGTAGAATTCACTGAAAAGGACATTGAGCACATGAGCACCACAGGACGAATAGGTCAAATTAAGGACATAATAATTTTGCTGAGAAAATGGGGAGACGTGGATAAATGGAGAAGCAGGTGGTATAGAAAATGCGATGATGCCTCAGATAAGACAATTTCAGCCTTTCCTGTGAGAGAAAAGGAGAAGGTAGTGACAGAGTGCCCTATGAGAGAGATTCCAGGAGGAGGATATGTACATGTTCCATGGACGAGACAGGGTATTTTGCCATTTACGAATGACTTCCCTTGACTACGCGAAAAGCCCGTCGAGTGGTACAGACAGGTAGACAGATTTGTAAAATTGTCTAAAGTACTATGGATTGATTTGAATAGTCTGTTTGATATAATAGTACCAGCAGACCTATGGTCAGAGTGTAAATTAACGATAAATTGGCCAACCAAGGAATACCCTAGGGATCCTAAAACAAGAGCACCAGACCCTGAGGTAATGAAGAAATATGAGCAGGTTATGGTATTTTTGAAAAATAAAGTACCCCCCAAAGAAACAGACTGGGTAAAAATTGATCGAACACACCAGGAAATTAAAGAGTCAGTACATGCATATTATGAGAGGCTAATACAAGCTTTTAAGCAGTTTAGCGGAGATGAGAATCTGAGTGAAAAGGATTTGAGCCATTTTGTATACAGATTTGTATATGGTTTAAGACCAGAAATTGGTGATATAATTAAACAGCATATGGTAGATTGGCAAAACAAGAAAATAGATGAAGTATTGAGACATGCAAATACTTCAGTGATGAAATTGAAGCAAAACAGTGAAAGTTAAAGGAGAAGACAATGTGGGCACAGGTAAAGGTAGCGGAGAGACAGGAAGCACAATTGGTGGAACAAGCAGGGACCAAGCCAAAATCTAATAATGGGAAGTACAAAGGGAATATTGAAGAAGATAAGAAGAAATTTCTGTGTCATAATTGCGGCAGGATAGGGCATTGGAAATCCGAGTGTAAGTTTCCTCCGAGTACTAATAATGAAAATCAATCATTGAACCCACAGGTGCAGCATGAGGTGAGTGGTCAACTGCAGCAACAGCAGCAAGTTGTTCCCCCACAAAATCAGGTGCCAAAGCTGCCTTTTCCACAGAGCAGAAACACACAGAAGTACAGTAGTGAATCGGGATTCTACAATGAAGAACAGGTAAATAAACTTCCGCGTGCTAGCGCTGTCTCGCAGTATTGGCTGCAACGTGATGAGAGTGACACAGAAGAGAGCTATTGACGGTGCCGAAGGGAGGAAGAAGAGTGCGTACTTGGCACAACTCTAGAAGTAGACCAGACAGGACCTTTTGTTGATGGGAGGGTTAATGATGAAAATATTACTTTCCTAGTGGATACTGGTGCTACTCGATCAACTGTTAGATCAGCTGATGTAAAGAATCTTCCTCTCTCGGATGAAACGATCCAAGTAGTTGGTGTGTCCAACAGGCAAATTAAGACCTATCTTACAGAACCAGTGAAAGTCAGCATAGGGAAATCTTCAGAAATGCACCGATTTGTGGTGTGTGACACCAGGCCTGTGAATTTATTAGGTAGGGACCTGTTGTGCAAAATGAATTGCACTATATTTTGAACTCCGGATGAAATAGCTTTTGAAACACCAGATGATGATGTATTGTGTAAGATGACCCTAGCTAACAGAGAAACTGAAGTTACTGAAACATATGCTGTATTCAACCCTGATGAATTACCAAAAGAACTGAGAAACTCTGTAAAAGCAGAGGTTTGGGATTTCACTGGAGAAGATGCAGGGTTAATGAGAAATGTAGATCCAGTTAAAATAACTGTAAAAGAAGGAGTAACGTATCCAAATGTTCCACAGTACAGATTGACACCTGAAATAATTGAAGGTGTAACTCCTATAATAGAGAAAATGATCAGACAAGGAATCTTGAGAGAAATAATGAGTAGTCCATGTAAATCACCGATAATGGGACTGAAAAAGCCTAATAAGAAATTCAGGATAGTGCAAGATTTGAGAAAGGTGAACAAAATTGTGGTATCATGTTGTCCCATTGTACCAAATCCATCAGTGATTTTGTATCAGATTCCCCATGTCGCACAATGGTACACAGTAATTGATCTGTGTCATGCTTTCTTTTCCATCCCATTGCACCATGACAGTCAGCAAATTTTTGCATTTCGTTTTGGTGAGCATATTTTGGCATGGTGCCGAATCTCACAGGGGTATACAGAGAGCCCCTCAATATTCAATCAGTTGTTAAAAAGATCTTTGGAGAGTCTAGAAATGCCAGAAAATTCTGTATTAGTGCAATATATTGACAACCTTTTGGTGGCGTCAAAAACACGTGAAGCCTGTGAGGTAGATACAATAGCCTTACTGAATCATTTGGCAGATGGAGGACTTAAAGTGTCACCTGCAAAACTACAGTTTTGTAAAAAGGAAGTGCAGTATCTGGGAAACAACATTGAGAAAGGACTAAGGAAAATAACAATAGACAGAATCAGAATAATAAAAGGAATGAGAGCTCCCATGACTCAAAGAGAAGTGAGAATGTTTTTGGGAATGGTAGGGTACTGCCGTCAGTGGATAGGGAACTTCTCCTTGATTGCAAAACCTTTGGTGCGATTAACGAGAAGTGATGTAAAAGATCCCCTTGAATTAAGCAGAGAAGAATTGGCAGCATTTAGACAATTGAGAGATGGTTTGTGTGAAGCACCTGCATTAGGCATGCCTGACTATGAAAAATACTTTGAGTTGTATTGCAGTGAGAGAAATGGATGTGCACTTTCTGTGTTGACCCAGAAACATGGAATATTGAGAAGACCAATTGCATATTTTTCATCAATGCTAGATCCAGTAGCTGTAGGTTTACCTGGATGTCTGAAAGCAGTGGCTGCAACAGGTCGAAGTTTAGAGCAGAGAGAGGTAATTGTGATGGCATATCCATTGAAAATGTTTGTACCCCATGATGTAGCAATTCTGCTGACAAGGAGTCGTACTCAGTATATGACACACAGTCGGCTGACTAAGTATTAAAAGGTCATATTGGGTGCAACTAATGTGAGTCTTGCATGATGTGTGAATGTGAATCCTGCGACTTTGTTGCCTGATAATGAGATTGTGGAGGTAAGAGATGAAGTTGATCATGATGCTCTGGATGTACTTGATTTTTGTACCAAACCACGACCAAACATAAAAGATGTACCTTTGCCAGAAAGTGATTTTGTGATGTTCGTTGATGGGTCATGTTTGAGAACAGATGAAGGAGTGCTGAGTGCGGCGTATGCAGTATGCACAGTCGCAGCAGTAATTGAAGCCTCATATTTGAAAGGAGTGAAATCAGCCCAGGTAGCTGAACTTGTGGCTTTGACTAGAGCATGCAAGATTGGGAAGAGTGTGAGAGTGACTGTGATAACTGACAGCCAATATGACTTTGGAGTCGTCCATGACTTTGGCCAACTATGGCTACAAAGAGGTTTCCTGACCTCGAGTGGTACTCCCATTAAGAATGCAGAAATGGTTGGAACGTTGCTTGAGGCGATACAGCTGCCTAAACAATTGGCTGTTGTAAAATGTGCTGCACATAGTCAAGGTGGTGATTACATTGCCACCGGGAACAGGTACGCCAATGATATGGCGCAGTATTGAGCACAAAATCAGAATTCGGTCAATCGGGCTAAGGAAAGAGAAATGTCTTCTTGCTCATTGATGTTCACTAACATTGTGGGAACTTGGGAAGAGTTAAAAGAATTGCAGGATGAGGCAGGAGATGAGGATATTAGACAGTGGGTAAAAGCAGGATGTGCCCCAGCATAGATCCAGTTTTTCAGTCCAGCTGTGAAGTGTGCTGGACTGAAAAACTGGATCCATGCCAGTCATACATTGAGAATTCCAAATCCAGTGGACAGCACAGGAAAAGAATACTTTGATGAATCACTGAATCAGATGACGAAGGGTCAAAGACACAAGGAAACTCTGAAAAGGGGGAAACAGAACAAAGATCAGCTTTAGTCCCCAGAAGTGTCGCACTGAGAAGAAGATTGCAGACTTCAGAATCCAGCGATTCTGGAAACGAGCAAGAAGCGCAAGGTTCCAAGAAGGAACACAGGAAGAAAAGAGGAAAGAGTACTGAAGATGCCCCAAAAGAAATACGTGAACAGGAAGTACCAGATGAGAGACTGAGAGAAATTCCACCTGAAGTAACAAATCTAAGTGAACAAGGGACAGGTACAGAGAGAGAGGGACAGATTGCGGAAGACCCCCGAGGAGGTGTAGGGAACTGCAACATCCAGTTAGGTGAAGGGACAAGTAGTCAGCAGGAAGATTGCATGCCGGAGACCCGAGGAGGGACAGAAGTAGGGAAAACAAAACAAGTGGTGGAAAAGGAAGTTGCTGAAAAGACAAAGCAAGTTGAGACAGAGTCTGAAGAGAGTGAAAACGAAATACCTGGAGGTCGAGTTCTGAGAAAGAGAGCTTGGAGGAATGAAAAGAATGACAAAGGAAGTAAAGTAAAAAGAGTTGCAAGAGATGATGTTTGGCCCAATAAAATAAGGAAACTGAGATATCGATTGACAAGAGTGAATTCACCAAGAGTTGAACAGGTGAATGAAGTGACAAGTCAAGAAAAATCAAAAGAAGACGAATTAACTGAAGACAAAGAGAGTAGAAGAACAAGGAAACCTAACCAGAAGTATAAGTCACCAGAATGGACGTACGTGGCTCTGACTGAACAGGGAGAAGAGGCAGATAGTCAAGGAAATCCAGAGGAGGCTGTACTGAAAGTGGTTGAGGATGAAATAGAATCGGATATCCTGAGAGTTCTCTTGTCCGACATTGGAGAAGAAGAAACGGAAGTTCAGGAAAATCCATATTTGGAAGACGAGAGGAGAGTGAAGAACGATGAGATGCCCAACTGAATGAGTTAAGAAAATTATTGATGAAGAAAACAAGAAATTGAAGTAAAAATAGAGACTGGTACAACCAAATAGGTGTTAGAACCTTAGGTTAGAAAACTAGTTGTGAGGTAGAAGAGGCTAAGTCAAAAGACACGGTCCATTTTAACAAGATGGCTAACATAGAAAGTAGTAAAGGTAGATGTACATTCATGAAAAGATGGTGTAAAATGTGTTGTTGTTTTACAGGATTATTAATGCTTTTATGGAGCATCCTTGCTCTTGCCATTTCCTTTAAGGCTATTATAGATACATTAGAAGGACATAGTGAGAATAAAACTAATATAGGGAAGATTCCAAAAGTAGTTCCAACTAGAATAGATAAAAATGATTTGCATAAAGACAGGTCAATACCAGATTTTTCTACTAATGTGTGTTCAAAATTATTGTATGAATATGTAAAGACAATGGACGTACGGGACTGCTACGTATGTATGCAGTTACCTGCATCTGTTTCTGAGGGAGTGACATATCATCACTTTCCAGCAACGTATGGTATAACATGTAGTGTAATAGCTAGTTTGTTTTATGAGACAGGGAAATTAGAATATTATTTTTCAGATGTAGATAACATTTTTGCGCAAGTGCCTTCTTATAATAAATTGAACAAAGTAAAGCCTGTTAAGGTATTAGGTGAATTCTTTTTGGAAACTAATGAACTAACATTAGAGTATATTTTTAGAAACAATCTGACATGCAGTTTGAAGAAGGAGGAAAAGACATTCCTAGACATGGTTGAGGAAAGAAGATTGAAAATGCAAAAGAAAGCAGCAGAAGGGAAAGTGGAGAGAACAATCTGGGATATTGAGAAAGAAAAACATTTGAAAGGAGAAGCTAGTCCAACTATAGCTTTAGATTGGCCTCAGAAAGGGAAATTTAGCATTTGAAGGAATCAAACAGCGTATGATAATTATTTTCTAGGTAATAGTGAGTGCCATGATACATATCAAATCATGGGTGGATGGGGATTCAAAGGTGGAATAGATCCAGTCTTTCCTGGATTATATTTTATTTGTGGGAACAGGGCATATTATCGTTTGCCAGACCATTGGTACGGCACATGTTACGTAGGCCTGGTCTTTCCAAAAATCTTTCATATGGATAGAGGAGAAGATGGTGTACATAGCCTAAGTAATCATTTAGCTAGGGACAAGAGAGAATCTTGGGCAGACATTGTAGGTGATATTTTTCAGGCATTGATACCAGCAGTGGGAATAACTCTGAATGCAAACAAAATTAGAAAATTGTCAACAGTAGTGGATCGCTTGTCAACAAGCACCGCTGGAGGATATTTATTGGTTAATACTGAAATGGTTGCCATGCGTGCTATGGTAATGCAAAATCGACTTGCCCTTGATATTTTATTGGCAAAAGAGGGTGGAGTCTGTGGAATGCTGAAAGTTCAACATTGTTGTACTTACATTCCTGACGAAAGCAAAGATCTGAAAACTTATATTAAGAATATTACTGAATTGCATGATGAACTTGCACCACTGGCGGTTGAAAGTGTTTGGGATAGAATTGGAAAGAAAATAGCTGCTATTAAGAATTTCTTAGTGAAAATAGGTAGTATTCCTATAGGTAAAATATTGTTTCCATTAACATGGGTAATCTGCATAGTTTTAATGATAAGATTATGTTGTATGTGCTGTAGAAACAAGAAAAATAAGAAAAGAATAAAAAGAGAAAATTCAAAAAGAAAAGATAAGAAACAAGATAGAGATTTGGAAGAGATAACATTAGAAGAATGGAAGGAGAGTATTTATAAAACTGCAAAAAGAGAAGAAATGGGTGAAACTGAATTATGATTAAGAGTAAGAAAACATTTCAAAGATTCCGTAAAGACAGAACACAATTTTGGGTGGTGTGGTGATAAAATCACCAAAGGGGGATTGCTGGAGCGGGTAATGCTAAATTTTGTATACCCACCCCATTTTGCATGTTGTTTTAATAATTAGATTAATTAATTAATTATAATCGTACTAATGGTTTGGAGTGATATGAAAATAACTAACCAACCTTATTAATGACCGAAATACACGTGGGATTTGCATCTGCATGGCCTAATTAATGTTGTGAACTAAAATCCGTACGCATACTAATGGTAGATAAATAGAACATTGCATGATATATGTTGCTTTGGTGATGTAATTGTGTTTCGTGCTTCATTTTGTAAGTATAACCCGCAATGAGTGTTGCTTTGGCTAGATAAATACACACACATATGGGTATTAGCGAGGGAATAACATTTAATTAGTAATTTCTATGTATTAATTACGTTTTGTGTTTCTTTGCTTAAGTTGTCCATTTTGACCTGCCAAAAGATGGCTGCTTGTGGTGCCTAACCCGACTGCCAACGCTGAACAAGACTTGAGTGAAGTGCGCCTGTGCTGACAACACATACACAGTGGCCTGAACCTGACCCCAGATGAACATGTACCTTTCAAGGACAGTCTGGGACGCCGTCCAAATATTCCAAACAAAGACTGTTGTGTGAACCGGAACTGGCAAGGGTCATAACCCAAAAGACACTTTTGTGATAACCCAAAAGGATGATCCCTGGTTGTCCAATCAGCGAACTCGGATGACCAAAATTTGTTACGTTTTATCATCAATTTTATTAGAAATTATGGTAGAATAGAGAGGTAATTAGAGTCGTCGGATCGCGCTTTTCGATTTCCTGATGATATGCTGACGGAGAAGACGGTGACACTGCAGGACAGCTGTTAGCCTAAATCTCTGACGGACTGAATTAATGCCCAAATTCCTGATGAACTTAACCTGTTAAATGGATGGGCATAGAATTGCAAGACTGCCAGATTTGAGATAGAGGACGATTTTAGCCAGAATAGGTAAATATGAATGGCAACTTGATCAAATGAATGATTTAATTTGCAATATTAATATAAAATTGAGTTTGAATATCTACAGAAATAAGTTGGGTTGTTTATTCATTGAAATGTGTTAATGTAAAGGTTAATTAGAGTATTAGTATTTCACTTAAACCGCAACTAGCAGATCCGTCCCGGTTATGAGGGTAATACCAAATGTGGAATCTAGGCCCTAAATGAGTATAAGAAGGGTTTGTAGGGTTGTTGCTCATTAGGGTAAAGTGGTATCTTCCTCCCTCATAATTCAGCACTTAGGAGGATAATCGCTTCTCGCACAGACTAATGGTAAGTGTATGTTGGTGTTATGGGCCCCACCAGCAAATGGATGGATAGTGTGCATGTGTGAGATCTTTTAGTCCGTGGCAGTAGGGAGGGATTTTGCACTCCGCGCTGCATCACTCTTCCAATTTTTTCCCAACTGACAACTGTCTTCCTACCTGGGTTTTGCTGTTGGCAGGTCAAACACCTCTGGCAGAGACTCTCTGCAACTACCCTAAATTTGGGATTATACCATGTCTGTCTGAAATGTCTTATCATGGCATGTTATGTTATGTTACAAGAATTTATAAAAGCGCACATATACCCGGAGGTGTCTTGGCGCTAGACCCAACAGTGACCCGCTACAACCTTGCCCCTAGTGCTGAAAGAGCCAGGTTTTTAATTGCTTTCTAAAAATGGTCAAGGAACTGGCATTCCTGAGAAAAAAGGGAAGGGAATGCCACAGTTTAGATGCACCGTAATAAAAACTGCGTCCACCCCCAATAGGCTTTGTGAATTCTAGGAACAGCCAGTATTTGTGCTCCCATAGACCTAAGCTGTCTGGTGGGTTGATACCATGTAAAATGATCCTGCAAAAAAGAAGGACCAATGCGATGTAAGGCTTTAAAAACAATGCACAAGGCTTTAAACTCGATACGCTGAGAGACGGGAAGCCAGTGAAGATTGCGGATTTCGTTAGAGACTGAGCAGTGTCTAGGGATATCCAGTATGAGACAAGCTGCTGAGTTTTGAATCATCTGGAGTTTTCGCAGGTGCTGCTTCTGAGCGTTAAGGAATAACCCATTGCAGTAGTCCAGCCTAGATGAAATAAGGCAGGAGACTACTGTTCTCTTGGTGTTATCAGGGATATAAGGAAAAATGTTCCCAATTTTTTTAATGAGGAGATGCGAAGCCGACACCACAACATTTGTGTGATGATGGAAGGTAAGTTTATCATCCATGAGCACACCCAGGTTCTTTGCCTTAACCACCGGATTGGGCGGGGAGCCCAGCTCAACGGGCCACCACAGGTCACTCCAGGGCGGCTGTATACTGCCGAAAATCAAAACTTTTGTTTTACTGGAGTTAAGCTTCAGGCAGCGTGCTGTCATCCATTTATTAATTGCACTCATGCAACATCTGAACTGCGAGGCCGGAGATTGTTGGAATTTAGAAGCTGCCACCACAATCTGGGTGTCGTCAGCAAAGGTGGTCAGGCTGAAACCAAATTCCCGAATAAGGGGCGCAAGTTCAGAAACGTATATATTGAACAATGTGGGGCTTAAAGAGCTACCCTGAGGGACACCACATGGAAGAGTGTAGGGATTTGAATTTAAGCCATCCATGGATACAGTGGACCTACGAATACTGAGAAAGGAGGCTATGAGTGCTCGTGCTGTCTCTCCTATTCCTAGCCCCTCCAGACATCTTTGCAGGAGGAGATGATCCACCGTGTCAAAAGCCGCAGAGAGATCGAGGAGCACCAGAGCTGCTGCACCTCCTGCGTCCATAACTGCTCTGATCTCCTCAGAGGCTTTGATCAGTGCCAGCTCCGTGCTATGGTCCTTGCGAAAGCCAAATTGAGTATGATCCAGCAAACCGTTTGCATTAACGAATAGTGACAATTGATTGTTCATTATTTTGTCCACTATCTTTGCTGGCAGAGGCAGTCTAGCAATGGGCCGATAGTTAGTAGGGTTGGCCACGTCAAGAGTGTGTTTTTTTAAGAGAGGCAGAAGCGATGTCTCCTTCCAGCTAATCGAGAAAACACCGGAGGAGAACATCAAATTAAAAATGTCGATGAGGTATGGACTCACCAGATTTGCCAGTTCTTGAAGGAACCTCGGGGGGCAGGGGCCTAAGGGTGAGCCCGATTTAGCTTGAAGAACATGATTTCTCACTGTGTCTATCGAGATCGGAGAGAACACAAATGGCAAGTGATTGTTGGTACCTAGACTGCTTGAGCGTGATAGTGGGCTAGAATCGCAGACCTCTCTGAATGCTTGGAAGTTGTCTAAGACCTTGGATTTAAAAACATCAGCAACATCATTACAACATTTCTGGTTGACCTTCCTGCCTGAGTTATTGGGTATAAATAGCTTGTTAATCACTGCAAACAGTTCCTTGGAGGAATTGGCAGCTGAGTCAATCTGAGAGGTGAAATATCTTTTCGTTTCAGAAATGAGAAGTTTTTTGTAGTGTGTAGTTCCATGATATACCCTAGCCATTTGTGAAAACAAGCTATCCAGCATTATTGGCTTACCATCTGGACACACCCACACTTCATCGTCTGCTCTTCTTGTGCAACCTGATTTGATGCATTGTTCCTTTTCCTTTGAGTCTGCCTCCTCCTGTAACTGTCTAACTTCATTCCATGTTTCAAAAGCAGAGAAAAACATTAGTTGGCAATTGGCAACTTCTTTTTCCAACCATCTGTTGAAAGACATTGTATGTTGAGCACAAAATTGTGCAATTTGGTCAGCGTAACGATTACCCAGTGTCACGTAATTATTTTCTAAGTTATGTGCGGTATATTTTACCACAGCAATTTCTTTTGCTAATTGCATGCTTCCAATAGTACTTTGACATTTTTCCTATTTCGGATAGGAGATCCTGAAGAAGTCAGAAATCCCCTGTGTAGCCACAATTGGCCAAAGTCGTGCACTATCCCAAAACCATATTGACTATTCGTAAATATGGTTACTTTAAATTTCCTCCCAATTTTACATGCTTTGGTTAGAGCGAACAATTTGGCTATTTGTGCAGACTTGACTCCTCTTAAACAGGAAGCTTCTAGGGTAGCTCATATCGTACATAAAGCATAGGCAGAACTCAATTCTCCATTTCCCCTCCACAAGCATGACCCATCAACACACATTACATAGTCTGACTCTTCCAAGGGGACGTCAAGAATGCCAGGCCTGGGCTTTGTACACATTTCTGTCACATCCAAACAATCATGATCAACTTCCTCTTTCACTTCTTCACAGTATGAATCAGGCAACAAATTTGCTGGATTCATCATGGTGCATCTTGTCACACTTACATTTTCAGCAGCCAATTTTACTCTTTCATACTTAGTCAGCTGACTAGGGGTCAAATGCTGAGTGCGAGTCCTTGTTAAAAGGATCTCGACTGAATGTGGCACATACACCTTGATAGGATGTCCCATCACATTCGATTCACTCTGTTACAGACTCACATAAGTAGCAGCTACTGCTTTTAAGCAGCCAGGTAATGCAGCAGCCAATGGATCCAGAGTAGCAGAAAAGTATGCTACTGGACGTCGGGACAATCCTTGTCTTTGTGTTGACATTGAAAGTGCACAACCTTTTCTTTCACAACAGAACAAAGCAAACACTTTCGTATAATCTGGCATTCCCAATGCTGGTTCTTGACACAAACAACTTTTCAGTTTTACAAATGCTTCTTCACTTTCATCATCCCATTCAATCGAATCCATCACATCCTTTCGTGTCAACCTTATCAAAGGTTTTGCAAGCAGTGAGAATCCACTGATCCATTGACGACAGTATACAACCTCCCCTAAAAACATTCACACTTCTTTCTTTGTTTTAGGCAGATTTGTCTTTCTATCTTGTGTCCTAAATATTGAACTTCGTTTTGGCAAAACTGTAATGTTTCTGGCAACACCTTGTGTCCTCCATCTGCTAAATTGTTCAGTAAAGCTATTGTGTCAATGAGACACGCTTTGCGTGTCTTTGATGCCACCAATATGTCATCAATATATTGAACCAATACCAAATTTCCTGGCATAACCAAAGTATCCAAACATTTTTTCAGAGTCTGATTAAAAATCGAGGAGCTCTCTGTGTACCCTTGAGGAACGCAGCACCATGCCATAACACGGTCTCCAAACCGGAATTCAAAAAGATATTGGCTATCCTGATGCAATGGAATTGAAAAGAATGCTTGGCACAAATCAATCACTGTGTACCAATGAGCATACCACAGTATCTGATAAAGAATCACTGCTGGATTCGGTACTACTGGACAACAGGGTACTACTATTTTATTGATTTTCGTCAAATCTTGCTCTATCCTATATTTTCCACTAGACTTTTTAAGTCCCATGATTGGCAAATTACAAGGACTGCTCAATATTTCTTATAGAATACCCTGTTCAATCATTTGATCAATTACTGGGGTAACTCCTGCTTTTACTTCAGGGCTCATTCTGTACTGTGCTGTGTTTGGATATATCGCATCTTCTTTCACCACAATTTTAATTGGGTCTACATTTGCCATTAGACCAATTCCCTTTCCTGTAAAATCCCACACATCTCACCTCACTGTGGTTTTTAATTCATCAGGCAAATCATTTTCAGTAAGAAGTGAAACATCTCATCCACTTCTGTTCCCTGTTTTGCTAGCATCATCTTAAAGGCAACGTCTTCATCAGGTGTTTGGAAAGCAACACCATCAGTTGTACAGACAATGGTACAATTCATCTTGCACAACAAGTGCCTACCTAATAAATTCACTGGACTTGAATCACATACCACAAATCGATGCATGTCTCTGAAATTACCAATATTTACTTCAATTTGTTTTATGAATGGGGTCCTTATTTGTTTATTTTAGACTCCTACAACTGGGAAAGTTTCTCCCGAGAGGGGTAGGTTTGGAATTTCTGCTGCTCTCACAGTAGAACAAGTAGTGCCAGTATCCACTAGAAATGTGATGTCATTTCCTTCAAACTTTCAATCAACAAATGGACCTGACTGATCTACCGCCAAGGATGTGCCAAGCACGCACTCTTGCACTCAGTCACTGTCATTGGGACATTTACGAATCACTCTCATTACTTTGCATCCAATATTGTTGAACCGTCTGTGTATTCTTACCACTTTCTCCACAAAATCCGGTGTTCACACTGTACCTCTGCACCTGAGTGTTCACATTGTTGGGCATAGGGGCTTGTGGTACCTGCAACTGAGGAGTAATTACCTGTTGCTGTTGTTGTTTTTTCACTACCACCTCATTCTGCATCGGTGGATTTAAAATTTGATTTACACCATTATTCTGTTGAATATTTCTACACTTGTTCTTCCAATGTCCAAACTTTCCGCATCCATGAAGAGGATATTTATTTTTTGCTTCTTCTCTACTCATTCATCCTTTTCCCTTATTTCCATTTGACACTTGACTATTCCGATTCTGCTCATTCATCTGGTTATCACTTTGAGAACCAGAAGTTGCCTCTTGGTTTTCTGCTAAATTCAGTTGTGCCGATCATTTTCTCTTTTAACTTTTTGTGTTTGGCATCAATGTCGTCAATGCAGTACTTTGCATACTTCAAAATATAATCAATTGACTTGCTTTGCCAGCAAAGCATATGCTGCTGAATCATATGACTAATTTCTGACCTTAATCCTTACACAAACCTATATACAAAATGTCCCATATCTTTATCACCAATGTTCTCGAATCCACTATACTGCTTACACACTTTCGTAGTATGCATGTACTGACTCCTTTGGTTCTTGAGTTGTTCTATCTATTTTAACCCAATCTGTTTCTTTAGGGGGAATATTCCCTTTCAGAAAGGTAATTACTTGATTATATTTCTTCATCACATCCTCTGCAGGCGCACCTGTCTTTGTGTCTCTAGGATACTCTTCAGTTGGCCAATCAACTGTAATTTTACACTCTGTCCACAAATCAGTTGGTACCACTATGTCAAACAGGCCATCCAAATCTTTCAACAAAACCTTTGAAAGCTTTACAGATCTCTCTACCTGCTTATACCATTCAATTGTTTTTCCCTCAATCTAGGGAAGTCATTTGTAAAAGATAAAATATCCTGTCTACTCCATGGAACACGAACATAGCCACCACATGAAATTTCTCTCATTTGACACATCCTTTCTACCCTTTCTACTTCTCTCAACGGGAATGTTGATGCTTCCTTTGTAGCTGCTTCCTCCCTCTTTTTTGTCCATCTACTTCCCCATTGATCTACATCAACCCATTTCTTAAAAATGTGCATTTGTTCCTTTATTTGCAATCGCCTTCCTGACGGATTCAAACTCTCTAAATCCTTTCCAGTAAATTCTGATCTATAGGGTTTTTGAAATATTTTTGACTCTTCCACATCTATTCCAATTCCAGTTCTTCATCTCCCTATGACCCTAATCTGTCTGGAATTATCGTAGCGAAAATCATTTCCTCCGAATCCACTCTCAACTTGCTTACATCTATAGTTTTTGGTTGGGGGTTTCTTCTTTTCTAATCCTTTTGCCATTCTTCTAGATCTTCAGGTGAAAATCCAGTAGAATTTCCTGTCACTGGGGTAACAGTTGTTGTTTTCCTCCTTGTATCTATGGGTGAAATTCTTTTTGGTGTTTCGGTCACAGTCTCAAGATTTGGGAGATCTTCTAACATCACTATTTCTTTTGTAACACCATTCTGTGAAACTGTCACATTTTGTGGTTTTGGTGTACCACGTTTGTCACCATACAATGGAATAACAGGACCAGTAGTTACTGGTACTGTCAATGCTTCAGCATTCAAACCTAACTGATTTATTTTCTGAATTATATCTTCTTTTGTTTTATTCAATGCATCCCTTTCCTTTTCTTGTGATGCTCGGATAAATGTTGGATCATACAGAATGTGCGGAACCAATAGAGTTCCCATCATAGGGGCAGTTGGAGTTGTATCTCTAGCACTTTCCTGATAAGGTGGAGGTCTTTTGACTAGAATATCGTCCAACAACTCATCATCAGATTCACCACAACCTATTCCTGTCACACCTATGTGTTTCGTTTTTTCCTTACATATACTCCCTTCCTGATCCTCAGGCATTAATACTGGATATAAACCCTCCGTTACCACAGCCCTTCTCCATCTTTTCATTTGATCTCCTCGGGTGTCAAATGGGTAGCTGGGTAAAAATCCTCTATTTATTCTTCTGCCTCCTCTGTATTTCTCTTGTTCAAATGCCTCAACTTCCCGTTCTTCCAAAGCCTCATACTGGGTTAACCTAGGATTTGGTTCTAACAAATTCATCCTGTTTCTCAAATTCAGAAGAATCCTTACATTAAACGTACCATGTTCTGGAAAAGCAACTTTGTGGAAGTAGGGACCCTTGCTTCTAGTCATGGTAAGGGAGTTACGCCCTTAGACAACCCCTTCTCACCCCCTTGGTAGCTTGGCACGAGCAGACAGGCTAATATCAGAGGCACAGTGTAAAGCATTTGTGCACACAGACAGTAATACAGTGAAAAGACGACAAATGAACACCACACCAGTTTAGAAAAACAAGTAATCTTTATCTAAACCAAACAAGACCAAAACAACAGAAATCCACAATACATATACCAAAATATCAGTAAAAATAGGTTATTCACACAAATTAAGCTTGTAGCAACAAATAACTCCACCTGGAGCTATTACAATGTTGTGACAGATGAAAATCCAAAGTACGGTGCCGACCACAAGGGCACAGAGTCACACAGACCAAGGAAAGATGGTGCATGGTGTCGGAGAGATGATGCTTTTTAGGCACCAGGTAGCGTCGGTTACTTACGACCACAGGGGATGTGGTGTGATGGTTCCTTGCAAAACCAGGGGAAGTGAGGCCTCGGTTCCTTACTGAGATGCATGGGAGGTGAGGCGTTGGTTCCTTACTATAGTTGGGGAGGTGAGGCCTCGGTCCCTTATGATGGTGCAGTGTTGATGGAGTCAGCAAGCCACCCACGTCCAGTATCGGCTCTGCAATGATGAAGCACCGATGTCGATGAGGTCAGGGCTGTTGTGCAAATAGGGGTGGTGCGCCATGAGCGTCACAAGCAGTGCCCTTGGCTCTGGTGCAGGCAGTGGCCTCGGTGATGGTATCTGAGTGGATACTGTGCAGCATCTGCAGGCATCGAGCTGTGGGGCAAGTCAGGGCAGTCCATCGTGCTCTTCACAAGCAGTGCCCACGGCTTTGTTGCAGGTCGCGATGTCGCGCGCCGGCGTTAGTGTGGCAATTTCCCTGTGTGGCAGCTGAAACTGCAGTACCAGATGCAGGAGGACAGAGGAAATGAAGTCTTTGTGTCCCTGAGGCTTCAGAACAGGAGTCAAGCTCTACACCAACCCCCTTGGAGATCATCTTTAAGCAGCATACACAGCATACAGCAACGCCCTTGTCCTCTCCTTTGCAGGTTGAGCACTGCAGGCCAACCCCAGACAGCACACAGCAAAGGGGCAGTACTTCACCTTCAGTTTTCCCAGCTCTTCTCCTTGGCAGAAGTTACTCTTGAGTCCAAAAGTATTCTACAGTTCTGGGGTCTAGGCCCCAATATTTATACAGCTCTTCTTTTGTTCTCTGGTGGGAGAGAGTCCCTTTGCTCAGTCCAAACCAGTTCCACCCTCTCTGGTCCAGCTTCCAGCAGGAGGTGGAGACAGCATTCTGTAAAGCAGACCGGCTTCATTCATGTGCAAGGAAATCTCCTCCCACCACTCTAAATACAGCCCAAGTCTATTCAGCCCAGCTCTGTCTCATCCAGTGTTAGAGAGTGGCTTTACCTTTTACTACATAAACTGGCATGGAAATGTGCTGTCTGAAATAAAAAGACATACAGGAATTGAACAACCAAACAATAAATGTCAATGACACATCATTAATCAAAAAAAGAACAGCATGCAATCTAGCAAGTAACCAGTGTCATTGACTAAGAGCAAAAACATGGAATCTAAGTATAAAAAAAGAGCAATGCAACAAAAGAGAGAGAGAGAGAGATGAATATCAAAATACAATGAAGTGTTATGACCTTTATCAAAAAATGCTAAATGAAATGGTTAACCGGGAGCACCTCTGTCATGAAAATAGCAGACTGTGAGAGGTGTTCAATGAGTAACTTAGCGTGTAGAACTTTTATACACTTTTAATAAGGAACCGTTGACCGCAAGATCTAACTTTAGCAGGTGTTTGACCGCAGAACATAAGAAAAGCTGAACATTTTTATTGAAAACAATTTGCATCACTTGGAAGCTTTAAGGTGGAAGCTCCTTATAAGGCTATTGTTTATTTTAATCCATGTCGCTGTCTTAGTTTCCAAAGATAGCAAAACATCAGGTGAGAAGCTACGGAAAGTCCCGGTTGGCCTCCACTCCTAATCTTACCCCATCTTTTTCTTCTAGATGACAGATGCATCCTGTTATTGCCACATCTTCTTGATGTTCAGAAAGATATACACACAGAGGACAGGGGCTCGGAGACTTGTTCATCAGAAAGAGAGTGACCTGAGATCATTGCCCTTCATAGGAAAGTTACATCTGAGGTTACAGAAGGGCATGAGGCCTACTGCCTCTGTAGACGCTTGAGGCAGTGTGGAGAATGTTAGCACAACCCTGTCTATGGGATGGCAGGGACATTTGAGACTCTCATGCTTCAGATGTGGACAGAATGAGACTGGGGCACTATATGGTAGAAGTAGACCCTGCTTCATTCCCTCCTCTTGTTCATTCTTGAACAAAACTCTTACAGTGTACTTTGCAGGCCCTCCTCCCAGTTGGGGTATCCAAAGGGTGTCATTCCCATGGGAAGATTTAGCTCTCCTTAACTCTCAAATACTCTCCTTCAGGTATATCAACGAGGGATGTATAGGATGCCAGTGTAGGTGATGGTGTGTTTACATTTAAAAAAAACAGTTGATGGACAGAATGCAGAACAATGTCATACATTCACCCCAGTACAGAGATCTGGGCCTAAATCCATCATTTTTTTGCTCACCATGCCGTTCCAGTTTGAACCCAGCCATATGCAAATCAGTCTTGACCCTGTGGCTCATGGGAACAGTCCAGCCCGAACAGCCAAGCCAGGTCCTCCCTGGACTGGAAACAAGCATCCTAGGACCGGTTTCGGGGTTTCACCCCTCTTCAGCCAGGATAGCTTGATTCCAGTGGCATGGAGAGCAAGGGGCCCACGTCTGGGCATATACCCTTCCCACTCGGGGTGACAAATGCAAAAAAACAGTTGATGGACAGAATGCAGAACAATGTCATACATTCACCCCAGTACAGAGATCTGGGCCTAAATCCATCATTTTTTTGCTCACCATGCCGTTCCAGTTTGAACCCAGCCATATGCAAATCACTCTTGACCCAGTGCCTCATGGGAACAGTCCAGCCCGAACTGCCAAGCCAGGTCCTCCCTGGACTGGAAACAAGCATCCTAGGACAGGTTATGGGGTTTCACCCCTCTTCAGCCAGGATAGCTTGATTCCAGTGGCATGGAGAGCAAAGGACCCACGTCTGGGCATACCCTTCCCACTCGGGGTGACAAATGCAAAAAAACAGTTGATGGACAGAATGCAGAACAATGTCATAAATTCACCCCAGTACAGAGATCTGGGCCTAAATCCATCATTTACTGGGGGTGAGTGCTTGCAATGTTCAACACTCCGTCCATCATTTCCTTTGGTTTTTGTTTTGTTCGCCATAAGTTGGCAGGGTATGCTCAGACGTGAGTCCCTTGCTCACTTTGCCACTGGATTCAAGCAAGCCTGGCTGAAGACGGCTGAAATGCCAGAAACCGGTCTAGGAAGCTTGTTTCCGGTCGAGGGAAGACATGGCTTGGCAGTTCGGGCTGGACTGTTCCCATGAGGCACAGGGTCAGACTGATTTGCATATGGCCATGTCTGAACTGGGGTGGCAGAGTGGGCTAAAGAACAGTGATGGATTACACCCAGATCAGTTGACTCGGGGTGAGTGCTTGCAATGTTCAACACTCCGTCCATCATTTCCTTTGGTTTTGCTTTGTTCGCCATAAGTTGGCAGGGTATGCTCAAATGTGAGTCCCTTGCTCACTTTGCCACTGGATTCAAGCAAGCCAGGCTGAAGACGGCTGAAATGCCAGAAACCGGTCTAGGAAGCTTGTTTCGGGTCCAGGGAAGATATGGCTTGGCAGTTGGGGCTGGACTGTTCCCATGAGGCACAGGGTCAGACTGATTTGCATATGACCTTGTCTGAACTGGGGTGGCAGAGTGGGCTAAAGAACGGAGATGGATTAAACCCAGATCAGTTGACTGGGGGTGAGTGCTTGCAATGTTCAACACTCCGTCCATCATTTCCTTTGGTTTTTGCTGTATTTACATTTAAGCCATCTCTCAGTTACTATCTACTAGAGGTGAGTTGGGGGCTATTGGCCTGCCACTGGGTAATGGTATTGGGCTGCAGTCATTGTGGTCCTGGCATTGTGTATTCTCAACTTCTAGAAGCGCTAAGTTATCCCCATTCCCTGTTCCAGCCTTCTTCTTGTGTATAGGCTTTCTGAAAGTTCCCTGTTCCTACATAATTCATACCTACTAATTTATTACTAGTATTTTTAGCACAATCAAAGAAAATCTGTGCGGCAGCTATCCTGGATGAAGAGGGGTGAAACCCCAAAACCGGTCATAGGATGCTTGTTTGTGGTCCAGGGAGGACCTGGCTTGGCAGTTCGGGCTGGGCTGGTCCCATGAGGCATAGGGTCAAGACTGATTTGCATATGGCCAGGTCTAAACTGGGGTGGCATAGTGAGCAAAAGAATGATGGATTTAACCCAGATATCTTGACTGGGGGTGAATGTTTTGATTTGTTCTGCATTCCGTCCATCAATTGTATGTCTTTTGCTTTCTCGCCCTAAGTGCACCGGGTATGCCCAGACGTGGGTCCCGGGCTCACTGTGCCATTGAAATCAAGCTATCCTGGCTGAAGATGGGTGAAACTCTGAAACCTGTCCTAGGATGCTTGTTTCCGGTCCCGGGAGGACCAGGCTTGGCAGTTCGGGCTGGGCTGTTCCCATGAGGCACAGGGTCAAGACTGATTTGCATATGGCCAGGTCTAAGCTGCGGTGGCAAGGTGAGCAAAAGAATGATGGATTTAACCCAGATCTCTTGACTGGGGGGGAATGTTTTGATTTGTTCTGCATTCTATCCATCAATTATATGTCTTTTGCTTTCTTGCCCTAAGTGCACCGGGTATGCCCAGACGTGGGTCCCGGGCTCACTGTGCCACTGGA
This sequence comes from Triturus cristatus, assembly GCF_964204655.1. Taxonomy (NCBI): domain Eukaryota; kingdom Metazoa; phylum Chordata; class Amphibia; order Caudata; family Salamandridae; genus Triturus; species Triturus cristatus. The sequence continues at coordinate 538,024,342 of NC_140581.1, read as the reverse complement.
ATCAAGCTATCCTGGCTGAAGAGGGGTGAAACCCCAAAACCGGTCCTAGGATGCTTGTTTCCAGTGCAGGGAAGACCTGGCTGGCAGTTCGGGCTGGTCTGTTCCCATGAGGCACAGGGTCAAGACTGATTTGCATATGACCAGATCTAAGCTGGGGTGGCATGGTGAGCAAAAGAATGATGGATTTAACCCAGATCTCTTGACTGAGTGTGAATGTTTTGATTTGTTCTGCATTCCGTCCATCAATTGTGTGTCTTTTGCATTCTCTTCCCTAATTGCACCGGATATGCCCAGATGTGGGTCCCAGGCTTACTCTGCCACTGGAATCAAGCTATCCTGACTGAAGAGGGGTGAAACCCCGAAACCAGTCCTAGTATGCTTGTTTTTGGTCCAGGGAGGACCTGGCTTGGCAGATCAGGCTGGATTGTTCCCATGAGGCACAGGGTCAAGACTGATTTGCATATGGCCAGGTCTAAGCTGGGGTGGAATGGTGAGCAAAAGAATGATGGATTTAACCCAGATCTCTTGACTGGGGGGGAATGTTTTGATTTGTTCTGCATTCTATCCATCAATTATATGTCTTTTGCTTTCTTGCCCTAAGTGCACCGGGTATGCCCAGACGTGGGTCCCGGGCTCACTGTGCCACTGGAATCAAGCTATCCTGGCTGAAGAGGGGTGAAACCCCAAAACCGGTCCTAGGATGCTTGTTTCCAGTGCAGGGAAGACCTGGCTGGCAGTTCGGGCTGGTCTGTTCCCATGAGGCACAGGGTCAAGACTGATTTGCATATGACCAGATCTAAGCTGGGGTGGCATGGTGAGCAAAAGAATGATGGATTTAACCCAGATCTCTTGACTGAGTGTGAATGTTTTGATTTGTTCTGCATTCCGTCCATCAATTGTGTGTCTTTTGCATTCTCTTCCCTAATTGCACCGGATATGCCCAGATGTGGGTCCCAGGCTTACTCTGCCACTGGAATCAAGCTATCCTGACTGAAGAGGGGTGAAACCCCGAAACCAGTCCTAGTATGCTTGTTTTTGGTCCAGGGAGGACCTGGCTTGGCAGATCAGGCTGGATTGTTCCCATGAGGCACAGGGTCAAGACTGATTTGCATATGGCCAGGTCTAAGCTGGGGTGGAATGGTGAGCAAAAGAATGATGGATTTAACCCAGATCTCTTGACTGGGGGGGAATGTTTTGATTTGTTCTGCATTCTATCCATCAATTATATGTCTTTTGCTTTCTCGCCCTAAGTGCGCCAGGTATGCCCAGATGTGGGTCCTGGGCTCACTGTGCCACTGGAATCAAGCTATCCTGGCTGCAGAGGGGTGAAACCCCGAAACCGGTCCTAGGATGCTTGTTTCCGGTTTAGGGAGGACCTGGCTTGGCAGTTCGGGCTGGACTGTTCCCATGAGGCACAGGGTCAAGACTGATTTGCATATGGCCAGGTCTAAACTGGGGTGGCATAGTGAGCAAAAGAATGATGGATTTAACCCAGATCTCTTGACTGGGGGTGAATGTTTTGATTTGTTCTGCATTCCGTCCACCAATTGTGTGTCTTTTGCTTTCTCGCCCTAAGTACACCAGTTATGCCCAGATGAGGGTTCTGGGCTCACTGTGCCACTGGAATCAAGCTATCCTGGCTGAAGAGGGGTAAAACCCCGAAACCGGTCCTAGGATGCTTGTTTCCGGACTAGGGAGGACCTGGCTTGGCAGTTCGGGCTGGACTGTTCCCATGAGGCACAGGGTCAAGACTGATTTGTATATGGCCAGGTCTAAACTGGGGTGGCATAGTGAGCAAAAGAATGATGGATTTAACCCAGATCTCTTGACTGGGGGGGAATGTTTTGATTTGTTCTGCATTCCGTCCACCATTTGTGTGTCTTTTGCTTTCTCGCCCTAAGTGCGCCAGTAATGCCCAGATGTGGGTCCTGGGCTCACTGTGCCACTGGAATCAAGCTATCCTGGCTGAAGAGTGGTGAAACCCCGAAACTGGTCCTAGGATGCTTGTTTCCGATCTAGGGAAGACCTGGCTTGGCAGTTCGGGCTGCACTGTTCCCATGAGGCACAGGGTCAAGACTGAATTGCATATGGCCAGGTCTAAACTGGGGTGGCATATTGAGCAAAAGAATGATGGATTTTACCCAGATCTCTTGACTGGGGGTGAATGTTTTGATTTGTTCTGCATTCCGTCCACCAATTGTGTGTCTAAAGTTTTTAGAATGGCAGACAACCAAGAACGCATCCAGTCAAAGTTCAACCAATCAGTGGCTGTGTATGCTATGGCACCTCCTTCAGCAATCATTTTCTTTTCTATGTTGTTCAAGTTCTCGATGGCCTTGGTGATGGAGCCATTGTCTTCATTATTGGCAATGTGCAGCACAAACTCCCAATCAAAGTTATACCCTCCTCTTTATATTTCAGAGTTAGCGTACATTCGCCTTGATCTGGAACACCTCAAAGATGGTGTTGAAAAAAGAACTGGACCTTGTGTAATAGGCTGAACTCCTGGGGTATGTCTTTGAAGGCTGTCCACCCATAATACTCAGCATACAAACTATGGAGCAAGGTAACATAGCCAGTCATTGGATGGGCATAGACATGGGAGATATTGGCTGTAGGGACACACATGGAGACTTTGTGCATTGTTCCAGTGAGCAAAGGCTGCTCCATGGAAGAGGCAGTTGAGATAGAGACGTTCTCTTAGGTTGGAGGTGCATGTCCAAATTATAGATGGTGCTGTTGCATCCAGAGTTGTGCCCAACAGGTACTGTTTAATTTCCTCATAAACACAGAAGAGGTGACTTTAGTTTGAAAGCTTTTTTTAAGTTTGAACACTTTCACCTCATCCCAAGTGTACCTTCCAGACTATCCCATCTTCATTTGTTCAAATAGACATAGAGCAGTTCTGTTTTGGCATGGGCATGGTAGAGTGTGAGGTAAAGAGCCAGTACAGTCTTAGGGTGATCTTTTTTTATAAACTGATTCTTCCTAACAAAGGCTGAACTCAGGTCAACATCAGGAACTCCTATCTTGAGCATCTTTGTTACCTCCCTCCCCCTCTATTCTGGAATTGTCAGTGATAACCTCGTGCATTATCGGGTGTGGTCCCATACTGTGGATTTTACGAACAGTTCAGAAATGTTGGCCTCAATAATCTGAACTTGCCCATGCATTCTATAGAGGAACAGGTGAAGAAGACATTTACAGTGTGTGGTGGTACTTGCCTGGGAAAAGCAATCTATCTGCGCTTACTGCATGTGAAATGTATAAGCACACATAACAGTATTAATTAGTCATCTGCCTCCCTACTATTGTCATCTGGCATTACCACATATTATCATGGAGAGAATCACTGATGCTATGCTGCCAGGCCAATGGGGTATCCCTACGATAATGGGACAACTTAGAGAGACACATTGTAACATTAGTAGTACCATCACAGGCAATTGAGGTATTCAAATGTGTTGCGTTTTTAAATGTGCTGCTACTACTGCTACAAGTGTCAGCAGGTGAAGGGGAAAATAAAATAATACGTGGACAACTTCTACCTTTTGAGGAATACAAGTCTTCTGAGCCAAGCAATAAGAAAGAAAAGCAAACTAATTAAATATTGCTAGTGCCACTCCGACAAAAGGATAAATACAGAAAACAAAGCAATATATCTTGTTATGAGAATCTTTTGCGCTGCTGGTGTTGCGGCTGTATTCGTAGATTACAAAATCCATTACATTCTTTCTCTCAGATAGTCAATGGGAACAAGTTGCACTCCTCTTGTTCATTGTACAGTACTGAAGTGGTGCAGGGTCGGCACTGCTGTCTCTCCGGTGTATCCATGTTCTTCAGCTGTTGGCGAAGAGCCTTTGAATGTAAATGGTTTTTCCGCCGATGGAAACCTTCCGGACAAAGATATGTGTTCCGGGAGGGATAAGTAGAAGATCAGGATCGATGGGGCCCTTCTCCTTCCACTTGGATATCTGAGTAGAAAGAAACTGCTCCGAGCATGTTAACTCATACAGAAACTCATATATTTCAGCTTTCATAATTTCAGAGGAACTTTCAGTATCAGTTTTAGGTTTAGTCGCTGGAACTGATACATTTAATAATTGTTCAGTGACAAGCATATGGGTTGTTAGGTGGTGGTCAGAACTTGGAATATTCCTGAGTAAAAACAGGGTAATCAGTAGGCAACAAAGCCATTTTCTGAAATGATTTTTTTTTCCTCAATTGTGGCACTTATCTTGCGTATTTTATTTTTAAGCAGACTATTCAGGCGTTGCTAAAATTGTCTGCTGCTTTAGCATCACAGTGGACATGTGGTCCAGTTTTAATCCAAACATGTGTGAAAATGTAGCTGGTCTAATGCTACTTGTAGTACGACCTGTGGCATGCCATGTTTTCCTGATACAGTCTGCCTATAGATAAAATCTAAGGGATCTAGATGTACTCCCATCTTTTTTTAATTTTTTTATATTCACACCTGACCCACCCGTCGTCCCAAATGTGTTATCTACTCCTCACCAAACATTCTCTGCCTATGACCTGTGGCTAGGTGTGAAACAGTAGTTGTGCAATCGTGCAGGTATAATATTCAGAAATAAAAACACAAATGCACTGGTGGAATTCCTAACAAGACATGAGGAGGTAGAAACGTGAACATTGAGCATTTGTATGCAAACATCTTGAAAGCAGGAAACCTAGTACACTGTGTAGGGATGAAGGGAATAACCCCCCCAAAAAATCTCCAGTGTGCAAAACCTCAAAACATCAATAAACTCCAAACGAGAAAGAAGAACCAATTGTATTGTACGATAATTGATCCCAACAGAAAGGCACATCTTACGAATCTCTGTCCCAGTAACAAAATTGGGAAACAAAAACTCATAGTGATCTAACTGTAAAACATTTTCAACCACCCCTAATGTCTGCACCTGTAGTCTAAAAGGCATTTTTAAATCTACACACATTGTATTCTCAAAATATTGCAATACTGAGCATCGCTACTCAATGCATATTGTCCTTCTACATTGAAATACACTTTATATTACCACATATTATTCATTTTTATATATTTCCTAGCACAGGGATTTGTATGGAGGAAGTCTGTGTGGTGACTGTCCGTGGGAAACTATTCCTACGGATCACTGTTCGCTGTACCATGTATCGTATGCTGCACAGAGCTGCACATGTCCCACAACTATTCCCTCCCTCCTGCCACACAGCTGGACTCATTGTGCTCCTGTGTTAGGAATGCCTCTAATGTGAATTAATAAAGGGATCTCCCCACCACATCTCTTGGACAAGATCCTGACCTGCCGTATTTTGCCATCCTTCATGGTCATAGTCTTCAAAATGCGTCGCAGTAGGATATGTATATATATATATCCATGTACAGTGAACTGACTTTATTTTCAATCAGTAGTGATGCTAGTGGTATTTCACATAATGACTTAGGGCCATATGTAGATAATTTATATTTACCGATTCATAAATACCGAATTTTACCGATTCAGTATTTTTGAATCAGTAAATAGAATGTAGGTAAACATTCAGTAATTATTACCGAATCGGTAATCTTCGGTATTACTGATTCGGTATTTACCAAATTGGTAATAATGCATCCCTTCCAATTCATTCCTATGGGCCTGGAGTCCCATAGGAATGTATGGGATGCCATTCAATCAATCAATCAATCAAATACTTTATTCGACAACTTAATGTCATAAAAGTTAACAATTCGATCAATCATATATTACAATTAAAAATTAGATAGTACAGGATATCATCTACCAACTCATGGTGAATTACTAAACAAATAAAAATAAAAATTTCAAGATAAAAACATACAAACAGTATTAGGGAGCAAAACTACCATAACTTTTTCTATAGTTCATCTTGTAAGGTTAATGCTTTTCTGGGCATATATAAAAGTGCGAAGTGCAAGTAAATTAGGAAACAAAATTTCACGTTACCTTACCCAAGATACATAAAGTGCATAGTGCATAGTGCAAAAGACGCATACGGAATAAAGTGCAAACATATCAATCAAAGCAATCGTAGGGTATGCCGAAGGTAACCCCACGAGCAAAAGTGCGTCAAAGAAGAAACTATGTGCAAATAAGCCAGGCTCAGAAGTTTGGGTTGATCTGCTAAATACTCTATACATTATTATATTTGTAAAAAGATCCTTCAGTCAAACATACAAATACGCAGAACTATATTTACATTATATCATTTAAAAGTCTAATCAATCAGAATTCGGGAGTCTATTTTTTTTTTCTTTTTGGACCGTGTAGCTACGACCAAAAAGCAAGCAATGTTAAAAATATCCCATGGTGAACTTAATGACAGGAGGTAAAGTAGTGCTGGTCTAACCTGCAGAAAACCCTTGCCTTTCAGAATTGGAATTAAATACTTTTTCCGAAAAGTAGAATAAAAAGGACAAAACATCATAAAGTGAAGGGTATTCTGGGTAGAAAAATTGTCACACTTACAGGGGGTTGAATACTCGGGATTACACCACTCCTGAAAATCACCTAATAAAAAAGGAACTAAGTTAAAGCGAAACCTAGTTAAAAGACAACGATGGTAAGGAATGTTAACCGTTATCAAATAGGGTTTAATGCAAATGTTTGTTTTCGTTAAGAAATGAGCCCTTACAAGAGGTTTCTGCAGCTCTTGTTCCTCCCGTTCTGCAGACAACAAGTTCTTAAAATTATATTTCACCCACAGAACATCCTCCTTCCGTATCTTTTCAGGGGCTTCAAATAACTCAGGCCGCCCCAGTTTGGTTAGCCCGCTTTTAACATAAGTCAACCACTTGATTTTGTTGGAGTTATCTAACTGTGCACAGTCACTTAGGATCTTATGGTTCAAAGTCAGTTCAGGGTTTAACCACACTTTGAGCCAGCAAAGCAACGGAGCTAGGCTCAAAGTGTCTGAAATGTAACCAATCCCAAGTTCCTGATGTATAGAAAAGACTGGCGTCGATTGTGGGACTGATAAAAGGCTACGTAGAAATTTATTTTCGGCTATTTGGATGCCTGGTTGATCTTTGAAGCCCCATATAGAGGAACCGTAGGTCGCAATCGCAACACACTTTGTGCTATATATTTTCAATATGCTCTTAATTGGTCTATCCCCCAAGCGTTTAGCAAACCCCATTAATCCTAGAGCAGAACGTGTAATAGAATTCCTTTTAATTTTCTGCTGCGGAATCCAGGAAAACTTCCCATCAAAGACTACCCCAAAATAGGTAAAAGAGGAGACCGAGGTTACATCTTGACCATCACAATAAAAGATGTGGGGTTTTCTTGTTTTACTACTGATTGACAGGATATGGGACTTGCTATTATGCACAACTAGGTCCAGCGACTGTATGTGGGCCCCAAAAGCATCTAAAAGCCGCTGGAGACCAACCGCTGTGCGTGCTATAAGGACTGCGTCATCCGCGTATAGGAGAACCGGAATAGAACAGTTTCCTACACGCGGAATATCCAGAGTTGCTGTTAAAAGGGATCTGTCTATATCATTAATATATAAGGTAAAAAGAACAGGTGCCAAAATACACCCTTGCCGAACACCACGAGCAGATCTAAAGGAACTTGTACATTTACCATCCCGTGAAATTCTGACCGAGGCAGAAAGATCTTGATGAAGATCGGCCAGAAAATACACTAAGGGAGGATCAAGACCTTTTTCCAACAGGATGGTCCACAGCTTTTGACCTGTTAACCAGGTCAAAAGCTGAGGATAAGTCCATAAATGCCATCCTTATACAGCCTTCCTTTGCCACGGTATATTTACTAATTAATAATGACAAATTAAGGCACTGGTCAGTGGTGCTTCTGCGTTTTCTGAACCCAAATTGTAAATCAGAAATAATATTCATCTCAGTGGCCCAATCTGAGATTTTCACTAAAATTATTTTACCTAAAATCTTCACAGAAGAATCGATCAAGGATATAGGTCTGTAGCACCGCGGGTCCCCTCTCTGACCCTTCTTAAAAATCGGAATTATAGTTGAACGGGACCACGAAGCAGGGAACCCTGGGGAGCCTGAGACGTTAAAAACATTAGCCAGGATCTTCGCCCAAAATTTAGGTTCACTTTTAAATAAATCTGCTGGAACAGAATCAGGGCCAGGGGCCTTATCACTAATAGTCTCCCTTATAGCTTTCTCCACTTCCTCTTCACAGAACACAAGTGGAGCTCGGGGTTGAGTAAGTGATGAGCAAGGGAGCAGGTCCAGGTTCTCAGGGGAGGCCTATATTGCCTCAAAATGAGACAGCCATTGGGCCTCAGTAATATGGCAGTTCTGAGTCTCATTTTCCGAACCGGAAAAAAACGGTGTATTAATGATTCCCCAAAATTTTGAGCTGTCCCTAATTACATCTACTGATAGCAATGCATGCCAAGCCTCGGCCTTAATCTCAGTTTTCCGCTTGTAAATTGCCATCTTGTACTGTTTACGCAAATCAGCAATCAAAACCCTATTTCGGGGTTTGATTTTCAGTGCATCATTTAAAAGGCGATGGGCATGTGAGCATTTACTATCAAACCACTATGGACCATGTGCCACTCTCGGTTTATGCTTAACTGTAAGATCACTGGCTATTTGATTACAAATACCCTCGAAAGCTCTAAGAGTGGCGTCTTTTGTGCTCAAGGGTTTAGCGCAAGTTAAAATGTTCCCCTCGCACTTCTTACAAAGTTCATTAAAAAGATGTCCGGGATCACCTTAGGCCACCTAAGTCATCTCCCTTGATCACAGGTGGATACAATGCAAGGTGCGATTTGACTCTTGCCACTAGTTAGTGGGCTGCAGCTTATATCGAGTTCCAAAATGACAGGGTTATGGTCACTAAAGGACGATTCCCTTGCATTGTAGAAAACTACTTTATCTAACAACCCCGGGGACAAAAGGATATAATCTATGATAGTATCTTTAGTTTTAGATTTAAATGTCGAGCACCGATCAAGATTGTTGGCGAAACCAGGTTCGAAGAGGTCAGCATCGGCCAGGAGAGACTCTAGAGCCTCCCCCTCCCCGGTATGTTCGAAATGGGGTGTTGAGGCAAGATTATGACCAAAACCGTCATCAATACAACAATTTAGGTGACAGGGGTGAATGTTAAAATCGCCCATAAGCACAACATAAAACAAGGTAGTTTGCAAAACCCTATATTTTCTAAAAAAGGAGTTCAAATTGATCAAATGTTGATACCTGTGATCAATTTCCCCAGAATTATAAAAATTCACCAAAAGTATCTTAGGATGAGTGGCAGAACACATTTCTATTGCCATGCAATTAATTGAATCTGTGGAAATCCTATTTATGGGTCCCTGTAAGTTCAAAGATAAAAGTAACATAAGTCCACCCTTTGCTCTTCCAGCTGGGGTGGCTTGGGCTGGTAGAAAAAAGGAGCTAAAACCATCCAACCAGAAATTCTCCCCCATTATCCCAGGTTTCCTGAAGGGCGATTATATCAAAGGATTTTAAGTATTCTATATAAACACAACAGAATAGGGGGTCTAACGGTCGACAGCACAAGATTAGAGAAAAGGAAAAATAGTGTGTGAAATATCAAACCCATACATAGTCAGAGCAGAGCACGGAAAACCATCAAACCGACTCAACCAAAGAGACCAAAATTGAGAGCAAAGTCACCTCTCACGATCAGTTTATATCATGTGGTCTCCACCTAGAGCCGAGGTATGCCTCTTGATCATAGAGACTTCCTCGGTAGTGCAAGGCTCTATTGCTCATTTGGGTTGATAAAGAGAAGTCCAGGAGTCACGTGACAGACTGTGACCACCAGGCAAGAGAAGTGCAGTGCAAAAGAAAAATGTGAAATTTAAAAGGAGATTGTGTGAAGAGTACGATATAATTCACTCATTCTGCACATCTCGATTAAAAAGGTGTGTGAACAGAAAATATACCAAGCAGTGCTAACTAGTCACTGTTAAATGAGGGTTGACATGTTTCAGCCTTCACGGGATTATAGCCCACGGCTTTCTTCAGGACCTATATAAATTAATGCTACTGCATTCAATTGATGGATTCCAAATAGTGCATATATAAAAATGTGAAACTTAACATAAGAAGAAGTAATAAATACAACCTCACGTTGTCCTAATCCTCTATATCACAGGGTGCTAGCATCACCTGAGGAGAAAGGACAATTAACACACATAATAGACCAATTCAGAAAAAGTGTGCCGTCTACAAACAAGCAAATTTATCTTAAAAGTACCTGGTTAATTGCTGTGAAAGAATCTACGCAATGCTTACCCAGCGTGATCAGGGATTTCACCTCACCTACCCTGGAACCTGGCTCAGGTTAAGGAGGCCCCGCTCTAAATCGTGGGTGAAAAGAACAAAACATCTTTTTTTGTTTTATTTATTTTCTAGTGATTTAATTCCAATTTAGAACAACAAAGAGCCAAAATTTACTCCCAATTGTTCTTACGCGTTTTATTAAACACAGAAAACTCCTAACACTCTCAAAGTATGCTCTCCCATACAGTGCAAATAACCCCTCCCAGTGTATCAACTCTTAGAAGTAGTATATTTATTACAAGCACAAAGGTGCATAGTTTAGGCCATCGTAAGTATCCCTGGCTAGTAAGAGACCGAATCTCTAACTAGTCATTATCTGTCTCTCTCAGTTTACAAATACAGAAAAATGACAGCCAAACTACCTCGTTATACTAGTCAGGTGTCTCTGTTCGAACGAGTGAGGCGCGCTTGTAAGCATGCCTCAGCTGAACTCTGCTAAAGACTAGTGAACGAAAAATGAAAAAAGAAAGCAGAAAAGACCGAGAGTTGAGCGCTCGGTTAGCAGCACCTCTCACCTGTCCGTCGTCGCCCCTAGCTTTCCTAAGCAGGGTGGGAGGCAACGTACAGGAACCGGGAGTGTGTTCAAATACTGTCATCCCACAGAGCACGCCTCACGCTGCGTAGCAGGAAACTACGGCGGGCGCCGTGTCCAGTTTGGCGGAACTACAGAAAAACGGCATGCCTCATGGGAGATGTAGTTAGCCGCTGTCAGTGCGCATCAAGATTAACTACGTGCAAAGCCTGAAAACAGACAAACCACTATTGATACAGGGTTGCCGTTTCATTGAACCCCATGAAAACTTGCCAAACTACAGTTTCGCTCTGTGACCATTCCATTCTCAAACGGACCCGAGAGTCCCAAATCAATACCATATATTGTTCAGGTGTTATATACTATTCTGACTGGGCAAAGTCAGTTATAGCGTTGCAATGGGAAGAGGGCTCTTATGTATTGTCTGCTTTATGGGTAATGTACTCAATACACGTAGTGTATTATAAAATGCTCATTTGCATGCTGGTGTACCGCAAAGATTAATAATTGGTACGCTCCTCTCTGTTAGTTTCTATTTAGTTGCAGTAGTTCACATCTAGTGTTCCTATTATGCCCTCTCAAAGTACTAAAAGTCAAAACAGTAGTGGAGCGAAGGGCCGAGGTTAGTTCATCATCCATTGTATCAATAAACAGCATATGTGATAAACTAAGACCCGAAGTATCACGATGCCTCATGGTACTGCCCCGCACAGTTATAAAAAGCCAATACTTAATATTGGATGCTCGTCCAGGGAATATCATCATTTAATCCCAATGTGTCACAGCATAGCCTATGGACCCATTTTTGTTCTTTGGTGAACAAATACCTGGAGATATCACTGATGTGTTGTGGAATAACAGGTTTCTCCAGTATTGTCCAATGGAACTCATCTGCAGTGTGATTGGCTTCAGTATAATGCCTGGTGAGTTTTGTGTTGGATTTACGGCACCTGAAGGTGCTCTTGTGCTCTGACATGCGGAGCCTCACCTTTCGGGTGGTCATGCCCACATACCTCGTCTTACACGGGCATGTGAGTAGATAAATGACATTACTGCTGTTGCAGTTTGTGAAGTGGGTCTGCATCCAAGGTCTATTGGTCTCAATATCCACTGAAGAGCTGTGGGTGGTTTGTGGGCACACCGAACAAACCCCACAGGGGTGGTGTCCTGTCACTGCTGGCAGGTCCCATAAAGTGCCCAGTGGTCAAACCTCGTAGTGAATCTGAGTAAGCGCATCCTGTCAGCAGACGAGCAGTCTGTTCTCAACAGGGGCCTTGGCTTCGTTACCACCTCCACAGGGGACTCTTTTCAGATCCAATGTGAATTGGCACAGTTTTTCAGAAAACTGAGGCTTCATCACTTTTTCAGGGACAAAACAATAGCTGATCCTGAAGAGAATGAACAAAACACGGGGCTCAGAGTTAAGTCAACATTCAACCCTCCCACACACCTGGTTCCTCCACAAGTTCTTACTTTCGAAAAAGCGGTCACGTGTGAGATCAGTGCCATGTGCAACACAAGGAACGAGAGGTTTAGTAACTTACCACGATATGAGAGACAGGCACTTACTTCCTTGTCTAGAGCAGAAGAAATTACCATCAAACCTGCGGACAAGGGTGGTTCCATCGTTATCCTGGATACTGTTGACTACAGAGCAGAATGCCTCTGCCAATTGGGCGATGAGCGTTCTTATAGGACTCTAAGTCATGACCCTACTGCTAGACTGCTTAAATCTATCGGTGAAATCACCGAAGAAGCTCTCTGTGAAGGTTGGATTACTAACCACGAAGCACAGTTCCTACAGACCAAATTTCCTGTCATCCCCTACTTCTATGTACTGCCAAAGGTACATAAGGCCCAGAGACCTCCACCTGGGCGACCAATCATCTCGGGACAGGGTTCCCTTTTGGAACCACTGTCTATGTTTGTGGACCACTTTCTAAGACCTATCTTCCAGAAGATGCCGACGTATCTGCAGGATACCAAGGATGTCCTGCGTTTGCTTCCCACGGTAGAGTTTGACCCGGAGCGAGACTTCTTAGTCCCCTTCGATGTCGAATCTCTATATACATCCATTCCCCAAGATGAGACACTGGATACAATACGTTCCATCCTAGAGGGTACCGACTTACAGTCTATTACACCTGTACCCTTCATCATGACGCTGGCCAGAATGGCGATGAAAGAGAACTTTTTTAAATTTGAGAACACCATCTACCTGCAAACGTCAGGGACCAGCATGGGCAGCGTTTTCGCGCCCAGCTTAGCGAATCTGTATGTCCATGCGTTTGAGCAGGAACACGTCTTGGCTCCCACCAACCCCTTCTTCTCATCAATCCGCTTATGGAAGCGGTATATTGATGATGTTTTGGTGGTGTGGAGAGGAGATCAACAGTCCATTGGCCATTTCCACCAGTGGCTTAACTCACGGAATGACTATCTGAAGTTCACGGTTGAAGTGAACAAGAGCCGTTTGGCGTTTCTGGACCTATCGATTTTTGTAACCCCTGAGGGCTTGGGAAGTGAATTATACCGCAAGCCCATGGCACGGAATTCGCTTTTGCGTTATGACAGTCAGCACCCCAAGGCCCTAAGGGATAATTTACCCTATGGCCAGTTTCTGAGGGTGCGCAGGAACTGTTCTACAACAGATGGCTTTGCCAAACATGCCAATTTACTATCAGAGCAACTTATGGAGAGACACTATCCCCGCAAGCTGGTCAAACGGTCTCTCAAAAGGGCCTCAAATAACAATCGGGAAGCATTGTTGGAACCGCCGGTACCGAAGCCACCATTGGAACGTCTTACGATGGTCAGTACTTTCTGCACACTATCCAATGATATAAAGAAAAGCATCAAAAAACATTGGCGGATATTAAACAGTTGCCAGGAGAGAATAGCGATGCCACTCTTTGCTTTTAAAAGATCAGGCAACATCAAGGACAGATTGGTCCATACACGACCACCAACTGGGCCCAGTAGACCACTGGGCACTTTATGGGACCTGCCAGCAGTGACAGGACACCACCCCTGTGGGGTTTGTTCGGTGTGCCCACAAACCACCCACAGCTCTTCAGTGGATATTGGGACCAATAGACCTTGGATGCAGACCCACTTCACAAACTGCAACAGCAGTAATGTCATTTATCTACTCACATGCCCGTGTAAGATGAGGTATGTGGGCATGACCACCCGAAAGGTGAGGCTCCGCATGTCAGAGCACAAGAGCACCTTCAGGTGCCGTAAATCCAACACAAAACTCACCAGGCATTATACTGAAGCCAATCACACTGCAGATGAGTTCCATTGGACAATACTGGAGAAACCTATTATTCCACAACACATCAGTGATATCTCCAGGTATTTGTTCACCAAAGAACAAAAATGGGTCCATAGGCTATGCTGTGACACATTGGGATTAAATGATGATATTCCCTGGACGAGCATCCAATATTAAGTATTGGCTTTTTATAACTGTGCGGGGCAGTACCATGAGGCATCGTGATACTTCGGGTCTTAGTTTATCACATATGCTGTTTATTGATACAATGGATGATGAACTAACCTCGGCCCTTCGCTCCACTACTGTTTTGACTTTTAGTACTTTGAGAGGGCATAATAGGAACACTAGATGTGAACTACTGCAACTAAATAGAAACTAACAGAGAGGAGCGTACCAATTATTAATCTTTGCGGTACACCAGCATGCAAATGAGCATTTTATAATACACTACGTGTATTGAGTACATTACCCATAAAGCAGACAATACATAAGAGCCCTCTTCCCATTGCAACGCTATAACTGACTTTGCCCAGTCAGAATAGTATATGACACCTGAACAATATATGGTATTGATTTGGGACTCTCGGGTCCGTTTGAGAATGGAATGGTCACAGAGCGAAACTGTAGTTTGGCAAGTTTTCATGGGGTTCAATGAAACGGCAACCCTGTATCAATAGTGGTTTGTCTGTTTTCAGGCTTTGCACGTAGTTAATCTTGATGCGCACTGACAGCGGCTAACTACATCTCCCATGAGGCATGCCGTTTTCCTGTAGTTCCGCCAAACTGGACACGGCGCCCGCCGTAGTTTCCTGCTACGCAGCGCGAGGCGTGCTCTGTGGGATGACAGTATTTGAACACACTCCCGGTTCCTGTACGTTGCCTCCCACCCTGCTTAGGAAAGCTAGGGGCAACGACGGACAGGTGAGAGGTGCTGCTAACCGAGCGCTCAACTCTCGGTCTTTTCTGCTTTCTTTTTTCATTTTTCGTTCACTAGTCTTTAGCAGAGTTCAGCTGAGGCATGCTTACAAGCGCGCCTCACTCGTTCGAACAGAGACACCTGACTAGTATAACGAGGTAGTTTGGCTGTCATTTTTCTGTATTTGTAAACTGAGAGAGACAGATAATGACTAGTTAGAGATTCGGTCTCTTACTAGCCAAGGATACTTACGATGGCCTAAACTATGCACCTTTGTGCTTGTAATAAATATACTACTTCTAAGAGTTGATACACTGGGAGGGGTTATTTGCACTGTATGGGAGAGCATACTTTGAGAGTGTTAGGAGTTTTCTGCGTTTAATAAAACGCGTAAGAACAATTGGGAGTAAATTTTGGCTCTTTGTTGTTCTAAATTGGAATTAAATCACTAGAAAATAAATAAAACAAAAAAAGATGTTTTGTTCTTTTCACTCACGATTTAGAGCGGGGCCTCCTTAACCTGAGCCAGGTTCCAGGGTAGGTGAGGTGAAATCCCTGATCACGCTGGGTAAGCATTGCGTAGATTCTTTCACAGCAATTAACCAGGCACTTTTAAGATAAATTTGCTTGTTTGTAGACGGCACGCTTTTTCTGAATTGATCTATTATGTGTGTTAATTGTCCTTTCTCCTCAGGTGATGCTAGCACCCTGTGATATAGAGGATTAGGACAACGTGAGGTTGTATTTATTACTTCTTCTTATGTTAAGTTTCACATTTTTATATATGCACTATTTGGAATCCATCAATTGAATGCAGTAGCATTAATTTATATAGGTCCTGAAGAAAGCCGTGGGCTATAATCCCGTGAAGGCTGAAACATGTCGACCCTCATTTAACAGTGACTAGTTAGCACTGCTTGGTATATTTTCTGTTCACACACCTTTTTAATCGAGATGTGCAGAATGAGTGAATTATATCGTACTCTTCACACAATCTCCTTTTAAATTTCACATTTTTCTTTTGCACTGCACTTCTCTTGTCTGGTGGTCACAGTCTGTCACGTGACTCCTGGACTTCTCTTTATCAACCCAAATGAGCAATAGAGCCTTGCACTAACGAGGAAGTCTCTATGATCAAGAGGCATACCTCGGCTCTAGGTGGAGACCACATGATATAAACTGATCGTGAGAGGTGACTTTGCTCTCAATTTTGGTCTCTTTGGTTGAGTCGGTTTGATGGTTTTCCGTGCTCTGCTCTGACTATGTATGGGTTTGATATTTCACACACTATTTTTCCTTTTCTCTAATCTTGTGCTGTCGACCATTAGACCCCCTATTCTGTTATGTTTATACAGTCTTGTTATGGGGATTAGAATTTGGGCAGGTCTTTAAATATTTTTCCCTTAGACCCTTTATCCAGGTGGCAGTTTTGATATTTTAAGAATTCTAGCCATTGGGGGTTATCTCTTTTGCTTCTTAAGCCCGCAATATTCCAGCTAACGAGTCTACATTTCGATGAGTTTACATCACCAGTAACTGCTTCCGGACAAATAATACGGGGCCTGGCAGATAGGCAATTTTCGCTCTCAAAGCCTAAACCCTACTAGTCATTAAATGCAGGATGCCATTCACTATTACTGATTCGGTAAATACCGAATCGGTAATAGGGGGAGCATATTCATGGGTGGCAGGGTGTCACATACACACCCTGTTGCACCCCTGAATCGTGCATGTGTGCACATGTGGCGCACATACATGCCCTAAGGGCATGTATGTCTGCCACATGGCACTTTTCAAAAAGCACAATATTGCTTTTTAAAAGGTATTCGTTATTTACCATCAACTTGTAGTTGGTGGTAAATAACGAATCCAGAAACCACTCACTTGAGTGCCCCCTACATAGGATTTCAGGATTCAGTAATTTACCGAATCGGTATTTTACCGATTTCTTAAAATTCCGATTCGGTAAATTACCGAATCCTGAAATCCAGCCACCTACATCTCAATTGCCTAAATACCGGTCGGTAACAGGATATTTACTGATTTCCGGCCGTTACCGACCGGTAGTTAGGTACCTACATATGGCCCTTAATGCCTTATTTGACTTTCCAGCTGCTGCCAAAAATCCACAAGGTCCTTCACTACCACATATATTTTGTACTGCAACCTGTCACTTATTCTGGCACTTGTCATAGATCGCAAAGTGGACTCTATAACCAAATTGTAGAGTGGTCTAATTCACACACTTAGGATGAGGGAAGTCTGTGAGCAAAGCCCTGATGTGCTGCGCCAGCGAAACAAGCCTATATATATATATATATATATATATATATATATATATATATATATATATATATATATATGCAAGAACGACGCGTTTCACCAATACGGCTTGTTCACGCTCGAAAATGCAAACCAACCACCATGTTTAAATACACAGGTTCATTGAATGACGAGTTTGCAAAAGGTATCAGGAAAGATGTAAAATAGGCGGCCATCTTGTAACGGTGTGTAATACATTGTATGCTTATTGTTATTTACACTATTGTATGCAAAATACGAAATAATGCATGTTAACATCATTGTATATGATAATTATACAAAGGCACACAAAATAGATGTTGATTCGTGATGAAAACGCCATTCAGATACAATACAAAAAATTCAAAAAATACGTGATTGAATATCCACAGAGATGTTTCTGTATCTTCAAACACCATATTACGTTGTGGGCGTGCTGTTGTAGTGCACAACTCTTAAACCATAATATACAAAAGTGAAAATGCGATGTAGCTCGCGTACCGAACGCCCAAATGGGCGGAACCAGGAACGTCAACCAATCAGTGAATCATAAATGGAAACACCCAATCAGGTCGTATACCAAGCCAACAGCACTCCCAAAATCGTAAGTGGTTCTATTAAGAACATGTCCAGTGGCATTGCGTTAACGTTTGCGTCCAATCGCCCAAGTGGGCAGGACTGCGATCAATCTTGACCAATATAAAGATCAAGCCAATATACAGTCAAAATAACATAAGATGGTACACATACCTCAGTGTATGAGTGCAGTATAATCTGTTATCCCAATTGGGTTTCAAACAAGACATAATAAACAAGAATATAAAGTAATAAGGTCCCTGATGGCACCTAATGAAGGTACAGAAAACTGAATTTCATCATTACAATATGCATGACCACCTTCCTCAGTGTTCCTGATACACCGTCTGAAAAATAAACACATGTGAATATAAAATATTAAAATGAGTCTACAACAGCTCAGGATAAACTTTCATAGATGCTTAATCATGCAGATGAACAGATAATTCTTCGCTCATATTTAATCCTTTAGGAGCGAGACTTTCAAAATCCACAATATACCGGGATTCTAATTTCCTCAACAGTAGTTCCCGATTACCACCTCTTATTCCCATGTCCACAGAATCGATGACAGCCATGCGTAACTTGGTTTCATCTTGGTAATGTTGATCGAAAAAGTGTCTAGCTATGGGATATGCTCGGTTATTATTCCGTATAGCCCGTAAGTGCTCCAACACGCGTTTCTTGGCTGCTTGTTTGGTGCTGCCTACGTACCATTTGGCACATGGGCAGATCAACACATACACACAATGGTTGGAATTGCATGTGAGTTTCTTTTTTATAACAAATTCTCTCTTGGAATTTGGTATCTGTAACCTGGCACAGTCGGTGCTATTTTTGCATGCTTTGCATTTCTTACAGCATTTGAAACCCCCTTCCCCGTTCCTGGGATCATTCTCATTGCTAGTAATGTAACTGCCACTTAATTCATCCGCCAGACTGCGACTTTTTCTGAAAGTGATCTGTGGATTGCTACTCAGATCTTCTTTGAGATGTTCATCCGTGAGTAGCACATGCCAATGTTTATTAAAAACTCTGCGTATTTCAGCAGCTTGGCCTGAGAAAGTGGTGATAAATCTAATTTTCTCTTCTTTGGTTTCCTTCTGTTTGGGATAAATAAGTTCATCACGTGTTTTAGTTTCTACTCTGGAGATTGCATCTTTCACAGTTCTGGCACTGTAGCCTCTTTCCCTGAATCTCTGGCACATAGTATCCCTCTCTTTCTCATATGCTACTTTCGTACTGCAATTCCTTTTGGCCCGGAGCAATTCCCCATAAGGGATGCTCCGTATCAGATTTCCTGGATGGCTGCTTCTGGCATTCAAGATGCTATTGCCCGCTGTATCCTTGCGGAATAATTTAGTGGTCAGCTGATTGTTAGTGACTTCCAGGCGGACATCCAGAAATTCCATGGAATTTTTGCTGATGTTTTCAGTGAATTGTAAATTGCAGGTGTTATGATTCAATTTGTCGATAAAGATTCGAACAGAATCTTCATCACCACACCAGATGAAAAAGATGTCATCAATATAACGCAGCCACAGGGCAACGTTGTTAAATTCCAGCATATTGGCGACCACCTGCTCCTCCCACCAGCCCATGAACAAATTCGCATAGCTGGGGGCGAAGCAGGTTCCCAATGGAAACAAGGGGCAAGAAACAACAACAAATATGACAGTTGTGAACCTATCCCAGCGATCTCTTTCCCGTGAGGAAATCGAGACTTTGTCACTTGGACTCACCTTCTGTCCTACTTCGAATATGAACTATACTCAGACTCGTATTGATTTATTCCTGTTTTCAAGAAAACTCAAACTCAAGAAATGGTTTAACACTAAACCCCACCAACAAGAAACTGTAAGTGTTAATCAAAGAGAGAGTAATTTGAATGTTTTGGATGTTGAACTTATGCATGCATTATATGACATGACAGAAAACGTTGATGTTGGTCAGTCCATACCTGAATGGGATACATGGGGCGAGAATTTGGATAACAACCCAGGGAGCAAATTTAAACCTAAATCTGTATTTCTCCCTAATGTACAATGTGAGGCAATTGACATCTTTGAAAAGGGTGTGCTGTATGACCTACAGAAAATGAGATACAATAAGATATCAGGGAGACGACAAAATCTGTCAGCTAGACAAATCACATCTATTGATGAGCTGAAAGCGGATCACAACATTGTGATCCGCCAATCAGATAAAGGTGGCAACGTGGTTGTCTTGGACAAGCACAAATATCTTTCTGAGGGATTGAGACAGTTGGAGGATGTTAACTGTTATTGCAAAACGGATATGGCTGAGGTACTTAAATCTAAGATCACATACAGAGAGACCCTGGTGGGATGGAAAGACAGGGATCTGCTAGAACAAGAAGAATTTAGTTACCTATATTGCGCACATCCCAGAATACCAATCCTGTATCTATTACCGAAGATACATAAGAATTTGCAAAATCCTCCAGGTCGACCCATAGTGTCTTCCATTGGGTCATTATACGAGAATACCTCTAGGTTCATTGATTACTTCTTGAGGCCATATGTGGTTGCCCTACCCTCGTATCTCAGGGATACAACGCATTTTCTAACCATCATTGAGGGCATACATTGGGAGGCAGAGTACACTCTGGTGTCTTTGGATGTTAGCAGTTTGTACACTAGCATCCAACATGAACAAGGCTTATTGGCTATCCAACACTACTTTAAAACTAGATCCATCTCTTTATTACACCACTCCCAGATGTTATTGGAAATGATTGAGATCTGTCTCAAAAATAATTTTTTCATTTTCAACGATGTCATCTACAAGCAGTCACAGGGCACAGCGATGGGAACCTGCTTCGCCCCCAGCTATGCGAATTTGTTCATGGGCTGGTGGGAGAAGCAGGTGGTCGCCAATATGCTGGAATTTAACAACGTTGCCCTGTGGCTGCGTTATATTGATGACATCTTTTTCATCTGGTGTGGTGATGAAGATTCTGTTCGAATCTTTATCGACAAATTGAATCATAACACCTGCAATTTACAATTCACTGAAAACATCAGCAAAAATTCCATGGAATTTCTGGATGTCCGCCTGGAAGTCACTAACAATCAGCTGACCACTAAATTATTCCGCAAGGATACAGCGGGCAATAGCATCTTGAATGCCAGAAGCAGCCATCCAGGAAATCTGATACGGAGCATCCCTTATGGGGAATTGCTCCGGGCCAAAAGGAATTGCAGTACGAAAGTAGCATATGAGAAAGAGAGGGATACTATGTGCCAGAGATTCAGGGAAAGAGGCTACAGTGCCAGAACTGTGAAAGATGCAATCTCCAGAGTAGAAACTAAAACACGTGATGAACTTATTTATCCCAAACAGAAGGAAACCAAAGAAGAGAAAATTAGATTTATCACCACTTTCTCAGGCCAAGCTGCTGAAATACGCAGAGTTTTTAATAAACATTGGCATGTGCTACTCACGGATGAACATCTCAAAGAAGATCTGAGTAGCAATCCACAGATCACTTTCAGAAAAAGTCGCAGTCTGGCGGATGAATTAAGTGGCAGTTACATTACTAGCAATGAGAATGATCCCAGGAACGGGGAAGGGGGTTTCAAATGCTGTAAGAAATGCAAAGCATGCAAAAATAGCACCGACTGTGCCAGGTTACAGATACCAAATTCCAAGAGAGAATTTGTTATAAAAAAGAAACTCACATGCAATTCCAACCATTGTGTGTATGTGTTGATCTGCCCATGTGCCAAATGGTACGTAGGCAGCACCAAACATGCAGCCAAGAAACGCGTGTTGGAGCACTTACGGGCTATACGGAATAATAACCGAGCATATCCCATAGCTAGACACTTTTTCGATCAACATTACCAAGATGAAACCAAGTTACGCATGGCTGTCATCGATTCTGTGGACATGGGAATAAGAGGTGGTAATCGGGAACTACTGTTGAGGAAATTAGAATCCCGGTATATTGTGGATTTTGAAAGTCTCGCTCCTAAAGGATTAAATATGAACGAAGAATTATCTGTTCATCTGCATGATTAAGCATCTATGAAAGTTTATCCTGAGCTGTTGTAGACTCATTTTAATATTTTATATTCACATGTGTTTATTTTTCAGACGGTGTATCAGGAACACTGAGGAAGGTGGTCATGCATATTGTAATGATGAAATTCAGTTTTCTGTACCTTCATTAGGTGCCATCAGGGACCTTATTACTTTATATTCTTGTTTATTATGTCTTGTTTGAAACCCAATTGGGATAACAGATTATACTGCACTCATACACTGAGGTATGTGTACCATCTTATGTTATTTTGACTGTATATTGGCTTGATCTTTATATTGGTCAAGATTGATCGCAGTCCTGCCCACTTGGGCGATTGGACGCAAACGTTAACGCAATGCCACTGGACATGTTCTTAATAGAACCACTTACGATTTTGGGAGTGCTGTTGGCTTGGTATACGACCTGATTGGGTGTTTCCATTTATGATTCACTGATTGGTTGACGTTCCTGGTTCCGCCCATTTGGGCGTTCGGTACGCCAGCTACATCGCATTTTCACTTTTGTATATTATGGTTTAAGAGTTGTGCACTACAACAGCACGCCCACAACGTAATATGGTGTTTGAAGATACAGAAACATCTCTGTGGATATTCAATCACGTATTTTTTTAATTTTTTGTATTGTATCTGAATGGCGTTTTCATCACGCATCAACATCTATTTTGTGTGCCTTTGTATAATTATCATATACAATGATGTTAACATGCATTATTTCGTATTTTGCATACAATAGTGTAAATAACAATAAGCATACAATGTATTACACACCGTTACAAGATGGCCGCCTATTTTACATCTTTCCTGATACCTTTTGCAAACTCGTCATTCAATGAACCTGTGTATTTAAACATGGTGGTTGGTTTGCATTTTCGAGCGTGAACAAGCCGTATTGGTGAAACGCGTCGTTCTTGCACTTGGATATTAAATATTTGCATACAGCTTTGGAGTTCGAGTCTATTTTCGTGATTACGAGAGTGGTGGCTTTCAAATAATAGGAATTCCGGTTTCCTGGCTCGGACCGCCCGTGACAGAAGGTTCCCTTTACCGGTACTTGTGGTTTCATATATATATATATATATATATATATATATTATCTACTGGCGGTCGCCAGTAGATAGTTATAGTTAGGACCGTGTTTCCATAGGAAATCTCAAAATTCTATTTTGAATAACTTTGGCGCCGGTTGACGAATCCTCGCGAAATTTTCAAAACTAATGGGGCGCTCCGTTCAGCTCCTACCCTGAAAGACTCGGGGTGATTAGTCAAGCGGGGGCCGAGAAAAAAGGGGGGTCCCAAAACGCGTTTTCCCCATGTATTTTTCCATAGGACCTTTAGTCGCAGCTACAGCCCGAACGGCTGAACAGAATTACTTGAAATTTGGCAGAGAGGTAGCCATAAGGTCAAGGAAGTGCCTTTTGCAGGTCTGGTGTAAATCTGTTCAGTAGTTCCGGAGAAAATAGCATTTAAAAGCATATATATATCTATATGCGCGCAGGGTGCGCGCACCGTGCGAGCACCGTGCGAGCACCCTAACGTGCGCGAGCGTAATTGTGATTGGTGGTTACATGTTAGTCAACGTTCGAATCGGTCGAAATCAGGAAGTGTCGGCCGCCATTTTGTTTGTTTTCAGTGCGAGAGTGAAAAAGGAAGGTGGCGAACGTGGAAAGGGGGCAGGGTAGAGAGTTCCTGACCCCCTAGCCTTTGTCAGGGGGTCCCTGAAGGACCCCGAAGGCAACAAAATTATTTATTTATTTTTAAATCGCGGGGGTGCGCGCACAGTGCGCGCACCCTGAAAAACACAAAATATATATATATATATTATTTTTTTTTTTAAATTCGCAGGGTGAAAACCAAAAAAAAAAAAAAAAAAAATTTAATACGTAGTTTATTGTAAAATAAATATATAAAAAAAAGATACATAAATAAATTAGCATTTAAAAAACCGTACAAATTCACTGAAAAAACCATAGGTTTCACACACGTTATAGTTAGGAATTAGCATTTAAAAAACCTTGCAAATTCACTTAAAAAACCATAGGTTTCACACATGTTATAGTTAGCTGGACATTTCACTCATAAAAAACCAATGAAATTCCCCCGTTATAGTTACTGCAGGCAACTATAACTCACGCGACCGCAATCCTCTGCTGATGACGTCAGATATTACATCACTGATGACATATGTGTCTTTCTGAAAAATAAATATTTGTAATATATGTATAGCTAAAGATTAATGGAAGAAGACATGGGTAAATAAGTGTCTAAATACAGTGATGTAATATCTGACGTCATCAGCAGAGGATTGCGGTTGCGTGAGTTATAGTTGCCTGCAGTAACTATAAGGGGGGAATTTCATTGGTTTTTTATGAGTGAAATGTCCAGCTAACTATAACATGTGTGAAACCTATGGTTTTTTAAGTGAATATATATATATATATATATATTTATATATTTAAATATATATATAAATATCCAGTGACTTAACTGCATAATGAGAAACCTGAAATCCTGTATTTAATCCAGGCTTCCCCATTTTACCAAAGTGTGTGATCCTAGGCAGTATATTTCTCCTTTTCTAACTAACTCTTAGTTCAATATAAGCATGTCTGTCACAGTGGGGGAGAGAATAAGTCTCTCTGAATTCATTCTTTAAAACCATTCTGTTGTAAGGGACATCAGATGATGACAAATACATCATAAAACAGACACATATGAAAAAGAAAACATCTCCACACCTATGACCTATGACCTTGCACCTGAAAATACAATGTTAGGAAAGGAAACATATACACTAAACCTATTATTTCAGTGCATTTTATACATTTACACATCTCTTCCTCTTCTACTAATTATAAAAAAAAATAATTTTTCCTGTTTCGTTTGTAACCACAGGAAATCTATTGCATTATGTCTCTTAGGTCTGGCCTCAAGGCCCAGACTCTGTGGCCAGCCAGGAGCATAAATAAAAAGGCAGCCGAAGAAAAAATCTTTTAACTCTTCAACACCTCATAATTTCAAAAAGCATGTGTTGTGCTGAATTGTCCATTCTGCTAAATAGAGCCTATTTCAACATAACATGTGTATTTGTAAAATGCATGTTCACCCGGAAGGGTATCTTGGCGCTGAATAGCAGATGTTTTTGTTCTCCAACTCAATGGTACTCATTTTATCCACCTCAGAAGTATGAAAGTCTGAGTAGACCTGGCCGCATTTGAACCTGTGACAATGAAGTCAAACACAGGCCCCCACAGACCATCTGAGGTGCATTATGTGTCATGCATGTTGTGTAATACGCCTGATCTATTAGTGTATTGCTCATAAAGGCCTAGAATAGACATGAGCCCTCTGCCATGCAACAACATTGCAGATGCAATTGTATCTGTTGCTGTGGGCAAATGTATTGGACCGATATTTTTAAGTGTATTCTGGTCCTGCCTATTGTCCCTATTCTCATCCATAATTTTCATTAAACCGTAGTTGTATGTACGCTTTTGTTGCACTTTTAGCAACCATTTCCAAGATGGGACTAAGTGTTGGGGCCATTGTCATTTATAGGGGATATGTGTCATCTAATCTTTAGGGCCAAGAAATGTTATATGTTATCAGTGATGTCATTTGAGATGTCATCAGTGATGTCATCAGTGATGTCACTGACCATGTCATGAATGATGTAATATGTGATGTCATCAGCAGTGCATCGCGGGGGTGCGAGTTATAGTTAGCTCAACTAACTATAACAGGGGAATTTCTATGGTTTTCTATGAGTGAAATGTCCAACTAACTATAACATCCCTGAAACCTATGTATTTTCATTGGATTTCAAAGGTTTTTTTAAATGCTAATTTCTAACTATAACGTGCCTGAAACCTATGGTGTTTTCAGTGAATTTCAAAGGTTTTTTAAATGCTAATTTCTAATCATAATGTTAATTAAACCTATCTTTATTTCTGTGTTTTTTAATTATCAACCTATTCTCAACTTGGTGAAAACTGCAAATCTCACCAGTCTTCCATCGATACCTTACGCCAACAAAATCGCCACAAACGAGAGCCAAAACTAACGCTAATGAAATGCAAAGTAGGCATTCCCGTGCAAAAAAAACACGAAACACCCCATATTTACAACGACCAGCCAAATCTGCAATGCGATCCAAAAAGCAGGCGATACGCCGAGTTAGCAGTAACAAATTAACATCAACCTTTAACTGGTGTAAGGAGGTCGACTATCTACTCCGTGAATTGGACCCAACTCACAGCCACATCTAAAGACCAACACGTGATAGAGCTACTGATCATTCAGCTCCGACACGCAACAAGACCACAACACCCAGCACCACCACCACCAGAATCTCCCCTCCCCCGCACCACCACCCCTACTACCACCGAGGCAGCGCAAAACAGGACAACAAACCTTCCCAAAACTCCATGCCCCTCAGCCACACAATAGCTGAATGTTGGGAGATGTGGCAACCAATTATTTATGAAAGAGGTAAGTCACCCATCAACAATAAAGCACACAATGCCAAGTGTAACGCTGATATGCTGCACAGACCTCACTATGCAAAGCACAAACCTGTCCATGTGGAGATATACTATTGATACTTGTAGTGTAGTGCACAGTGGTTGCAACCATGTTACCTCAGGCAGTGGGGAAGATATCGGTCATGTAGCTGTGTTGTCCCCCCCTGGAAGCAGAAGCGGAGTGGGCTGCTCCAACGTACGCCACTCCAGCGTAGGAGTATGAATAAATAGGCCAGGCCCTAGGCGTGGTTCACTTGAGGGTAGACCAATGAGTCTGTCACAGCGGCAGCCCTCCCCCTGGCATGTGGCTGCTGCCATAACCACGGGCCTCCTAGACACAGGCCCCCTGCAAACCCAGCGGCACAGCACCGCAGACTTATGTCTGTACCAACTGCTGCCTTCGATCTACACTGCGGACAGCAGGGCTCACAATTCAGATGCAGTGGCGATTGCAGATGTCACAGTCCAGTTCGCAAGACACGTTGCTCCCAGTGCGACCCGCCCAGACCACTTATCATCGCAGGGTGCGCACACGCTGTGTGCTTCAGGTGCTACTAACTCACTGCACCATAAGTCATCACCATGTGGGATCATCAAGGCAAATTCATAAGACAAAACACATTACTCCCAGTGCAGCCCGCTGGGACCACGTATCATCGCAGTGTGCGCACACGCAGTACTCCAGGTGCCACTAACTGTGCAGCTCAACTCAGCACCACGTGGCTGTGCGCCCATCCTGACCGCTGCCTCTGCCCTACACTGGGGTTACACGGTTCACAATTCAAGATTAGTAGCAACGCAAATTGTGTAAGGGACTATAATGGGTTAAGAAGACCAAATGCTCCCAATCTGTGCAGCTCAAGTCAACGTCACCTGCCTGTGGGCCTTCGCTGACCGCTGCCTCCGGCCTACACTGTGGAAGACCGGCAACACGTGGTGCCAACTAACCCTGTTCAACACAAGCCGATCCCACATGTGTCCTGAATGGCGTCGACCACAGCACCAGACTCCCTTAGATCAGTGAGGGGTATTTCCATATGGAAGGCCGGCGACACGTGGTGCCACTGAACCTGCACTACGCAGGCCCATGGGGCCACCAACGTATGCAGGTGGCTGTAGGCCCTTGCTCACCGCTACCTCTGGCATACACTGTGGAAGACCTGTGACAAATGGTGCCACTAACCGTCTTCAACACAAGCCGATCCCACATGTGTAACTATGTCCTAAGTCCTGAATGGTAGTGACCCCAACTCCGTGACACAACCACAGCACCAGACTCCCTTCGATCAGTGAGGCATATTTCCATATGCAACGGCGGCGACACATGGTGCCAATAACTCTGTTCAACACAAGCCGAACAATCCCACATGTGGAACTGTGTCCTGAGTGCTGAATGGCAGTGACCCCAAGTCCATGGCAGCGACCACAGCAGCATACTCCCTCTGATTAGTTAGGCATATTTCCATATGCAAAGGCGGCGACACGTGGTGCCAATAACTCTGTTTAACACAAGCCGATCTCACGTGTGTAACTGTGTCCTGAATAGCAGTCACCCCAAGTCCGTGGCAGCGACCATAGCACCACACTACCTTCGATCAGTGAGGCATATTTCGATATGCAAGGCCGGCAACATGTAGTCCCACTAACCCTCTTTAACACAAGCCAATCCCACATGTGTAACTATGTCCTGAGTCCTGAATGGCAGTGACCCCAACTTCGTGGCAGCGACAACAGCACCAAACTCCCTTCAGTCTTATTTTTTGTTCTTTTCTTTAAATATTTTTTTTTATATGTAAATCTATACATGACTAAGATTCTTCTTTGTCCAACCGCACAGGGACACTTCCAGGCCCAAGAAGGTTGTTGGGGGTATGATGGTAATGTGGGAAGAGGGTATGTTACCTACTGATGTGGGGAGAGGAAGCGTCAAAGGGGTATCTATCACAGAAAGAACTCCGATATGTTTTCACAAATGCCTCGGACAAATGCCAGTTAACGGACTGAATCACAAAATGGTTTTTCAATGCTTATGTAGTGTTAGTTATGAACAGTTCGCACCCAGGCTCACAGAGGGACAGCTGCGGCCTGTCCGCTCGACTCACAGATGCAGTACAACGAGCCGTCCGTGTCATTGTAGCTATCCCTGCCCTGTTCCGTCGTATGCCACGCCACTCCGATTACGTTCCAACGTTGGCCCCACATAGCTACCTGTCAAAGGTGTACTCGCTGTTGGTGTGCAGGTCAGTGGTCTAGTTCTCAACATCTCACGGCCACTCCCTGGGGGCAGGTTTGCACTACGCCTGGGCAAAGCACTACGCTCGCGTAGTTTGCAATGTTTGCGCTACTTCGCACTACGCAAATTGCACGTAGCACAGTGCAAACATGCGTAGCATAGCGAAGCGTAGTGCAGCGGTCATTTTTTGCTTACTCGCGGTCCTCAACATCAAGTTGGCGACTGCGAGCAAGCAAAATGACATCCCGGCGAGACTTTTTCCTCATTCGTGATCAGCAACATCAAGTTGCCGATCGCGAGCGTGGAAAATAAACCTCTCGGGCAGCTTCTAAACCACAGGGAGGTCAGGTTTCTCATTGCGAGTGGTCGCTTATGCTTGTGACCGCTTGCAATGAGAGACTACCAGTCCGCGTTGAGAAAGCTGCCGCTCGAGTAGAAATCTAATCGAGCGGCAGAAAACGACCGCTTGCACTGTGCAAGATGCAGTTTGCACTGATTGCACAGTGCGGACAAGCATCCGGCACTGTGCAATCAGTGCGAACAGATCCTTTCCTTCTATCTCTCTAACCCTCTCTCTTCCTTCTCCCTTTCTCACGCCCTTTCTTTCCTTCCCTCTCTTTTTCTCTCTGGCTTTTTTTTTCCTTCTCTGTTTCTCTGTGTCTCCTTTGATATGCCCATTGCACACATCCTTTTTTTGTGCTTTATTTTCCAGGCTCTGACGTCGACATCCATGGTCCCCACAGGAGTGTTCCGCCTTGTTTTTTTCTATTATTTTTGTTAAATTTTGTTTATTACTTTATCGTTCATATATTTATGTTAATAAAAAAAAATTTTTTTAAATAGTTTATCATTTTCATATATATGTGTCTACAGTTTGCACAAACTTCTGCATAGTGTGTTAGACTTATCTCAACTTTACTTCCACTAAAGTGCTGATAATGAAATGCAGATTAGCCGTTCCCGTGTAAAAAGCCACAAGGTGCACCTTTGCGATTTATTCTAAATACTAAAATCCTGTATTGAATTGCACTGAGGTAGTGGCTGCACTTACAGTGTACACACAAAATCAATTAAGAAATCTCATTGTATTGATATTGATTGGGAATAGTGGGTCAGGTGCTGGATCTTGACGAGATACACTGCTCAGTTCGTATATTGTTCTACACATGAAAAAAATCACATCACAACTTTCACACCAACTGCAATGCAAAACAAATTCCGGCGATAAGCCACGTTAGCACCAGGGATTTTACACCTGCTTTTTGCTGGTGTTAAGCAGGACGACTACCTGCACCATGAAAGGGAACACAGCCAAGAGCCACAGCAGAACACCCACAGATGCCATAGAGTCAATGAGCATGATACAGGGATACCCATGAGGGCCACAAGACTCATCACAACAACTTCAGGACCGCCAACGCCCCACAAACCCGCATCTGAGCAAGTGTGTCCCTGTGGTCCTTGTCTTAGCATGATAAGCACGAGCCCTGCAACATCATAGTATGCTGTCACCTCAGCGTTGGCAGTGAGCCTGGACATGTAGCTACACATGCATCCTCCTGCATGAACAACCGGCGTGTGCTGGTCCGGGGTACACAGGTCAGCGCAGTTCGGGCTGGACTGTTCCCATGAGGCACAGGGTCAAAGCTGATTTGCATATGGCCAGGTCTAAACTGGGGTGGCATGGTGAGCAAAAGAATGATGGATTTAACCCAGATCTCTTGACTGGGGGTGAATGTTTTGATTTGTTCTGTATTCCGTCCATCAATTGTGTGTCTTTTGCTTTCTCGCTCTAAGGGCACCAGGTATGCCCAGACGTGGGTCCTGGGCTCACTGTGCCACTGGAATCGAGGTATCCTGGCTGAAGAGGGGTGAAACCCCGAAACCTGTCCTAGGATGCTTGTTTCCGGTCCAGGGAGGACCTGGGTTGGCAGTTCGGACTGGACTGTTCCCATGAGGTACAGGGTCAAGACTGATTTGCATATGGCCAGGTCTAAATTGGGGTGGCATGGTGAGCAAAAGAATGATGGATTTAACCCAGATCTCTTGACTGGGGGTGAATGTTTTGATTTGTTCTGTATTCCATCCATCAGTTGTGTGTATTTTGCTTTCTCGCCCTAAGTGCGCCAGGTATGCCCAAACGTGGGTCCTGGGCTCACTGTGCCACTGGAATCAAGCTATCCTGGCTGAAGTGAGGTGAAACCCTGAAACCGGTCCTAGGATGCTTGTTTCCGGTCCAGGGAGGACCTGGCTTGGCAGTTCGGGCTGGACTGTTCCCATGAGGCACAGGGTCAAGGTTGATTTGCCTATGGCCAGGTCTAAACTGGGGTGGCATGGTGGATAAAAGAATGATGGATTTAACCCAGATCTCTTGACTGGCAGTGAATGTTTTGATTTGTTCTGCATTCTGTCCGTCAATTGTGTGTCTGTTGCTCCACACATAAATACATGTAAAGAACAAATTAGAATAGTTCCTTGATTCTTTTAGGTTTCAAAACTTCACTCTATTGGTTTCTTTTTAATTTTCCATATAAACCGTTTTTTTAATATTCAACAACACATAGAAGTCAGAAGTGCAACGTATTCTATCAACACACTTTCTAGAACATTCTACAACAATTTTTTTAAACTCAGCGATAGTTTTTTGCAACATTTTCTACATCACTTAACGGCACGTGCAGGTTTAAAGTTCATGATTGTTTTAAGTTCTAACAGTGCCTTCCAAATGCAAGTAGCAGGTGTGGTTCAGTTGAGCAAATTTTATCCTATGATATGTACTCCACGTTGAAACTGCTTATTCTTAACCAATCACAAAGATGCTTTTCCACAAAAAGAATGCTTTTCATCTCCCAATCACGTACCATTTTGTATGGCAAAAAAAAGTAGTTCCCCATCTTTAATTCTACCAAGGAACTGCATGAGCTACAGACATCTTTCCATACCTTCCAGCCATATCTTCAAAATGCTAGTGTGGATCGTAGGACATATCTATATTTTCTGGTGCAAGAGGTATGCAGAACACAGACATATTGACTTAGACCTAGGTTAACAAAATGTGGACATTAAATGGTTTGAACAGAGAAGATTGAAGTTTCACCAATTGCTACCTTTGTTAAAATCTCTTTGCATCTTACACACCCTGACTTCATGATTGTGCATTGTGGTGGAAATGTCCTAGGCACTTTTACTGGTGTATGTTTGGAAATCCTTATGAAGGACACCTTTGGACACCTCAGCTCAGCACCATGTGACTCTGGGCAATAGCACACTTAATAGCTCACATAATTTCCATGCCGGCCTCGAGGGCCCTCAGACCCATAGGGGTGAGTAGTTTGCCCTTTACAAATACCGTATTGATTTGATACACGCAAATTTACCTTCGCACTCCCTGTATATCAATATACAATGTTCGAAACACATGTTCCTCCGAGTAGGTATAACTACATGCTGACACTACTTGACAGATGTGGCACAGCGGCCAGAGCACATGACTTCACAGCATATGACACACAGTTTGGACTCACGCTTTCATCCCTGACTCCGGCAGCACTTCAGCTTAGCACCATGCGACTCTAGACAATATCTCACATATTTTCCGTACCCCAGGACTCTCAAACCAGTAGGAGTCAGTAGTTCATCCTGGTAGGTATAAACACATGCTGACACTACTTTCACAGGTGTGCTGCAGCGGCCAGGGCACATGACTTCACACCATAAGACACACAGTTTAGGTTCATGCTTTCATCCCCGACTCCCGCAGCAGCTCACCTTAGCGGCATCAGACTACGCAATACCTCATTTATTTCCATACCCAGCACTTTCAGACCGGCATGTATGAGTAGTTTGCTTCACACCCCCTCTATAGCACACCCTAAACACCCCATAGAGTTTACAGTGCTCCTACCCTCCTCTTTCCTACTTTTTTCACCCTTTTTTCCCCTAACTCGCTTTAACCGAATCACAAAATGGTGACCAACACTTCCTAGTTGCAACCGCTCGCAGTGTTCCCAACCAATACGCAGCACGCTCGTGCTCGTAACGCTTCAGCCAATCAAATGGCAGAATTCCCAAATATCGATATCTGTAAATTTCGGTATTTCTCAAAAACTACTGAACGGATTTACACCAAATAAACAAAAGTGTGCTTTCTAGATCAAGCCCCTTCTCCCTGCCAAATTGGGGTAATTCCGTTCACACGTTCGACCTGTAGCCTTGTCTAATGTTTCCTATGGAAATTAACATGGAGAAAACACGTTTTGGGACCACCCTTTTTTTTCGGCCCTCTCTTGATGAATCACCACCAAACTTTCAACATAGGAGCTGATATGAACAAAAAATTAGTTTGGAAAATTTCATGATGGGTGGACATAGCCCATTTAAACCTACGTCTGTTTTTCTTCCACAAATGCCCACAGATGCGGTGGATATCTTTTCGGATTTAGTCATGTAGGACCTGATACGTCTTCGGAGCGAAGGGAAATATCATAGGGGCAACAAAAATTTCTCTAAAAAACAACAATTGGCAATAGAAAATCTGTGCAAGGATGACACGTGGATTTGTAAACCTTCGGATAAAGGAGGGAATATTGTTTTACTCATTCAAGAACAATACCATCAGGAGGTTTGTCGACAACTAACTGACATCTCTTACTATGAAAAAAACGAATGTGAAACTTTATAATCAGGGTATCACAGATTACCATTTTATGATATCTTCATGGTACAGGAAGAATTTGTTGGATGTGGATGAACATCCATTCCTGATATGCTTGAATCCGATGATTCCTACCTTTTAATATTTAGCAAAGGTGCACAAGAACATGAGAAATCCTCCTGGAAGGCCCATTGTGGCATCAATGGGCAGTCTAACTGAACACCTATCTATATATATAGACTACTTTTTATTCCAACAGATGGTATAATTGAAATCGTATCTAAGGGATACCAAAGACTTTCTTGTACATATAGAAAAAGTGAAATGGGAAGAAGGATTCTGTCTGATGGTATTGGATATTGCCAGTCTTTATACTTGCATAGCTCATATTGATGGGTTGAAAGCAGTTAATTATTTTATAGCTAATCGCCCATTATGTTTTACCGATCATAATGCCATGCTCGTTGAGTTCATTGATTTTTGCTTGACTCATAACACATTTATCTATCAGAAACAGCTATATAGACAGGTATCTGGAACAGCGATGGGCACCTGCTTCGCCCCCAGCTACGCAAATCTTTTCGTGGGCTGGTGGGAGGAGCAGGTGGCCTGGGCCGAGCCCAGTAAGACCTGGATGGACAGAATTGTGGTATGGCCTCGATATATCGATGACCTCTTTGTCATTTGGAAGGGTTCTCCTGAACAAGCGTTCGAGCACATACAAGTTTTGAATGCCAATAATCTCAACCTGAAATTCACAGGGGAAGTTAGTACAGAATCAGTACATTACCTAGATCTCAGTGTATTTATAGCAGATGGAAGATTGCATACGAAAATATACTGTAAACCTACTGCAGGCAATGCCATCTTACATTCTTCAAGTAGTCATCCTAAGAAACTGATTGATAGTATCCGTTATGGGGAACTATTGCGCATAAGGAGAAAAAATACTAGAGATCTTGATTTTGAACTATCAGCCCAAGAAAGCAAACATCGTTTCAGACAGAGAGGTTATAGTGAGGAAGTATTGACAAAAGCCATGAATAAGGTCAAATGTATGAACAGAAGAGACCTCTTGAGTAGGGGTGGGCGGAATTTGCGTAATCGCGTTACGCAAATCTCCGCAAAACGGTAAAAAATCTCCGCAAACATGCAGAAATTCCGCGAACACGCGGAATTGCTTGTTCGCGATGCTTTTTTCCTGTTCACAGTTGCTGTTTGCGTGCTCGGGGAGAAAAATCTTGCGAACACGCATTTTGAGAACGCGAACAAGAAAAAATTTCATGAAGTCGCGGAAAGCAGAATTTTGGGCAATTTCGCGTTCTCCGCGGAACGCGAAATTACCGAAATTCTGCAAATTCCGCGAGCGGAACGGAATTTACCGCCCAGGCCTACTCTTGAGTGATCACAGTAAGTCCAAGGAAGAGGACAATAAGGGGAAATTTAGGATGATCACCACATTCTCTAAGGATGCGGGTCATCTTAAACGTATTCTGAAAAAGAATTGGCCGACTCTCCTATCGGACACCGTCATAGGAGGAGAGTTACCTCCCAATCCCTTGGTCACATTTAAGAATGCTAGATCTCTTCGGGATACCCTGGTCCACAGTTATAAAAACATCATAGATCCTAAATCTCCTTTTGGAGCACTTAATGGATTCTATCCCTGTGGTAAATGCAAGGCGTGCAAGAAAAGTAAACATGTCTTGTCATACAACATCCCAGGTCTTACAGTACCTAAGAAAATAACCAAGTTTCTCACTTGTACTACCCCATATACAGTGTTCTGCCTGACATGTCCGTGTGGGCTCCGATATATTGGGAGAACCATACATCCCGCAAAGATTCATATTCTCGAACATTTGCAGGCAATTTAAAATGCAGATGAGTCCTATCCTGTCGCGCGACATTTTAATCAATATCATAAACGCGACAGAGATTTATTGACATACTTTTGTTTAGATCATGTATCTATCAACCCAAGGGGGGGATAGAATTCAAAGACTAAGACGTCTTGAGTCACGCTATATCATTGATCTACAAAGTAAAACTCCTCATGGTTTAAACAGCAGTGAGGAATTGGCTGTACATCTGGGGGACTAATGAGTGAATTACTTATATACATTTGACCTCTTTGTAGATATGTTATTTGAGTCTGCGCTAGGATAATTTTCCTATGTCTCCATTAATCTAATTACCATGAATTCTCTCCCTTTATTGAACGTTACGTTATATATGATTATACACTAGGGGCTGCCTCCAATCGTCATAGGAATTTTGAATGATTATATATTGCACTATGCTCATTTTGGCAACTGAAGATACTGCCCATTCAGGGCTCAATTATGGGTTATAACAATCATGAATTGAAATGATGAAAGTGTTTCCTTATAAACGATGATGTTATTAGGATACTATACATGATATATGTATTTTTTTACGCTGATTTGATGTTCTTTGATATTCAAAGATGGCGGAGTTTTGCCACTCAGATTGTGGGGATTTGCTGGATTAGTCCTTTCACTGTGTCAGTTGCACTTTGCTAGCGCGAATAATGAATTTAAATCAATGGCGATGCCGGCATTTCATGCTAAAACATTGAGAAAGGTGACCTGCCGTAACGCGTCTGTTGTGCGCCCAGAGTTCCTGGAATAAATATACTGTTGGAACTCTCCCCCGTGAGTGCTGTCTTCTGTGGAACAGGGTACGATTACCTATTGACAGTCTGGAGCTGATAAAACAGTCCATTTATATATATACATATATATATTCTCACAATCCTTTGTTGGCGCAGCCGCAGTATAGTCCAAAAGAGTTTATTTACTGCTGACGCGTTTTGACCTTGCGGTCTTTTTCAAAGCTGGGGAAACACTGTGGGAGTGTTCCCTATATAGTCAGGGAAACACTGTTGCATAATTCATGAAAATAGGTAAAAGATTTAAGGCACTGTTGCACAACCAGTGCCACTCAGTTTCAGAAAAAAGACTCAACAGCCTAAAAAAAATAATTAATACAAAGTAAATAAATGTTTCTTCCCTGAAATTAAAAGAAAAACATTGTCTTTCATGTAACATACAAGTGTAAATGTTAAAAACAAATGATACTGACCAAACATGGCCTAGCAGAAGAAAAAAATGCAAATGAAAATGTTGAATCAGTGATATCTCAGTCATGCAAGTGCATGTAAATCATGGTACAACCGTCAATCCACAAAGTGTGCCCAAATGGGAGTATGCCATGCTGGAATGCCGGTCACGTGACCTAGGGGACACAAGGAGACGTCTACGTACATTGTGTGTGAGTGTTGGTGAATCTACCAGGATGGAGGAGGGTGGCCCTGAAAAGGTCAGAAGAGGGAGAGAGAGAGAGAGAGAGAGAGACGGTGGGGGGTATGGGGGTGTAAGGGGGTTTTGAATGGTAGAAGGGGAGAAGGGGTGAGATTGGGGTCAGTTATAAAGGGTGAAAGGTGTAAGGTGAGGCGTGAGAGCGCGGGCAGTGGAATGGCTTAGAGTTCTTAGGCCTTCCATGGATGTATTCACACAGTCAGCTATCCCAAATGTACATGAAGTTCTTCATTCTGGTTGAGGCTAGTCGGGTCTTGCTGCATAAGTAGATTATGTACCAAGATTCCATCCTTCTGAATGCTCGTTCCCTGTCTCCACCTCTGATGTGGGTAGGAACCCTGTCAATTCCAAAAAATGAGATTTTTAGACCTTCAGCTTGAGTGGAGGTATGTGAGATGTTGCAATGTCTGGCCATGGGGTATGTTCTGTCATTGTTACGAATTGCCCTAAGATGTTCCAGGATGCGTTTTTTACGGGAAAAATAGAGCTCCCCACGTACCTCATACTGCACACACACATAAGCACATAGACAACAAAATCGCTATTACAGTTGATAAAAGGCTTGATTTTGTGTTCTTTGCCATTAGTTAACATAGGAGACTTAACATTGGTACTGTGTGCGCAAGCCTTACATTTGCCGCATTTATAGAAAGCTGGTAGTTCCTTCAGCCAAGTGTTGTTTAGTGGTTTACCAGGTTCCATCACTGTGTGTACCAACATGTCCTTCAGAGAATGATCCCTGTGATATGTGATCTGTGGATGGGGACTAATTAGTTTGCCTATCATTTGGTCCAGCTTGACCAAATGCCAATGTTTTTTCGCTATGACCTGGACCTCATTACAGCTCGAATTGTAGGTTGTTATGAGTCTGATTTCGTGTTTAGCCGGTGTGCGTTGCCTTGATTTGAGTAAAGTAATTCTGTCCACCCCCTGACTTTGCGGCTGGCATAATCTAGAACTTTATGTGTGTACCCCCTTTGGAGGAATCTTTTAATCATCTCCTCTTCCTCTAAGTCCTATCTTCCAGGGGGCTGCTGTTCCTCCTAGCTCTAAGCAGTTCCCCGTAGGGGATGCTGCATTTGAGCTTGGGCGGGTGATGACTCCTTGCATGCAAGATGTTGTTTCCAGCAGTTTCCTTCCTGTGTAAATTAGTCTGAAAGATTCCATCCAGAACTATGACCTTCACATCCAAATAATCTATTTTATCTACACTGGTTTTGCTGGTGAATCTCAGGTTGAGGTCATTGATGGAGATGGTTTCAAGGAACTTATTTAGGGTGGTTTGGGGTAGGGGTGGGTGGAATTTGCGTAATCGCGTTACGCAAATCTTCGCGAAAATGTCAAAAATGTCCGCGAACACGCAGAAATATTGCGACGACGCGGAAGTGCTTGTCCCGCCTGTTCGCGAAGTTTTTTGCGTGATCGCATTGGAAATGTGTAGCCAACTTGCCCATGTGGTCGCTAATGGGCGCGGCCATCTTGTTTTCACTTGTCCGCCCGCTTGCGATTCTATTTCCTGTTCCGGGTCGCGCAATGCATGCTCGCGCCCGTTCGCGATAGGTATTTCCTGTTCGGGAATGCGTATTACGTGTTCGCGACGCTTTTTGCGTGCTCGGGGGGAAAATATCTTGCGAACTTGCCCATGCAGTTGCAATGGGCACGGCGATCTTGTTTTTCTCTCTATTGCCATGGTTCTGGGGCCTGCTTTTCAATCCTCCCTCTATCTTTTCAATCCTTTGTTTCTAAAAACTTTTTTTTGCTCTTTTTTATTTATTATCTCTCTATTTTCCTGATTCTATATTTTTTGTTTCTGCCTATTTTTTGTGTGTTTTTAACTACTTTTTCACTCATTTTTAATTTCTTTTACTTACTTTTACATTTTTTGCCTTTTCTTTTCAACCCCGCCTACCCCATAACCATGGCAAAGGGCCACAGGGCGCATCGCAGCCAGAGCCGCGACCGCCTTCCTTGCGGAAGGCGGCGCCCACAAGGGGTGCAGGCATGGACCTTATTTGGGGAGGTGGAGTTGGCCGCACTGTTTTTTTTTGTGCAGAGCCACCTCCCCTTAACCCTGGCAGCAGGCTGCAGGCCTGGGTCTGGGTGCGGTCTCCGGGAGCGTCGGCAGCGGTGGGGAAAGGTGTGCTGGGCAGTATTTCACTGCTCTGGTGTCCGGCGCTGCCAGAACCAGTTGACGCACCGGTAGTCCGATATCCTGGACCGGGAGCAGGACCTACTGGACCTGCTAGGAGTGGAGGTCCCGGGTCTTGGTGAGTAGCTATTTAATTATTTGTGTCTGTTCTTCTTCTCTGTGTTATATATTGCGAATATATTTTTTTTCCGACCAGCTAGAATGCTGCAGCTTACATTACAGGTAATTTACGTTTAAAAGTCTTCTGTGATTGTTATGACACAGGTGCTCTGCGCTACTAATCTTGTTATTTGTAACTTTGCGTTTGCGCTCATTTTGCGTGATTATGTAAGAGTTTATTTTAGAAAACTTAAATTAGGTAATGCTGGAGTGACTCTAGTCCTTCCTTTGTCCTGTCACTAAGAGATTGGGGTGGATTGATACTTAGGTTTAGTTACTTATTATGAGTTTGTAATTTTTTAGTGGTCTGCGTGACGCCCCTTCTATTACGCCACGTGCTGCTGAGTTCTGCTAGTGCTCACCCGAGTCCTTAGTAGAACCTTTTGTAGTTTGTTCAGTGAGAGGTAATAGGCTTAGCACTAGCAGAACATCAGCATCAAACAACCAACAATTTGGTGTATGCAAAAATGCAGGCATGTCTCCTCCATTTATGCATTTTTGAGGACTAAACAAGTGGAAATGCTTACTTAATGTACAATTGGCACACCTGGAATAGGTGGGCTAGGTCAGGTGTTACGTACTACTTAGGCTTAGTTAGTATTCTGGAATCTGAATGGAAGACTGGATTAGTATTGATAAATAATAACTAGTCGGTCCGCGAATCCCCCGATATTACTTGTCGACCAGATTAGATAGGTCGATTTTATTGCAATTGTTGTTTACATAAATGTTTTTTGACAGCCTTTTCAAAATATTGTATTTGTTTCACACCAATCATCAATGTTTGTCTCTTTCTTTCTTATATCTTTCATGATCAGCACCCAGGGGCAAGAAGAAGGGGTCAGAGTCGGAGGGGGCAGTTCAACAACACCAAGGACAGGAGGACCAGAACAAGGGCTCTTCTGCTGGCCCCAGTAAGTCTTCCTGCTTTTAATATTAATAATTCTTATTCACTAACTTTTACTGCACCACTATTGTTTCCGCTTCCTAATGCTATTTTTTACCAACAATTATCCTTTGATCTAGACTATCGGTTTCTAAATTCTTGTTATCCCTGCCTCTAACTGCCTCTCCTATGGCTCTCTGTACTACTACTATTAGTCTGTCTGTAGCTAAGCTTGCCCAGTTGGCCACTCTTTATTTAAAAGATTTTAAATAAAACTCAGATTCACCAGTAGCTCTAGCCATTGAGTCCAGTCCTTTTGGGTTGTCCTCTTGTACTCCTTCTAGTCTTCTTAATCTGTGAGGCTTTATTAATCTTGATGTTTTTCAACAATTCCCACCAACAAAATGCCCAACCAGATTTTGATAGGATAGGACATACTACTACAGTTGTTGGGATTTTGCACATACAGAACTTTGCACAAGAAAATAGGATGTTGGTTGGTAATGGGAGGTTGGACCTTCCTCACACCTCAATCAGAACAGAACCCACCACAATCCCCTGCCCGACTAGTTATAGTAGTGTTTCATTACTATTAGCTCTCCGAACCTCCCCCAAGATACCCAATGAGTAGACAACCCAGAACATAACACTCCCGACATCTCAGTCATGGAAGCAATGCACATGCACACCCTTCCTTCCGCTCGCTCACTCGTGTAAGTCCATCCACACCAAATACCACCGAATCTATGTAAGTTCAAAAGTTCTATTTGCAACTGACAAGCTCTGTACGTTGTTCTATAATGGAGCACCAACAGCAAAATGCATAAGATTAAAACTATAAACATTGTTACACTTAGTTACACTTACAACAACTACAAGTCCATAGAACGAAGAAAAAAAAATGCGAAACCATGATAACTGAACAGTGGCGGAAGCACCACCATCCCCTTTGTAGGAATATAGTTTATATAAAATTATAAATGGAGATCTCTGAGCGAATTCTGTGGACCCCTCACCTTAGAAGAACCTAGTACTGGTTACATCATAAGCTCTGCAAAGCTCTGGTTCGTAGAAGGGAATCTTCCGTCTGTTATGAGAATAATGGTGCGCGTTAGTATATTGCAAGCATTTCTCAGTCATGCAAAAAAGTGTAGCATTTTGGATAAGCAATATGGACTAACACCAGAACTACATAACAAATTGGCTTGTTTTATTTGACCTTGTACGCAGCACTTAGACAGTAGCAGTACTATGAGTTCATGTCACCTCAAAGGCATCACTATTTATACAACAAGCTGCGAGGTAATGACGCGTGTGCAAAAATGAAAGACACAAAGGTAAAATGGTTGCATGGCTTGGGCTAACTAAGCAAAGACTAGAATGACCCTAGGGACCATATAACTACTAGTTTCTACTCTACTACTACCTGATTTGCACTAGTGATGTATGTTGTATATGTATGTATTACTATTAACTCATTTTTCAATCTTGCTAGTGAAAAATAGGGGAGGTGTATATGACACCTAAAAATGTGTAATGTTTTGTCAAGGCGCACTACCAACCACCAGTGCCAGGGCCAGCGGCGAAGGCGACGCGGCTGCTGACGGAGGAGAGGATGTGGCAGTTGCAGGAGGAGCTGCAGGGGGTGAGCCAGCAGCAGTGGTGGGCGGTGGTAAGTTAGATTCCTAATCCTTACTTATTGACATTACACTCACTGCAAGGGTGTTCTGTATATTACTGTACAGTTGAGACTTACTAAGTAAGAAGTTGTTGTGAACTGTTGAAGACACCCTTTACTCAGCATTAGTAAAAGTATTAGCAGCGGGAGTGTTGAGTAACCAATGGCCTCTTCTATCTGATTTCAACTCAGCTGTGAAAGTTTTCTGGTGAAG
Organism: Triturus cristatus; assembly: GCF_964204655.1. Taxonomy (NCBI): domain Eukaryota; kingdom Metazoa; phylum Chordata; class Amphibia; order Caudata; family Salamandridae; genus Triturus; species Triturus cristatus. The sequence continues at coordinate 537,982,487 of NC_140581.1, read as the reverse complement.
ACTAAAAGTCAGATCAGATGACCTTGATGGATGGGTTGAACGAAAAGGGAAAGAAGAGTGGAAGGAAGAAGGACGGGCGAGATTTAATATTTATGACTGGCAGAGAAGGATACGTGGGATGCATGTATGCATAGGTGGCTGATAGGAATCAGATGCTTGGTTGGTTGAATGCCTGAAACTCCCACAACTGTTAAAGTCCAAGAAAGTGGGAGGATAGATACATACCACAAATGTTATGTACTGTGCTTGCTAGTGCTACCATGCCACTTAAGTGTAGAATTAATTTGTCTTACTGCTTTGCTAAGAGCATATTTTACAATAGTCTTGTTGTTTCTTCTTGATATATAGCTACTCCTTCCAAGGGGAAACCTGACAGGAAGGAGTTGGCAGCCAAGGCCCGGCGCCGAAAACAGGAGGCCATACAGATTGAATACCGTTGGTTCTGGAATAGGAGGAGGAGGAGGCGACAGCAGCTGCAGCCTCCTCCAATGCCCCGGGCCCCAGCCACTGCCCTCCAGTGGTACGGCGCCACTGTCTGGCAGCCGCCCACCGCCGCCCCTCCATCAGTGCTGCCCCCCTGTGGATGCAACTGCTGCGCATTGAAGCACCGTGTTGCCCGCCTAGAGGAGCAAGTCTGTGTCCTCCAGAGTCAAGCCCGCCGAACATAAGACCCTGTTCATTGCCCCTTTTTTATTTATTCTTTTGGTGGGTATGAATCAGGAATTGGGTTTTCTCTTTTCATTAGACAATTGGACATTATGTTGGACTTTTTCTTTACGGACATTGGTTGGGGTTAGGGAGAGGGGTGGGTCAGGTGTTGTGGGATTTACATAGTTTATTTGTGTTAGGGTATTAAATAATATATTTCTACTTTACATACGATGTTGTTAATGTTTTCTGGGTGGGGTTACGGTTTTACATCACACTGTTTCCTTGCTGGTGCAGGGCCGCCCACAGCCAGTGTTTGATTTTAATAATTGGCTGACTTTGTAAGACACAAACAGATAGATGTGGCAACCCTCACTGATTGACTTGTCCTACTTGTCCTACTAGTACTGTCAGTCTCTTCTACTCTAGGCATTTGCAACTGGACTCAAAGGGGTATGTGAAATTGAATTAATGAAAACATGTCCATTATTAGTTATGCCTCCCCAAACTTTGCTTGGTGTTTAACTTAGGCACAGCAATGGCTGCATGGTGATGATGGTTTTCTTTCCTAACATGCCATGGTTTTGGTGGTAGTAGTAGTAGTAGTAGTAGACACTTGCAGCAGCATTTGCAAAAAGAGAAAATGAGACAGTCAGTAGCCTGAGAGAGACTCTTCTAGGAGTAGTAGAATGAAGTACACTACAGAACTTACTGCCAAACAATAATATGCAAAAATACAACAAAACATAATGGTGGTGGGGATAGCCTAGTAGTACACAGAGTTATAAAGTCTAGTTGTGTTGAGTCGCTTGACTAGGCCTACAGTACACTGGACACAAGCGTAACTATTAGTGCTGTGTAGGAGGATGATAACAAATCCATTAATCCAATCAATGCCGGCAATTATTGTTGATGTATTAGGTTCCTTTCATAAAAAAAATTACCTCACACATATACTGCTCATGGGTGGGCAAGCAGAAGAAGATCCCCGCCCTGCCTTGAAATTGAAGTACTGTTGCTTTTGCCACATCCGCCCCAGCAAGCGTGTGATAAATTATTGGTGTACATTTAATTTAGTCATACCTCAATAAGTCACACAGCCCGGGGGAAGAGGGCTAGGGTTTGTTGAATAGTTGGGAAGGGGGGTTTGGGGAAAGGTTTGAGAAAGAAAAACAGTACGCATGGGCAAACAACAAACAACAGAATCTTTGTAGACTACCATATCCATATCAATATGTTAAGGGAGAAAAAGGAAATGCATACATGATGATGATAAGGAGACCCGGATTACATACAGTTTGTGTTCAGTGTTACCGGGCTTACTTTTACAGATAGCAAAGAAATGTTTTAAATATCTGTAGGGATGAATTATAAACAGAGAGCAAACCTAATGATAATAATAACAACAAGAACACACTGTTGTAATGATTGTAGACAAAAAAATGAATCGAAATATTTAAAAGATGGAGAAATTTGATACTTTTACTGTGTTATGCTGGTCAAATGGGGAGTTGAATCTCGGAATTCCTCTTGGTCCTCCCTTCCATTGATGCTCCATCCATCAATCTTGGGTGACGCCACTGCCTGCCTGGCAGATGTAGATTCATTGGTAAGGTAAGTATGCATTGTTTTCCCAAGTATAGCACAGGGTAAGGCCCGCCATGTATTGTAGATGGAAAAATAAAAGGGATATTGAGAAACCAAGTTGAAAAAAATGCACACGTTATGGTGCAGTGCAACAAGAACACTTTCCGAGGCGGCATGGATGCATCATCTCTACTCTAGTCTGTTTCCAGCATTAACCTACTACAACACTAACAGGACAGAGCAGGCCCACGGTGACGGCACCCTTTGCACATCCTTCATTTAGCGTTAATGTTTTGAAAGAGTTGGACAAAGCACATATCCAGCAACATAGCATTTTACAATTTAAGTGACTAAATCATACTGCCGCTACACTTGACTCCACCGCTACACAGACATTTAGGTCTGCTCTGGTTGTTGTTTACTTGTTTACCTTTTATGCCATTCATGAAACGCCCAGACTTATTCCATCAATCATCTCCGATCCGTGTACTGAGTGACTGTGAAGATACTATGTCACTGTGGTCATCATGATGGTGTTGTTCAACCTAGTCTGCAGTGTACCGAGTGAGTCCAGATTCCATATTCAAAAATACAATGGATTGGCCTTCAGTAGAAGTACAATTTTGTTATTAAACAACAAGAGTGGAAATATTGACTTGAGTCACTGTTAGTGTGTAGAGTAAATACTAGTACACTTTGACTTCACTTCATGCACAACAAACAACAAAAACACAAACACCAATCACTCAGAGTCGGTGTCCAATGCAGGCCATTCATTACCTTTTCCTTCTCATCTTAAGTGAATGGGCCTTCTATCTCGCCATCATCATCATGGTGTTGTCCTACTCAGTGTGCAGTGTACAGATTGAGTCCCCTTTGTATATTCCAAATGCAATGTATCGGCCTGCAGTAAAAGTACAAATTTGATATTAAAAATACAAGAAGGGAAAAAGTGACTTGAATTACTTTTAGGTGCCGATTACGATCCGGTAAAAACCGGGTACGAACCGTCGGTCGGAGCGTTTTCTCCGTCCGACTCGTACCCGGTCGTAAAACTTTACAAACATGGAATTACGATTCGCACGGAAACACCATTTCCGTACGAATCGTAAAAAACACCGACCGACGAAAATATACATACGAATGTGATCCGGGAATGCTGCGACATGACGTCGGGACGCTTTCAGGCAGCGTTTCACGACCCAGGAATTACGATTCAAACCGACAGCAGTCCGGACGGCAATATTTTCACGGCACCCAAAAAGTGCCGGAAAAGCGAAGTATGGCGCGAAACGACCAGAGTAGGTGGCCCGGTACGCACCATACCCCCCCAGCCCCCGTATGTACGCGCCGACCCCCCCCAGCCCCGTACGTATGCGCCGACACCAGCCCCCGTATGTACGCGCCGACCCCCCCAGCCCCCGTACGTACGCGCCGACCCCCCCAGCCCACGTATGTACGCGCCGTACCCCCCCCAGCCCACGTACGTATGTGCCGACCCCCCCAGCCTGCGTACGTTCGAGTCGTACCCCCCCAGCCCCCGTACGTTCGAGTCGTACCCCACCCGTGTATGTACACCCGTGTCGAACCCCCCGTGTATGTACACCCTTGTACATACATGGGGGGTTCGACACGTACAAGGGTGTACATACACGGGTGGGGGTACGACTCGAACGTACGGGGGCTGGGGGGGTATGACTCGAACGTACGGGGGCTGGGGGGTACGACTCGAACGTACAGGGGCTGGGGGGGGTTCAGCGCGTACGTACGGGGGCTGGGGGGGGTCGGCGCATACGTACGGGGGCTGGGGGGGGTACGGCGCGTACATACGCGGGCTGGGGGGGGTCGGCGCGTATGCGGGCACATGTCTCCATGGTTGCTATGGGAGTTCGGTGCGGACGGTGTTTTTTTCCATACGGTTGTAACATCGGACGCACAGGATGGATCGTGATTCCGCGGTCGGACTGCACTTTTCACATTTGTACGGTAAATCGTCCGAGGACGTGTCGGACACATTTTCCGACCCGAGGACGTGTGGGGAATAATTCCCAATGCGATTCGTACGGACTTTTTAGTTTTTACCATGCAAATCGTAATTGGCAGTTTGTACGGCACTTGTACGATTCGTACGGTAAAAAGACCGGATACGAGTCGTACGGGGAATTTTTTTGCCGGATCGTAATTGGCACCTATGTGTGTAGATTATTACATAAAGTACACAATGAAGTAACTTCATGCACAACAAACAACAACAAAATCACTCAGTCAGCATCCAATGCATGGCATCATTTATTACCTGTTCTTTGTCATCTTCAGCTAATGGGCAGTCTCTCTCGGATCAGAAAGGGGGATAGTTATAGTAGTCATCATCATTCATGTTCCACTTCTTTTGGAGGGACTAGGAAAGATTTTCTTTTTTCTTCTATTTTGCATCATCCAATCATCATCTGTCTTCTTGAGAGCAATGGATTTAGGGAGATTCAGGAGGATGAAGGAGCAGGATTCGGAGGAGTGTACTGTGAAATGCAGACAGCTGAAACTTGTATATGGCAATAAAACGATTAGAAGACGGTGGTGATGGATTTGTTGTGATTCGAATTTTATAACCAGAAAGACAGACACACAAATAAAAGAAAATAAGGGAGGAAGACAGTAAGAAGTGCAAACCTAATTGTCAGGGAAGTATAGCTCGTCCTCAAACTCTGGGGGTTCAACCAGAAGTAGGTAATCATCAACTAACACACCACTTCTGTCACCTGAGCCGCTGTCCTCATCTTCCTCCCTTGATTCATGTATTGTGTAATTCAGTGGTATAAAGTGCTGATTCATTTTGATCATGGTTAACCTCTCCACGTTTTTGGGCGAGAGACTGGTCCTTCTCACTGTTACAATGGAACCAGTATCACTGAAAACACGTTCTGAAGAGACACTTGCGACAGGGCAAGCCAGATAGTTTATCGCCAGCCTGCTGAGCAGTGGCCATTGGCTCCTTTTCCCATACCAATACCGCAATGGGTTTTGATCAATGTACACCTCTGTTGGGTCGTCCAGATAGACCTGGACAATCTGCTCAATGTTCAGGGGTGCTAAACTTTTTTCGGGCTCTTTTCTCGTTGCATCAGCACTGGACTTACCAATGCCTTGCTGTAAATACTAATCCTGTAACGATTTTACTTGGCCTAATGATCCAGTTCTTGCTGTTGTCGATAGTGTTGGTGAGTGTTCTGAGTGAAACTCACTGCCCTCAGGCTCCGAAGTTGAACTTGACGCCGGATGCCATGCTGCAGTACTTGTTGTGGGTTTATCTAGCAGGCTTTTAATTAGCAGCCGTTCATTTTCCAACTTACTCTCTGACTCAACTATCCAAGTTTTGTACCGGGCAACATCCATTTCTGAAAAAGGAATTAATGTCTTCAGTGCCCATTTTGTCAGTGGATCCAGAATTGTGGCACAAATGTAATGTTTTTGTGACAACATCTTATTTTGCACCCTTGTATTGTCAGCTAAGCGACGGGCTAAGCTCTCCACCAACTCGTATGCTTCTTTTTTTTCCTCTACACCTTTGTATGCTTCAGACACCTCCTTCAGCTGATGCTCTAGCATTTGCAACAATGGGATAGCTTGGCCCATAGTACAGTCCTCCTTGCTGACTTCATGTCTGAAGACCTCGAAAGGAAGAAGCATCTCAGTCAGGCATTCAACTAGGCACCATTGGTCCATCTGAAGGGTCATGCCTTTGACAGTAGCATCCCCTCTTCGCATGACATATTCATTAGTTGGCCTGTACTGCTCAAACAGATGGTCAAGCATGTAATAAGTTGAGTTCCAACGTGTTGCCACCTCCTGGATGAGTGCTTTGACTGGCATTCTATAGTCACATTGAATGATCCTCAGCTGCTTCTGAGCTTTAAAAGAATGGCTGAAATGAGTGCATATTCTTCGGCAGGTGGTCAGTAAGTTGCTGACTATGGCTTCTTTTTTCAGAAAGTCTTGAACAATAATGTTAATGCAGTGCGCCAAACACGGAACCCTGAAATACCAAGCTCCATGGCCTTAAGTACATTACTGCCATTATCTGTGGAAACAAAACCAATCTTAAGCCCTCTTGGGCGCAGCCATTCAAAAACTTTGCTGTGAAACGCTTCCAATATGTTTACAGCAGTATGAGATTTCTCCATGGCGAACATGGATACAGTTGCATGTTTCTGAGAAGCTTTAAAAATCTCAGCTGTGTCAACAGCACCTACTTCAGATAGCTTATCTCAAACCCCCACAAAAGAGACCCAGTGTGCAGTTATGCACATATAATTGGTGGCTTGGCAACTGGTCCACATGTCTGTTGTCAGGTGGATATTGTGAACAACACTCTGCTGCAAAGCTTGTCAAACCAATTCCAGCACATCATGATGTAGTGCTAGAACAGCAACTCTTGCGAAATAGGAACGGCTGGGAACCTTCCATTTAGGGCAGATGGTTGACACAAAATCAAGGAAACCCACCCCTTCCACAAATGAAAAAGGGAGAAGGTCCAGCGCTAACATTTTAGCCAGGTTCGCATTGTACAACCGTGCCATTGGGTGGTTGCTTTGGTACTGCCCCTCCAACCTAAGCATGCTGTCAATGGTAGGCTGGATTATTTTCCTTTGTGGTGCAGTTGTTTTCTTTTACCCAGTTAGGCTCAACAATGCACTTTGTTTCATTGCAGTACTACTCGGTTGCCTTGGTGTCTCAGCCTGACTCTGACTCTTACTGCGGTGACACTGAGATGTTGCTGAGGAGGATGTAGGCGGTACCACTACACTACTGGGGACAGGGCTAGAAATGTCTCCCTCTTGTTCACCTTCCACCGCGACAATATCGTCCACTGATTCTTCATGCCCAACAACAATGGGTTGAGTTTTACTTTGTTCTAAGCGAAGTAGGTGAGCCTCCCACACGATAGTGTGGTGTATTTTGAGATGACTTGAATGGCCTCCGGTACCATAGTTTGTACCAAGCTTAACCCACCTAACAGCATGTTGACAAATTGAGCATATAGCAATGTTCTCCTCCTTACTGCTAACCGAAAAGAAGTCCCAAACTGGAGAGGAGAACTTTCTGGTGCTGCTGGATGTGCCACTTTCAATACCAGATGAACTGGAGGGTGTGCTTGGAATGTGATGTCAGGTTCTCACTCTGCGGAATCCAGACGCAGCAATAAGCTCCACCTCCGGACCTTCCCAACACCCTGAAGTATGAGACACAGGGTGTTCGAACGATACGGTGAGGGAAAAAATCCCCAAAAGGGGAAAAAACCCAAAAGGAAGGGAAAGGGAGGGTCAGCAGGGAAAGGAAGCTGTAAAACATAAACAAAAGGGTTATCCTATGGCATACATGCTACTCTCATTAGATTCTCGCTACAATCATTTAATGATTCACCTGTGAGGTCTCAGCACACTGACTCTATCCCTGGAACGCTTCCGCTATCCCTTCTTCCTATGGACACACAAGAACCCAGATCCATAAACATGGAGACAAGCAACCTGTCATGCTCTTTAGAAAATGCAGATATATACTACCTACCCTCATGAGAGGGCTGCTTAACCTCTAAGAGAATCCGTGGTGCTAACTTCTGAGTACGGAGGTTTTTGCTCCTCAAATAATCCCCCAAAAGTAGCAGCAAAGTAAACAAAATGAATATCGTGTTGCGGGGTATATTAACAGCATATACCCCGAAGTTTTAACCAAGGCTTTGTCCCCACACTGGGATTCCTCCAACCACGGTAGGGCGTAGTGATCAACTACCGCCGCCCGCGTTGGCACCTGTAATCCACTTAAGGCTGTCTTCGTGACGGCAATGCAGAGTATGCCTGCCCCTCGCACTCCGCCACTTGTATGTACTCTGGGATACTTTGCACGAAGGCAGCGCCTCTAGGCTTCTCCCTGACTCACCGTACTGTAGTCCGGGCTCTGGTTAAATCTCACTGATTATCGCCAGGGTGTCAGTGTCTGGTCGAGTGCGTCTTCGAGAGATCAATCGACCGCACGCCAGCACTTCACAAAGTCTCCGGTCCGTGTCCAACACTACCAACTCCAAAAAGGGAAAACTACCGGACCTTTTGGATGGTAGCCGCCGCTCCCTCGGGTTCCACAAAATCGCGAACGCCTTCGTTTTCGTTAGCGTCTCCTATATCCGGTCCTACCGCAAAGGCTGATGGGATCAGTAGTTCCAACCCCCGGAAGTCTGGGAATTGTAGTTCGTTCGGCAGGCGCGAGGGCTAGACCCTGACATGTGACTCTTTAAAGCTGCACTGTGACTTCTACCACTACCTACTGAGCTGGATGTAGGTCCCTGCCTTTCCTTTGCAAATGAAAATATGGAACTGGAGGTAGTGGTGGTGTTACCTGTGTCGGTGGTATCTGTGCTACATCCCTTGCAGCCATTTTGGATAGGGTAATAATGTTGGTCTCCATGTCCTTTGGGCTGGAAGTGATGTCCGTGATGACTGGCTCGTCATCATCATCATCCCCCTCTTGTACATCTACCTCCATAACTCTAAGGCTTTCTGGAACCTTCCTTTTCACTAGCCTTGTCTTGTGGTGTGCATCACTCTCAGACTGAGCTGGTGGCTTCCAAGTGGCATCAAGTTCTTCAGAAGCGGGGCTTGAAGAAGAAGATGATGGACTAACCCTCCTTTTCCTTGCTGGGGGTCTGGAAGACAATGGATCTTCTGAAACAGTGGTTTGCTCCACTTTGTCTGCAAGAAGCTCGATTTCCTGAAATGCCCCTACTTCAGAAGGAACAACTACTATTGTGGGCTGTTGTTGTGGCTGTTCGGCTGTTCTTGCAGCTGTTCTTATGGCTGCTGCTGTTCTTGCGGCTGCGCCTGCTGCTGCACACTTATCTGCTGAGTTTCCGCCTGCGTTGATTGTGTACTACTTTGCGATAATGACATTTCAACATCGCTGCTCGTTAGTAAACTGGCTACCTCTGCGACACTCATGGGCTTGGGCCTAGGTTGGTGCGGATGGCTCGCTGGTTCGGAGGTGCTGCTCCCACCTTGTTTCCCGGACAACGCTGCTGCAGGCATAATTTTTTTGTTCCCAAAAAACACATTTGCCGGCACACCAGTCGTGGTTAGTGCCTCTTCCTTTTTCTGTTCCTTCTTCTTCTCACCGGCAACTTTCTTGGTACTGGAGGACCTGGTACCTTTCTTTGGGGCCATCTTCTTCAGATGTCAGACAGGACGAAGGTGCACAAGTTGCAGAGATGTCCTTGGTCACACGTGGACGTGATGTGGTGCGCAGCAGGACTTCTGTCTGGCAGTACAACGGATGATGTTAATAGTTACCTCCTCCTCTGTCTTTTTGTGCACCTAAAAGCAAATAAGTCAGGAGAAGAACATCAGTGAAATGTTGCATTTGTTGTTGTGGTTCAATTACTACTAGTACAAACAAACAAACAAAATATATAGTGTAGCCATTTGTGAGAATTTGGCTACAAGGGCTATGGTATACTACTTACTGTGTACAGTGTTCACACTACACTCTCAGGAAGGATAGGAAAGAATAAGAACAACAACCAAAATACAAATGTAATGAATGGGAGCTGCTGCTGGCAAAGGGGATGGATGGAAGCAGTAAGCCAATAGGAAAACCATGCAGGCCTATATGGCAAAAGCAGCACACAAATAATAACTCCCACCAGAAAAGGCCACCAGCCACATGGACACTCACAAATCACAAGCAACAAGCAGGAGGCCCGGGAAACAATTAACTGACAAAAGGCCTATAAAAGAAGCCAGGCAAAAGATGCATGCTAAACCACACTGCTTTGCCTTTTTAATGCAATAAAATGCAAAAACGAAAATCCACAGGGCAAAACAAGGTCTGCAGGGTGCACACCAACACACCAGGCACACACAACAAAGGCATTTCTTTAACACACACCCAAAAACAGAAATAACCCTCAAAAAACACATTTTCCAACTCAATCCAATGCCATTCATGCCCTAAATGATGTTTGAAAAACACACACCAAAGGAACAGTTGCTTCATCATTCACCCACCCATGACTAGCTCTGGGCCTACTGGCTACCCCCAACAATGTAAAAAAAGAATGATAAGTACCAAAATTGTAGTTGCAGCAACTGCAATGCCCCCAATCAAACAGACACAACACCAACTTACTTGTAAGATATCAAATTCAAAAGTCCTCAAATCCAATGATAATGATGCAGCAGACACAAAGAGTCATCCTTCCAGCTCAAATCCAAAGGCAGAATGAACAGGAGATGGACAAAGCACTGGGAGGAGCCTGTTGGACAGGAACCGGAAGTTGGAGACTCTGTAGCACTTCCTCCCTCTCCCCCAAAAGGACTCCTTGCACAAAAAAGGACAGCCAAATGTCAATCTGAGTTTTTTTCATCCAAATCATCATTTACAGAAGGTTTTATGCTGCTAGAGTTAATATTCTTCTCCAGAATGAAAATTTGGCGTGTTCGCGATCGCGCACTTCACCACACTTCCGCCGGATGTCAATGGTGCGTCCAAAATGACGTGTTCACGATCTCATACTCTCTGTCGCGGTGGAGATTGATGTGTTTGCGACCTCATGCTCTCTCTCGAGCTGGAAAATTATGTGTTCGCGATCTCAGACTCTCGCGGTGACTGATGGCGAGGCGAAAGATGTGATCGCGAACACTCGTGGGATAGCGCGACTGGCTATCAACATCTCGTGGAGCACGCAAATGGATTGGAAAACTCGTTGGTGAACACGGGGATACCGGTAAGGTGATCGCGCATGCGAGAACGCATTTTCAAAGCACGAACATGAAAAAAATCTTCGCAACGCTGCAAATCGCGAAAATGTTGGTATTTTCGCGCTCTCCGCAGAACGCAAACATTTCAAAATATCGCAAATTTCGCGTTAGTATGGGGGCCATCCCAAATGAGGAAAATGTCATCTATGTACCTGGTCCAATCGAGCAGATACTTTTGTACTTTTGTACTTGCCAAAAGTCTCCGAGCATACATACTCCGACTCCCACCACCCCATAAAAATACAGGCGTAGCTGGGAGCGAAACAACTTCCCATCTCAGTCCCTGTCAATTGCCTGTACAACTGTTTGCCAAATAAGAAGAAATTATTTTCCAGGCAGAATTGGAGAATCTCAAGGAGTACATTGGAATGGTCAAAAGTGGCAAAGTGTCTTGCCTTAAAGAAATGTTTATATGCCTGGATCCCCAGTTCGTGTTGTATGCATGTATAAAGTGAGACAACACCGATGGTACAGAGTACATAACTTGCGTGCCATGGTATGTCAGTGACAGTCCCGATAGTAGGAAGGTAGGCTGCAGACATACGGAAATAGGAAATGAATCTGATCCAAGTATATCGAGACGTTCTCTAATAGACTATCATTGGCTGAGATTATAGGCCTACCCCGTGGATTAGTGCTGTGTTTGTGGACCTTGGGCAGAATATAAAACGGTTAAAACTAAATTTCTTAATTAAGAAGCCCAGAGGTGTGCCATTTAGAACGCATTTCATGGAAACAATCAATGGCAGCAAAGTATTGACCAACATTTGCTTTAGCAGAACTGCCAGAAAAATCAAGCTGTCTCTTTGCCTTACTCATATACGTTTAAGTCCCACAGAACAACATTCTCCCCTTTGTCAGAGGGCTTGATCACAAAGGAGGTTGCTTCCTTTAAAGATGTAAGTGCTGCTTGTTGGCCTTTAGTTAAATTCGTTGTTACTTGATCACATCTCTTTAAACCCAATTTGCAAATGTCATGCACCACTGCTTCATGAAAAGAGTCAATGTTATCATGTGGAGTATTGGGGTTAAATCTTGATTTAGGTTTGAAACCACTGCGACACCTCTTGTCCGTCTCCAGATCCAAGAGACTCAAGAGTTCACTTTCAGTGGACCAATCCCCGTCGCCCAATTTCAACTCCCTGAGGGAAGCTAGGTCAGTGATATCCCTAATCCAAAGGAGACTTGAGGCGGTGTTGGGATTACTGATATCCCGCCCCACTCCTGTTGCATCCCCTAGGACTCCTGTCCCTTAAAGGGGATGGATCTTGAGTAGCTTAAGTTTTCTGGCAAAGAGAAACATGTCAATACATGTGCGAGACTACTCAAAATCATTTGTTGAGCAGAAAGAGAGACTCAGTTCCAGCAGGGCCTGTTCGTCATGAGTGAGGGTTTGAGAAGATAGATTAACCCGTTGTATGCTCATGACGAACCCAGCTCATCATGAGGCACAGTGGAGCTGTGCTCATGACGAGCTGGGCTCGTCATAACGGTCGAGCCACTCCCACGCGTAATTGATTCCCCGCCTGTGCGGGAGAATCAATTAGTTGGCGGAGTCGTGACGAGCCCAGCTCGTCATGAGCACAGCTCCACTGTGCGGCATGACGAGCTGGGCTCGTCATGAGCACAGCGCCGCTGCCACCCCCGCGCCACGGGGGAATTACCCCCGCGGCAAAGGGGTTAATGACTGCAAGAGTTGGCTTACCCATCATTTGTTTCTCTTGCTCTGTCGTGTTTCTCTCCCATGCGGCTTCTCTGTTGCATTTTCCTCCTCTGCCCCTCCTTGTTTTCCTTTTGCGTTGTTTCCTTCTTTTTCTTTTTCCTTTTCTTTTGGCGGTTTCCGTTGTGGCCCCTGGCTCTGTTGTGAAAAACGATATTCCTCAAGTGTAATAAAAGGGATCTGTCCAGTTCTTATGGATGCTTGTCTCTCTTCCCGGTCAGAGATGTCTGAGCTGGAGTCTGAAGTGGCTGTCTCCTGCTGTCCCAGGGCAAACGTGCGCCTGAATTCTTTCCTAGCTGCATCAAATCTCCTGCCAAAAGTCAAAATGCATCCCGGTGCATAATCCATTTTTTCCCTTGTGAATTTCCACTTTTTCTTAGTTTTGATTTTATCCTCATATTTAGAAAGTCTCCCTTTATCTCTTTCAGAAAATTCTGGTACTTCCTCCTGATGCGGATGTTTGTCCAATGTTTCTTTCAGGGTTTTGATCTCTCCTATCACCTGTTCCAATTCTATTGCCGCATATTTGGAGAGCAGTCCATGCATTTGCTTGCATGTAGATGCCATGAGAGATGACCATTCCCCCAGTAGTTTCGGGAGCGGGTCTTAGTATGTTGGTGTAATGAGGATGCGCAATCCCCTGGGTACCCTACCCACTTCTATATAGTTATCGAGAGAGATGACCTCCCAGCTGCAATTTATTTCTTTTTTGCACAACTTCTCACACTCCCCTAGTACTTGTTTCAATAACCTACTGCCATTGCGGTTGCCTCCCAACTCTGTCCTGGTGTTAGGGTGACTTGGGTCCTCCTCCTCATTAAATACATCCTTTGCAACACCAAGTCGGTTTTGAATTGCCTTGCACATTGGGTAGACATTTCTCACTTTGTTCCAAGCTTTGTTCCGAAAAATTAAGCGGACGCCGTGATCTTCAAAGGGCACTCGAGGATGCTGAGGCACTGCTGTGAATCACCTTGCCGTAATGTCAGATAAAGAGTGAAAACGACAAAAAACCTGCCGCTTTCAGCTTGTCAGTAGCTGCACACTCTGCGTTATAAGCGGAACCTCTGCCAGATTCACTTTTGTGATGGATGATGACAGGCACATTCCCCGGGAAAGGTTAAACCCGCTGCATGCCTCTGGGAGAGAAGCTCGCTTTGGAAACAAACACAATGCCCAGAAGAACCTCTTGCCTGCTACCAGATATATTATATATATTACTTACTGGCGGTCGCCAGTAGGTATTTATAGTTAGGACCTAGTTTCCATAGGAAAAGCAATTGCCAATATCTTTGCACCATAGCTGAGAGCGACACCTTAATTGAAGAAGTTGAGACTGTGTTGGATATAATAGGAAGGCGAAGGGTGTTCAACATCTGAAAATAACCCACTTCTATAGAAAAAAAAAGACCCCCCAACTCCTCTCACTAATTCTACTGGGCCCCAAGAGGGCAATCGCTGCAATGATTTAGCGGATGATACTCCTGGGCAGATACTCCAAATACCTACTAACTGATCTAAAGGTATGACTACACTGACAGGCAGAACACCTGTGGAGACCACTCATGTGGTCCCCGCCATCCCTTGCTCAAATACCCTCTTGGCATCATCAGCATGTGGTGACAATGAGAGTATAGTAATTATAATCTAGAGTTAGCCATCCCTGCCATCCATGTGGGAGCTTAGTATGAGGATTGGTTAATTGGCCACAGAGTTCATAGAACTAAAACGTTTGATGAGAATTTTTGTGGGATGTACTAAAGGCCAGGGGGTGGAATTGCATAACCCTGCATGACTTAACCACCCAGTGACTGCTGAGTTGACCAGACATTCTAGTAAGTTTCAATCACAATTTGCAGGAAATAATAGTCAAAAGTATGGAATGCCTAGTCAGGTGGTGGGTGCTTTGATGAATTGCATTGATAATGGCACTCCCTCTTGTATTTATCCTGGTTCACGGACAAGTAACAAGCCTAGACATCCTCTTAGTGCCACAGTACACTATTATTCTTGTGGGTCCCCAACTACGAGAAGAATGGAAAAAGATCTTTATGAGACCCTACCCACAAAGGGGTCCCGCCATGATACACCTTCATAGTGAATAAATGCATATATTAAAAAACGCGATCACAAACAAAACAAATATTGTGTATATGATAAATGTCCCAAAACTATGCTGTAATGTTTGAGAGGACAGGAAGTTCTTAATAAACAATGCAACTCATTGCATTAGACACAAGCACCATTGCTTGCCTCTGGTACAATTAAATATATTAGGTTCTGCGAGCATTTTGGGGGATTGAGGTATGCAGGACAATATTAGACTTAGCCTAGGAGCCCATGATATGATTGACAGGTCATCATTAGATATAGAACATAGGGCTCCCTTTTTTCCCCATTCATCAATTCAATTTAGAATAAATTAATCTATACTCCACCCTTTTGGTTGTTTGAGCATGAGGAACTTCCACACGTACATCTGCTGAATCACATGTTGGTGTTGCTCAGGGTAATACCCTTTCTCCCAGGAGACGCAACTCATCTGACAATGGTGTATATGGTGCACATTTATGTAAGTGGGCACCCTGCACTAATCCAGACAAACCTTATGGTGATTTTAGTGGTCTTAGACAATCTTAGAAAGCTGTTTAAGTGGTAGCTGTGCAGAGCAGCCTTCAGGCTTAGTCCAGGAGGAGTGTAAAGTAGCTAGTTTTGCCAGAGCATAATCTTATTGATATAGATTAGGGGAAAAAGAACCACACAATGTATTTATAAAAGTATGTATTTATTATAAGACACTCACTAACTCATACAGATATCTCCTACCAGGAGATATACACAATGCACACAATACTTTGCAATATAAACAGGTAAGTAGCACAAACACACAGTGGTAGCCAGGAGGAGACCAAACCATTTACTAAAAGAGTGGAATGCGAAACACGACTCAAGTCAAGTCTATACCCAGAAGGTGTAGAAGTGCCGGGGACCCAAGGAACCACTGAGGTAAGTAACCAGGAACCCCACGGAGGCCGTGTATGGAGTGGGAACACGACCGTAGGCTCAATACACGTCAATTGATAAGTCGCGGTTGCAATCTTAAAGAAGAAGGACCCTTCTCAGTGGACGCTGAAGAAACCCTATGGAAGGCAAAAGGTTGGAGAGCCATCCCACGCATGGATACCCTATGAACCAGCATACCTACACCAGGTGAGCTGGATGCATAGGTGTGAAGTGGCATCAGAAACCGTTGTCAAACTCATTGAGGACTTCAGGAAGATGCCTCTGTTGGAGAAGGTTAAAGTGTCCTGTGGAGCCCAAAGGTGGATTCAAGATGAGAACTACCTGCAAGCTGAGTGGACAGAGTGCATGCCACTCAGGAGTGACCAGCAGGCACTGAAGATGAATGTCCACCAATGTTGGGTGCTGCAGGAGAGGTGACAGTGAACTTGGAGCTGTAGCTGTGCAGACCAGGCAATGCTGTGGAAGAACAGAAGCCATTCACGAGCTGTCCCACATTGGATGTCTAGCGTTGATGGGTCAGTGTCCATTGGGAGCACCAACAAGCCTTGGCAACTGAAAACAATGTAGAAAGTGAAGAAGGAGCAATGCCGGGACCAGCAAGGTCCAGGTTACTCACCACAAGCAGAGGATTCAGAGCAGGCCCTGAGCAATGACCCTCAAGAGGATCCACAGGCCGGCGGCACTGGAGTCACATGAGGACCTCAAGCAGCTCACCAAAGATGCAGAACCACGATACAAGTGATGTGGTGAGGACAAAGATCTTGGTAACAGGAGATGCTTGAGGTGGGAGCTACTTGGAGTCTGAAGATCTTGGTGGATGGAAGTCAACAAGCCTTTGCAATGGCAAGTTGACACAGTGTTCAGAGGTACGGTTTCTGAGGCTCTGAAGGGGATACTGGCCTCAATTTTGGTGAGAGGACAAGGCAGGCCTTGAGGGATGTGAAGAACTGCAACCTGTGTTGCTGAGCCTTTCAGAGTCTGTGGGAGCCGTGCATCAGCAGACAGGTCAGCTTCATTGCGGTGCTTGCAGATGTAGGTAAGTGACTCCTTCGCATCAAGGGTGATTCCTTCATGGAGCACAGGCATGGACATTGCCACAGACGAGCAGGGCTACAAAACTAAGAGCAGCAAGAGTCTTCCCAGTTGCAGTCTCGATACCCAGAGCAAAGTCCAGCAAAGTCCAGAGTGCCCAGATGGTGGAAGAAGAAGTGGGGTCTCAATATGAATCCTATCGCATGATGAATCTAGCGACCCTCCTACAGGTAATCCCTTAAGTACCCTAAGGAAAGGTTTGGGACGATTAAGGGTTCTCTCCCAGGGGAGGGGTCAGACAGTTGGGATGATACTCCCATGTCCTTTGTCTAGTTTTTCACAGGAGCCAACCGCTCCCTGAGCTGGTATGATCTGGAATATGCAAGAACGGCACCAAACGTGCCCTTCAAGCAGACTGAGTGGCGCTGGCAACTGCTGCTACCTGGCCCCAATACACTAAGGGCCATATGTATCGTTCAAAATTGCGATTGCAAACGCCGAAATTCTGCGAATTTCGGCGTTTGTGTTCGGAATTTAGCTAAGTGGGATGTATGAAAGGAAAACAACCTCGCAAAATAAGGAATCGCAAAATTTGCGATTCCTTATTTTGCGATTGCATTTAAGGAATCGCAAATTGCGATTCATTAAATGCAATGTAAGAGGCCCAGAAAAAGTGCAATTTAGCCTTAAGGAATCCCAAATTACCACCAACTTCAAGTTGGTGGTAATTTGCGATTTGTTTGAAAAATGCACTTTTTTGTAAATCTTACATACATAGCATTTTACGATTCTCAAATAGCGATTCTCTAAAAATCGCTATTTGAGAATCGCAAAACCAAAGTTTCATACATATGGCCCTAAACCCTGTCTGGGAGGTGGTCACACCTGCCTGTGACAGGATACCTATTGTTCTGCCTTCCCCTGCTCGCGCTTGGCTCAGCAGCAGGAGGGTATAATCATGTCTCTGCTCGGCAGCTGCCACGTTGTGTTGTCCGGGTCTAGAAAACTGGTACCGGGAGCACTGAGGGCTTCCCAGAGGAGCTTTACAGTGCAAGGAATCATACCTCCCACACTGTTTACGGTATGGGAGGTATGATTCCAACATGTTTGATACCAAACATGACAGGGTTTGTTTCAGACAGTTTAGAGATGGTCATCGAGTAATGACGCATGGCCACTCTATGTATCTTAATGGCTGATGCACTGACAACCCGGGGGAATGGATTCCAAAGGTTGTAGGTGTGTCCTACTCATGCAGGGGCACCCTCACACTTAGAACTGAGCACCCTGCCTGCCGAATTCAAAGGCCTGCCTTTGGGGTGACTTATAGGTTTTAAGGGTAGTGATCTTCGATCATTGGACACACCTAGTAAGTAACAGATGAAAATATTCTCGCAAGTTTGTAATGAGGACACATTCTCGATACCCCAGAGACCTGCGCCATATGTGGCCGTAGCTATACACTTTGCCCGGTAAATCTGTAACATTTCATGAATGGGTTTACCCCCAATTTTGGCTGCAAAGGTTCTTAAAGCGCCTATGGCACGGCTAAAGGCGAGTTTCCTAGCTGACACTGCGTGTTTCCACCTTCCCCTCCTGTCGAACACAATGCCCAAATAGCAAAAAGTGTCTGTAATGGCAATCTTTTGCTGATCTAAATATATTGAGCATGATGGTCTGTTGTTCTTTTGGGAGCAGGGCATGGAGAAAGTTTTGGAAATGTTCACCTTTAAATTTCTTTTACCCATGTAGGATGAAAATTCATTTACAGCTCTCTGCAAACCTACTTTTGTCCTAGACATAATTGCCGCGTCATCGGCATATAAAAGAATGGGTATAGGCCTACCATTAACAGCCGGATAATCGCTTGGCAGAGTTATTAAGCTTTCAGCGATAGAGTTTATGTAAAAAGTGAAAAGCAAGGGCGCAAGTATGCAGCCTTGCCTCACCCCTCTGTTTATGGTGAATTTTTGTGAGCATTGCCCCTGGGTCCCAAATCTTACTCTGGCCCCCGCTTCTCTATATAGTTCTTTGATAAATGTGAGGATCGCTGAGTCCACCCCGATGTCTTCCAGTGTCGACCAGAGCATCGCATGGTCCACGCAATCGAATGCGGAGCTGAGGTCGACAAAGGTAACAAATAGGTCCCCTTTTTTGGCCTGCGTATATTTAGAGACTAATAGGGACAAATTTAGGGATTGCTCCAATGTCCCTAGTCCCTTTCGGAACCCATATTGGAACTCCGTGATAACCTTCTTCTCTTCTTCCCAGTGTTGTATCCTCTTAAGGACAATCCTGCCAGCAACTTTCATGAGTCCGTCCAATAGCGATATTGGACGGTAACAAGCCGGGTCGTCCCTATTCCCTTTTTTAAATATGGGGACTACGATTGCGTCCGACCAGGTGGAAATAAAACCGCATTTATTTCCCATATTTAGTACATTGGTTAACAAGGGAACCCAAAAGTCCGGTTCTGATTTATAGAGATCCACTGGGGTGTGGTCAGGGCCGGGGGCTTTACCTAAAGGACTATCTCTAAGGGCATCTTCCACTTCTAGTGTGGTGAATACCAGTTCAATGGGGTAAGGAGGTGCTGGGGAGACAGTTGGGTGGTTATCCTGAATTATGCTATCTGGGGGTGAATTCACCTTGCATGGGTTCGGGACATTACCCTGTGTTTTGTTGGAATAAAGATTACCATAATGTTCTACCCAGAGCTCAGCCATTATAGCCACTTCTACAGAATTATCTCTGTCTTTTAAGTTATAAACAGATCTTATGACTTTCCAGAAGGCATTACTGTCCTTATTCCTGGCGGCTTCCCCCAAAGCTTCCCAGGCCTCCTGCTTCAGTTTCGCCCTCCGCTGTTTAATTGCCAGCTTATAATCGTGTCTCGCTTGACGAATTTGAACTCTATCTTTTGGGTCGGCAGACAAAACTTTCTTTAAGATTTTCAGTGTAGATGTACATCTAGAGTCAAACCACCCACGAGTATGCCTCCCCTTGTCTTTGCAGTTCCTAGTCAGTGCATTTTTTATGTGGTGCTGAATGTTAGAAAAAGCAACCATGATACTCTTTGGGTCAGTATCTTCCTCTAAGCAGGCAAGTATGTCCGTGGAGCAAGAGGATAGGAAGTTTTGAAAGAAGGATGTTGGGTTCACTTTCTCCCATTTAATTACATACCCATTGGTCTTAGGAAGGGTAACCTCAAATGGATATAGAACCCTACTAGGTTCCTTTACTTTGCCCTCCATGAGATTTACCCCAAAGGTAATGGGGTAATGATCGCTCATGGGGTCATCCCCCGTTTCCCAGAAGGTTATAAAGTCAGAATGGGTGGGTGATATCAAGGCGAAATCGATTGTGGATTTACAACCTCTTCCATTGTACGTTGGGGCAAAGGGAACCGGGGGGGAGCATGCCTGGTTAATGAAGGTGAGGTCAAAGGTAAATATGACATTGTTAAGAAGAGACCCCATATTGGTGTGGGAGAAGTGCAGAGGACCATCCTCCCCGAGATCTGACAGGCCGCACAAACCTAGCTCAGAAGACGGACAGACGGAACAATTGAAGTCACCCACCCACAACACTATGTGATCCCCCGAACCTTGATCTCTCAGTTTGTGAATATGATGGATCATAATATTCAAATTTGATTCCACCTCACTAATTGGCAAATTATTATAAAAATTCACGAGAATCACCTTATGCGAAGTGCCCCATTTAAGTAATATGATTTGGAAGTACTGATTGGATTGGAAATCGCAAGCTTTTACGTCCGCTACGTTAGATATATATGTGCACAAGCCCCCCTTGTTGCGACCCTGGGCTGATGGCACAGCTGGGGAATGGAAGGTTCGGTAGCCCAACATGTGCACTTCCTCTATAAGCCAGGTTTCTTGTAGGCATAGGATGCCATGCTTCTGCACAATCTCTAGCCAAGGTTTGTGGGTGATCTTACTACCGAGGCCTGCAACATTCCAAGAAAGGAGAGAGTGCATTGGGTTTCTAATTTCCTGTGGATGATGCCCTGCATTCCCCGTTGTGCCTATCCGAACTTGCAGGTGTGCAGGGTCTGCCTGTAGTTTGACCTGTGCAGTAAAAGGGTGCTGTTCAAGGGGGTTTAGGCCTATCCCAATGTGGCTTGGAACTTGGGGTATGGGCATTAATTTTTCACTCGGGACAGTTTCCATTAGGGGATTTTGGGCGTTGGTAAGGATTGGGGCGACAGTAATTCCCAGTCAATCCACCTGATCCAGACATTCAAACCTGTTCATAGTGGGTGCTCCTTCCCACCCGTTGTTAAAGGGTTGCCAACCATCCCCATGTCCTTTCCATCTACGATTGTGGGCTATTGACCAAGCCCCAGATGGCTCAAAAGTCTGTTTTGGAGGATAGAAAAAGGTAAGGGGTCTGGTGACAATAGATTGGTCAGTATCCTGTGAATCCCATATAGTGATGTGCTGGGCTGTATGAGGGTCTGCAAATGAGACCACTATGCAGTCTCCAGGGATGGATTTATGGGTACGACCCACCCATGGTACTCTCCTAACCATTAGAACTCTAGTCCTAACAGTATTGGGGAGCTGTCTATTCATGTTGAGCCAGTGAATCACCTTATTCTTTAGGGACCACTGGGTCTCCATAGAAAGCGGGTCAAGTGGTGGCACACCAGCCAGTATGACGACATAGGGCCCGGCGTCAGGAGGAAGATCAATGTAGCCCCCACGAAAGTTCTGGCGGCCATGGTACTGGTTGGTTATGCGCGCAGTAGGGGGGATATTAGTCTTATTGGGCTTATGGGCGGCCTTATGGATAGGGTTGGGTAAGGTCTGGTTCTCGGGGCCTTTTACCACTGATATTGGGGTTTTTGGTATTAGGGGAAGGGGAACGATTGGCTTAGAGCGGGGTTTGGGTATTGGGGTTGGCTTTGATAAGGGTAGGGGCAAGACCGGAGGTAGCATTTCAGGGGCAAGGGAACTGACGTTAATTTCTGGAGCCGGGTAAATACCATCGTCATTCTCCTGAGGAGAACTCTCAGCAATCTGAGGATAAGTTGCTTCCAGTTGTTTTAGGCTAAGAGTGGCCAGGGAGACTAAGGTCTTATCCATCTCGAGAAGATTATTCTCGATACGAGAGAGTCTGAATTCCAGAGGTGACAGTAATTGTTTTAATGTACCCCAGACTATCTTAAGAAAATCTTCGTCATCACCCCCCTTGTCTCTATCCCTCCCTGACTCACTTTGCCCTCCCTCTTTGGGTTGCTCATCATATGTGGGGAGAGGCCCTTGAATAGGGTCAAGGGCTACGTTAAGATTGCTGTGTTCCCTGTCCCCCCCTATTAGATGGTTATCCAAATTTGGCGCTTGTATGGTCTCCCCAGAAGTGGGTAGTGTTCGCCTATTATTAAAGAACTGCAACCTTGCAATTTTTTCTTTTTTGCGGGCATAAGCAGATCTTGCATTGTTTTTCTTTTTTAGGGTTGGGCCATCTTTGTTTTTATTTTTTGCTACTGGGGGAGAAAGGTCGGGGGGGTCAGGGCTATCCGACAAGACAATGGCCGTTCCAAGTCCAGTGGGTGCGATTCCCTCGAAATTTTTGGGGGGCACAGTAGTGAAGGTGGGTATAGACTCTAATGGAAGGGAAAGAGGTGGGGAAACATGGTGAACATCGGCATGGATTATCAGTGAGGGAGGGCAAGGAGCATGTTGTGGAGAGGCAGCAGACGTGATTTTCCCTAGGGAAGATTTTTTAGAATTAGCAAAAGTCTGGGAAAGCCTACGTGCCGCATCAAGCCCTCTTCTGAATTTTAGTGATTTCAGCATCAATTGCTAGGTTAGTCTTGACAAGGAAATCATCCAATGTCCCGCTGGGCTTACTCAGCCCCATTGCAGTTTTACTGCGACTACCCCGTGTACTCATGATTAGGCCTGGGCAAAAATTTCGTTCCGTTCGCGGAAATTGCGATAATTTGACATTTTTGCGTTCCGCGGAGAGCGCGAAAATGTCAAAAATTCCGGTTTCCGCAGCTTGGCGATAATTTGTTTCTTGCTCGCGCTGTAAAATAATACATTCTCGCGCGCGCGCGATCGCCTTACCTGAATCCCTGCGTTCGCCGACAAGTTTTCTTGATCCGGTCGCGTTCTCCATGAGATGTTGTATTGTTTTTAGCCATTTGCGCTGTCTCGCGACAGTTCGCGCCCGCAGTGACGTCATGCGTCGCGCGATCACGTCTTTCTTCTCGCGATCATGCACCGCGAGAACAACTCAAAAGTGATGGCCGCGCCCGCAAGCAACCACATGGGTAAGTTGGCGACCCGCAACCATGCAGAAAATCTCGCGAACATGCCGGAAAAAAACTTCCGCATCTTCGCGATATTTCTGCTTGTTTGCGATAATTTTAAACATTCTCGCGATAATTTGCGAAGGTTAATTCCGCAAATTCCGCCCACCCCTACTCATGATATATTTGAATTGCAGTACCCACAATGTACTTGCTGGTGGAAAAGGGACGAGTCAGATAACAAGAACCAAGGGGGGTGGGCCAGGCCAGTCCTCTATGTCCTCGAACGGCCTCAAACGGCCCGCTCTTTGCCCGGTCTTCGCCCCGGCCCTTGCCCCGCGCGCGTCCCGCGTGCGCGTGGCTTTGGCAGATTATCAAGGGGAGTGACAGGAGGGGGCGGGAAGAGGACCAGCTGCGGCCGATCAGCGCTGCTCAGCAGGCTGGTCCTCGCAGTCCCGCCTCTGAGTTTGTGTGTTGCAAGGTGGTTGCAGTAGACGCGTTGGTGCTCCTATGCACAACAGGGGACCAAAAAGACCAGGACCCTGACACGGTCTTGAGCCTGCGAGCGGTACCCGCGGAGCGGGGGCCGCGAGGCGGTGAGTTAGTTGCTGGAAAAGAACAGGCAACCGAGACAGCACTCCCAACACAGCCAAAGGACGAACCCAAGCAGCACAGTCTCTGTGGAGTTTTAAACAGGTGGAGGGGGCGGGAAGAGGACCAGCTGCGGCCGATCAGCGCCGCTCAGCAGGCTGGTCCTCGCAGTCCCGCCTCTGAGTTTGTGTGTTGCAAGGTGGTTGCAGTAGACGCGTTGGTGCTCCTATGCACAACAGGGGACCAAAAAGACCAGGACCCTGACACGGTCTTGAGCCTGCGAGCGGTACCCGCGGAGCGGGGGCCGCGAGGCGGTGAGTTAGTTGCTGGAAAAGAACAGGCAACCGAGACAGCACTCCCAACACAGCCAAAGGACGAATGTAAGGCTTATATGGTGGGTATCAAAGGTGGTAGAATAGTAGAACAATACAATAAGAAATGGATAATTGGTTGGATGAAGAAACTACGGAGTTCTTCTGGAGAGTGGGGGGAACACCTACTTCACTTATTTGGATTGATTTTATCAAAGCTTTGGTTCAAAGTAGGGGGTGTATTTCTGTCTAATTCCTTGACTGACTATATTTGTTTAGAGAGCCAGATTTGTAGCTCACCCATCACATCCCTTCCCATGGCATTTTGCCAGTGCCACCAATGATGTAACTGCTGCATGGTAAAATTCAGCACTGCAGTGTTGACTGTGCAACATGTGTCTGCTTCAGTTGATTTGACATTTATAAAGTTTTCAGTTTATGGCAACGTGATAACAAAGTCTACCCTCTCAGTCATTTTCTAGTACTTCACTCCTTTATTATTTCCCAAGTTCTGTCCCAGCCTGCCCAAAAAATAGAAACATCTGTTCCTGGGATGGGACACATTTTTCTAGCCAAGTGATTTATATAGTTCATGGCTTCCATAACAGATTTATGCTCAATTTGTTTTCCTTTCCACATTTGTCAACTACAGTGACTGATTTAGCCAAGGATTTGTTACATGATTATGATCAGTGACTCCTCACTATTCTGCAATAAAACATCTACTTACCCAGCCTAATCCCTCTAACTTAGCCTGCAGTAGAGTAAGCTAAGTTTCCATTCCTTACTTCCAAGCAAATATATTTGCTGGAAATAATTATAAATTGTGGTAGGGTCAAAGCCAGGGAGTAAAGTGGGACTAAGTGCCTTGAGTTTTGCAGATGGGCAGTCTGTGACAAACGTGTGCAATTCAATCTATATATCTCATATCTTAATCCTTTCCCTGTAGTGCAGTGCATCCTTTCCACCCGTCTACTTACTGCATACACGATATCCACACTTTATATATGAACTTGTGTGGTGTATCATTATTATTGATCTGCCTTTGAATCACTGTAACATTTTAAGGCATTTTGGAGAAGAGCAAGGCCATTGGGATAAGACTACTGTCCATTACAGCTGCCCCAGCTACGGAATGCAGAGTAGCAAAGTACTAACTACTGACACACTAGCTAACATGCCTCCATTAATTTAGCACAACAAGATTACTTGTACTCCATAGTTCATAATGTCTTACTCATCAATGAGAGGTAATTTATTGTACACAGTCTGTCTGTTTTTTGTGTTTACAAGGAAATCCTTGAAAAGAAAAAAGAACTGTTTTTTTAATCAGTCGTGCTATTATTCTGCCTTAATTTCTTCCAGGCAGCTTCTGGCTAATGTGAGGCATGTATGGGTAAAAAATGGCTGTGACACTAATCACATCAAATTCAAATGGCCCTAAGGGACCAGCAAGGTACTGCTACTGTGCTACTATATAATTTTAAGCAAGTGGTTTGCATAGAACATTGTTTGCAATTTGTCTTTTTTCTTTCAGTATATAGCTACTCCTGCTGGTTGACCACCTACTAGGCAGCCAAATGCAGCCCAGCGGAACTCACTGACAAAATATGAAAGATCAGAATATCAACCTAAAAAAGTATTGCAGCAAGAATATCGACTTCCTATCTACATTATGGTAAGTACAAAAATATAGAAAAAAAAATATCGATGTCAAAAATATTGTTGTTAAAAATATAGTTTTGTATTTAATGTATATAAATTATAAGTAATATATATATACAATATCAAGATAAATTAAACATACACATATAATATGTAATATATATATACTTACTAATAAATTGTAATAATTATTTTAATACCATTAAAAAATCATATACATTATAAATACATCTATACACATAAAACAATAATATAAATACAAATTAAATAAATATATAACAAATAAAAAAAAAATATATTGTTAATCTTTTTAATATGAATTACATACTACATTAACTAAAATAATTAAAAAAATATTAGATAGCGGAGGTAATAAAATTACTATTCCAACTTCAAACAGTGCAAGATGTTGGATAACGTAGGGGTAAAAATTACTATTTCTACTCCAGGGAGTGCAACAGTAGGGAAATTGTTGGATAGCGTAGGGGTTAACATTACTATTCCCACTCCAGGGAGTGCAACAGTAGGGAAAGTGTTGGATAGCGTTGGGGTAAAAATTACTATTCTCACATCAGTGAGTGGAACAGTAGGGAAAGTGAAACAGTAGGGAAAGTGTTGGATAGCGTAGGGGTAAAAATTACTATTCCGACTCCAGTGAGTGCAACAGTAGGGAAAGTGTTGGATAGCGTAGGGGTAAAATTACTATTCCCACGCCAGGGAGTGCAACAGTAGAGAAAGTGTTGGATAGGGTAGGGGTTAAAATTAATATTTCAACTCTAGTGAATGTAACAGTGTGGAAAATATAGGATAGCGTAGGGGTTAAATTAACATACTTATTAATGAAATAATTTTTGTAAAATAAATAACATATTAAAAATGAATTAACAAAAAAATTAAAAATACATACCAATAAAAATAAATTAATATTTACTTAACTAACATTAAATTAATTCCCACCCTATTCCCCCATAAACACACAACACGCTACACATAAAAAAACACAAATAATGTAATTGTCAAATAATCTATTTATAAAAATTAATTATCAATTAATAATAAATTAACAATAAATTAATTAACAACAATAAATCAATAAAATCATAAATTAATTATGATTAATATAATTATACATTAATCAATTAGTAAAAAATAATTACCAATTAATAATTAATAAACGATAAATTAATTATCGCTAACAATAAAAACATTTTTATTGTAATTCAATTACTTCCCACCCTATTTCCCTATAAACCGACAACCCACTACACATAAAAATTAACATAATTAATGTAATTATCAATTAAT
Source organism: Triturus cristatus (assembly GCF_964204655.1). NCBI lineage: Eukaryota > Metazoa > Chordata > Amphibia > Caudata > Salamandridae > Triturus > Triturus cristatus. The sequence continues at coordinate 537,955,520 of NC_140581.1, read as the reverse complement.
AAATTAATAAAAAATTAACTACCAATTAATAATAATTATCAATAAATTAGTAATCAATAACAATAAATAAAAATATAATAATTAATTATTTATAAATAAATTACTTCCCACCCTATTCCCCTATAAACCCACAACCCGCTCTGAAACTAAAACGCAAAATGTACTTACAAAAATTACTAATTTCTAGACATTTAGGGGCCGATTCCGATCCTGGAAAAATTTTCTCCGTACGAATCGTATCCGGATTTTTTTCCGTCCGAATCGTACAAGTACCGTACAAACTGGCAAGTACGATTCGCATGGGAAAAAATATATACGAATCGCATTGGGAAAATTCCCCCACACGTCCTCGGGTCGGAAAAAGTGTCCGACACGTCCCCGGACGATTTTACGTACGAATCGGAAAAATTAAGTCCGAGTGCGCAAGTACGATCCATCCCGTCCGTCCGATTGTACAACCGTATGGAAAAAAACACCGCATGGAGCGAACCTCAATAGCAACCATGGAGACATGTGCCCGCATACGCGCCGTCCCCCCCAGCCCCCGTATGTACGCGCCGTCCCCCACAAGCCCCCCGTATGTACGCACCGTCCCCCCAACCCCCTCCGCGGATGGACGCGCCGTACCCCCATCCCCCCCGCGGATGGACGCGCCGTACCCCCAGCCCCCCTCCGTGTATGTCCGGTGCGGACCCCGACCCCCACCCCCGAATGTACGGAGCGTACCCCCACCCCCGAATGTACGGTGTGGACCCCCACCCCCCGAATGTACGGAGCATACCCCCACCCCCGAATGTACGGTGCGGACCCCCACCCCACCCCCCGAATGTACGGTGCGGACCCCACCCCACCCCCCAAATGTACAGCGCGGACCCCCACCCCACCCCCCGAATGGACGGAGCGTACCCCCACCCCAGAATGTACACGCTGGGGGTCCGCGCTGTACATACGGGGGTGGGGGTATGCTCCGTACATTCGGGGGGTGGGGTGGGGGTCCGCGCCGTACATTAAAAGGGTGCTAAATCATTTTTTTACTTTATTTATGTCTCAAATCATTTTGTGGGTGTTATACTTTGCACAGCTGCCCTTTTAGTGCAGCTTGTTTGCCAAACCAGGGTATATACCAGTTAGGTATATGGTACCCTTGTCCTACTACCCTCTGACTCTATATAGACTACTAGGGGGGATTGCCATTATCCATATTACAGCAACGCTCCATAGTTCTCTTACCTCAATAGATGAAGCAAGAGCTGCTACCTCTCTCCATTTTCTTACTGCAGGGTTTCCCAAGGTGCCATGGTGGTGGTAGTAGTAGCAGGCCAGAGTGCTAACTGGGAAGGAATCACAAGCGAGGTCCCACTCCCACCTAGGTGAACTTCAACTAACTAGATTGAAAGAAAGCAGAGATTTAGTCGGTTATTATACTATTATATTATCATAACTTTAGAAATACTGAGATCAGACTACCACTGTGACACAACCGAGATCTGATATGATAAAAACAAACTGCAATTCTAATGTTTTCTGAGAAATGGGGAACTTACATAATCTTCGAGTCAGGAGGAGTTGAGTCAGAGTCAGTAGTGGACAAGGTTAAGTGTTTACGCAACACAATCCAAGGCCTGAATGAGGATGTTGACAAAAGGTGTTCTTCATTATCTAAAATATGGATCACTTTTCTATGTAGGTGGGTAAAATGAAAGTGGGCCAGCTTGGGCTACTGCAGCAGGTAATAGAAGATCCCGCACTGAGTTGCATCACTTTCACCATATTCCCTCCACCAAGTATGTGATCTACATTAATGGTGTAATATAAGTCACACCTCAATAAATTGAACAACCCGGGCAAGGGGTTTAGGGTTTTGATGAATGGATGAGAAAGGGGATCTTGGAAAAGGTGTGACGAACACTACACAATGACACAATATATTTTGGGTGATGAGCAGCACATCATCATCAATAAGTTGTGGAAGGAAATGAAGAAATGAGTATGACAAAGTTCAGTTAAATGCATTGCAAACAGAACAGTCCTTCAGGCCTGGAGACCCAAGTTATTTATATATCTAAATGTTCTGCCATCTAGGTTTGAAAAATAGTATTATGGAGGAGTGAAGTGAATCAACATGGTTCTAAAATTGATTCTTAACAGAAAAGTGATACTGTATTGCCAAATTGGGTGGTGTATCTGCATTTTTCTCGGATTGTCAGTCAATCTTGGTTGCCTGGCTGAAACTGTCCAGTACGGTAAGCAGAAGTGTTATAGAGCATTTACCTTTTGTGAAGGAGAAAAGAAGGCCTGCGGATTGTAAGACAGAAATTATATTGTAAAGTCAAAGAGAAAGACAGAACAGAAGATAAGCTTCAGGAGAAGTGTACCAAGAAGACTCAGAGAGGCAAAGCAAGAGCATAGTCTGCTGCAATCATCCATTTTATGACTCATGTGCGATCAATTTACAGAGAAGTGAGAGCAAATTACAACCAGTCTTAGACAACTGCCTGCATGTATACCGGGCTGATCAATCTCAGAACTGTCATCATAACATTAAGCTAAGTGCGTTCATGATGTTACGATGCGACATCACATGTCTGTCTCCAGTTATTTACAACAACTTGTCAACCACACAACCCAAGCACATAATGGAGGAGTTTCTAATTTGAGGTGGCACACACACTCAGCAGCATTACATTTCCCAAATTAATGCATCTCTCACCAGTTCACAGGGATGAGCATGCACCAATGTAACAAATTCAATTCTGAGACCTCTGGGTCACAGGCATTCAAACACCTTGCTGTTAAAGTCTTTCAAGACGCTTGCACCTGTATGGGATTTCTCCATGGTGAACATGGCTACTGTTGCATGCACCCGAACGCCCTTACAATTTTCTTCAGTGCTGAGACCTGTAGATATCTGTTGCCTAACCCCCACAAGAGATCCAGTGTGCAGTGATACACATGTAATCAGTGGCTTGACAACTGGTACACATGCCCATCATCAGGTGGATAGTCTTAACAACACTGCGCTGAAAAGCTTTTCCAACTAATTCTAGCACATTATAATGGAGCGCTGGAACTGCCACTCTGGCAAAGTAGGTTCTGCTGGAAACGTTCCATTTTGGGCAGATGGCTGCCACAAACTCTATAAAAACAATCCTTCCACAAAAGAAAAAATGAGGATGTCCAGTGCTAACATTTTAGCCAGATTCACAATGTATAAACATGCTTTTGGGTGGTTGCATTTGTAGGTCCCCTCCTACCTTAACAATCGAGCAATAGTAGCCTGAACTTTTTGGTTGGTGGTGCTACTGATGGAGCTACTTCTGGAGAGGACCAAGAGGTGGCAGACTCACATCTTGGATCAGTCACTACTGTTGCTGTGTTGTCCTCATTTGACTCTTGTGCCATTACAAGGTTGCTGAGGCGGATGATACTGGCGCAATGCTGGGGACAGGGCTGTTTTGCATACAGATGTCACTCACCTTGTTCTTCCTCATCACCACCTACACCTCCTACTTTGACTGAAGGCTTCACAGCTGATACCACTTCTACATCACCTTGACCACCACCACGTTCAGAAAGTTAATTATGGTGCACCGCACAGCCGATTGTGTTATGTTTGTTCAAATGGTGTGCTTGGCCTCTAGTATCATAGTGTGTACCAAGTTTACCTTGATGAGCACTAGCATTGCAAATGGAGCATATTGCACTGTTGGCTTCCTGCTAGCAAACTGTGGGCTACTGGTGCCACTGGCAATGCCCGAAGAACTGGAGGTAGGCATTGAGTAAATAATTGGCTCTCTGCAATGCGTGCTTCTACAGAGCTAGTGGTGGTTGCAGGCCTGAGCAAGGCCTTTGCAAATATGGGAGCTGGCACAGATGGGGGTACTAGTGCTGAATAGGAGGGGCAATGTCAGTCTCCTCTGTGCCAGCTTCCACCATGACTGATTTGTTGTTATCCTCATCCCCTTAAGTAATTGTGAGGCTTTCAGGAACTTTCCTTTTCCCGAGCCTCTCCTGGTGTGTCTGGGGTTTAATCCGTGTTCAGATCATAAGAAGCTGGACTTGGAGAAGATGATGGAGTACCCTTCCTTTTTCTTGCCAGACATCTGGAACTAATGGTTGTAAAAGAGGAGGTGCTTACTCAGCAGGAAGATCAACCTCCTTTCCTGCTCCTACTTCAGTAACATGCATTGCAGACTGCAGCTGTTAAACACTTTCCTGCGATAATTGGGTACTATTTTGTGAAAGAGACAAATCCAATTCAATGTCACTGGTCATCGGCATTGACATGATTGCAGAGGCTCCCTTACTGAAAGACATAGACATGGACTTTGGCTGAGGTGGTGCAGTTGATGCGGGAGTGCTGCTCCCAGCTTGCTTCCTGGAGGCCAGTACAGCAAGCCGAACAAGGTTCTGACTGGCACGCCAGTAGCAGAAATCTGCTTCTTCTCCTCCCCACTAGCCCCTTTCTTGGCAGCTCCTTTCTTTGGGCCATCTTGAAGCTATCAGTTGGCAGGGGTACTTAGCTGCACAAGCGGAAGAGATAAGAAGTAAGCCTGGGCAATGCACTACGCTACGCTCGCGTAGTTTGCGCTACTTCGCACTACGTGAATTGCACGTAGCACAGTGCAAACACGCGTAGTGTAGCGTAGTGCAGCGGTCATTTTTTGCTTGCTCGCAGTCCTCAGCGTCAAGTTGGCGACCACGAGCAAGCAAAATGACATCCTGGCGAGACTTTTTCCTCATTCGCGATCAGCAACATCAAGTTGCCGATCGCGAGCGTGGAAAATAAACCTCCCGGCAAGATTCTCAACGCGGGGAGGTCAGGAATCTAATTGCGAGTGGTCGCGCATGCTCGCAACTGCTCGCGATGAGAAACTAACAGTCCGCGTTGAGAAAGCTGCCGCTCGAGTAAAAATCTACTGGAGCGGCAGAAAACTACAGCTCGCACTGTGCAAGATGCCGTTTTCAATGATTGACAGTGCCGGATGCTTGTCCGCACTGTGCAGTCATTAAAAACGGCATCTTGCACAGTGTGAACAGGGTACTACGCAGTTCGCGAAGTGCTACGTGTAGCTCGCGTAGTGCGAAGTGCACTTTGCGTAGCCACGCGTAGCGCTACAATGCGAACTACGCCCAGGGTTAATTAGAAGATTCACATGATTGTCTGAAAGTTCTGTGTGTGTTGTCTCTAGTGCAAAGCAAACAAGCAAGAAAAAACATTAGTGAAACATGGCATTGTTACAGTTTGAATAAATACAGGCAACATAATTTAGTGTGGTTACTTAAGGTACTATTATTCTCCTAAATAATTAACAACAACAGTGCATTTCAAAGTCAAACCACCCCACCAGAGTATAATGTTTAATTTCCAATTAGGATAACAACTTACAGATGTAACTGTTTGCATTGTGTGCAATGCATGCATCTAAGAGAGAAACCTGTGGCAGTCAGGGAGTGCAGGGAAAATTGTATAATGCTTACAAAATGAATGCCGGTGGTGTGTGCCTACTCTCTGGCAGGCAGGGGGGTCAGGGGAAAATGGAAAACTCCTCAAAAAATGAATGCTGTTGTGTGTTGTGTACCTATGGGAGGCAGGGAGGTCCAGTGGAAAATTGAATAATCTCTCAAAAAGGAATGCTGGTGTGTGTTGTGCACCTATGGCAGGCAGGTGCTCCACGGGAAATAGAATAATCTTCAAAAAATGAATGCTGCTGTGTGTTGTGCATCTGTGGCAGGCAGGGGGTACAGGGGAAAATGGAATAATCCCCTAATAAAAATGTAATGCTGTTGTGGGGCTGTGCACCTATCATGTGCAGGTGGTGGATTGATGGTAGAAAAACGTTAAAAAAAAGTGAATAAAAAACTTAAAATAAGGAAATTAATAGAAACGTTTAAATACAAAAATAAAAATTGAAAAATATTCAAATGAAATAATATCAACAACAATAATTATTTTCTGGTGTACTAGGATGGCAATGAGCTAATAATATACTTAAAAATGTATATCGTAAGGGTTGGCAAACGCTTTTAAGCTTTTAAACTTTCAATTCCTGACTACTTAGCTCCATAATTGTTCAGGGTATTGTTTTAACCTTATTCATACCTCTAAAGCACTTGCACTTTTATCCGGTCCGCCACGGCCTTCGGCCGGTTGTTGCAGAGGGACGTGGCTCCTCCCTTCAGCCTCCTCATTTACGGGGCTGTATCCTCTACTTAGAGGCTGCTGAGACAGCGCGCACAGCAGTAAGCAGCATAGAACCATTGTAAGAGCTGGCATTCGCATTTAAGCTTTCAAACTTTTAACTCCTAACTACTCAGGGGCCGATTCCAATTACGGCCGCAAAACGTACCGACTGACACGGACCCAGAACGGACACCGACCGACACGGACCGGCGTCGTACGACCCATGCAGTACGTTGCAACCTGTGTGAATTACAACCGACACGTACGGAATACAAGCCGTACGACAGAGCCTTAGGGAAAACAGTGATTTGGCCAGAAAACCGACACGAGTTGCACCAACCGACACGTACCAGGAATGAACCCGACTGACACGTACCCGCGATGTCCAATTCGCGCAGTACGATGCAATGCGTGTAAACCCAGACCGACTCGCACAGAGCCCAAGCCGCATGACCGACACGCACAGAAAAGAGGGACCTCAAGCAATAGAGATCTCCGCGCCCGATGCGCTTGAATCACAGAAGAAAGTCAGCGAGAACGAGCCGGAGAAGCCCGCACAAGCCAACATCAGCATCCGTCTCGGTCAGAAGAACGTCTCCTTCATGCATAGAAAACCCAAAGGAAAAAATACAAAAAAAGGACCAAACAAGCAATGACAAAGCCAATAAATATAAAAAAACAACAACCTGGAATAAAGATACACCCACAACTCCACCTATACAAGGGACATCAATCACTACCATGATCCGTTGCAAATAGGAGACAACAGCCAGCAGAAAACACCATCACACAGCAACCACAAACACAATCACAACTCACCCATCACACAACTTTCACACCATTAGCACCTCACCAAAAGCACACACACATACTGCTAGCAAAACCAACACTAACTCTCCCTCACTTGCACCCTCACACACACATCACTCACCACCACCACCCATCACCATGCCCCCAAAGAAGAATCTAAAGTTCACAGATGATGAGTTAGAAGTGCTGCTAGACGAGATCATCAGAGTAGAGCCACATTTGTTTGGTACATTGGTCCAAAGGACCCCCATGTCATATAAAACAAAGATGTGGGCGAGGATTGTGGACAAGGTGAACGCACAAGCACCAACGTTGCGCACAAAGGACGATATCCAGAACAGGTGGTATGACGTGCGCAGGAGGGTCAAGAAACTCATCGAGCAAGATCACGCCTTGAGTCAGCACACCGGTGGTGGCCCTCCTGCCAAACCAGTCTACTTCAGGACCTGGGAGGAGAAGATGCGGGACATCCTACCACCAGAGAGTGTCCATGGTCTAGCAGACATACCAGAGCCTGGTGAGTACACAAACAACATACTCAATATTGTGTGGCAAGGGGACAGTGAAACCATGCACTGTTAGCAAAGACACAGTAACCAATAGATAATCATCCCAAGATGTGTATGCTAATCAGACAAACACAATACCTGTCATCTCATAGTGACTGGGAACTGTGTCATGACATGTACCAACCTACAAACAAATAGAGCAAGGCAGTGGCACAAACCCAAATAAACACTGTCAGACAGTTTGCCACCATAAACACACTACCTCACAGTGCAGCTGACTGACAGGAAGGAATAGTGGGTATGCAGGTGAAGTGAGTGTATCCAAAAGCATGATGGGGTTTGTAGACACAGATCATTCTCCCCCTCCAAATTGGCCAATCAAGACCTCTCTGAATCATGCCCACATCACAGAAAGTGGAAAATGACTGACAAGATTGCTGACACTGGGTGCTGCTGTGGGGAGCACAATGCCCTGGTAGGGCTTATGCGCGAATCAGAAGCAGGACACCACTGATTGACATCCTGAAAGACAAATTGCATGCCCTCCAATGGAAGCAGGTTTCATGGTGGGATGTCTGGCCGGGTGGGAAGGAGGACTGACTGCTCTGACCATACTTACCAGCATGTGGAGACACACACACCCCTCAACACAAACTCCACACAACTCACCATGTAGAATGCATTGACTCGTAGTGAATTATCAGCCAAAGATACACCGTACTGGGTGCTGCTGTGTGAAGCACAGGGGCTCTCTTTGGACTTGTAGCCAACCAAACACAAGGATTTCACAGTCAGCCATCTTGCCATTTCTGTCACACCCCCTCACAGGGAAGCAAAGTCAAAAAGAAGGAAGTATGTGCATGCTGGAAAGGGGGGTGTAGCCAAGAGCATGACGGGAGTTGCAATCACAGACAATCCCCACCCACCCACATGGCCTATCAAGCGCACACTGAAACATGCTCGCCTCACAGGGAGTGGGAATGGACTGACAAGATGTCTGACACTGGGCTCTGTTGTGGGAAGCACAAGGCCATGCTGGGAACTGGGCACCAACAAACACCAGGACTGCACAGTCAGCCATCTTGCCATTGCTGTCACATCCCCTCACAGGGAATTAGAGTCAAGAGGAAGGAAGTATGGGCATGCTGGGAAGGGGGGCGTAGTCAAGAGCATGATGGGAGTTGCAGTCACAGACAATCCCCACCCACCCACATGGCCCATCAAGCTCACACTGAATCATGCTCGCCTCACATGGAGTGGTAATGGACTGACAAGATGTCTGACACTGGGCTCTGTTGTGGAAAGCACAAGGCCATGCTGGGAACTTGGCACCAACAAACAACAGGACTGCACAGTCAGCCATCTTGCCATTGCTGTCACACCCCCTCACAGGGAAGCAGAGTCAAGAGGAAGGAAGTATGGGCATGCTGGGAAGGGGGGTGTAGCCAAGAGCATGATGGGAGTTGCAGTCACAGACAATCCCCTCCCACCCACATGGCCCATCAAGCTCACACTGAACCATGCTTGCCTCACAGGGAGTGGGAATGGACTGACAAGATGTCTGACACTGGGCTCTGTTGTGGGGAGCACAAGGCCCTGCTGGGAACTGGGTACCAACAAACACCAGGACTGCAAAGTCAGCCATCTTGCCATTGCTGTCACACCCCGTCACAGGGAAGCAGAGTCAAGAGGAAGGAAGTATGGGCATGCTGGGAAGGGGGGAGTAGCCAAGAGCATGATGGGAGTTGCAGTCACAGACAATCCCCACCCACCCACATGGTCCAGCAAGCTCACACTGAACCATGCTCGCCTCACAGGGAGTGGGAATGGACTGACAAGATGTCTGACACTGGGCTCTGTTGTGAGGAGCACAAGGCCATGCTGGGAACTGGGCACCATTACACACCAGGACTGCACAGTCAGCCATCTTGCCATTGTTGTCACACACCCTCACAGGGAAGCAGAGTCAGGAGGAAGGAAGGATGGAAGGATGGGCATGCTGGGAAGGGGGTTGTAGCCAAGGTCATGGTGGGAGTTGTAGTCACAGACAATCCCCACCCACCCACATGGCCCATCAAGCTCACACTGAACCATGCGCGCCCCACAGGGAGTGGGAATGGACTGACAAGATGTCTGACACTGGGCTCTGTTGTGGGGAGCACAAGGCCCTGCTGGGAACTGGGTACCAACAAACACCAGGACTGCACAGTCAGCCATCTTGCCATTGCTGTCACACCCCCTCACAGGGAAGCAGAGTCAAGAGGAAGGAAGTATGGGCATGCTGGGAAGGGGGGTGTAGCCAAGGGCATGATGGGAGTTGTAGTCACAGACAAACCCACCCACTCACATGGCCCCTCAAGCTCACACTGAACCATGTTCGCCTCACAGGGAGTGGGAATGGACTGACAAGATGTCTGACACTGGACCTGAGAAATGATGTGGCTGACAACCACACATATGCACTGGCCAAAAAAAACCGGGTCGCACACACAGCCATTGCAACCATATGTTCAAACCATTTGTCTGGGGATGCAGTGTCCAGGGGTGCCCCCTGGCCGGGCTGGGGAGGTGTGTCTTGCAGATGACAAGTGTGGAGAGCCACAAAACACACAGGAACTCACAGATACATCATTGACAGGGGACATCTGACAGTGAATGGAATGGACACACCAATATAGCCGACACCATAGCATGGTCTCATTCACACTCGGTGCTGTTGTGACCTGCATTCCACTCCTACATCATGCTGAAACATATGCATCCTTCACACAACACACCACTCACTGACATAGACACTGTAGACACAAGGTCTAACCTAAACTGCATTGGAAGAGACATGCTACTCACAGCAGCAAAACTGCAACACACACACACCACCAGCCCTCACTGTCATGAGCATTGAAAAGCCAGAGTGCTACCTTGCCCAATCCATGTCACCATGGAGAACATTGGCAAGTCAAATCACATATGCACGTACAAAACTCAGCACCAGACTCATTAATGATGGTGACATAATCACTTGTATGAAATGAGATGGAAACTAGGAACATTGTAAAAAAAAACTTCCTCCAAAGAGATCACAGGCATACCGGACTGTGACCATGTCGTACCAATACACCAATGTGGCACACAAAGACTAGCAAAATCTGCTACAACACATGCCCCAATAGTACAACATATCCTCAGTGGAATAGCACGTATGTCCTTGTTAAATCTCACATGTGTACAGGGATGACACACCTGTGTCAGCAACGTGATGGCCCTTGAGTAGTAATGGTCATGTACAGACAAATATATACATGAGCTGGGCATGCACACACTTCGACATGCACATTGAAATGTTTCATTTTGGCTGGGCAATGTGCAACAACAATATCAATCTCTGTCCGTGGCAACCCTGGACAAAGCAGTGTACAGGCAGGCATCCAGACGTACAGTAGAAAATGTCATGTATGTGAACCATTGATGCCTGTAGAAACCTAACTTACATTGTGTGTCTCTTCCAAACACAGGTGGTGCTGGGGACACAGCACCAAATGAAGAGGAGTCCCGGTCCCAGACTCTAGTGGACCCTCAGCTCTCTGGTTTGAATCTGTCTCTGTCCTCTTTGGATGACGACGAACAACCTTGCACCTCCGGTGTGAGTCATCAAGCAGCGCCAGCAGCACCAACATCTGCACCCCCGGTACCCATACCTCCAGCATCTGGAAACAGACAGGGCACCCCCACCAACACGGACAGACCAAGGCCACAGAACACCGACAGCACAGGGACACAGGACCCCAGGAAGCTACAGACAACACCACTGGCAACACCACCCGCCGCTGATCCTGCCCATGTGGATAGGGGTGCTGGTAGGGGTGGGCGGCAAGGGGCGCGCCTTGCAGAGGGGTCTGGACTACGTGATGACCCCAAACTGGCACGCATCATAGATGGGTACCAGGATAGCACCGGAGGATTTGGCCAGGTAGTGGGGATCCTCAAGGACATTCAACAGGAGCAGGCTGCCCACCATGCCCGCATGGAGGCAAAGTGGGATGCACTTACTGCGGTGCATCGGGACATACTCCTATGCCTCCACCAGATCAGCACAAACATGTTCACACCTCCCTGTGTGGCCACAACATCTGTTGCCACACCATCTGCCAGTGCCACAAGGAGGGAGGATGACTCTGGTGGAGAGTCCCCTGCACCTGAGGATCCCCCCCAAGAAGAAGAGGGGTCATCTGAAGAAGGACATGTGAGACTCAGATGTCTCTGCAAATCCCCCAGGGCCTCTAAACCTGTTCTGGACAATGTTATTTGTGCGCAACCCATTCACCTTGTTGTATCTGACACAACTCGCCTACATGACATGGAAGGTTCATGTTGGTCCAATGTAGCAGATGACTGTGGACTTTACTCTGGACATTTCAGCTACCAACACTTCCAACTCTACTGTGAACTTTGGATTGAAAACCCAATGTACAGCACCCACCATCCTGTGTACTATACTCACACATGTGCCTCTGTTGTGATTCCAACCTGCCATGTGTCATGGAGATGTTGATCTGCTAAACAACACAGTGCATGCCAAATACTACAACAATGTGACCACCGGTATGTGATTCATGAGATGTGACACATATGAGGGAGACACCCTACTATGGCACCACAACACATACTCACCATGTCCATGAAACTCATCGCACACAATGATGTTGACCTGAAACTCATTGGTATGCACAGACACAACACCTATCCACAGTCAGTGGTAACAAGTCCACAGGTGAGGTAAGCAAATGTTACTCAGACAACGCACCAAACAAAGCATAGCACAGGTTCATTACACATCAGCAACATGTTTATTGCAAAATAGTTGCAAGGAAATTGTACGTTACAGTGGACACAAGGTCACAAAGTGTCAGAGAATTGAAGTCCAGGGGTGTGTGGCACATCACTTGATGGGAATTGACAACTCCCACACTGGTGTTGGATTCTGGGTGTTGGGGGTCAGTGTTGACCAAACAACAGGCAAAGTACCCTGGGAAGGACAGACACAAGACACAGTCAAAAGCACAGCAGAACAGGAGAGAAATGCAATACACATGCACAAAACATGTCACATGAAACCTACACAGAAACAAGTTAGCAGTTCTACACTATTATGGAGTACAGACCACCTGAATGGACACATCACTGCACACATCCAGTCAAGTGGCACACAGACACAGTCAAACAGCAACAGAGCAGCCACAACACATTTCAGGCTAACTCCATACATTGACATAACAACCCTGTAAACTCACATTCAGGTGAAGAAGTTGTTGATGAGCAGTGTGCGGACGTCACCCTCATCATCATCATCACTTGCATCGTGTCCCAGGCCTGGATCCTCCACAGGTGGCGGAGGTCGGTCATCATCATCCTGGATGAGAGGCAACTTCTTCCGCACTGCCATGTTGTGTAGCATGCAGCATACAAGGATAATTTTGCACACCTTTGCAGGCTCATATGGGAGGGCCCCTCCCGTCTTGTCCAGGCAGCAGAAGCAGCTTTTCTGGAGACCAAATGTCCGCTCAATCACCCTCCTGCTCCGACCATGTGCCTCATTGTAGCGCATCTCGGCTGGTGTCACAGGGTTCCTGAGGGGTGTCAGCAACCACGGCATGTTGGGGTATCCGGAGTCACCTACACACAAACAATTGAACAATTAGAAGAGTTTTGAAGGAGGGCGGAATACAACATTGCCAAACACACACAATGGTAAACAGTCAGTACACACCGACCAGCCAGGCACGCTGGTCTGGCATCTGTGACATCAGCGTTGCAATTTGACTACTCCTCATGATGTAGGCATCGTGCGCAGAACCGGGAAAACGTGCACACACATGTGTGATACACATGTCTGCAAGACATACCACTAGAGCATTGATGGAGTGGAAATGTTTCCTGTTCCGTTATGCCTGCTCATGTGCCTGTGGTGGTATCAGGGCCACATGTGTACCATCAATAGATCCGATGACGTTCGGCATCCTCCCCAGTGTATAAAAGGCATCCTTTATTTCAGGGAGTTGACCTGGGCTAGGGAACTTGATGTACAGGTCAAGGAAATGCAACATCCTCTCCAAGACATCGCGTAGCACACGACTAAACATAGTTTGCGACATACCACCAGCAGTAGCCACAGTGTACTGGAAGGTACCAGTAGCAAAGAAGTGCAGGGCTGCCATCACCTTCACCTCTGGGGTCAGTGCTGTAGGGTATGTCCGGCCAGGTCGCAGATGTGGTGCCAACTGCTCCGCCAACTCCTCAATCAGTGGCCTGGTGAAGCGGTACCATCGGATGCAGTCGCATTCCTGCATGGTTTCAAGGACTGGGAACGGTCTATGGACAGCTGGTGCCCTGCAGAACAGAGATGCACAAAGGATGATTGTCGGTTCATCCACCCATGTAGCTATGACCAATCAAAATATCACATTATACATCATGCCAATACACAATGTACTGAGGTGTGTGCTGTTGGGCATGGACACATATGTCACTTACATGGCCATCACCTCACATCTCAAGTCCACATGTCTAGATAAGTCCCATGCAGTGCAATGGCCAATCATTGGGCTGTGTCACCCTACCTATGTACTGCTGACGTTACAAACACACACCACAGTGACAAGTGAGGCCTGATGTCTCCCAGGCATCACAGATCTTTACCATGCAGATATCCAGGGTCCCTGTATTGCCACATCGACACTTGCATGACATGGCGTATCATGTACACGCCACAAGGCAACCGTGAGTCCCACAGGTAGTGGCCACTGTTGTCTCTGCAGGCCCTACATGTACGTCCCTTAGACACACACGCAACATCAATGTTGATGCACAAACCACATGGATGTGGAGACTGTCTCCCATTGGGCCCGTACCCAGGCTGTTGTGACCAGAGCCTTCATTGTGTGGTAACTGATGGCTGACTGACCAAGTGTTGTGCTGACATGACTGAGACCTGCTGGGGCTATGTTTGGCACAGCTGAGCTTCCACAGGAGTTGAGTCCCCTCAAGTAAATGTGTTGTTCCGTGACATTGCCTGAGCCCATGTTGTGTGTTGTGTGGGCATGTGTGTGTGTGTCAACTTCTTTTTTCATACATAGGCAGTGTTCCCCTGATATGTTCCTGTTGTTGATGCTTGCTGAGTGGTACTGTGTTCATCCCACAACTTTGCCATGGGCTACCAGATGTGTGGGTGCATGACACACTACTGTTAATTGGTATTTCATCATTGGGATTTGTCTGTTCTGAGTGGTGATGATGTGGTCAGCTGCAGATGGGACACAGTCAGGGGTCCCCAAGGCACTTGTTTGTTCGCCATATCATGTTGTTGTACCTAGGTGGTACCTTTCAGTGATTGAAGACATGTGTATGTGTGTGTGACTACTCACACTTGTACGTTTCAGGGCTGCAATGTTTGCATGTGTCAGCATGTGTGCCTTGAGGTTCTCCTTGACTTCTGCATTATCCTGGGACTGTGGCAGGTATTCGGAAGGTTACATGAGCTTTGACGTCATGGCCATGTACTGCATACTGTGCAGTATGTCTGTCATTCACTAGGGTTGTAAACTGTCCTTGTGTGATGAGTCTGTGCACCTTTGTTCCTCCCAACATTACTGTGTTTGTCATGGGTGCATGTACAATGTCACCTGTCCATGTGGGCTTCACATATGCAAATTGGTGCAGTTCAGGGTGTGTGGTGTTGAGGGTGGACTGATGTAAATGTTGGCATGGATGGGCTCCTAGCTCCCTTTTGTCCATGGATGACGGGCCATGCTGAGTGATTTGTGTTTGTGTATGTGTGATGTACGTTTGTAGCACAGGACACATGTCTGGGTTTCACAGTTTATACGACATCTTCCTTTGTAAGCACAGTGGACGTGTCATGCATGCTTGTGTCACCCCAATGTCTGGTCCATTGGGGTAGCGCTGTTGTGTGTCAGTCTCTTGCTGTGTTAGTTGCTGTTCGTTCCAGCTTGTGTCACATGTGTCTGTTGTGCTCCCTCTCATCTCACAATGCCTGATTGTATGGCACTGTGTCCACATCTGTCTCACTGTGGTTCAGCCCCCCTCATGTGTTGTCTAGTAGCCTGGGGATACCGAGACACACACACACATGATGTGTCAGATGTGCAGTGTGAGGTTGCCTGTTTGTGTTTGTGCATCTGCACCAGTGCATTGGTATTGCTGTTGTGGGCCATGTGATTTACCCTGCTGTCCCTGTGAGTCATATCACATCATTCTGCACATTCATCCTGGCTGTTAGGTCCCATTGCTGGCATGGAATGGGAGTTTGTGACCTGACACCTACAGTCTACACAGGTTGTTTTGATTTGTGTGTCTATTTTCGAGATGTATATATGCTTTGTGATGTTACTTCTGCTTTTGTGTCATTGTACACTGTATGCATTGTCAGCCCCCATGGGTGGTGTTTGTCGGCACATGGCCGAGAGTATGTT
Organism: Triturus cristatus; assembly: GCF_964204655.1. NCBI lineage: Eukaryota > Metazoa > Chordata > Amphibia > Caudata > Salamandridae > Triturus > Triturus cristatus. The sequence continues at coordinate 537,939,531 of NC_140581.1, read as the reverse complement.
AGGTTTTCACAGCACTGTTAGCCTCACCACATCTCTGTGGGTATCGGACACAACCGCTACTTTGCCCCAAAAGTGTTTCATGTGTTGGGACCAGAAAGCATACATGCTGTTTGGCATTTGCAGCTTTGACCATGATGACACTTACCTTTTTTGACACTGTGATGAGGGGGGTTTTGACCCCATCACCACAATGCTCAACATTTGCTGCAGTTTGGAAGCACACACTTAACTTTTGTTCTACACAGTGAGGGGGTGTTATTTTTACATTGACACAGTGCTAGTGATGCTTGCCTTGTGTAGGCCACACTCAGTTTTTGGTCACACATGTGATGGTAGTTACATTGTATGTTCGAAGTCATAATCACTGTTGTGGGCATTTGTCAGAAACTACACACTGTTGTCATGATGTTAGGGGGGATGTATTTTGCTGATATACCTAATGTTGGTGTATGATGGATGTGTGGTGCATCACCCATCCTATGAGTGGGGGTGACATTAGTGATGGGCAACATGAGCCCTATGGGTGGGGGTGGCAGTAGTGCTGGGCAACAGGTCCCCTATGGGTGGGGGTGGCAGGAGTGCTGGGCAACAGGTCCCCTATGGGTGGGGGTAGCAGTAGTGATGGCCAACATAAGCCCTATGGGTGGGGGTGGCAGGAGTTCTGGGCAACAGATCCCCTATGGGTGGAAGTGGCAGGAGTGCTGGGCAACATAAGCCCTATGAGTGGGGGTATCAGTAGTGATGGGCAACATAAGCTCTATGGGTGGGGGTGGCAGCAGTGCTGGGCAACAGGTCCCCTATGGGTGGGAGTGTCAGGAGTGCTGGGCAACAGGCCCCTATGGGTGGGGTGGCAGTAGTGATGGGCAACAGGTCCCCAATGGGTGGGGGTGGCAGTAGTGATGGGCAACAGGTCCCCTATGGGTGGGGGTGGCAGGAGTGATGGGCAACATAAGCCCTATGGGTAGGGGTGGCAGGAGTGCTGGGCAACAGGTCCCCTATGGGCGGGGGGGCTGGGCAACATATGCCCTATGGGTGGGGTTGGCAGGAGTGCTGGGCAACAGGTCCCCTATAGGTGGGGGTGGCAGGAGTGATGGACAACATAAGTCCTACGGGTGGGGGTGGCAGGAGTGCTGAGCAACAGGTCCCCTATGGGTGGGGGTGGCAGGAGTGCTGGGCAACATAATCCCTATGAGTGGGGGTGGCAATAGTGATGGGCAACATACGCCCTATGGGTGGGGGTGGCAGGAGTGCTGGGCAACAGGTCCCCTATGGATGGGGTGGCAGTAGTGATGTGCAACAGGTCCCCTATGGGTGGGGGTGGCAGTAGTGATGGGAAACATAAGACCTATGGGTGGGGATGGCAGGAGTGCTGGGAAACAGATCCCCTATGGGTGGGGGTGGCAGGAGTGCTGGGCAACATAAGCCCTATGAGTGGGGTGGCAGGAGTGCTGGGCAACATAAGCCCTATGAGTGGGGGTGGCAGTAGTGATGGGCAACATAAGCCCTATGGGTGGGGGTGGCAGGAGTGCTGGGCAACAGGCCCCCTGTGGGTGGGGGTGGCAGTAGTAATGGGCAAGAGCTCCCCTATGGGTGGGGGTGGCAGTAGTGATGGGCAACAGGTCCCCTATGGGTGGGGGTGGCAGTAGTGATGGGCAACATAAGCCCTATGGGTGGGGGTGGCAGGAGTGCTGGGCAACATAAGCCCTATGGGTGGGGGTGGTAGTGGTGCTGGGCAACAGGTCCCTTATGGGTGGGGGTGGCAGTAGTGATGGGCAACATAAGCCCTATGGGTGGGGGTGGCAGGAGTGCTGGGCAGCATAAGCCCTATGAGTGGGGGTGGTAGTGGTGCTGGGCAAGAGGTCCCCTATGGGTGGGGGTGACAGGAGTGCTGGGCAACTGGTCCCCTATGGGTGGGGGTTGCAGTAGTGATGGGAAACAGGTCCCCTATGGGTGGGGGTGGCAGTAGTGATGGGCAACATAAGCCCTATGGGTGGGGGTGGCAGGAGTGCTGGGCAACATAAGCCCTATGGGTGGGGGTGGTAGTGGTGCTGGGCAACAGGTCCCCTATGGGAGGGGGTGGCAGGAGTGCTGGGCAACAGGTCCCCTATGAGTGGGGGTGGCAGTAGTGATGGGCAACATAAGCCCTATGGGTGGGGGTGGCAGGAGTGCTGGGCAGCATAAGCCCTATGAGTGGGGGTGGTAGTGGTGCTGGGCAAGAGGTCCCCTATGGGTGGGGGTGGCAGGAGTGCTGGGCAACTGGTCCCCTATGGGTGGGGGTTGCAGTAGTGATGGGAAACAGGTCCCCTATGGGTGGGGGTGGCAGTAGTGATGGGCAACATAAGCCCTATGGGTGGGGGTGGCAGGAGTGCTGGGCAACGTAAGCCCTATGGGGGGGTGGTAGTGGTGCTGGCCATGCAAACCCTATGGTGGCCTGTTGCTAGTGGCCAGGATCTGGATCCCCTGTGTGTGTGACATTTTGCAGGTATGTGTCATTTGTTTGTGAGGTGGGTGTCTGACTTACTATCTGCGCCGTCCGCGTCTGTTCCTGATCCAGTCATAGACGTACAGTACTGGTATGACCTGCACGATGGGATTCATGATGTGTTTGTATCGTACACGCTGCTTGTTGCTGCGTCTCGTACCCATTTCAAGCTGGTCCATCTCGTAGCCGTGGATTGAGTTCTGGCACGATTCGTACCTGATATGCTCCTTTTCCGGATACTGTGACGTGCCATACGTGGTGACCCATCCGGCGCGTATGATGTGCGCATTATACTTGTCTGGCCGGAAACTGCTGAGGGTACTGCTTCCGGGCGACTCGGTTCGGCGTTCGGAGGTACGGCTCGGACAGAGAATGAAGCTTGAATCACAGCCTACGTGTCGGTCGGATTTTTGGCAGTTATGTGCATCGTACTTCATCGCCCGGACGGACCGGCTCTGGGTACGAGTCGGTCGCAATGTAAGGCTACGAACAGCTCTCGGAGAGCTGTCCGAGCCGGATCGGAATCGACCCCTCAGTGCCGTAATTGTTCAGGGCTTTGTTTTAACCTTATTCATACCTCTAAAGCACTTGCACTTTCATCCGGCCCCCGGTCCGCCACGGCCTTTGGCTGATTGTTGTGGAGGGACGCGGCTTTTCCCCTCAGCCTCCTCATTTCCGGGGGCTGTATCCTCTACTTGGAGGCTTGCTGAGATAGCACACACAGCAGTAAGCAGCATAGAACCATCGTGACAGCTGGCATACACTTTTAAGCTTTTAAACTTTTAATTCCTAACTACTTAGCGCCGTAATTGTTCAGGGCATTGTTTTCACCTTATTCATACCTCTAAAGCACTTGCACTTTTATCCGGTCCCCGTTTCGCCACGGCCTTTGGCTGATTGTTGCGGAGGGATGCGGGTCATCCCCTCGGCCTCCTCATTTCCTGGGGCTGTATTCTCTACTTAGAGGCATGCCGACATGGACGTGCAGTGGGCGCGCTGCCGGCACGCCAATGGCAAGCCTGTTTGTGCCAGTCTGCATCCGGCCGGGGCCAGAACCCCTGCATTCCCCCCCCCAAAGTATTATTACAATGCAGAGGAGTTGTTCCATTTAAACGGACCCACTATAGATAAGTGTCTCCACAGTATCAATCCCGGCAGCAACCTTATCAAGTGCGCACATTGTTCTTTTACATTAGCTATATCCCCACATTCTAACACCACCTTTCCTAAACCCTATAAAATGTTCTTTCTTAATTGCAGATAGCTGCCTAAGTATGCAACAAAAATCTCCATTCTTCTGGAAGAGGATGAGCCAGTGGTGCTGTTCCTAACAGAAACCAGCTCAAGATCTGACCATGATCTTGTTCAAGCTCTTCCCCTGGGTTATAATATCCAGAGGTTAGATTGGACCTCCGGTAGGGGCGGCAGGATCGCTATCATCTTCAAAAACTACCTGACCTGTCGTACTACCGGAAGCCCCCTATCAGACTGTGAAAACCTTGCTTTAGCTATTAGGTTTTCACCCACACTGACCCTGTCAGGGATCTTAGTCTATCAGCCCCCTGGGCTTGTGGGACAATTCTGTAAATCCCTACCTGATATAGCCGCCAACTTGGCTAGTACCCCCGCTAATTTTACACTACTGGGAGATTTTAATCTACACTTTGACACTCCCTCTCAGCTGTTGGCAGCAGAGCTAATAAATGAGTTTGAAAGTTACCAGTTTCTTCAAAAAGTTGTTTCTCCTACACACACGAAAGGACACCTAACAGACCCTATCTTTCATAATCTGGAGGACCTAGTAGGAGGGACACCCATCTCAATACCTTGGTCCGGCCATCTTCTCATTCCATTCACTTGGTCCCCCCAATCTTGCCACGCCTCCTTTTAAGCCAAATATAAAGAGGTCTCGTCCCTGGATCTAAACTTCCAAAGAACCAGTGGATTTCAGAATTAGAAAAAATTAAACCATCCTCTGATCCGGATGTAATACCTGCCAATAGAAATTTCAATAGGTGGTTAGAAGACTCCTTAGACCTAATTCTCCCTACAAAAGCCACCCAGATAAAAACCGGAATCAACAGGAGGGCATAGTACTCCCCAAAGCTCCGGGCATTGAAGCAAACGTGTAAAAAACATGAAAGAACCTGAAGGAAAGACTTTTCCCCTAATAAGAAATTAGAATACAGGGAAGCCATCAAATGATATAAGTCAGAAATTAAATCTCCTCAATCGGCATATTATGCAGGAAAAATATGCTCGGCTGAGAACTCCCCATGCAAAATTTTATGCATAGCAAAAACCCTGCTTAGAGTCCCCCCGCCCTCAGTGACCTCTGATATCCCAGGTCCACGCTGCGACAAATTAGCTGACTTTTTCCTCCATAAAATACAAGACATCTATAAGTCTTTTCCATCAACTGATGGCCATACATGAGAGCCCAGCCCCCAGAGTCTGGATTTTCTTTTGGAGGCTATTCCCCCGATGAATCTCAAGACTCTCGAAAGCATCTCCTCAAAGGTAAAAAGCGGCTCACCCAGAGATCGAGCTCCTCTTTACATCCTGAAACAAGCTGCCACAACCATCCTCCCCACTATACTGGAATTAATTAATGCCTCACTCACCACTGGAGTTGTCCACCCTCCTTGGAAGAAAGCGATGGTGAAGGCACTCTTAAAAAAGCCTAACCTTGACCCGGACTCCCTGGGAAACTCTCGCCCCATCTCACTTCTCCCATGGATCAGTAAAATAACGTAAAATATGTCAGTTCTGTGCTGTCAGCCTTCCTAGAGACCCACAATCTTATCCATCCATCACAGACTGGCTTGCGACCACATCAAGGAACTGAAACAGCCCTACTACCCGTTGTCGTAAAGGCTAGGCAAATCGCAGATGATGGAGATACTACTGTCCTGATCCTCTTAGATCTTAGTGCTGCCTTCGACATGGTCCACCATCAGATACTGGCCCACAGACTAGTTTGGGGGTGACCACGGTCATGTTGACCTGGCTGCAGTTTTTCCTGGACAATAGATTCTTCCACGTTTTAGGAGCCAATGTGACCTCAAAAGTGATGTCTCTCAGCTCCGGAGTGCCTCAGGGATCTTTCCTAAGTCCCACACTATTTAATGTTTACCTGAGTTCATAAGCGAAGATTGGACGGCCTTTTGGGGTACAAATAGTGACGTATGCAGATGACACACAACTTGTGGTGGGACTCAACCAGGTAGACAATTCCTCGCCTAGCCTCTCTCCTTGCCTGAACGAGGTAGCCAAATGGATGAATGCCTCCTTCCTGAAGCTGAAAGGAGAGAAGACTGAAATGATGATCTTAGCGAATCCATCTCTATTCAACTCCAATCTAATGTGGCCAGGTGACCTGGGCCCTGTCCCTACTCCCAAGAGTCAAATAAAAAGCCTGGGTGTTTGGCTGGATCGTGATTTTACCTTCAAGGTCCATTCACGTAACATGGCAGCCTCATGTTATGGCATCTTAAAGATGCTCCGCAAAGTACTCCCACTCCTCCCCTTTCAGGCAAAGAAAAATTATGGTTCAGGCGCTTATTCTATCACGTCTGGTCCACAGCAATGCCCTTCATCGTGGGTCCCCATGCACTACCCTTACAAAACTCCAAACAGTTGAAAATTGGGCAGCTGGAATCCTTTTGGACATTCCAAAGTGCCAATCGGCAAAACCCGCCCTGAAATCCCTCCACTGGTTACCCATTAGGGAGAGAGTTCATTGCAAGGCTCTGTGCATTGTACATAAGTCGTTAGCCGGAGAGGGCCCTCCTATCAATCATTCTATTATCCGGCCCTATCCTGCGAACAGATGCCTCCGCTCAGATGATCTACATCATGCGGTAGTCCCTACGATCCACAAAGCAAGAAGCGGAGGACGTCTGTTCTAATACAATGCCACCAAGTGCTGGAACACCCTTCACTTCATCTGCGCAGGGAACCCAATTACCTTGCTTTTCAAAAGTTATTAAAAACATGGCTCTTCCCCTAGTTCGGATGATTCTGCTGCCTGCTGCTACCAGCGCTGGGATGCCCCCGGTAGCCATGCACTTTATAAATTGACTTTTCATTTCATTTCATATAGAAATGCAGACATTTGAGGTGAGCAAATAAAGTGTTGCTGGTGTTGTACAGTGCTCTATAAAGTATCTGCTCCCCAACTAAACTAGGGAACTACCTAGAGTTCTCTGCTTCTTTTTGTATAATGTATGCGGCCGTCCATGCCTGAAAGGGTATTGTTTTGACCTATATTGGGTGCACCATTGTGTCTGGACAAAGCGAAACCTCTCTGGAGAGATATGAAGGTAGCAAAACAAGTGTCAGGGTTTCTTCTATTCATTCCAGGTTGACCTGAAAGGTATTTTACCAATTCAAAGCTGTAATACTGTGCCTGAAGTGGCAAAAGGCTTTTGTCATTTTATAGCTTGGTGTGGATGGCAGTTCGCTAATTCTATGCTTAAAGACTTTGGTGTTATGTTTTGTTATGTTCAAGGTTTTTATATAGCACATGTACACCAAGTAGTTTTATGGCGCTGGGGGTCCAGGAGAAACTGCTTCAACAGAGATTTTAGCCATTTACATGTCGGAACAACCAGGTCTTTAACTGTTTCCTAAACGGATCAAAGGAGGTCAAAGAACGAATCTCCAAAGGGAGAGAATTCCACAATTGGGGAGCCAAGACCGCAAATCTTAGTCCCCCATATTTCTTCAGTTTGGAGGATAGAGTGGCCAACAAATTCAGATGGGAAGATCTAAGGTCCCAGACAGGAACAGAGCGCTGAATCCGGGAGGATATGAATTCTGGACTGTTGCCAAGTAGAGCCTTAAAAATGATGCACCCCAGCTTAAATGTGCATCGTTTGGCTTCTGGATGCCAATGAAGTCTGACCATTAATGGCGTAACGTGGTGCCATTTAGGCTGATGGAAAATCGGTCTGGCTGCCTGATTTTGCACTAATTGCAGACGTTTAAGTTGGTATCCCGGGATGCTCATGTACAGCGAGTTGGTGTAGTCAATACGAGAGATGACTAAGGCCAGCACAACTTGAGTCAGGGCATCAGTGGTAAAGCATCTACTAATCTTCCTGATCCTACGCAACTGCAAGATGCAGGAAGAGACCACTGTCCCAATCTGGGCTTTCACTGACAGGTCACTGCTAATGGGGATGCCCAGGCTTTTAGTTGAGCATGCTGGTAGTGGAGGGGTTCCTAGTTCCGATGGCCAGAAGTTGGAGTTCCAAGGGTTTGCTGGCCTGCCAATAAGGATAAGCTCTGTTTTATCGGGATTCTGCTTCTGATGGTTTCTATTCATCCACTCGCTAATAAATCGCATAGTGGATTGAAAGTTGGGAGCAGACGAAGCCGAATGATTGATATCAAATATCAGTTGGAGGTCGTCGGCTTAATTAAAGGTGCGGATCTTCCTTTCGCCAAGGGAGCGGATCAGGGGCAATAAGTACAGGTTAAATAAAAGCAGCGAGAGAGAGGAGCCCTGCGGAACTCCACAAGCCAGTTTCATTTGGGGGGAGGAAATGTGAGCAAGACGAACAGCCTGATAATAGATACGATCCACTTGAGAGCCAGCCACGGATTCTAACACTGCTGACACAATCGACTAAAAGATCGTGGTCGACTGGGTCAAATGTTGCCGAAAGATCAAGAAGGACCAAGGCCTGAGTAGTGCCTAAGTCAGCCCCTTTCCTAAGTTTGTCCACAACAGTAAGGATTATGGTCTCAGTGGAGTGAGCAGGTTGAAAGGTTGATAAAAAAGCAGACTTTTGAGGTGAGCAAATTTAGAGTGTCGCTGGTTTTGTAGGGTGCTCTATACAGGAGCTGCTCATCACCTAAACGTGTGAAGTACCCAGAGTTCTCTGCTTATTTTTTGCATAATGAATGCGTCACTCTATGCCTGAAAGGGTATTGTTTTGATTGTACTGGGTGCTCCCTTGTGTCAGGGCAAAGCTAAACCCCTCTGAAGAGCTATAATGATAGCGAAACATGTGTAATATGGCCGGCCGTATTAATCATTCAAAACAGAGTTGCCCCCAGGCAAAGTGCACTACCAACAGATACAATTTATTGGCAACAAACAGCTCCAGTAAGTAACATTGAAAGGCAATCCTGTGCCGATGCATTTCAGACCTTACATCCTTCTTACAAGGCAGCGCATGTGAGAATGGCAAAGATTGCTTCCAAACACTTCCCTGATTATGTGCTCATGCGAGTCTAAAAAAAAACCATTATGGGGTTGGAAGGCCACATATTCACCCAAGTGGGTTGCCAGCATCACACATGCCCACTTTTTATAATACTGCCACTGTTATCTACACCAGGAGACATTTGCATATAGCGCCAAACTGTTGTTCCATGTAACGGAACCCAAGCATGGGTGCCATAGACCCACTCTCCTTGCGGTGGTGCACCTCACGGCCGGGCCAGCCATATTAATCATTCCAAACAGAGTTGCCCCCAGGCGAAGTGCACTCCCAAAGATAACATTTATTGGCTACAAACAGCTGTGGTAAGTAACATTGAAAGGCAGTACTGTGCCGATGCATTTCAGACCTGACGTCCTTCTTCCAAGGCAGGGCATGTGACAATGGCAAACATTGCTTCCAATCACTTTCCTGATTATATACTCATGTGAGCTACAAAAGAAAAGTGCATTTTGGGGTTGGAAGTCCACATATTCACCCAAGTGGGTTGCCAGCATCACACACACCCAGTTTTTATAATACTGCCACTGTTATCTATACCAGGAGACATTTGCGTATAATGCCAAACTGATGTTCCATGTAACGGAACCCAAGCATATATACATACACACATGTATATATATAAAGATTTTTAAAAAGAGGATGTTCTTATTCAGCAGAAAGATCAACCTAGTGTTCTACTCCTACTTCAGTAAGATCCATTGCTGTCTGCAGCTGTCGAACACTTTCCTGCAACGATTGGGTACTACTTAGTGAAAGAGACAACTCCAGTTCAATGTTACTGCTCGTCAGCATCAACATGATTGCAGTGGCTGTCTCACCAACCTCGGGACATGGCTGTTTACTGTGGCTCTCCTGCCAAGCCACAGCAAATGTTCTGCTTCCAGCAAGTAAGAGCGAATAATTGCCCTTTTTGTTGGAAGAGGAGCATTTGCTTTGATACACAAGGAGCTGCATGTTGCGAAGCACCCTGGGTGTCAAAGCAAGGCCAGCTCCTCTAGGAGGTGGGGAGCTGGAAGGAACCACAGGTGTGTTCAGACTCCCCCAAGTCCAACGGAGAATCCTGGCCCTGGGGCATGGTGTCCCTTTGGCTGAAACCAGCTCAATAAGGTGGGGTAGGTGGCTTGCCTCCTCTAAAAAAAATAATAAAAAAGTTTGGGCCCCGGGAATGGGGTCCATGGGGCCGAAATCAGCTTTGGAGGGGGTCCGGGAGGTGCCCCCACTCCCCCATTTCTAAAAGGCCTGGTCTCAGGTATGGGGTCTATGGGGCTGAAATCAAAAAATCAGCCCAGGGAAGGGGAGCCATGCAGCCCCTATCCCCTAATGAAAAAATAAAAAGTAAAAAAAAACTGTCAGCAAATCGCCAGAGGCCCCACCTCTATCCACCACCATTCGGCAAATGCGTCTCCCAGAACACTACTTGTTGGGGAATGAAATCCCCTTGACGCCTGAGGGTCCTTGAGGACCAACTACTCCTCCTGTTACATCTACTAAGTCCCTCATAGTGGGATTGCTGAGAGGTTGTCGGAGGCCACGCCCCCTTTCTCCATCACTCTGCAAACGTGCATCCTGGCACACTACTATTTGGGGGAGGAAGTCCCTGTTGGCTGCTGAGGGTCTTTGGGGCCAACTACCCCTCCTATTACTTCAAGTAAGTTCCACACACAGGGATTGCTGAGAGCTGGTTGAGTCCCTAACTCCTTTCTTCAACTCTCTGCAAACGCTCCTCTTGGTGTTCTTCTGGCTGGGTGAGGATGTCCTCTTGGATACTTACGGGCCTTGGGGGTTAAGACGCCCTACTGTTAACTCCAGTAATTCCCATACAGCGGGATTCCTGAGAGCTGGTTAAAGGCCAGCCCTTTTCTGCACCACTCTGCAAATGCGACTACTAGTAAAAAAAAGAAATTCATTTAAAAACTAAGGGTTACAGGGACGTTATTGTTAGGGAATAGAATTGGAAAACCTTAGAAATTCACTGAAAAAAACAAAGGTTAGAGGGACATTATAGTTGAGCTCAGATTTCACTCATAGTTCAACCAGTGAAATTCAGCAGTAATAGTTACCTGAGCAAACCATAATTTATGCCCCCATAATAAACTGCTTATGACCTCACAGTTTACATCACTCATGACAGTGTCAGCGACATCACTGATGACAGAACTGATAACATCTCAAACAACGTCACTGATGATATCACTGATGACACCATCCACAGAACCACTCACATAGCCATTCACATCCCATACAACCTCTTATACACCCACTCACACACTCACACAGCCACTCACACACCATTCACAGACCCACACTAGTACTCACACACTGACTCACTCCTTGATGGAGCCACTCACACACACACACTAACTCACTCATATAGCCACTCACGCAAACATTCACTCACCCATACAGCCATTCACATAGCCACACACTGACCCAAACAGCTACTGACACAACTACTTATTTACCCACACATTCACTCACACACCCACTCACTCACCCATAGAGAATCTCGACACAGCCACTCACTCACCCATACAAGCATTCACACACCCATAGAACGTCTTACATACCCATTCACACATCCATACAAGCACTCACATATCTGCTCACTCAGCCATACAACCATTCACACAAACACTTACTCTCCAATACAGCCACTCACAAACCAACTCACTTTGCCAAAAACCCACTGAAACAACAACTACTCACTCACTCATACAGCCACTTATACACCCAGTCACTCACTCATGTGCCCATTCAGAAACCCACTCACTCACCCATACAGTCACTACACATCCAATTGCCACCCATAGTACCACTCTCACAACCCCTCACCTGCCCCTACCGCCCACAAACTCACCAATGCAGCCACTCATACTACATCTCACTCACCTACACAGCTACTCACACACCCACTTATACACCCATACAGCCACTTACACACCCATACACACAGGATTCATACAGTCACACAGTCACTCACATAATATATGTTAGTGCTATCACTCAATAGTAGTGCACCTAGTATATTTATTTTGCCATTTATAGCAGGTTAGTATATATGTTTAACACCCTTAAATTTTTACAGACACTTACACTCACTTGATGATGTCATCAGTGATGTAATTTAAGATGCCTTGTTTATTTTGTATATAATAATTATAGAAATGTACCCTATGTGTGCATAAATGGGTGTATATAAATTATATGTTAAGAATCATTGTAATTGAGAGCCTTGTCATCTAGAGAGACTGGTAACGTGAGAGCCAGTCAAATTTAGGTTTAGGTTGATGGGCCAGAAGTGAGGAGAATAGTGAATCTCAAGTGTGGTGGGGCTTCTCTATGACTCTTCTGTCCCTGCATTCAATTCAATTCAATATGTTTAATAAGAATGTGGATCTCTAATGCAGTCCACTTAGAGCAAACATGAATTGACATGCTCAAAATACCAACAATAATCACAATGAAATCACTTAATTAAAAATCATTTTATCTGCGTCAATACAACAGTTTTGTACAGATCAGTTCATCCTAAAGATATCAAAATTCTTCAAAGTCAGCACTGGAGGCTCCTTTAGACAGCAACTGGAGACCCACAATAAGGAAATACCAATAGTGGCACGTAAGAAGCAGAATACAAAATTTAATTATATAATTATTGTAAAAGAGAGCAAAGTTGCGATAATTTGATTAATATTTTTACCCCAGCAGATGGCGCAAATCAGGGCTTATAAAATCTAATAGGTATCCTACTATAGCAGCCTCACATTTAGTCCTAAAATGAATCAGATCAGTCAAGTGGCAGCAGTGAGGGTATGAGCCAGAAATTCGAAAACACTAATCACCTACTGAACCGACTGCACATTTTCCCTGATGACAAAGATTTAAAACAAATTTTATAATGGCAATTAAGTAACAGTCAACGAGTAAATAAGACCGTTACCATAACAAATCAGTCAAAGTAAAAACGTGCAATTTGAGAGAATAACAAAAAATAGCTGCTTCATATAAAAGCATTTTTTAAATAAAGTACATCATATAGCAGCCAAAGAATATTAGCAATCGTATAGTTAGAAACTATACAGTGGCAAAAAAAAAAATCATATTAAATACAAGTGCAATTCAGAAAAGTCACATACCATAGTAGCATCCTATTGAAACATGTTTTATTTAAAGTGCATCATAAATCAACGAAGTCTTTTCCCTTAACAACGTATATAAAAACAGGTAAACAACCCAATTATGTGCAAAAAGCAATGAGATAGCAGCAGTCACAAGAAGTAAACCCACATAGCCAAGGAGAACATGTAAACTCAGAACTTTAGTGGCTATATTATAAAAATGCTAAATAAATACAGAGCCTCCATACCCAAGGAGGAATTATGAGAATTTAAAATATGTTCATAAACTCCCTAAAAAAGGTAGAAAGTTTTGTACACACAATTTCATTTTTTAGAAAAAGAAAATATTCTCGAGCAGATGATAAATTTTCAATCTCATTCTGTAAAAACATTGGACGAAGCCACCGGAATCGAAATGAAGACAGAGCTGGGCATACAAACAATATATGATTAAGATTCTGGGTGCCCTGATTACAGAAGTTACAGTTGTTTCCAACTTTCATGTTAAGTGGCCAATTTGCCTTTAATGGTAAAAGATTAATACGACAAAGAATAAGCCAACGGCGAATACCGTGGTTTCGATTTCAGGAAAGGTACTTCTGAGGAACTCTCGGGGTAGAAGCCTTGGCAATTGTCTACAGACTGACCCTTGATCTTCAAAATTTAACATCTCTCTGGTGACTAAGTTTGCCACTTGAAATTTTTAAGAAAGATTTCAATTGTGAGAGAGAGAATGACAGCACTAAATCCTCTTGCACACTGAAATAATAAAGTGTCAAGAAAAAATCACTAAAAGAAGAAGATTTATACATTTGTCCTACAAATATTTCCTGGCACATATAACTCCTTAATGTGTAAGGCTCACTATCCTTTAGCTGGTATCCCCAGTCAATTATCCTAGCTAAACCATGTATAAATAAACTTACCAAGCCAAATTCAAGCCTAATTGCGGCTTTTGAAACAAGAGCATTAAAATTGCATAGCTTGCGTAAAATCTGGCCTCCGATCTTATTCAGAAAACTCCATTCTCTTACTGGAATAGATTCTATAGCATATAACAAGGTGGGAGGGATTTTAGCTTTTTATCCCATCCTCGTCGCCAATGTTGCAATGTAAATGATGTTATCGAAGTGGTAGATCCAAGTTGATGTTTATTAGTTGATTTCAGGATGATAGTTACATAGTAGATGAGTTAGATCAGGTAGATATATGGTCCCACCAGGAACTGCATCTCTGCTGCTCAGCCCACTCTCTCCAACTGTCATACCTCCCAGTCAGCCAGACACACCAACATTCCATACAATCATCATGCATTCCATCATTCCATTCACATACCTATGCATACTGGCTAAGCAGCAAGAAATGTAGATACAACACAATGTAAGAAATGTCTTCGACCCATAGCGCTATAGAAAAGGCATAGGTCATTTGCATGCGATGCTGCTTTGCAGGAGCTGTGTTCAGTATGGGGAATAAACTTTGAGCTACTTGAAATTACTTTCCCCAAATAGAGGTAGGAATCTACAATCTCAAGTTCTTCAGAACCAATTCCCCAATTTAAATTCCAAACTTTTCTGATTTTAACTCGTTTCATAATCAGAACCTTGCTTTTTGAAACATCTATCTTGAGAAATTGTGCAGTCGTATATTTCTGTAGTAGTGACAATTTGTCTTTCAAACCAATAGGGGTCAGGTCCATATTTACGATATCATCTGCATACATAAGGCAGGGGAATGAACGGCCACCTATCTTTAGAGCATCTCCTTCCTTTGGGGAAAAACAATTTGGTAAATCTCTTACATATAAAGAGAACAGGAGAGGTGCTAATAGGCAACCTTGCTTCAAGCCATTTTCTGTAGAATTTACTGATGAAAGGCCCTGAGTTCCCCCCATCAGTACCTGACAGCATGTTTGCGAGTGTAGAGCTATAATTAAGGATAACAAAGTTGTGGGCACCCCCATTTTCGGTAGTTTTTTTCAAAGAAGTGGCCAGTCTACCTTATCGAAAGCAGTAGAAAAGTCTATGAATGCCACATAGACATTTGTCCTGCGAAATACAATATATTTCTCCTCTATTCGTTTCAACATACTAATGTTCTGGGTGGAATGGTTTTTCCTGAACCCAGCTTTCTCTATGGGGAGAATTTTCTCCTCTACAACTTAATCAGTGAGATTAAGTTGTAGAATACTGCGAGCAACATTTTTCCCACTGTGTCTAATAAGGCTATTTGCCAGTAGTTACCCGGATGATGTCTTTGGCCCTTTTTATACAGAGGGATTAGGGTACTACCGTACCATGATGGGGGGGTCAACCCATGCAAGTAACAATATTAGAACAAAAGGATAAGATATGTAGCCCATAATATTGGATCTTTTTTAATAATTGACATAGGGATTTCGTCAGAACCCGTTGCCCCTGAAGCTCTCATTTTTTTAATGAGTCCAACTACTTCCCCCTTTGAAGGAGCATTACTGTATTAAGAAATATTTGGTGGGTTCATTAAGAAGAAGTCAGGCCAAAAGGAATTAGGATTCTTGGAATAAAGTCCTAATAGGTGTGTTTTTCATTCTTCTTCATTTATTGGGATGGAAAGAGGTTTAATTCTAGTACCACAACTTTCCGCAATTATTTCCCAATATCGTTTGGAGTTATTTTTAGAAGCAGCTTCTTTTAACTGGACCCATTCGTAATCTTCCTTTTTTTGTTTTAAGGAGAGTTTTTTCTGTTGTCTTTTCCTCTTTAATAAACCTATGAATCTATGTTGTTCAGGGGAATAAATCAAGAACTGAGCCCTCACTAATTTGTTTAAATCCCTATTTAATTGAAGTAAAGGTCTGAAAAATGGTCTTTGTTTAATTATTGGTTGAGTAGATTTACAGGGCATAACCATAGTGTTTATACTATGGCTAAAGGATTCCAACAGATTAGTTTGGGGAGATCTGGATCTTCTGATACTATGAACTGCTGATCTCCTATTAAAATTGTTAAGGACTCTAAGTTTTGAAACGGCTGGAGTATTCCAGTAAATTCTGCCATTTGCTTTATTGAAAGCTACCGCTTTATCCTTAAAGTTCCAAGAGCTCCCCCCAACCCATGACAACTCTATTTTTAAACTGATCACCATGTGGTCGCTAAATTGATTTTCTAAAATGTTCATATTGGATAACATATTCAAAAAATCTGCTGAGGCAATTACATAATCAATAATAGAGCCACCATTAGGTCCCTTATGTGTAATTTTAGCTTGGATATCTTTTTCTAGTCCCATTAACTATCAGTAAATCCAAATTTCTTAAACCTTCGAGTAAAATTGTTCCTCTTTTATTGGTACAGCTGTGATTTGGAAATTGAGCAGGCGGGATGTTTAGTGCTTCATCCTTAGTGGTATTAGCAAAAAGCCCCATACTATGGGTGGAAACCTTAGCGTTCAGATCCCCAACCAACATTAAGTTCTTAGACGTACAGGTCTTTTAGTAAATGTGTATTGGATTTGCCGGGTGGGATGTATGCATTTATAATTAGGAGGGACTCAGAATTATCATAATTTTCCTTGGTCTCTAGCTTAATTGCCTTAAATAGATTAGAGGCATGCGGAATTATTTGATATATCCATTTGAGACTGGATCTAAGCAGAATGTCAATGCCTTCTTTCGCATGTCCCTTGCTCACCGGGAGTGCAGGGCAGCCCAGCACAAAGTAATCTTCAATGGACCAATAAGTTATAATCCAGGACTCTTGTATACAAATTATATCTGCATTTAGTTCTTTCAAGTATAATAATTTGTTTTTATTTGAGCTTAAGCCAGCTGCGTTTCAGGAGATCAATTTAAAGCCCTTGTTACGAAGAGTTCCCAAATCTTAGACAAGCAGAGTTATTTGCATTGAGAGCCCCTGCCACCCAACTCCATTTCTTATTTTAATCATCTACAGTTAATGCAAGACAACTCTTTTTCTCAGGTTGGAGGGAAACTCTCCTTCCATCCTGACCGAGGGAGACCTGTAATACCCTTTTCCCTCTTTAAGCGAAGAGAATCCAAAGATGAGAGATCTAACAGGGTGGTAGACTGCCTGTTGACAGACTTTTACGGGAATTTTCTCCTCATGAGGGACCAGATTGTCGATACCACAACTTCGTTCTTTATCAGAATTTGTGATTATTAGATGGGAAGTCGCCTTAGAGCCAAACGTCACTCTGGCTCCCCCAAGATTGCCATATATTAACTTGAACCAGAGCCAAATCATTACTCTGGATCATTTGTAGGTCATATATTTCAGCGAAACAGCTCAATAGATAAGACCTATTCATATATAGCTCATGATCAAAAATAAAAACAAAATCCAAAGAAAGAGGTACAGAAGGCAAAGGGCTAACATGAGAATCTCCCTTAGACATATTTCTAGGATTATAGATCACATCACTGCCCATAGCGGAGGAAAATAGTACAGCGTTAGGATTCAGAATACCTTTTATCCCCGCTGTAGTACTTAAGTTTAAAATGGTGGCTTCTTGTGACACCGGGATGGCAGTACTAGAATTCCACAGAAGTGAGCTAAAATCCGTTGGAGAAACTTACACCTGAACTTCTTTACTCTTCTGATCATTTAGGGCAGAGATCGGAGGCAAAGGTAAATTTATATTGAGGTTGAAACGTAGTTTTGCCCTTTTCTTCTTAATCCTCTGGATTTTTCCCCTTTTTGTTTTCTCCTTTCTGCCAGCGGATTTTCTTTTGTTTTTTAAGATCTTTTCCTTTGGTGAAATATATTCGGTTTTTGGTTTCTCCGCAGTATGATGAACAATTTTTTTAAACCCTGTGGGCCCGATCCACAGAACTAACTTAAGACAAAATCCTAAACTTACTACCATTTTGGAATTCACAGAAGGCACTTACTCATTTTGGTATTCACTGAAGGCACTTGCTCATTTCGGTATTCACAGAAGTTAGGAGTCCTAAGTTTAGGACTCCTAAATGCCTTCTGTGAATACCAAAAGTCTTAAAGTTAGGATTTTTCTCAGTTTAGTAGTAGTATAGTTGGGACTCCTAACTTTAGGACTCCTAAATGCCTTCTTTGAGTACCGAAAGTCTTAAAATTATGATTTTTCTCAATTTAGTCGTAGTAAAGTTAGGACTTCTAACTTTAGGACTCCTAAATGGCTTCTGCGAATACCGAAAACCTTAAAATTAGGATTTTTCTCAGTTTAGTAGTAGTATAGTTAGGACTCCTAACTTTAGGACTCCTAAATGCCTTCTGTGAATACCGAAAGTCTTAAAATTTGGATTTTCCTCAATTTAGTGGTAGTAAAGTTAGGACTCCTAACTTTAGGACTCCTAAATGCCTTCTGTGACTACCGAAAGCCTTAAAATTAGGATTTTTCTCAGTTTAGTAGTAGTAAAGTTAGGAATCCTAACTTTAGGACTCCTAAACTGAGACAAATCCTAATTTTAAGACTTTCGGTATTCACAGAAGGCATTTAGGAGTCCTAAGGTTAGGACTACTAACTTCTTTGAATACCGAAATGAGTAAGTGTCTTCTGTGAATACCAAAATGAGTAAGTTCCTTCTGTGAATACGAAAATGGTAGTAAGTTTAGGATTTTGTCTTAAGTTAATTCTGTGAATCGGGCCCTGTGTTTTTCATAAAAATTGGGAAGACTTTACGTTCTAAATTTATTTTGTCCTTTTCTATGCCAGAGAGGGGCAATTTAGTAGGCAGCGACACAGAGGTCTCAGGATCAAAAGGTTGCTGTAGTGAAAAGGGTTGAAATTCATCAAATAAATCAACAATTTCTTTCTCCTTATATTTTGGGGAAGGGCATGCCCACCTTTTCTTTGCTCCACTCATGGGCCTTTACCTGTCAAAAGAAAGCAATGGACAGGGTGCTCTAATTTTGTACAGTGGCTGCAAAATCATATTCATGATCGACCTGAGGGATCGTCCAATTTTTCATGATTGCACACACCGAATCAGCATGGGAGGACAGAGACAAGAAGTTCCCTCTGTCATCTAAACCCAAGTACACTTCATCAATGTTTAGGAGGAAATCTTTTGCAGAATGGATCACATTTCCTTTGAGGGCCACAAGCTGACACCTCATAATGACCTGGCAACAGCAACATTGCAATGCAGGAGAGACATGTGACGACTCACAAACTACCTCTGTAAGCACAATGACTCCTATTAAAAGAGTCACCCGTTTTGAAACTTTTTTACAAGGAAAGACCAGAAATATTTTGCCAAAACTGAGCAAGGCTGATGTACTCTCACCATAGCAGAAATGAAAGCAGACAGCCATGGAAAATGGTGAAAAGAAGTAGGAAAAAAAGCTTGACAAGATGTTCTCGAAAGATGGAAAAGCTGAGAAACAGCTTCCCAGCAACAGGAGGTGGGAACCAAATAATTCTCAAAAAATTCTTGACAATAACAGCAAGTCCTGCCCCAGAGCGATAAGTATTTTGTCTCCAAGGGGGCACTGAGTTGGGGCATATATATGATGTTAGGGTGGGAGAGAAGTGTCATGAACAATCCCCAAATGAACACAACCAAATTAAGCAGGGTGACTCTTTGGAACCAGTCATCGTCTGTGTATCTATTTGGCTCTCCTTCAAAGGGCCTTATAAAAGAATTAGGCATGTTTCTTTCTATGTTTACTTATTGATTATGGTTCCTATACCCTACGTTGTTGAGCAGCAGTGGGAAGAAAATGTTTATACTCTGGGGATGTACTTCGAAGGAAATCATGGACCCTCTTTGAAGGTACACACAGCAAGAACGCTCAGTTCAAAACCAGTGAGCACACAGCCATACTACCTGATGTCCAATAATAGTTAAAATAGTTAGGGGGTGATTTTGAGTTTGAATAGCACTATGTCAATGGAGTACCCTGTGCATCGAACTCATGGTCTACCTCTGGCTGATTTAGAGGCAGGCAGACAGTCATCAGCATAATCCTTCAAAAGCCGGATGGAGTACGGGATGTTAGAGGTTAGCCATCTGACAGCCTGCCCAGGGGCGGTGAGTGGTTGGCTTTTTTGTTGTCCATCACCACCAGTTAAAGCCTGGTGGTGAGGGACAGTAAACAAAAATAATGATCACCACACCCTAGATGAAAACTCACATGATGTGGGTTCCCTAGTTCTTGCTTTTTAAAAACAAACGTCCGTTTTGGGTGTTTGTTTTTGAAAAATTAAAAACTGTCAAAGTTTGATGGGTGACTGCTCTTTTTGACGGTGTCCTTCATCAAACATTTACAACATAGACAGGAAGCGGGGTGATGGTGGTTGCTGTTAATGTTCGGAGATGTTCATGGGCTGGCAGACAACTCTAGATTTGGACGGCAGTGGTCCCATCGGGATGGAGGGTACAATGTGTGCCATCATCTGAAAAGAGTACCACCATTTTGCCAAACTCTAAATCAGCCCTTTTGTTCATAATGTTAAAAGTCTGAACTCACCTGTCAAGAGATTGTCCATTGTGAATCTCTTAAAAAGTTTAGGGTCGGACCAATACTTACTAGAAGATACCCATGTATTAACAAGAGACTGGCCTACAATGAATTCAAACATTTCCCAATTCAGCACTTAACCTCTGGAGCAGACAAAAAGTAGGAGTGATCTACCTGTATAGCTGCTCCTACGTGAGCATAATGAAAGCTGTGCTTCCGGGTAAAGTGGGTAGAATATTAAACATGGTACTCCAAGTCGGTTCAAGGAACTACATTACAGTAAATATTGAATCAATAACTAATTTTTCAATTAAGAGGACAAATTCCTCAAAATAGGAGTTTCCTAAGCCCCAGAATACACTGAGTGTGACATAATGGTGAGAATAGTGGGTGGTGAACTGGTCATGGTGATGGCTTCCACTAGTGGCAGATTCGATTCCAAGAGTGATTTGGGGAAGGAGAAAGTTCACCCTATCTCCCGACTGGATGGTGGAAACTGGCACCATTTACATATTGTGTAAACTCATCCAGGACATGTAGGCTTTCTCTTATACCCCTTGCCAGAATATCTGAACTATTTCCTTATCAGCTTGCAACTGAGAGGGTATGCAAAAGATGTGGACATAGGTTGTACTTTACTGTCAGATCAAGCCACAATTTCACTTACAAATGAGAGACAGCATTAAACAATAATAGAACCTCAAATTGGTGACTGAACTAATTCCTCCTGCATAATCCAGTGCTTAGGGATGAGGTGGGTGAAAACATAACAAGCTGCCCAAGTGGAAATGACTCCCAGGAAGTCTCCTGTCATCTGACACAGAGGACTATTCTTTGCAGCAGCCGCACAATATAAAAAATGTGGACTGATATCTGCTACTTTTTGGAGGTCTCATTAGTAGAATGGGAAAGGGATCATAAACTCACTTAATCTTCTAAGCTTTGGCAGAAGATGCTAGTACGCTGGGTTCATTAGAAAAAAGGGTATACCCAAAATCACTGGGACCTGGGTGTAAAGCAGTATAGGAAAAGTGGTCCCAGTAAAAATACATCTACCAAGACAGTTTAATTAAATAATAATCAATGAATCAATGAAAAGAATTTAAATACTGTTCAAGTGTTATTTAATCACACTGAACATATACTGCACATTTTTGAAGAAACAATGTGCGAAAAATATTTAAAAACATCATTGGTGTTCCCAACTGGGTGGATGGGGGAAGGGACAGTGAATTTGGTGAGGTTGTGAGGTAAGTGACAAATATTACTAGCAGTTATCACAATCAAATTGTTGGGCATGTTATTCAATGCCACACATTTCAAAAATAGTACATTAAATTGGAATATATATACAGCCAAGTAAAACTGAAGTCACAGTGCAACATGTGCTGTTGGTGTTACTGGCATCAGTGGTGTGTCGACGTTACGACCCCTGCGTTGGTGTAGGTATTCGTCAAAGCCTTACAAATGGGGTCTTCCTCAGGACAGAAGTGCAAGTGAAAGGGAAAGGGCACCTAAAAATAAAATAAAAGGTTCGAGTTGTCAGGTCTGAAGTTAATTGGGACCAGTACAAAGGTAGGTAAGGTGAACTATAGTTACCGTGTCTAATTACGTGGGAAAGGCTCAAAGGCGCAAATTGTCATCTAAGACGACAGGGCTCAAGGCCTCCAGGAAATACGAAGGAGAGAGTGATGTACACCTGTAGGAGTAAGGTGTCTGTCAGTAGAGCCTCAAGTGAATTAAGGGCCATTAGAAATACCATCAAGAGTAGTTGAGCCAACTTACTCAGACAATGGGATGATTTGCCTATTATTAATGTTCGATAGCAGTCCAAATCCTGCTGGAAAAACCGTGGTCATGAAACTGAAGGTGAAAGCGTGGGAGCTAAGCCAGAATAATTTCTGCCGGTGGAGTGAATCAATCTACAGAAAGGCCAGAGGAGGGAAATACAGTCAGTGCTAAGGACCGGGTTGAGTTTGAATTAAAGTGGTTAAAATACGCTGTGTGCACAAGACTAAACAAGTTTAAAAAAGGCGTACGCATAAATTTACACATCCAGGGTGAGAGAACAACTCGCCATTCCTAACTGGGGTGCAAAGCCCGCGCGCAGTGTGGCTCTAAGGTCAAAAGAGTGTACGACCAGTTCCACTTAGACAGTAAGGGTGAAGGAACATCATGGAAGGATCGCCGTTCCTTAATGTGGTGACAAAATACGTGCGCAGCGTGGCTCTACATGAGACACAGTGACCGTGCCCCGCTTGATATACTGTGAGCAGTGAGAAATGGGCTCTTGGGTGTGAGCTATTATGTCTAATAAGGCTGTGTTGACAGCGCATTACAGGAATAAAAGCAGTGATTGATAAAATTCGACAAAGTTAAAGGCGGCGCCACAGCGCTCGAAAGATTCAGATTGAATCGTCCCTACCAAATGGTATGGAAGGAGTATGGCCCTCACCCTAGTCGCTCAGCATCCTGTCAATGAATGGAAAGAACGCACAACGGCACTGGGGATATCTTTAAGTGTAGACTCGGAGTCCGCATGACGCCCGGTGTGATAGAGCTGCTGAATGCTGGTATGCACGTAATTATCAGAAAGGGAAGACAGACTCAGTGTCCGGGGATGTTGTGTTTGCGGCTATCACATTGAAAAACCGCCCAAGGGTTGCAATTAATTAGGAACATTTGGCCAACAGTACATAAATCAACAGGTGTATCAAAACGTTGTAATGTAGTATAACGCCCTAGGGGCACACTTTCGACAAGGCTCTATCCTTTCAAAACATGAAGAATAAGAAGACATGATTAACACTTGTTACTAAAAAACCTCTATTGGGTGCACATGTTGACCCATCGGTGAACCAACGATAGTGGGTTTCCTAGAGAGATTTGTCAGTGTGTCACAAGATTGGAACCCAACACAGTACATATGTAGTCATATTTTGCAGTTGCATGAGAAGTAAAGTCCACTCACTGCAGAGAAACCCATCATGATGGTCTAAGTCACTGGTTGCAGTGTTAAGGATTGGACGTACAGAATGTTCACCATTAGGTTTGCTGCAACGTCAACACACCACTGATGCCAGTAACGCCAACAGCGCATGCTGCACTGTGACTTCCGTTTTACATGGCTGTATATATATTTCAATGTAATGTACTCTGATATGGACTATTTTTGAAATGTGTAGCATTGAATAACATGCCCAACAATTTGATTGTGATAACTGCTAGCAATATTGGTCACTTACCTCACAACCTCACCAAACTCACTGTCCCTTCCCCCATCCATCCAGTTGGGGACACCAATGATGATTTTTTATATTTTTGCACATTGTTTCTTCAAAAATTTGCAGCATATGTTCAGTGTGATTAAATAACACTTGAACATTATTTAAATTATTTTCTTTGATTAATTGATTATTATTTAATTATACTGTCTTGGTAGATGTATTTTTACTGGGTACTCTGGGTTCAGCTGAGAGTGTTGGACTAGAACTAGCCTGGCAGAACTCGTTGAGTTATAAAAATACTCCGCAAGATTCTGCAGAATTCCGGATCAAGGCTTACCACCAGCCACACAGAAAGAGTCATCCAGCACAATAGACCGACCAGGCAAGGAAAGGGGAGGAAAATCACTGCGAAGTGGGAAGAACATACCCTAATTGTTAATATCTCTTCAATCAACATAACACCTCACCAAAAAAAAGTGTTGAATAAAGGACTTTCATTTGGGCCTACTAACTCCACCAATCGCATGGAAATTGATATAGCTTTATTTAAATTCATGCGTACATTACGCTTACGTCACTTCTTTTAGAATATTGTGACTCAAGATTCAACTCAGTCCACCAACATATCAGTAAAATTCAAGCCCAGAAGTACTTTTCAAGCTCCAGTGTCACATAAAATGCTCGACACATTCGAGATAATGATCAATAAAGACATACAAGCCTTGAATTCAACTAAGAACAAACACCAGAATTTGACTAAAAATGAAAGAGTTATGATAAAAGCCATAGCTTGTAATCCCAAAATAACTATTCAACCAGCTGACAAGGGGGGAGCTATTGTTATCATGGACACAGAATTCTACCAACAACAAGTAACCAGTCATGTACGCAATCCCGACATATACTTACCTCTACCGACAGACCCCACAATGCAATTACAAGGAATTTTACAAGATATCCTACAGAAAGCACTCACATTGGGTTGGATAGATGAACCCACAAAACAATTTCTTACCACACTGAATACACGCAGACTCCATTTATATATGATACCCAAGATTCACAAAGATTTGAAAAACCCTCCATTCAGACCCATAGTATCGGGATGTGGGTCTTTGTTCGACTCCATTAGAAGATACCTGGACCACTATCTTCAGAAATTTGTGCAGAACTGGTCATCATATATTAAAGATACGACTGATTTCCTCATCAAATTGGACAATATTCAAACAAATATTCAACCATCTTGGCTACTTTGTACGATTGATGTTGTGGCATTATACACCTCAATACCACACATGGCAGGGATGGAGGCAGTTGAATGGGCAATTCTACAAAGAGACGACAATGAAGCCGATAAAGTATTTTTATTACAGCTTCTACACTTCTGTTTACACCACAGTTATTTTAAATGGGACGAAACATAGTACGCCCAACTCTCAGGAACCTCCATGGGTTTTTCGGGGGCACCGGCGTATGCCAATATCTTTATGGCGCTTTTTGAACAGGAATACATAATGAGCAACCCCCAGTGGTGGACTAACATTCATATATATTGTCGCTACATTGACGATATTTTTCTAATTTGGAAAGATTCCAGACAACAATTGGAGGAAATGATTGAGACACTCAACTCACATAATCCCAGGATTCAATTTACCCATAAAATCCACGCACAAACCATTGAATATCTTGATGTTACCATTTCTAAACCAATTGAAGGTCACAGCCTAATTACATCTATTTACACCAAACCAACGGACCGGAAAAATGCACTGGATCATTCAAGTTTTCACCCAACTAGCCTCATCAATAATCTTCCTTATTCTCAATTTATCAGAATCAAACGTATCTGTTCTGACACACAAGATTGTACAGCAAGAATTGAAGAGTACAAACAGAAATATCTCCAAAGAGGATACCCAGAATTTTTTTTACAAGAATGTGCTGAAAAAGCCATGAAAAAACAACGCAGGGAACTCCTCACGACTACCATGGCACCCGAAAGAAATAATGTAGTATTCATATCTAAATTCTCAACAAGCTCCCCAGCAATCAAGAAAATAATTAACAAGAGATGGGAACTTTTGACTCATGTACCGGATTTTAACAACATTTTCCAAGAGCTGCCACTACATGCCTACACAAGAGGGAAAAACCTTTGTGAACTCATAGCGCCTACAAAAGCAACAAAAACAATGACATCCCCTAAAGGCACTTTAAAATGTCAGAACTGTTCACATTGCAACAATGTAATTTTGGGAAATGTTTTATCACACCCAGCTACGGGCAAAGACATAATATTGAGACACACCAGCGACTGCAATACGAGCAATGTAGTATATGGAATCAAGTGCCCCTGTGGCAAAATGTATGTAGGTAAAACGGAACGCAAGATTAAGATCCGGCTTACTGAACATATAAGTCGAATCAGAACCAGGAATCCAAATTCCTCATTGGCCACTCATTGGGTTGAAGCTAATAACTCCATATCCCAGCTCAGATTCCAAATAATTGAACACATTTCGATACAACAAGGGGTAAACAACCATCTTAAACTATTACAGAGGGAAGTTTACTGTATAAAATATCTAGACACAATGCTTCCTAAGGGAATAAATGACAGGTTAGATATGTTGTGTTACATATAAATTACTGGCAATTACATAGCACCACGTTGATAGATGCACTGTACATGCATATCCTCTAGGGCCCTGCTTTATCCTTATATTTACAATGTCAGCAAGTTGCCCTGAATCATCAGGTTTCTTATGCGAGCACGTCCTTTCCGTTTTTCAGTATATTGTCGATGACATGTACATAGCAGCTACCATGCGATCATATCATTTCTTTGACGCACAGCATGAAATACGTCATTTTCTTCATTTATTTTCATTGGATCTTCTACATTATTTTTCTTTTATGAATAGACAACCTCTCCGTGATGTTGACAAGAACAGCTGCTGCATCACAGTTTCAGCGCGTTATAATATAAACAGAGCACTGCAACACCATTGGTCGGATATCCTTACATTCACTCGTTGATCTTTTTTCGTTAGGACCTGTAGTTCATATGATCTTCAGGATTACGATTTGTTATTACCTGGCATTACCATAAAAACCTCTCCGCGCACAATTATTTTTAGTGTCGTGTCTGTTTATGTTATTTGTATACCCCTTACATGTATCCATTCACTCGTTTTTTTAACGTCATGTCCACTGTTATCATCAGTCCAGTTCATAATCCAACAGCACCTTATATCTTTTCTATTACTAGGCATCTTATTTATTATTTTTTTTTGGTATTGTACACCAATTTTAAATTTGTAGTATCACTAAATAGCAGTCCTCAGTGTATTGGCACTGAATTTTTAGCCGTCTCAAGATGGCGCTTATGGGTTTTCTCAATAGACTACTACTGCACACGAAGTAGTCTCTCTTTTGTTTTTCTTTTTTTACTTCTGGATTGGTATTCACTTAACGCGCGTATCGCGGTTCACCGCATTCGTATCGTTTCTGTGGAGCACTTGGTCAAGCTCTTGATATCCTTGTCATAGGTAAGGCAGAATTAGCAGTATATTTCTAGAGTTGGTCTCCATCTCTTTATATCATCAGTTTACACCTTTTTTCTTCCTGTTTTGATTCACAGTATATCCGAACCTCACATCATTGAGGTAAGAATTTGGTGTCAGTGTAATTCTTCGCTATTTATTTCGTTTAATTCCTAGCTTTCTAGACGCATTTTTCGTTGACATGTCATGCTGACATCTAGCGTGCTATATTCTTTTTATCTTTACACAGAGAGCATTTTACCAACATAAAGGTAAGCTCAGTTCTTTATCCTCTACCGCATCCCATACATCCTCACTACAACATAATAACGCCCATTCCTTGTTTATGGTTTTCCTTAGTGTGCATCGCACAGAAAGTCATCACAGGTAACACAAAACATATCTTCAAGAAACACAGCTGCATTATGATTTTGAGCCACCAAGCATACAATCATTTATGTATATGTTTGTTTTTGTTTCAGATTCTCCCCTGATGAAGGAACTGAGAGGTTCCGAAATGCATTGGGCATGCGCATATATGATGTTATAAATCTGTGAAAGCTAAATGTATCTATATGTATGTTCATGTAAGATAAATGGACAAAGTTCACTATGATCATTCAAAATGTTAAAACTTTATTCAGAAGTACCGTCTGAGATCATTGTAATGTATTTTCTTTGCACATGAGAAACAAATTGTGTTGTATCTTTGAGAAATAAAAGTACAACGTGATACACAGATATTTATTCAGTGTCAGTCCTGACACCATGTGAATAGTGCGCAGTTACACACAAGTCCTCATCTTGTTATTAACTCTGATTTTCTCAGTAGAAGTGGACAAACTTCTACATAATTGCTGCACCTCAGTTCAAGTTTATTAATATAAAAGAAAAAAAGAGATTACTATAGGTGTGCTCCCCTACCTCATAACTCCACCCCTAATTAGGACAGAGTGGACACATTCTCCACAAGACAAAGCAAAAGTATTAAATGGCAGGAAACAAAGCAGGGAGACTACTAGCTTCTCAATTTATAGCCAAGACTATTACAGACAGAGTTCAAAAGTTAATAGAAAACACCACTCCTTGATAGCTTTACTCAAGAGAGGAGGTCACTTTAGAGATGGTTTTGATATATCTGCATATCTGGACTTATAAATATAAAGAAATACCCTAGAAGTTATAATGGCAATACATTAACTTAGTGGAGGGAAATCACCAGGCCCAAATGACTATACAACTGTCTTCTATAAACTATGCTGTTGTTAACCTCCTCCAACTTTGATAAAACTGTTAAATGACATATCCGACGTGGGAATAGTTACACCCACAATGAGGGAAGATGTGGTTTTGGATTTGGCCTTTTTGCAGGCATCTTCTTTCCTTAGCTATTTTGCCTCTCCAGCCTGTCTCTGGGCCACATGTCTGGGTGTGGCTGGCAGTTTGGCTTTGTGTATTTCTCCTAGACAACCACACACAATAGGGAGCCTAGGTGTAACTAGAAGGCCCATCACTGGCAGAATGAGTGGGGAAAGCTGACCCAGCCTCACTTACACTTGAATAGGCTGCGCCCTGTCTCCACACAAAGGGCTGCATATACCCTGTAGTTAGTCTAGAGCCTGGGCCAGGATGGCAGGGCATCTGTGCACTTCAAAGTCATGCCCCAGAAGCTTCTCCCCAATTCAAAGGCACAGTGGTGCATACATTTTGGACCTCAGACACCACCACTTCTGTACACCTCTGGACCTTTGGATACTCTGCCTGGAAAAAGGACTGCTGTCCTGCTACAAGGACTGCAACTCCGCTGGACTGCTGCTCTACATGAACTGCTGCCCTGCTGTCCAGACTTGCTGTCTGCTGTCCTCTTACATGTGGAAGAAGAAACTGACCTGCAACTTCAACCTGAACCCTGGACTCCATAGTGATTACAAGAGCTACTTTGCTGACCTGATCTGATCATCAGGGACATAAAAGCCCCCCCAAACAGCTCCTAGACCCATCTAAAATGAATTCATGCCACCTCCAAACAGTGCCTAATAGGCCCTGGACCCTTGATTTGGCTCACAGGCTCCTAAATCAAGATTTTGGGCTCTTTGTGACCACAAACGGGTCCGTTCACACAGAGACAGCGTTGCTTAAATTGAAAATCAGCACAAGCCACATACAGCCCAGCTCTTTGCACCACAGCATTGCCCTCTCATGGGGGACCACCACCGTGAGCACCATCCCGCCTATCCGCGTCATCCGCTATGTTCTTCTCGCCGCACCGACAGTCTAACGTGATGCTCTCCTTACTCCTCATGGACCTTTCCAACACAAATGAGACTCTTGGCTCAAAACTTGAGAAGGTAAACTTTCAGCGGGATTAATCTGGGACTGTTTCTGACCCGTGCTCCATTATAGTTGTCCTGAACCTTTGACTTTCACCCGGTCAAGCATGACCAGATTGCGGCAGTTTGTACATTCTGCTTTTAGGAGCTATTTTTCACGTTATTCTTTAGAAATTCTTATCTCTGTTTCTACCGATTGAATTTTAGCCATTTAGTTTTTTCTATTTATTAAATTCAGCTCTATTATTCTAACTTGGTGTGGTGAATTTACTGTTTTACTGTTTGAAGTGCTTCACAAATACTTTACACATTGCCTCTGAGTTAAGCTAGACTGCTCCTGTGCCATGCTGCCAGGGGGATGAACACTGGTTAAGCCTGGGTTTGCTTGTGCCTATTGACAAGGAATGTGGTTGCTGCTTGACCAATGCTCACACACCAGTCAACCAGTAACCCAATTTTTCAAAGGTGATGGTAGTGATTCTTAAACCAAGGAAAGACTTCTCCCCATGCACCTCCATCAGGCTTGCTTCCCTCTCATTACTTGCATTTTGGCAACAAGACTAGACCCTCTTCCCTGGAACGTTATTGAAGTTGATAAGTCCAGCATATTTCCCTTACAACAGTGTGGAGGCAACACAAAAAAAGCTGTTACACATCCTAGAGAAATCTCATAGAAAACAACTAAGGGCCAGATGTTCAAAGCATGTGTTTTGTGGCTCGCAAATCGCGTCACTTTGAGAGTCGCAATTTGCAAGTCGCAAATTGCAATGTACAACAGTGTCTCAGACACTGTTTGCGATTCCCAATGGGATCGCAAATTGCATGCCTCATCAATATTCATGAGGCAAGCGCAATTGACAACCCCGTTGGGATTGGCTAGCACTCACAGGGATGGTGGCCTGCTGGGGTTGCATACCACCATGTCTGTGACTGCTTTTTCAATAAAGCAGTTGTTTTTCTTTTTTAAATGCATCCTGTTTTCCTTTAAGGAAAACAGGATGCATTTAAAAAAGAAAAATGGAAACTTTTCAGTTTCATTTCTTTAGGGCAGGCAGTGGCGCCTGAGACCACTGCCTGCTCTTAAAAAATATTTAGGCGCCCATTCCAAAAGGGGAAGGGGTCTCCTGGGGACCCCTTCCCATTAGAGAATGGTTTGCCACCCTTTTGAAAAGAGTGGTAAACTGTACGTGTTTTGTGACCGCAAATGTGGTTGCAAAAATGCTATTTGCACACGGTATTAGGAAGGGAAACCCTTGGCACCCTCCTTCCTAATGGCAAGTCGCAAACCATATTTTGCGACTCGCACAATATGGTTTGTACATGGGGCTAACCTTTTTTGCAGCCGCAAATGGGCCAAATTTCCATTTACGACTGCAAAAAAACGTTGTCCGTCTGCCCCTTGATGACCTTGTCTCTTTGGACTCCAAGATGGCATTCAACAAACTACACTGTATGTAAGAGGCAAGGGCTGTAGGGCATGATGATTTGACCATAATTGCTTAACTGAATTTTCTGATTTATCAGACACCAGAGGGTCACATTAAAGTGAACCACAGACCCTCAGGCCTAATCAGAATGAAGCGAGAGACTAAGCAGGGATTCCATTTTCTGTCTCACATGTTTGCCATGATGTTGGAACTGTTCCCAAATGTCTTAGGAAGGAGAAATCACATAGAAAGTATGAGCATTTTTAAGAGCAAGTTCAAACTGACCATGTTTGCAGGCAATGTGATGCTCACACTGAACCACTGGCATCTTTTCATCCTGTTCTAGAGGAGCTAGAGATCTTAAGATAATTCTCTTACTTCAATATTATTGTTATAAAATCTGAGGCTCTTCTTTTCAACCCACTCCCAAATCAAGTTGGGGAACTGTGTGGTTTAGTACCCATGTCATAGCAGTCAACATTAATTAGGTATTTAGGGGGGCATCTTGGTCAAACCACCACCCAGTTACTCATGCTAAACTATTCCAATCTTATCCAGGATGTACAGAAAGAATTCCAACAAAGGTGTCATTAAGAAATTTGCTCAACTGGGTAGTATAGCAGTGGATAAAACCAATATTCTTCTTCGAATGCTATAGATCTTCTAAACAGTTGCATTTCCAGCCCTACCCTTTTGTTCTAAATCAACTCTAAGACCTCATTACCACCAACATTTGTTATAGCATGACCACACAAATAGCTTCTAGGCTTCTGACTCAGGGAACAATGGTAGTTCACAATGTATTAACTTACTACAAAGCATTGTAATTACATTTTTGAGTGAGGATCAGCTAAAATGACAACAATGGTGCTTCATCGACCACTTAATTTTGGAGGCACTGCTATGGCAGATTACATGGTTGAGCAATTCTCATAGAAGCTGGGGGTCATACTCATCACCAGTTACCAGGGCCATTGGGACTAGGTCTACTTGAAGCTGGGAGTCACTCCTAGGCACCATATATACCTAAATCTTTTTACTCATGTTGTGCTTCAGCAATGAGTAAAGACTTGTTTAGAGAATGGAGAGACAGAATGTATGATGGCAGGCACTCTCTTGTCACAGGAGCATATTAAACCCTATGAACATCTTTAAAAAACATATAATCTCTTTGAGTCAGAGAGATTTGAATACATGCAAGTCCGACATTCGCTGTTACAACCCACTATGAGACTGGGGGTTTGAGCAACCCTTAACAGCATTTGAAGGTAACTCAAGGATGGACTGAAAGATAAACTACTCATTTCTATGATCCACACATTTCTCCCTACTCCTGCCAGATCTGTTAACACCCCTGCTCAAAATAGGTGTGGTCTTCCTGGGAAAGTGTTCCCCCTCCACCAGATCTGATGCCTCCTTGAGCAGAAAGCAACTGGCTTTAGTGGCAGCAGTTGAGGTATGAGGGTGCATTTTCTGAGCTGCAAGACTGGTTCAATAAATGGTTGGTCATGTTAGCTATGGAAAGATTGCTCTTTCAGTGGAAATGAATCTCAAAGTGTGCATGACGAGCTCCTGAACCCTTTTATACAGATCAGCTCATGTGAATACAGGGAATTGCTTTGCCCCGGATTTTATAAGGCCCTGTGGCTTGTGCCAGGCTAGATCTCAAAGGTCAAGCTGCAATATTGTACTTAGATACCAGTCAAGAGTTGCATGGACTGCACAGTGTGCTTGCTCAATGATACCAACTTGATAAACTTGATCTTGTGACTTGTGGTTGTACAGATCTCAACAGAGGGAAAGAAAAGTGGATGGACAGCTATACATTAAATTCTTTCATTTTGGAATAGCTCTTCACTGGAATAAAATATGTAGGCAATTGTATGTGTAGAATGGAAATTAATAGAAAGAGTTGAGCACAAACTAATGGGTAGAAGAAGAGGAGTGTTCCCAACTACCCACTGCCCACCAAATACCTCCCTACCCATCCTGTTACATGCCACATGTCTGCCACAACTTCTTCCCAAGTTTCTTTTCCTCTTATGACATTTCTTACACTGGCCTGTCTTTTGCCTTCTGTTAACTACATAAATAAACCTATACATATAAATATCACAAATGACAAATGTTAGATCTGGGGGTCTCTAGTTGGCAGGGTAGGTACAACTGTCCAAGTAGGGACCCTTGCTTCTAGTCAGGGAAAGGGGGATACACTGTTAAGATAACCCCTGCTCACCCTCTAGGTAGCTTGGCCTGAGCAGTCTAGGCTATCAAAGGCAATGTGTAAAGTATTTGTACCAACACTCACAGTAACACAGTGAAAACACCACAGATTTACTCTACACCAGTTTTAGAAAAATAAGGTATCTTTACTAAAAACTTCACAAGACCAAATACTACAGAAAAACCAACATACAATTAAAAAGGTTACTTTAAAGATAGTTCAAGAGTTTGTAGAAAGTACTCCAGGATGTAAAAATCAGTGTCCTGCACAATGCGACTCTCAATGCACGAAATGCGACACTCTCGTGCCCAACAGTACCTGTAGTTGCGCTAAGGTTCCCAAAAGCTATAACAATGAAGATGGCAAAGGTGATGCGATACTCCTGAGACCTTGGGGAGGCTTTGCAGCAGCCCTGCTTCACGCAGCAGAGGTGGATGCGCCGGCTCCGATCTGTAGGGGGAGGATGCGATGACTTTGGCTTTCGTTGCGTAGGTTTCTTAGGGGGAAGCTTCACGCACAGGTACGGTGCGACACTCTTCGATGGGGCGCGATGCGCGGCGCGGCGTTGACTACTGGCGCTGCAACCCTCGATGCGCCACGGGACGGGACTCTGCGCTGACGCACGCAGCGACTGGATACTTTCACGCACCGGCAGTGGTGCGGCCCGCAAACTGGTTCTGCGACGACCTTCGCAGTGTCAGAAATCTTCACGCACCGGGACAATGCTCGACGCACTCGGCGATGCGGGGACTCCGGGTGCTGCGATGACGCCGCAATGAAATTCTTCTCGCACTCTCGATCTTGCGACTCGCAACCGGATGATGCGACCCTCATGCTTTCTGCTTTCCAGCTCCCAAACACAGCAAAACGACCTCCTGAGGCCCCAAGACTAGGCAAGCACTCCAAGGCAGGTCAGAACTCCCTCAGCAGAGTTCCAGGGAAGCTGGTGGTGAAGTCCTTTTGTTCCTGGGACTTCTTAACAGGGAGCCAGCTCTCCTCAGGCCCTTGGAGATCAGAATTTAAAGAAGGGGACACAGCAGAGTCCTTACCCTCTCATTAGCAGCAAAGCAAAACAGCAAGCAGGCAGTCTTCTCCTCTTCAGTTCCATCCAGCTTTCTCCTTGGCAGAGGTTCCTTCTTAGTTCCACAGTGATCTAAAGTTTAGGTGTCTGGGGTCCTCTTCTTATACCCCTCCAAGTCTTTGTCTCTCTTTGTTTCAGTGGGGGGATTCCCCTGCTCAAACTGGTTCCTGGGTGTGCTCTGCCCTGGAGCACCTGTTTTTTTTTCAGAGTGAGGGGCAGGGTCGTTAGACGCTCAGCAGGAGGTGGAGCCTTCTTTGTGCTGGCAGAAGCAGAGTCCTCAGCCTGGCCAGCAGGGGGTGGAGCAGGCATTGTGCTGGCAGATGCAGCCCTATTCAAACCCAGGAGCTACTCCTCCCACCCATCTAGAGCAGATCTCCCTATTCACCCTGCTGCTGACTTATCCAGACTCCTGGAGCCACCTAGCCAATCACATGACACCAGTCAGCCAATCTGCACCCCGGCACATAGGAAGGTTAAACAGGAGAATAGCTACTTTCTAAAAAGTGCTATTCTCACACAGTGAATTTAAAAACCATCTTTCTAAAAAGATGTATAATTAAATTCTGAACACAAAGATACCAAACTTGGATTTTCTATCTTGCCTTTAGGGGAAGATAGGCATGTAAACAGCCTCCCCCATTCTGTCCTATGGGCAAGATAGCCTCTCAGCAGTGAAAAACGACAATGGCTGTAATTCACTACCAGGGCATGTTACACACCTCAGTACATGCCCTACCTTTCAGATACACTGCACCCAACCCAGGGGGGTACCTAGGGCCACCATAGGGATGCCTTACATGTACAGAAAGGGAAGGATAAGGCCTGGTCAGTGGGTGCACTGGCCAGGTTGACATGGCAGTCCTGGACTGCACATAGGCACTGCAAGCAGGCCTAAGACATCATTTTAGCGCTATTCCTGTGGGTGGCACAATCAGTGCTGCAGCCCACTAGTAGCATTTGTACTTCCAGCCCTGGCACTCTCAGTGCACTTTACTAGGGCCTTACAGGTAGAACAAATATGCCAAACATGTATAGCCAATTACATCACAATTTCCCTAGGGAGCACTTGCACTTTGACACTGATCAGCAGTGGCAAAGTGCCCAAAGCATCTATACCAGTAAAAACGACATCCAGCATAGCATCAAAAATACAGGCGGTAGACGCAAAAAGTCAGGGGTAACCACGCCAAAAGATGCCAGGTCTAACAACAAATATATCCCTTGTCTGGCTTCCAGGCAGGAACCCCCTATATCCTATATAAGGCTACTACCATTTTTCCTAGATAGGTCTATATCCCATCCGTCAGTAGGACTTAAGGTTTATTTATAAAAATGTAATTTATCACCTCACACACTCCCCTGGGTGTCATGCTTTATCATCGGTCATCCGGCTCTTAACAAAGGATCCTCTCATGGAGGGCGGGCCATTGCTTCAATTGAGGGTGCTTACAAGGAAATAAGTAGGCGAAAGATCTATACATCCCAGTCACCTACCCTATAGAAAATTACACTTTATTAGGCGGGCGGTGAGATGAAGATTAAAACAAAAATTGGGATGTGTAAGACATCATTATATTTCTTAAATCCATTCAGGTCAAAAAATTTCAGCACTTTTTGTGGCCCTACAAAAGGGTCCAGGGCTTTCTTCAGGACCAGAATTCTGCTTTCCCTATGGTGTGTCCCTGTCTTTACATACACACACACACAACCAGCACACATACACATGAAATACCAGTAATGCTCTGCTGAGAGCGACAGTTCAGTTGTTACTTTAGTTTTTAAATAGTCTCTAACTTTGGGAAATTCAAGCTCTATGGAGGATTTAATGAGGGGAGCCTTGTGGTCATACATTCATCAAAACCCTTACCCCATATCCAAACCCACTCAGCGTTTTTTAGCTCCTCCTAGCAGAAAATCAACTTTATTTAAATTATTTTCCACTGTCTTAGATAGAACGTGCTTCTAGGTTGGGAGAGATAACAATTTGAGGCTCAGAAGACAACGACACATTTCTAAGTCCAGGAATGGCTAATGTGTGTTAAATGCAGGTGACATAACAGAGATTAGCTATCTAAAAGTGTACAGGAACCGTTGGCAGAGCAAAGGTCAGCTTTAGAACTACATCTTTTTAATTGAAGATGCCAGGTAGGACACAACAGGTCTACCCAGTGATGACTGGGTATCATTTTCCAACAAGCTTTATTCGACATACAAGTCATAAAAGCATGGTCCATACAGTACATACGATACATACTCCATAAAACACAAAGCAAGTACATATTTTAAAACCATGATTTGGTGCTTCAGATCTTAGGCCGGATTGGTTAGAGAGATAAAACAGTTTAAAACAACTATAAAATACTGAGACATAAAAACAATTAAAATTCATCATTATCATGAAACAAAGCTCTTAGACAATTTTGCAGTAAAGCAAAAAGGTAGTGCTGCATAGGGAGGTGGAGGAAAACGTTGTGATTGGGTGGTATGATCCCTCCAATCACTGGCTTTTGAAAGGGACAAATATGGCACCTCAACCAACATGTCCTCTGAACATTCCTGCACCTGGGAATACTCCATCTGAAGAAGACATCCCCCCTGGAAGAAGACTCTGGACTTCTAACTCCTGCAAGAAGAATAGGACTAACTCAAGGACTCAAGGACTCTTACTCTTGTTCGTACCTAGGTTGGTCTCTGGTTTGCCTACTTCATGGACACGAAAAAGAGAAAGGCCTCTGATCCCAAGAGGAATCAGCTGAAACAAACCTGACTAGAAAACCCTGCTGCCAGAAGCCTGCTCGGACCAGAAAAAGCTTTCAGAGCACTTGAAGATTATGGAACTTATGAAGAGTTTGGATGAAGAGACATTGCTAAAACATAGAGGATATCTCAGCCTGCATATTAAAGTGCCTTAGGCTATGAAGTACTTTAATAATATGCAGAGGATATCTTTCAAGTTTCTGATGAAGTATCCCACCTGCACAATTTTAAATAAGGCTCTTAGTCTGAAGGTAAAACGTATGACTAGGACGACTTGCTTGGTGTATCCAACCTTTGCTCTATAGTCAAAAAATAATAACTTAGGTTCTCCTTAGCCTATTTTGATGATATTGGTATCTTTTAACTCATTAAATTGTTCTCTATATTTTTAAGTTGCATATACATTTTATTGTGTTGTTTTGTTATCTTAAAAATTATGAGTAGTGTTTGAAAACACAATTATCCGGGGTTTGCTGGTAGCTTGAGCCAGAAGTACCAGGAGTTAAGCCAATATTCTATTGGACTTATGCTTTGACCTAACTAGATTAGCCTCTAATGAGTTGAGGGGTGCTCCACATTAAAAACGCCATTTCTGAATCACGCGATCTGTGAAGACAATACCATACCAACCTCAACTTTGATCACATGACTGTTAGCTTACCACAGGGCATTTATAAGAACGTACGTTGCAAAGACATAAAACAGGTACTATATTCAGAACCATAAGTGAATAACCCCAATAAATACAACCACACAAGTTTTTATCCATTCATTTAATGATTGTAACATAACATAACATGAAGCAAAACAATCCAAAATTAGCCATCATTATTAAGACTGATAACATACTTTTGAATTTAAAAAAACAGGCATCAGATGCCACCATCATTTTCACATTACTATAGAATTAGTCATAATGTGTCTGATATTTAATTGAGTATTCATTTCAACAATAATGCATTATCTGTGCAATATGTAATTGGTCTGTGGCAACCATAAACATAAGCAACATACTAACCTTGTTCCATGCCACATGGTTTAGAGCGTAAAATAACATTATTAAACTAGATGTCAAAACATTTCACTATGATTCTCAATTAAATGGATTTAAAAGATAGAATGCTGTATACCGTGCAATTAGTCTGTGGAAATCATAGTAGAGAACAGTCGGATCATGTTTAATGCAACATGGGGCTAGCAAAGAGCTCAATAATTTGTTTTGAAAAGGTGCATGAAACGTCATAATGTAGGTATGATCATCACCAAAAATATTTGATTTCATAGTAGATGTTCAGGGGGTTCAACTCTTTGCCAGGTTAACATTGTTTTCTTATTACTGCTATAGCAATCAACATACACCTTTTTATTTATGTTCAATTAAGCCCAAAAGGACATGTGAGTAAAATCACCATAGTAGTTCTTAACTACTTAATAGGGCTATTTATTAAAATGAAGAGATTACTCTTGAATCGTAAGGGTCCCCCTCGAAAACCCTCTCCCATTACAGATAATTCGGCCTGATTCACAAACGTATACTGAGACGAAGGTCTACCTTTACAAGTTTTGGAATTCACATAGGGCATTTACTAGCAGTAAAGTTAGAGTTTTATCTCAGGTAAACTTAAGTTTTGGTTTTAAGTTTATATGATTGATCTCTAAGACCAAAACTTCACTTTAACTGAGACAAAACTCTAACTGTACCACTTGTAAAGGCCCTTTGTGAATACCAAAAGTAGTAAAGTTAGACTTATGTCTCAGTTAAAATGTGTGAATCTGTCCCATTGTTTCTCATTGAAAACAAGCTTTATTCTATCCTACATTTGCTAACAATCTGATTATTCCATTCTATGCCCCACAATATTCCATGCCTTGTTCAGCAGACAATACAAATATACAAGTCATCTTCTATAGATGACTTGTATATGTAATTAACTCTATTCCATCCTGTTTGATTACGTTCAGTTTTCTGTAGTATCATTCCTGCCTCCCATATCTGAATACAAATAAATGGTTCAAGGTCTGCTGTTCCATGTAGTCTACCATTCCTGTGTTTGTCTCCCAAAGCAGGGCATCGCAAATCGAGAACTGACCAATTAATATTCATCAAACAGATTCCAAAATTGGATGCTCTTTTTGTAATGACAAAGGATGTTCCTATAGTTCCTCAAAAATAGAGTGATATCAACGCGAATGCTGAGGTGAATAAAATGCACCGTATAGACCTTATGGAAAATCCATATGTCAGATTTAAATGCCCTCACACACCCTTGCAGGTGTCATGCTTCATCATTTGGGCTGCTCCTCGTCGGGCCGGCGGTGCTATGCCCGACGGGCTCCCTAAAAAGGGGCACTTTAGCGGAGATCTTCAATCCGACTGCCGTATAGATGAAGTGCGGGTGTGGGGCCTAATTAATGTAGCTATAAAGTGGTGAGATTAAACAAGGTAAGGAGTGCCTGGTGAAAGTAAGTTTTATTCTGATGGCCTCCTACCTTAATTTAAAAAACGTGTATACATGGCACTTATATGAGTGTAATGTCTCCTATTGAAGTGGCATGTAATTTGCAATAGTTGGTCAACATGTTTCTCGCTTAGAGTGGTTATACTCGCGATTCTTCAGGACCTATATGGAAAAAACTATCTACATTCAGCAGCCAATTTAGGTTAAGGTTATTTGTCAATCTACGTATTACGTCCAGACTCAATACCTGTTGGTGTCAGGAGCTACCTGAAAAGAAGAAGAGGTATGGTCAAACAAATATGTAGGTGCTCTTGATAAAAACAATTGGTAAAGCCTTCATTGTGGCACACACTCTATAACTTAAATGGTGCGGTGTCGCATTAAACGTCAAAAATATATTAAAAATATTAAAAATATTAAAAAGCCGAAGTGGTGGATCCCTCGGTGAGCTAAAGTGACTACTCACCGGTGTGGAACATCTATAAAAAGCAATACACATCCGTGTATGTGTGACTCACCCTAATCAGTCACTATCCTGGTATCAACAGTGCTCAGTGGGCTGTACACGAGTATGACTTCCTCAAGTTGATAGGACTGTATACAACGAAATATGCATCAATCATACACTTGGATATGGTGGTCTTGAAACAGAAAGAGTAAGCAACAGCAAAGCGGTCTTAAGACTAGAAAGACTGGTATGGTAACAACATTCATTAAAAATACGCAAGTTGTCGATACCACATAATATATATTTATCCTTAAACGCCTGTTGTTTATTGCACAGCAAAAGAATGTATAATGGATCAGGATTGGGGGAATAATAGCTGTGTAAGGTATTACATAGGATGAGTGTGTTAAGGTAAAAGAATGAAGGAATAAAAGAATACCTCCCTACAATCTACCAAGTTGTTGTCACCTCTA
This sequence comes from Triturus cristatus, assembly GCF_964204655.1. NCBI lineage: Eukaryota > Metazoa > Chordata > Amphibia > Caudata > Salamandridae > Triturus > Triturus cristatus. The sequence goes on along the minus strand of NC_140581.1, from coordinate 537,899,273 downwards.
ATTTGCAACAAATAAGGTTAATATCATGGTTGTTTCAATAAAGACCCACATTAGAATATGATCCTCTAGCGATGACAAAAGGATTAGATTATGGTGGGCTTAGTCCTAGGCAATGTTCCATGTAAAACGTCCTTGTTGATGTCAATAATCATAGCCTTGCGCACACATCAGGGCAAGCACTTGTTCTCTCGTCCTCATTAGCCAAGAGAGTAAGTCTGGGGGAGGCGGGAATACAATATACAGATCTCAATGTTAGTGGTAAATGGTTATAGCCTAGCGCGTTCGTCCGGGTGGGCACGTTATACCATCTACTAGCCATCCGAGACGGTAAAACTGACTAATGCGGGAATGCTTAAAACAAATATCAATATTAATTGCTGCTGTTTTCTTGCTAAAGGTGTTATCCTCGCGTCTTACAGGGCTAGGTACTCATCGCACACGTCAGGGCAAGCACTTGTTGTCTCATCATCATTAGCCGGGAAAGTAAATCTGGGGGAGGCGGGAATCCAATATGCAAAACTCAGTGTTAGTGGTAAATAGTTGAAGCCTAGTGCGTTCGTCAGGGTGGGTACGTTATACCATCTGCTAGCCAATCGAGACGGAAAATACATAAAACAAATATCAATATTAGTTGAGGCTATTTTCTTGATAAAGGTGTTATCCTCGCGTATAACAGGGCTTGGGTACTCATCGTAACGGACAAATATTGCACAGGGATCTAGAATTGATGAAAATAGTTTGTGTACTTACACGTCTTCTCCTCGAGTACCGTATTCAGACCTACCCTCTCCACCGAGTCCGGAAGGTGGCGTGGTGGAGAGAGAGGTAGGACTTATGCGTGAGGACTTGTCATGTGACGAGTAGATTGGTCATGTGATACTTGGCGAGGCCAGATAGAGGTTGTTTTCGGCCGCCATGTTGGAATGGGGTAAAAGATCACTGTTAACAAGTCAATATATAGGAGGAGGGTATCAGGTGTGCGCCTTATTAAGTTCTTTGCGTGATAAACATGTATAAACCTTATCCAATAAGGTATATAGTGAAGAATTATAATTGGAGGCATTATTGAAAACAGATGGTAAGTTAGTATCACCATTAGGTGCAGATTGTGAGTGTCTGAAATTAAAATTAAAACAGAACCCTACCATCGGTTGAATAAGGGTTGGGTTAACACGATGGTAAAAATGTATATTGGACTCATTTCAAAGGTAAGGCATGTGCCGGTGTGATAGTAAAAATTGCGGCAAGTCGATTTTGAAGCGTGTTGGAAAAGTAGCTCTAAACCAGTAAGATCAGTGTACGCTCTACTATATGTAGTATCAGGTAGTGTTCATGTCATGTTTAGACCTTAATCGTACCCCAGGGGATATCATCGTTAAGCCCATTCGTGCTGGTTGATAAGCGATGTATCCATCGCCGTTCCTTCGCATAAAGGCTCTGTTTGGTTATGATCAGAAAGGCTTCCAAGATTAGCCACCTCACTGAATCAGGTGAATGTTTGTTTTCAAGGAAGTGAGTGGTTATTTTGGTGTTATTCTTCAAACAGCGAAAATTGCTGCGGTGTTCCGTGATGCGTAGTTTGATGGGGCGGGTTGTCATCCCTATATATTTGAGATTACAGGGGCACGTTAGAAGATAGATGCAATTTGCAGTATTACAATTGGTGTGAGCTCTCATTTCCCAAGTGAAGGAGGTGTTGAGGGTTATCGTCTTGTGTGTTGTTGTGAAAGCACATACACTGCATCCGCCACATGGATAGTGTCCTGTGACCCTAGGAAGGTGCCACAGTGTTTGTTGTGAATTTGTAGTTGTTTTCGGTTTGGGTCTGGTTCTGATGAGCATATCCTTGATGTTTCTCGAGCGTCTAAAATCAAATCTGGGTGGAGCAATATTCATACTGCCTGTGTTAAGTATACTCCAATGTTTTTTCAACACCTTGGTCACCTGATTGGATATTGGTGTGAAAGTTGTGACACACGTCAGTACCTCAGATTTATTTTTAGTTTTGTGTTCCAGTAGGGCCTCTCGGTGGTTATTCCGTGCCCGTTTTTTTGACAATGCAATACTCCTATACGGGTATGCTCTTTCAGTCAAATTATGTTCAAGGATGGTTGACTCGCTTTTATAGTCATCCAGCGTGCTGCAATTTCTCCTAATTCTCAGGAACTGACCAAAAGGTAGGTTTTCCTTGAGAGCTTTGGGGTGGTGGCTGTTGTAATGGAGAAGACTGTTGCGGTCAGTAGCTTTTCTGAACATGGTGGTACTGAGATTACCCTGTGTGATCTGGATGGTCAGGTCCAGAAATGCTATCCGTGAAGAGGACGCTGTGATGGTGAAATTGAGGTAAGGATTGAGATTATTGATCCATCCAAAGAAATCACCATAGCTGTCGCATTAAACGTCAAAAATATATAAAAAATATTAAAAAGCCGAAGTGGTGGATCCCTCGGTGAGCTAAAGTGACTACTCATCGGTGTGGAACATCTATAAAAAGCAATACACATCCGTGTATGTGTGACTCACCCTAATCAGTCACTATCCTGGTATCAACAGTGCTCGGTGGGCTGTACACGAGTATGACTTCCTCAAGTTGATAGGACTGTATACAACGAAATATGCATCAATCATACACTTGGATATGGTGGTCTTGAAACACAAAGAGTAAGCAACAGCAAAGCGGTCTTAAGACTAGAAAGACTGGTATGGTAACAACATTCATGCTCTTTTTGTAACCACTATCTGTCAGCATATTGCATCTTATTTGTGATTTAAGAGTAGAAAAGTATGTATAATAGCTCTGGTGACAGATAAGCACATTTTGATGTGATTTTTAGATGCAAGCAAAACTTACCAGGATCAAAAATTTGTGATAGAAACAAAGATTGGATGCTGACTACCTTTAAAGTAGTTTACTCAAATGTCAGCACTACAGAAATGTTTTGGTAAATCCTGTAAACGTTATAAATAGTTGCAGAATACAGTTAGAAATGACCTTTTAAATGTACTTTCACTGATTTCTTTGAAGAATGCCTCGCTTCTATTTTCTGTCTGTCTCCCCTAGATCCAGTTCCTTCTCGTATCTTAACACTAGGCATTCTAATGGTGATTGAGGCCCTTCAAATGACTTGCAATACATTGATTGCCACTGCCCTTGTTCCATCTGCTTAGAAAAAAGCCTTTCTGATTGCCATTCTCAAAAAACCTTCTGATGACCTATCCATTTTGAGTAATTGCCACTCTAAATCTCTCTTACTTAATCAAATAATAGTCTTAGAAAGGAATATATATATGTTTTTTTGCAGAGTTTTATATAGCGCAAACTTGACCCGAATCCAATCAGGTATCAGAGCGCTTTACATAGCACCAGTTACGTTACATGAAGACACACATTCATTTTTTTTTTGTTAGACACAGGGAGATTAAGTGATTTGCCCAGAATCACAGGATGTTCATCGTCATTACTGAGGCTCGAACCCAGTTCCCCAGGTCTGAGGTCGAGCGCCCTCGCCGTTAGACCAACTCCTCTCCCCATTTACAAGCAGTTTTGTGTTACATTCGGGATTCTGCTGAAATTAGTTCCAAGTCCTCTCATAGCCCTGAGTCAGTGCTGGGTTCAGTCATTTATGGCTTGCGGATGTTGGCAGAACAGGGAGGAAGGTGTGCTTTGGCTCATTGGCTCTTTAGGACCTATGTACCACCTTCAACACAGTCTCTCATACTGTATTGATTGACCATTTGTCAGAAGTTGGCAGTCAAGAGTTCCTTAGGTTCTGAGATGAGACCAACTGTGAGTGCTTCAGAAAGCTTTAAAATTTGGGAGTTAGAAATTATTTGACTTCCATCACCTCTGAAGCATCAGCAGGAGCTCATGGTAAAGGTGTCTGATTTGAGAAGACTTTATTGGATACAGCTTTAGGCTTGTCTCACTGGAGGATTTTGCACTCCAGAAGGTCGAAATTTTGGCCTGGCAAAGCACAATAAGTATTAACCCAATGAGAGGATTTGACCAACATAACATTTGCATTTTCTCTCTCTGCGCTTTTCCTGCCAAAACCAATGGCTTCAGCAGAACCTCTATAATTAGCAATCAGACTTTGAGATAACTTAGCCACATGCAGTCTGCAGCCTTGCCCCACTGAAGGATTTTGAATTCTATTTCAGAAACTGAATCAGAAAGTACATTTTTGACCAAATGACCCTCTGAGGGTTTCCTTGCTGTGATGTAACTCTTTGACGATATTGCATTTTTGTAAATTTCTGTACTTTGAGGGCTGTTGTTTAACCCAAATAAAGTAATGTTGATTGATTGACTTTTAAAATGGTTCCTCTAAACACTTAACTGACTTTTCCTTAATTTGAGTCTGTCTACACAGGGTCATAACTACCAGAGATTGAGCCCTGGTTTATTTTTTGAACTTGTGTGCTGGACATAAGTGGTTTTGCACTTATTACTTTGGAAGTAATTTCATCGTCCCCAACTAATAAATAACTCCTTTTTTCACACACTTTATTTATTTCTTAGAGCCATTTAACTTATTTGTTTGAAATACTAAATGAATTGAGCTGTTTAATGTAAATACTGCTTTCCATTCCAACCCTTTTGAAATAAATTAAAATGTACAACTACGTTGTTAAAAGAAAAATAAACTATAAAGTTGCCCAAAAACTCCAATGATTCGTTCTTATCTGTTTTCCCGCAGATTATTTAAGTCTCTCCGTCATGCTTTGACTTGTGCCCGCAGGCTTCACATAATTTACGGCATCACATACATGCAAAGGCATTTGTACATATGCATGCAGATTCTAAATATTAGTAAAAACACTCACCATTGAATCAGAACGCCTTTTCTGCTAGAGTTGCCATTTGTGTACACATGTCACGTTTATCATTTTCACGGTTTTCAGTTTACATTTTAGATTGCACATTTCAAACACAGAGTGACACGTTAATAGAAAATGCGTTCCATAATGGAAAGCACTTTTCTAGTACTAAATGGAAAAAAGTTAATTGATATGAAAGCCTGAAGTATCCAATAATTGTAACATTTATCGAAAGTTAAATGCATTTTCAATAAACGAGTTGTTTAGACGAATAAATATATCAGCATTTAAAGTTGCTGCAGGTTATTTGAACACATGCGTGACTATTAAACAATGTGCATGCATGAGAAATAAAAACAAAATTAAAAGTAGCTTTCATTTAAAATCAAAAATATTTCATTGTGATATAATAAAGGTTATACTGCTGTAGCTATGCCCATTTTCGAAACATTCCAAATGCAATACTTGTGCGTTAGACATGCAAAATAATAACACAAATTACACGTGTAAAATGACTGTTCTTTTATTTCAGTCTTCGGAGTCGTTTACGTAGAATTAGCAGCAGAAATAGGATGTAAGTGAGGTATCAAGTTGTTTCAAGCATCAGGTTGTAATGGCAGAACAAAGACGAAGTAGAGAGAATGTGTAGGTTATAGAGTACATGCGTCCCTAATATGATCTCCAAGGCTGGGAAGGACACACACCTTTGTCCTTCCTAGACGGTTGGGCAAATATGTGCTCCATCATAACTTGATGAATATGCCCTGGCCCCCGTCTGCTTTGGGCCTGTGAGGCATCGTCTTGACCCAAGGTTACCAAAGGATAGTGAGGGTTGGAAGGCTTTGTGCCATCCTTCTACTGCATTGTTGGTTTTGGCTTCTTGACCTATGGTGCTGTCGTTGAAATTCCACCATGGTATTTGAAATCTGGGTTGGCATCTGTGTCAGAGTGGTGCATTCTGCTAATCCAAGTGTCTTCAAAATTGTCGATTAGGGGACTTTGTTTTTGTTCATTCAGTTAGTAAAATGGGCTTTCTATAAGTAGGTTCCAGTGGTTAGCTACCTCTGTTACAGAGAAGTACGTTAGTGCAATTAGTATTCTTTCTTTCAAGGGCAAACTGGCCCTTTGCTGCATATTCCACACTTAGGGGTCGATTATGATGTCAGTCAGAGAAGCTTCCGACTGACATCATTGCGGAATTGGGACTGACAAACCTCCGGTCCGCGGTCCCCACCGCCTAATTATGATGCGACCGCACATGGTGCTGTCGCATACTCACATTTCCCTATGGGAGCTTGTGCTACTGCCGTGTGCCAGCAGTAGCACAAGCTCCCATAGGGAAATCCGAGGTTGTGTTCATCCCAGCCCTCTCATCCCCTAACTAAAGGCTGCAAGGAGAAGGGGGCCCTGCTAGGGGCCCCAAAACGTGCTTTATGACATGCTCTCTATGTCAAAAAGCCCAGCATGGAAATGCTGTCGGAAACTGAGCATCATAAGCCGAACAGCGGAAATGCCGTCTATTGCGATTATGGACCGGTCTCCATTCATCATTCATGTTTGACAATGGCTCAGTCATAAATGATTATCTGCTACAGCAAAAATAATAATGTGTTTTTCAATATTTAGATTATCATGTAGGATGAAGTATTCATTATTATGTGTGATGGTTACGTGCTCAGCAGTGTGGATGCATTTGTATCTTCTAGGGGAAGCAAGAGTGTCACTGGTTGTTTTTATTTTAGTTTGTGCTAGTAAGTGTATTAGAGTGGGCATAGTTGGTAGCTGTCCTGTAATGTGCTCAGGCACTTTAGGAGTATATCTTTTAAAGTTTTAGTAGTTGACTCTTGGGAACTAGTGCTTGCCTCTTTCAAATCTTAAAGTATATGCCGTACTTCAATTTCACTGACATTTGGGGGGTGGTTATGCTCTCCTATGCTGATAAAAACATAATTTTTCATAGTAGTCCACACATAAAATGTGTTAGAGTAGTAATTTGAACATATACAATGAATATTCTTGGTGATTGTGCTTTCTTGGCTGTACGTGTAGCCCATGTGTGGGAGTAATTGCTTCACTGTCTGTAGGGTGATATATCTTCCACTTTTTGTCATTCTATATTGAATTATTTTATTAATATACCTAAATATATTGCAATTAGTTTACATTTGCATTGGTGGCATACATAAAATATTATAACAATTAGTTTGCTTTTCATGCTTACATAGCTATTGTTGATATTAATTCCAGTTCTTTTTTCCAGTGTTCTTTTGAAGGTCTTCTAATGTGGATCAGCTGCCTTATTTTTTGTTGGGGGAACAAGTTGCATTAGTTATATTTTAAATATTTATTTGTGGGTAGCTTGTGAGGTTTGAGAGTGTTTAGTTGTATTTTTTAAGATTTAATTGATATTTATAAGTGGTTTGTTTCTATTAACGTTTTAAATGCCGTTTTCCTGGTATTTCTTTATTGAATATGCTTGATAGGTTTGTAGGATGTTGATGGTTTTCTACATCCTCAACAGTACCTTATGTTTGGTATTAAAACAAAAAACAATGAGTTTGGTTAGTTATTGTTACTGTAATTTTTTTAAAAATAAGTTGCTTTCATCTATATTAAAGCAAATGCTGTGTAACTTGTAAATGTTAATTTACTTCTTTGATTTTCACTTGGCAACCTGGCAGACTGTCATTCTCTTGCAGCTTTAGTCTTTTTGGTGTGGTTAGTGTAGACGTTTTCTGCTCTTTTATATTTTGTTATGTATATTGATGTTTAAATATTTTCCTTTTGTTATTGGGTAGTTTGCTTTATGGTCATTTATTTTGTTTACATTTAATTTAGTTTGAATTTTGTTCAGGTATTACATTTTATGGAGGACAATAATTAGTGTTTCTGTCCTAATGCAAAATATATATTTCTGTTTATGTGTTATTGTTTATTTTTAATGTAATTTTTGTTATGGCTATGTTTTATATTACATGAAATGCTGAAACTATTTTTTGTTTGTTAATTTAATGTTTTAAAACGTATTTAAATTATTCAATTCAGAGTTTAATTGTATTTATTTAAATGAAAATAGAGCTGATATGTTATTTTCAAATATATGGCTTTATTTTATGCACTATCAGTGTACTTGATATTGTGTGTTTCGATATTTTTGACATTATATATATTTATTTATGCATTACAATATATTTGTTTACAATAATTACGGTTTTGCCTTTAGTAGATATAGATATTTTTATAGAACTTTTTATTGATTTTTAAGGTTCCCACCATAACCAATACACAGCTTATTCGCCTACAACCTTATAGGCCGGCAGCCAAAGAACTCAGATAATGAAATGCAGGGGTCTAAGAGACAATGAGGCCATACTATAACCCAAGAACAGGTCTAGATACAATCGCCCACTTGAACAGAATCCCCCGCCCCAAAAGCTCTATATCCAACCTGGTCAATACTTCAGATGAACAATAGCAGACAAGTGCGGGGGTACCAGCAAGTAATAGCAGATGCCAAAGGCGCCGCCCGCGCCCTAAGAGGGCGATATGCTCCTTTCGGTGCATGGCGCTAGGGCAGCCTCCTGGTGATATAGATATTTTTAACAGCAATATTCTGGTCATCGATATTTGTGTTGTTAAGTATGGGATGTTGATATTTTTATACACAATATTTTTTCTGATATTTTACTTTTTCAATATTTTTTTCACCAATATTATGTCATTGATACTTCCAGCAGTACTTCAGTGAGTAGTTAGCCCTGCTTAGGTGTGAAAGCTGCTCCCAGAGCAGAGACAATTACTTTGTTATGGTGAGGTGTATTCTCTTCCCCTCGCAAGAAGATCATTTGGGTTTATTCAGGAAGTAGTCATTTACTAACAAACATACATACACATGGAATTACAGCCCCAGATTGGATCGAACACACTCATTCAGATCTTCTAAAGAACTGACCCTTTAAGAGTCTACCATGCAGAAAAGTAGCCCTTGCATTATGTCTCGGGCCTGCAATACTTGACCCTATGCATGCAAACTTTCTTCTAGGATTGTCTTGTCACTTAAAACTCCTTGAGAATGTGTAAACCGCTCTTGTACCACATATAACTGACCCCTAAGGTAGGCTGTGGGTAGACCGTAGCACAGGGAGCAAGGGTGCTTAAAAGGTAAGATATGTACTCTGAAGTTTCAGTGAGCTGTATATACGGTTAGAGACCCATGTGCCCAATTATACACCCATCCTTCCACCCAGACTTCAATCTCACATACCTAAGTAGAAAAGCAAACAGACCTTAAAACACCCAGTGAGATAGTAACAGAAGCAGCTAAACATTTACTGACACAGACAGGCACAGCTCATATGTATCTAGTGCTAATGGAGGCAGTTGCACACACACTTAAAAAATCCAATAGTCACTAACACACCAAGGAGGCAATCAATGCAGCCCATTACAAACACATTTAGAGAACCATACATGTAACAAGGCAGTCATTTACCAGCAAACTTACATACACTTGCAATCACATCCCCAGATAGAGACTGAGGGGAATATGTATCAAACTCCCGTTTAGCGAATCCTAATTTGCGATATTTTGCGATTCGCAAATTGAGATTCGCTAAGCGGGATGTAAAAAATTAATCGCAAATATATTGCGATTTCTTAAAAATCGCAAAATATTCTCAGACACCCGTTTTGCGATTTCTTAATAGCGAAAATCGCAAATTAAGAAATCGCAAAAACAGGAATCTGCAATCCAGGTGCAGCTTGATGACATCACTAACAGGAAACTGGAGTGATTTCCTGCACCTGCTCACCTGAGCCACACCCAGAGGCTGCTTGGGGAGTGTGAGGAGGCATCCCAGGAGAGTGCAACCAGCAATGGATCCCACCAAACAACATGAGGGCAAGGATGCAGAGAAGAGGAAGAGAAAGCATAAGTTCTCAGAAAAGGATCAGGAGGTCCTCATTGAGGAGATGGTCTGCAGCCATGAGCTCCTCTTCGGTAAGAAGGCACTGCGTGTCCCAGAGGCGAGGAAGAGGAAACTTTGGCTTGATATACAAAATTAGGTGAATGCAGTGGGAGTCACCAATCGTACCATCGAACAGCTGCGCAAGCGGTGGTATGACATGCGCCAGAGGTCCAAGGAGAGGGTGGCAGCCAGACTGAAGGACGCAAATCAGACTGGAGGAGGACCATCCACTGCAGAGCAGCCAACCCCCCATGAGGAGCTTGTGGAGTCAACTCTCCTGCCTGAGAGCGTTGGTGGTGTGGCTGACATAGACAGCTCCGACCGTGCATCCAGCAGTCAAGGTAAGATGCATGCAAAATCAATCTGCACTCCTCCCCATCCCATGCACACTTCCCCAAATGCGCATAGTAAACTCCCAAAATGTCATTCCAGCCCAAGTCTTACAGCACACCCAGCAATGCATCATGGGACTCGTAGTATTATGTCTGACAGTGTGTACATGAGACAAAGGAAATTTAATGCAACATGTGGGTTGGGGATAAGTGAATGATACAGTGTCAGAGGTTAGCCAAAAGAAACTGTAGGATCTTTATTGATTGCCACATGCAGACAATAACACAAACTCATGTAGTCCCCTTTACATCCACAGCACATTCCAGGGCACAAGAACACAGCGCAGAGGGAGAGGAGCCTGCACACCCTGCGGACTCCAGTGACGAGACTGAGCAGCAGCCAATCCAGCGCAGGAAGTGCGCACATGTGCCCCCACTGCCTCCATTTGAGGACGAATTACCTGCCACAGGGAATGACAGCGACAGGAGAGAGGGGAGTCAGGGTGTGTCACACATGCCCATTCATGACACACAAAGGCCAAGGAGTAGACCACAGGACACACGCAGATCAAGGCCCAGGAGCAGCACTGCGACTGAAGCAGAAGGATCCGTGTTCTCAGGCCTGGAACAGAGCATGCTGCAGGAACAGCGCCTGCAAAGCAAAGCACTGAGATCAATAAATAGGCAGCTATGCCGCATACACAATGAGCAGAAGAACATGGGGGAGGGCTTCATGGCCATGGCAGAGTCGATCCGTGAGCTCTGTGACACTTTGAGGCAAAACCAAGCCGCCAATGACAGGGCTGGCCGACGTGCCAATGCACGCCTCCACAACTACACGAAGGCCGTGAACCGCCTCTGCACCACCACCAGCACCCTCACACGCAGAAGCGTAACTATGCAGGTCAAGATGGCGCACTGCTGCCAGGATATAGCCCGAGGACTTGCGCAGGTAACCACTGCTGTGGAGCAGCTGCAGACGGCCAATGCTGGTGGCAGCGCACTCATGGCCTCTGCCGAGAGTGAAGACACCTCAAGTCGGAGCAGCATCACTCCCACCTTGCCAGGGGAAAGACGATGCAGTGCCAGACAGGGCGCAGGACAAGGGAACACCATGGGGGGCACTCAGCCTGGACGTCACCGAAGGAGGTGAACATGTGCGGTGACACTTACTGCAACACGGGTGAATGAACCCTACAATGCTGTTTGCACAGTTACTTGTGCCTTACCTGCACTGTGTGCACAACATGTGCTGGGGACAGCTACTATTTCTTTAATGTGAAGTGTGAGTAAACACTTCACACATCATCAAGCTTTGTTGTCTCATTTCATCATTACTCACCTAGAAGTAGTTTTGTGTGATCTCTGTCCGTCTCTGGCGTCCAGCAGCTGCCCCAACTCCTGATGCAGGTCTGGCAGGGGGAGCAGGGCGCTCGTCATCCGATGTGTCTGTATCGGTCACATCAATTGTGGTGCCTTTCCTCATTGCCATGTTATGTAGCATTGCACAGCTTGCCACGATTTTACAGCAGGTCTCAGGGCTGTATTGCAGTGCGCCTCCACTTTTATGCAGGCACCTGAAGCGGCACTTCAGGATTCCAAAGGTACGCTCAATGACGCAGCGTGTAGATCTGTGTGCCCTGTTGTAGCTCCTCTCACTTGCATTTGCGGGATCCAGATATGGGGTCAGGATGAAGTCGTGCACTGCATAGGCACTGTCACCTGCATGGACAAACACAATAGGTAAGTCAATGTCCCCCCCCCCCTCAAGTGATGTAGTGGATGTATTAATGTGTGCCATGAATTTTCCTAGCAGGTACCCCTCCTCAAACTCTCCAGCACTCAGACGTCTGTGTATTCCACTGTGTCTGAGGATGAAAGAGTCATGTGTACTGCCGGGGTATTTGGGTACGATGTCTGTGATGATATACTTTGCGTTGCACACAATCTGTATATTGAGGGAATGGTAGCATTTCCGATTTTTCTAGACATATTCAGTTGCTGATGGGCGTGTGATGGCCACATGGGTCCCACATGGGTCCCATCGATGCAGCCAATGATGTGGGGGAAACGTGCAAACTGGTAGAAGTCCAGTTTTGTTTGCTGTAATGCCTGTTGGGTGGTGGGGAAGTATATGTGATGTGATAGCCTCTGTAGCATTGCATCTAGAAAGGCAACGAGAAAGCGCGAAAGTGCACTCTGTGACACCCCACCAACCTCCGCTATTACCCGTTGGAAACTCCCTGGCGCCAGGAGGTGCAAGGAGCACAAGACCTGCACATGTGTGGGAATTGTTTGTGTCCTGCGTGTAGGGTGTTCCAAGTAGGGTTTCAGCTCCTCAATCATGTCCATTATGGTCTGTGGGTGCAGCCTGTACTTGTCATAGATGTCCTCTTCAGTGTGCTGGAACAGAGTGATGCGCAGCCTGAATATATGTTCCTGTCTCATTCTCCTCTGTGCAAGAGCCCGAATACGCAGCCTCCTGGCTATCACGAACATTGCTGCCATTATGGGTGTGTCTGTTGCATTGTGGGGTGGTTTAAGTACCTTGCACCAGTTTACCACCTGCATGCAATTGGTGTTAATAGCGATTTCTTAATTTGCGAATTTCGTGAATTCGCAATTTGCGATGTTTTCATACATGTGTCAGCGAATTCTTATTTTGCGATATCCTTTTAGCGAATTTCGCTAGTTTGAGAAATCGCAATTTAAGAAATCGCAAGGAAAATCGCAAAAATCTTGTTTCGCAGCCTAAGAAATCGCTAATTTAGCGATTTCTATGTTTTCTCTAAAGATGTGTGTCATACATGTGGAATTACGAAAAATCAGTCGCAAACGCTGCTTTTTATGATTCGCAGCGTTTGCGACTAATTTTTGCTTTCATACATATGGGCCTGAGACACTCATTGAGATATCTGCTAAAGAACTGACACTTTCAAATCTACCATGCGGGCCTGCTTCAGTTGAGCTTGTGCATCCAGTTTTACTTATAGGGCTGTCTTGTCACTTAATACCCCTACACAAGTTGTAAATTGCTCTTGCACCACACATAAGTGACCTCTAAAGTAGGATGTAGCTAGGCATAGTGCAGTGAGCTTTGTGCTTAAAAGGTAAAACATGTACTCTGAAGTTTTGAGTGAGACCCATGTGCCCAACTTTACATGCACCCTGCCACCCAGACTTCAATCTGACATACCTAAGTAGAAAAGCAGGCAGACACTAAAGAACCCAGTGAGATCCCACAGAAGCACCTAAACATTCACTCACGCAATTGATATATAGATACCATTAATGGTGACAGCTGCACACAGACTTAAAAAACGCAATATTCACTAACACATCCAGGAGGCAATCCATGGAGCCTGTTATACACACATTTACAGAATCATAGATATCACAAATATATCCACTCACATACCAAGAAAGTTACATACACATAGAGTAATAGCTCCATATAGGAATTGAGACACTCATTCAAATATTTGCTAAATAAATTACACTTTGAAGTCTAACATGTAGAGAGGTAGGCCTTGCATCACGTCTTGGGCCTGCTACACTTGAACCTGTCTATGCAGTTCTTATCACTGCAAAGTAAGGGGGCCCCGGTACTAATGTGAACTTCACATAGACAGGGAAATACATAATGTAAATAATCTAGGGCAACTTCAAAACTATAAAATTCTCAGAACATATCAAAATAAAAAATAGTGACATTAGTAGTTAGAAAAATACAAAAGTAATTTATTCAAACTTCATAATCGTTGTAATAAATATAAAACACATGATACATCTAGTTTTTCAATACCCTGGTAAGGGGTAATTTGTTTGTCCTCTTTTGAATGTTGGTGATGTAGTCCTTATTTGGAACCTGTGTCTGTTGTACACATTTTAAATCTACAAGTCTGTATGCATGTTTGTGCTTCTTGATAATATGTGTCTATATGTAAGGCTCTTTTCATTATTAAAAGGATGTGAGTTTCTATCCATTTTTGTATAATTAGTAGACTAAATAGGGCAAATATACCACTTTGTACATAATAGTGACACTAGTGTATATATTTTTATTGTGATGTATATATTGTCATTACAGAGCACAACATTCGATGGTGGAACTCCTGATGAAGGCAGCTGTCTGCCGAAATGCGCGTAGAGATATATTGGAAACCACCTTAATAATCATGTGTTCATTTAAATGTTTCGCTATATCATTTGTGATCTAATTGTGATCCACACTATTTTTCAAATAGATCATGAATATCAAAATGAATAACAGAGTGTAGTATGAATGTGTGATGAATAAGTGTAGTTAGGATGTTGAACAAATGTCGGTCTCTGTATGACTAGATTTATCATGTGTTTCATATTTATTACAATGATTATCAAGTTTGAATTAACTACTTTTGTATTTTTCTAACTACTAGTGTCACTATTTTTTATTTTGATATGTTTTGAGAATTTTTATTGTTTTGAAGTTGTCCTAGATTATTTACGTTATGCAGTTCTTATCCCCATAACAGTGAAGATGTGCTAGTTCGTATGAGCATGCGTGGTTGGCTGAAAAAAAACCTTAGGTCTCACTCAAGGATCCAGGATTGGGGTGGCACCACCTGGCAGGCCAGACTCATACATGGCAGGGTCCAACTACAGATGCAGGTAAGATGAAAGTATTTTATGTCCCTGAGACTTCAAATCAGGAGGCAAGCCAGCAAGCCCTTGGAGTCACTCTGAGTTGAAGCAATGTTGGCCCATTCCTTCTCACCCAGACACAGGAACAGCAGGCAGGAGAGAAGCACAGTAAGGTAAGAGTCCAAAAAAGCAGCAGTACAGTAGAGTGGCTATCTTTCAGCAGCACATCAGTTCTTCTTCCTGGTCTTCATAGGTACAGAGGGTTCCTGGAATCATGGAGACAGAGGTCCAGTACTTGTACCCAGATGTTTCTTTGAAGTAGGGGAGACTTCAAAGAAGTCTTTAAAGTTCACAGAGGTCCATCCTTCCTGCCCTGGCTCATGGCTCACTACAATGGGTATGCAGCCCTTTATGTTGGTGGACAGGACACAACCTATTCTGATGTAAGTACGAGGATGTACCCAGCTCCTCACTCCAATCTCCTAGGGTGCCCCATCAAGTCACACATAGGCTCCCTTTGTGGGCTACTGTTCTAGAGGGAATACACAAAGCCACCCTGTCATCCAGCACAGACTGAATAGAGACAGACAGCAGGAAGCAAATGGCTAAAGAAAATGCCAATTTTCTAAGAGTGACATTTTCAGAATTGCAATTTAAAATCTGACTTCATCATAAGTTGTGATTTTAAATTGTGATTCCAGAAGCACCAGACTTGATCTTGTATAAAATACAAATAAGGTCATTTCAATGTTATCCTGTGAGAGAGATAGGCTTTGCAGTAGTGAAAAATGACTTTTGGAGTTTTTCAATACTAAGATTTGGAAAACTTAAAAGTACATTGCACCCTGCCCGGTGTGATATACAGGGCCTACCTTAGGGTTGCCTTATGTGCATCAAAAGGGAAGGTTTGGGCCATTGTTTTGCCAGGTCGACATACAGGTGTAAACTGTGCACACTGGCTGTACAGTGGCAGGCCTAAGACATGGTTAAAGGGCTACTAAAGTGGGTGGCACATTCATTGCTGCAAGCCCACTATTTGCATGTAATTTAAAAGCCCTGGGTACAAGGGGTACCACTTTACTAAGGACTTAAAGGTAAATTCACTATTGCAAATGGGGATAAACCAATACTGCCATGTTTAGGGGAGAGAGCACAAGCACTTTAGCATTGGTTAGTAGTAGTAAAGTGCACAGAGTCATGAAATCAGCAAGAAATGAGGTCTGAAAAGTGAAGGAGGTAGGCAAAAAGTTGGATGGAATACCACGCAAAGGCTGCTAGGTCAAACATGTACAACCATTCCTTTCTATGTGTCAAAAAACCTTGCCGTTGTGGATGGCCCCTCATATCTTAATGCCATCAAAATTGCTGCCATTCATGACCGTCAGACCTGGATTGGCCAACCTTCTGCATGTCCCATTTCACCAGCATGCGCTTTGCCAAAAAACATACTTTATACAACCCTGCCCCTCTAGCCAGAAATTTGGCCACATTATTCTTCCTGTAATTTAAAAGATGGTGAAGTGCACAAAGGAGGCAAACATTTGTATAAACTCTGAAACTTGAAGACAACGTGCTCTTTTCCACCATCATAAAAAACTATAAAGCCGTCTTTTGTTGAGCCAAAACTAATATCTAGGCAACCTTTACTGAGAATTTTCCCAATTTACCAAGAATGCTGATTAACCCTGAGCATCCCCATTCGCATACTCCATTCCTACTTGCAATGTGGCTGTCTCACAGGACTGATCTGAGTACTTACGTATATTTTTTATTTTTAAAAAATCTTAACTAGCGACACTGTGTACAGTGAAACTTTCGAACAGGGACACATTGTCTACCTCTTTGCTGTGGCCTACTGACTACCTTCTTTCTACGTCCAGTAAAAATCCCATACATATTTAATCTTCTGTTAAAACTTAAACTGATTAACTCAGTTATGTTATGTTAGACTGATTTATAAAGCACACGGCTGCCCCAGCAAAGGGGCGTTCCAGCACTGAAACCAGATGGGCGCAGCTAGTAGCAACTGAACAGCTTATAGCAGAGGGAAAAGGATTGTTTTAATAGCTTTACGGAAAGGCAGATACAACTTCATGCTGCGGATGGAAATAGGAAAGGAATTCCAGAGTTTAGAAGCCAACACCCGGAAGGAGCGGGCTCCAGCACAAGCTCTCCTCACCCTGGGGACAACCACAAGATTCTGTCCCATGGAGCGAAGTTGGTGAGAGGGGCTGTAGAAAGAGTGCAGGTTGGACAGAATGCATGGCAATGAAGAGTTGATAATTTAAAAGTAATGCAGAGGGCCTTAAATTCCACACGCTTGGCTACAGGCAGCCAGTGGAGGTGGCGTATTGCATTAGAGGTAGAACACCACCTTAGCAAGCCAAGGAGCGCTCGGGCCGCTGCGTTCTGGACCCTTTGCAGTCTGACAATCTCAGCCTGGTTAGCCCCAAGATAAAGAGAGGTGACATAGTCCAGTCCAGACAGAATCAAGGCCTGGATGAGAACCACTGATTGAGGGGTCAAAGAAGTCCAGCAGAGGTTTAAGCCCCCGCATTAGCCTGAAACACGTCCCAGCCACCTTCTTAGTTTGGGTTCTAAAGTCAAGGGCAGTGTCAAGCCAGACCTCTTGGTTTTATACCACTTGTTTAGGAGCGGTGCTGACCCCAGTGCAGTGGGCCACCAGTGCACACACCACAGCTCAGAGTCTCTCCCCACTAAAAGAACCTCGGACTTGTTAGCATTGAGTTGGAGACAGTTGGCAGTCATCCACCCCGAGACAGCCTCAAGATCGCTACGGAACTTACAAGCATCCCAAGTAGGTTCATCGGTGAGAGTGACTACCAACTGGGTGTCGTCTGCATACGTCACCACCGTGAGCCCTCAGTTAATAGCCACCGTCGCCAAAGGTTGCACATACAGGTTGAACAGGGTAGGGCTCAAAGCCGAGCCCTGAGGAACCCCCCTGCTTGATGGCATAAACTCTGGATGAAAAAGGAGGGGAGCTCAGCTGGAAGGTCCTCCTAGAAAGAAAGGAGGCAAACCAATCCAGGGCGGCATCCAAAATGCCCACCTCCTCCAAGCGCCTCAGCAAGATCTGGTGGGAGACTGTGTCGAACACGGCACTGAGATCAAGCAAAATCAGTGCCGACGTACGACCAGCATCTAAGGCCCATCTCAAATGTTCGGTGACAGCAAGGAAAGCAGATTCCGTGCTGTGACCAGAACGGAATCCATTCTGAGAAGGATCTAGTAGTTTATTTTCCTCCAGATGGTATTGACGTGAACCTCAGAAATTTTCGAGACCCAGGGCAGGAGGGAGATGGTGTGGAACCTCTCCAGTTTAGTAGCATCCAAGTTAGTTTTTTTTAGTAGGGGGACCACCTTAGCATGTTTCCAAGTACATGACACAGTCGCCATAGAAAGAGATAGATTGATCACATGGCACAATGGGGGGAGGAGCAAAGGTAGAAATCTCACTGCATAGGCCGGCTTCAGTGGGTCGGACAGGGAGCCGGACTTGACCTTCCTACATAGCACCGATAGTCTCTCCTGGGAGATGGCAGGGAGAGTGGTCAGAGTGTAGGAAGTAGGAGACTGGGCCATGGGATGGAAACGGATACATCCTGGGGGAAGGATTATAGATCTTCTCCACCTTCTCCACAAAGAAGGGTGCCAGGGCATCGCATTGATCATCGGATGACAACGGGGTGGCAGACAGGGCTGTAGATGATTTCAGCACTTTCAGTATCGAGAAGATACTTTTAGAAGGATTAGCGCTGCTCTTGATCTCCTCCGCATTATAAGTGGCCCGTTCCACCTGAATAGACCCATGGTATTGCTTTATTGCTACCCCAAATGGCTTTTTCAGGTTAGGGTCGTAGTTCCTTCTCCATGCTCTCTCTAACCTCTTACACTCCTTACGCATGGAAGCAAGCTTAGTATTGTACCAGGGACGGGACCCAGTGCTGTGGCTTTTTGACCATTTAACTGGAACAAGAGAATCCAGCGAATCAGAGATCCAGACAGACACTGATTTATCGGCCGGGTCACAGTCTGCTGGAAGACTAGGTAAAGTTGAAGAGAGCAGCTCTTGAAAATGCACAGCATCAATTTTATACCAAGGGCACCTAAGTATGGACTTATGGGGCAACCTGCTCACCGGTACCTCCCCAGAGGGTGTCATCGATTATGAGATAATGATCCGACCAATACAACGGGGAGGGAGGGTGAACCATCAGGAGGGCCAATTTGTTAAAGACAGGATCCAGCAAGTGGCCTGCAGAATGTGTAATAAAATAGCTGGCAGGCCTCAAGATCATCCAGAAAGTTACCCATGTCAACATCCAGAGGATTATCAAGATGCAAGTTCAGATTCCCCAAGATACTGAAGTTGGCAGCTCTCATGGCTAAATGCCCTTTAGTGTCAATGAGAGCCATTCTAAACTCTTTGGAGGGTCCAGGCGGGCAATAGAGCAATAGGCCTGACAAGGTGTAGTTAGCATTGAGGGAGATCTCAAAGCGCGCAGCTTCGCACCCTACAAGGGGCTCCCTCGCAAAGGAGCACAGGTAGGAAGATTTAAAAATAACTGCAATGCCACCCCCCTGGACCCTCTGTTGAGGATCTTGATGCTAAAGCCAGGTTATGCCACATTATCTTCAGACAACCATGTCTCTGTTATAAAAAGAGCGTCTGGAACTTCATCAAGCAACAAGTCATATACATCAGCATGATTTTTAACCAGGGAGTGGCAGTTCAAACTAAGCAATTTTACCCTGGGGCTGGAGCTAAGGACCAAATTATCCTGTTCATTTTATATTACTATTGCTTATCTCTCAATTTCTGAGAGCTACACAGACCATGATAAGAAGGAACAGTGGTAGCATTGTTAAAAAAAACTACAATGTTAACCCGAACAATATCCTGACCATATTGGACCAGCTAGCAGTCTGCCTGCAATTAAGCTTCTATGATCAGAAAAAAATCCCACTCATCCATACCATTAGATATTGGGTTACTAGTTGACTGGAGTGTGAGCCTTGGTCAAGCAGCAACCACTATCCTAGTCAGGGCAAGAGACAGACAAAGTCTAAAATAACCGGTGCTCAGCCTTTGGTAGCTAGGCACAGAGCAGACAAACTAAAATTAGAGGCAATGTGTAAAGTATTTTTGTAAATCTTCAAACTGTAAAAACGGTAAAAACACGACACAAAAAATAGATTTTAATAATAAAAACAAGAACACAATGACAAAAATTCAATCAGGGAAACCCGAGATATTACATTTAAAGTTTTAGAGTGAAAGAGCACCAAAAAGCACAAAGTACCAATATGTGGTCGCGCCAGACCTGCACAAAGTCACAAGTTCAGGCCAACCGGGATAGAGCATGGGCCAGCTTCAGGCACCAGGTTAGGTCCTCTGAACGAAGAACCTTAATACCTGGTTGAAGAGTGTTGCGTGGATCCAAGGAGAAGTAGCATTGCACAGTCGAGGAAATGCATTTGTTCCAGGATGCAGCAAGTCTGTGGTGCGAGGTCCTGTTGCATTGATGTTGTGGATCCCATTGACAGGGCTTGCAATGCAAAAACCAGACATTGGGGATGTGGTACGCAGTTGTCGATGCATCAGTTCTGAAGAGCAGTGAGGCTACAATGCGGTGGCAGGTACAGTTGTCAAGCTGTCAAGGACAAAGATGCAAGGACCTGGGTCGGCGATGTGCCATGCCAGTGGTGATGCATCAGTTTAGAAGACTGTGAGGGGGATGCTGACCTTTTGCACCAAACCCAATCAACACAACAGTGGCTATGAGTTGGTTCTGCTCGAGGTTGTGGCCCTCAGCCAAGATGCAGCGGATTGGCTGGAGGATGCGCTGCTCAGCAGATAAGATGTGTCAGTTCCACTGATAAGCACCTTAGGCCCACTTCCAAGGGTCCAAGACCTGGGTGGCACCACATGGCAGGGTAGACTCACAGCTGGTCCAGATGCATGGGAATGGAAGCATTATCTGCCCCTGAGGCTCAAATTCAGGAAGCCAGCAAGTAGTGTAGAAAAGTGCCTCTTTTTCCATGGTTAGCCCCCACTTTTTGCCTCATGCCTGATGTCATTTTGACTGTAAGTGAACTGGGTTCCTGCTAACCAGGTTCTCAGTGTCACGGTCTGTTTTCCAAACACTGTACCATTATTGGCATCACTTCAGCTACCCCAGTAAGTCCCTATTAAGTGGTACCCCTGTGTCATCCTGAACCTGTAAGGACTCTAAGAACCCCAGAGCATCTCCAGCCTTTGATAATTTGCCAAGAAGCTCCCTTGAAGTGAAGGTATAACTCCCCTGTACTCCGGAGGCACTGATACTGTGAAGTTTGGTTGGTTGACTTGTTGCACCCTGGCAACCTTAGCGCAGCACTGAAACAAGAAAAGGTACAACAGCTCCGGAGGGTTAGTTCAGTCTCCTCACCAAGTTTGGAGACACCAGGACCGACCGAATTTGCAGATTACCAAAACCTGGAGAACTAGACACCCAACAGCAAACACCAAAAAGAAGAGTCCACTCTGGACTCCCAAAGCACCAGAAGCAAATGTCAATGGGCATCGAAACATCTGAGACTCACTTCCTGAGTGGCCCAGCTGTCCCCAGATTGCCTCTCCAAGTTGCTGCTCCTGACGGCAAAGACCTTGACATGTACAATGCCAGGCTGACCTGTTTGCTCTGCACCCGGCCCCACTGGCCCCAGCACTGATCAACGAGCTGTGGTCCCTAAGCCCTTGTGACATTTTCCCTCGTAGGAGCCCCATGCGACTTACCTGTAAGTCCTCCAGTGCAGTGTACTTTCAAGTGGACCCATCACCTATGCAGACCAGCTTCCAAGACCCTCAGCACTCGCCTCACGGCCGATCCGGTATGCTCCCAAACTTCTCCTGCTGGAACTTGGACCTGGTCACGACATTGACCTTAAACAAAAAGATGAACTCCGTTAAAGGATTGCCTGATTTTATCTGCATTTTTCTGTTTTTTCTCCATTGTTTCCTATGGTGTCTAATTGTGCACAAAGGCGATATATTTTCCAAACTTTTCAAAATCATAACTGTAAAATTACTTAAATAAGAACTGTGTTCTCGGTCCTAAAAATGACATAAAAATCTATATTATCTTATAAACTGTTCTCAGAGTTACTCGAGTGTGTGTCTCATTTATTGCCTCTGTGGAGTACAATAAATGCTTATCACTACCCTCTGAAAATCCTAACTACTTGCCCACACTACCATAAAAAGAGCATCTGAATGATCTGCTTTTACTCTTTCATACCATTTGGGGATTCTCTGAACTCTCTGCACAGTGTACTTCTTTTTAGTACACTATATAATGAGCCAGCTTACCACAACTAGCCATTAGAGTTACTCTGGGTTCAAGTGATGCAGGTCCCGTCCTTCTCACCCAGGCAAGGAGGACAGCAGGTCAGCCCAACAGAGCAGCAGTTCTTCCATAGCAGCAGTCCAGCAGAGTGGCAGTCATTCAGCAGCACAGCCGTCCTTCTTCCTGGCAGAGTATCCACAGGTTCAGAAGTGTACTGAATTAGTGGTATCTGAGGTACATTACTTAAAGCCAGATGCGCCTTTGAAGTGAAGGCACGCTTCTTTTAAAGTGCACATATGCCCTGCTCTGCCAGCCCTGGCTCCAGACCAACAATGTAGATTAGGCAGTCCTTTGTGTGGGAACAGAACATAGCCTATTCAGGTATAAGTGATGCTGGGTTCAGATCCTTCCTCCCTATCCTGTCAGGATAGTCCACATAGTCACATCTAGGCTCTCATTGTCTGTGGCTGTCTAGGTGGAATACACAAAGCCCAACTGACAACTACACCCAGTCATGTGACAAGAGACAGGCTGCAAGCACCAAATGGCTAAAATAAGAGAGATTAGAACTTTCTAAAAGGGGCTTTTTCAGAATTGTACTTTAAAATCTGACGTCAAATAAGGATTCCAGAGACACCAAGCATAAACTAGTTATAGCTTCACCTTTGGAAATTCGGCTTATAAAATCTAAAAAGGTAATCCCAAAACTATCATGTGGGAAATACAGGCTTGCAGTAGTGAAAATTATTTTGATAGTTCTTCAGTACCAGAACATACAAAACTTAAAAGTACATGTCCTACTTTTTAAATTCATTGCACCCTGCCCTCTGGGCTGTTAATGGCCTACCCTAGGAAATACTTTTATGCAGCAGAAGATTTACATAAGTTGTACCTTGTGATGTAAACCATAGATTCCAAGGTGCATATGTGAAACAGAGGAGGAGTATGGGTAGACTGAGGTGCACTTATGTTTAAGGATTCATTTTTATCCATGACCATCCAAAGCTGAGAGACTGTGCAAATGAACTGACATGCATTACCTGTTACCAAATGGTCCTTTAAAGAATTGATTAATCTTGGACAATATATTTAGCAATTGTTTCCCATTTGCAAAGGGTTGGGGGTGATGCAGAGCTCCACTGTGCCTATCATCAATCAGTATTGGGTGCAGGGGAAATGTGGCAAAAGAGGAAGTGTTAAGAGAACAAAATGCAAATAAACTGATTGTGCATCTGCTGTATTGAATTCATGCTCTTCCATTCACTTTGCTGCCAATAAAATGTACCCTGGTTGAATCATTAAAACAAGACCCCATTACCTTCACAGTGGGAAGGAATCAAAGGTTAAGAGGTTCTCTCCAGAAGTAACTGGATGTAAAGGGATCCATTTTATCTGGGAAATTAGCTTACTTGTATCTGTCCTGATGCTGGTATGGAATCTGTTACCTATCCTTTGTTATACCTTGGAGGTTCCATGTTCAACATTTACCTGAAGTGAGACCTGGAGCAAACAAAGAAGTGATGAGGAGCAGGAGAATGACCAAATAGGTTAATAACATGCTAAGTGGCCTAGGGCTACTACTACCACCACTAGGTATGCCACATAATAATTATATGATAACTCAGTTGGCCAAGTTGGCCAAGATTATGAAGGACATGTCGGAATACCACAGCTGCCCTAGGAAAATCTGGTGATATTCCTGCAAAGAGCGCAGTAGTTACACAGAACTGTATGACATTATATATTTGCTCATTAAGGAAGGTTGACTGTGCCTGGTGGTGGGCCAAAAGTGTGGTTCCTACATACTGTGCAGCAGTGTCACCATTAGACACACAATTATTAAGATCCATCAGCTAAGTTAGGAAGCATGGAATATGAAAGATTTTTGATTATGGGATTCCCTGGCTGTCTGGTTAAAAAGATGGGGGACATAGATATTGGAAGCAATATTGGTGGGACTGTGTATCTTAGTGCTTCTTTGTGTAATGATAAGAGTTGAACCCCCTTGCACTTCAACTAAAATGCATGAAATGTGTAGGCCTATGAGACTTAGAGTAGAGTTTCCAATTGAGCAGGAAACAAGGAAAATGATGGCCAATGAGTTTGATTAAATTACCCTATTGAGTGGAAGAAAAGGGGGATGTGGAATCCCTTTTGATTCAGGTCAAATATTGCGACACTCACTGGGAGCAAGTCTGCTGAACATGCATAGGACTGTTGGCCTTAAAGGGAACTTGAACTGCCTGTAACTCTGCTGTAACCATACTGTCTTGAGAAATGCTCTCAGAAGTGAGCACCTCAAACACTTGCCAATTTCAATAATCAATGATCATTTATAGGCAAAGATTTCTTTCTGATTAATGATTAGTTAAATTATTGGAAAACACTTAAGCCCTGATTATGACTTTTCAGTGTGGCGATGCAAATCACCACGCCACCTCTCCACCGAACATCGCCTCGCCCGCCAATTTACAACTTTCAAGTAGTCTATCAGGCAGGCGGCATGGTGGGCCCATGGCAGTGCCTCTTTTAAAGGCAGCGGTTCCATTAAAAAAAACACCACAATGGGACCACACTACAAGTATTCCGCTCCGCATGGACTCAAAAGTCCATGTGATGCAGGAATCTATATGCATGCACACGGGGGGCACATGTTATTCCCCCCGTGTGCGTATCCACATGTGGTTGATGCAGAGGGTGCCCAGTTGGGCCCCCCTGGTTTCCTCTCCTCCAAGGTTTACATGAAGGAAGAAAAAAGGCTTAAATTTGGCAGAGGCTCCCTGGACCCCTTCCCCTTTGCAAATTGGTTACCATCTCTTTTGAGAAGTCAGGACCTGACCAAAATTTAGTTGCAACTATTTATACATAGCATTAAACATGTCCCATTCAAATTGCAATAGATTATGCATTTTTTTAAACCAGTTTAAATTGCAGTCCTTGCCACTGCTAAATGTCTTTCTACATCTGCCCACAATCCCACGCGATACTTCAGAACTTGCACTGTCATTAAAATGTTATCCCTAGATTTAAACAAGCAAAGGTTCTCTGTCCAAACAGTCTTAATTGGCAACAGTATTACAGTCCAAATTTACTCTTGCATCAACTTGACAAGCTTTAGATGTGTGCTCGTAGGACCACGTATTCTAAATGCAAAGAATAGGTCATTAGTACCAAAAACACTCTCCTGGTATGACTGTGTTATGCAAGTGTGCTACATATGCTAGTGAGTCCGTCAGTGTGCATAGGCATTTTAATTCATAAGTTAGGCATTTTAATTCATTAATTATAATTAACAAGCATGCGATAATTAAAGTATTGTAAACAGACATATCATTAAGGAGCCATGTGGTATCTTTTAACAGTAACAATATTGAATTTAACAATATTGGGAAAGGGGAAAGGCACCTTACTGTGACAAAGATCCACTGGCAACCACTTGCCTTCAGTCTTTGGAAAATTTAAATGAGTGGTGGGACTCCATTCATTTGACAGAAAAATCAGTTTTCCTATAGGCTCAGTGACACTCTCACAATATTTGACAAACTTAAGCCCATGTTTGTAGTACCTCTGTGCTATGGACACCTCCCTATTAGATTGGTAGCATTGTTCTTGTATCCCATATTTTAGACTCTCAGGTGACTGGTAACAGTTATTCACGTCATATGTTATCTCTCATCCAGGATGTCATAAGAAAATTGGTTTTTACTTGAGAAGGATGTGAGTCTTATCCTACCAAAAAACCCAACATCTTGTCAGATCCAGCAAATAAATAAACCTGGACCATTGCACATATCAAACAGGCTTAAATTAAGGAAATTAGTTCAGCACAAAAGTAAAATCTCAACACAATAAAATCCCACAAACAATTTCCAAACATAAAGAAAATTGAATTGGAAAAAAGCACAAATAAATCAATATTTATAGGAATCAGTATTTTAAATAAATTAAAATGCAAAAGGGGGAGCCAGAGATATGGTACGAAAAGAGCAAAGAAAAAATTTCAAGGGTCTTGGAAGTCAAAACTATTCTATGTTCCCCTTGATTTCTTCTAGAGCTCCCCTTGATTTCTTCTAGAGCTCTAAGTGCCCCAGGGACAGCACTTAGACCAGGACTCACTCCAGCAGAAGTTATCAGCAGAGTCCAATCCAGGTCTAACTGTTGCTGAATAATTGGCTGCTTCAGGAAAAAAGCCTTGTGCAGCTTATTTTTCCTGTAGCAGCACAGGAGGGCAGCCAACTGATTCTTTGAGTTCACTTCCCAGTCCCAGATAAATATGGGAGCAGGTCCAGCCCTTTGGGTCTTGACATGGGACATAGACAGCAGTTCCAGTCCTCTTTTCTTCTTCCACAGGTCAAGAAAGTGTTGCAAGGAGCTGGGCTCACAGGTGCAGTTTTTGTAGAAAACACCAGCCAGGAGGTGGAGGTAACCCAAGGCACTTCCTAACCAATAGGGAAAAAGTTCCCGGGGGAAACTCCTCCCTGTTTTCCTTATTGCAAACTATCCTACAGTGTTTTATTCTTAGTGAAACCCAAAATGGCAGAGCCTTTCTGCTCCTAGAGGAGGCATGTGGCCCACCCTGGAAAGTGTCTAGTGAAATGACACACTCAAATGCACCAAACTGTTTATAGTATGTGCTTTCCCTCCTACAGGGATGGTGCCAGAATGGTTACACTATGCTCTGAAATCAAAAGGTCTCTCAAAAAGAAATGCTTTATTTAAAATCAGCCACAGTCATGTTAGTCTTCCCACCTCAACAAGTCACCATCCCTTTGATGGCAGCAAATTCTAGTGGGAGGCAAATTCTGATGTACCTCAGTATTATACATGAGGCTCGGTCGAATTGTGACCTACCAGGAATCAGTATTTTGTGAACCGAGCTATTAGTAAATAGTGCAGTTTGCAAAATACCACACTGGTCACAAAAAATACTGGTTGCAAATTGCAGCCAATATTTTTCAAACAGAGCTTTGAAAATCTGTCCCCAAGATGGCCCTTGGAGGAGTTCTGAGATCTATTAGCAATCACAACTAGGAGGGGACTACTTCTATTTTGGAGATTCAGTAGAATGCAGCTACAATTGTAGTTAAATAACATTGATGAGATACCTACTTTGACTTGGGGTGGTATCGGGTTTTCAAAGTTGAATGTTTGCCTGAGGGATAGTTTCCTCTTTGGAAAATATTATTGACAGTCTGGGGGGGTGCGTGGTAAATATTGGTCCAAGAGACCACTGCATACTCCCCCAAAAAACTTTTTATCAAAAGAACACCAGTCCATTTAAGGAAAATTGCGTTTTTTAGAACCAAAGACTTACATTTGTAAATCATTCTATCTTCTTATAGATCATTACTCAAAACTAAGAAACTGAGAAGGTAACTGTCCAATCTACTTAAATAATATTAATTAGGTTGGTCTCAAAAGGCAAATGTAAGAAACCTGGTTATTGGCTGACAGGGTTGGAAGCCCCACTCCAGGAACAACCTCAATCCTTCCAGGGTGACCCACAAATATCGCTAAAGTAGCCTGTGCCTATCCCTAGGAGACGATGTGTAAACGATTTTTGCAGTATACAATGAGTGATAAAGTAAAAGCACAACAGAACCAAAATCTTAAAACAATATATAGAAATAGAGTAACTTTTAATAAATAAAATGGTAATGAATCATCAAAAATCAAATGAGTACATGAAGGTGCCGATTCCGATCCTGGAATACCCGGGTACGAATGGTCGTACGGAGCGTATTCTCCGTCCGACTCGTACCCGGGAAAACCACCTTACAAACCCGCAAGTACGATTAGTACAGAAATACCATTTCCGTACGAGTCGTACAAAACACCGACCGGCAAAAAAATACCCACAATTCCGATCCGGGACATCGCTTACGTGACGTCCGGACGGAGTCAGGCAGCGTTTTACGGACCAGCAAGTAGGATCCGTGCCCACGTCACTCCGCACCGCTCATTTTTTACGGCAGCCAAAAACTCCCGGGAAATTGAGGACGACGCGAAGAAGGAGCACCGGTACGCGACGGACAGCCATGGACCCCATCCTACGTGTCATCCCGGCCCTCCTAGCCTACGACCTGGTGCACAGAAACCGCCGCAGACGCCGCAGAAGGTCAGAACAACACCCAGGGCCAAAGGGGGGGGGGGGCGAGGGGCAGGAAACATAACCCCCACCCAATGTAAAACATATATATCCTTCACATAAATTACCTCCATGGTCTGGTCAGGGTGCGGGTTCACCAATCCCACGTACCGCCACAACGGAAGTGGACGTTGACGCGCGTCACCATTGAAATGGTGGTACGGCCCGTACCCATGCCCCCCAGAGCGTGGGTACGGTCCGTACCACCATTGTAGTGGTGACGTAGGGGTACGCGTGGTACGGACCGTACCCGCGCTCTGAGGGCATGGGTATGGGCCGTACCACGACTACCCCTACGTCACCCCTACAACGGTGTTACGGCCCGTACCCACGCCCTCAGAGCATGGGTACGGGCCGTACCCCTACGTCACCCCAACAATGGTGGTACGGCCCATACCCACGCCCTCAGAGCGTGGGTGCGGCCCGTACCACCATAGTTGGGGTGACGTAGGGGTACGCGTGGTACGACCCGTAACCACGCCCTCAGAGCATGGGTATGGGCCGTACCCCTGCATCACCACAACTATGGTGGTATGGCCCGTACACATGCTCTGAGGGCGTGGGTACGGGCCGTACCCCTACATCACCCCAACAAAAGTGGTACGGGCTGTACACACGCCCTCAGAGCGTGGGTATGGCCAGTACCACCATAGTTGTGGTGATGTAGGGGTGCGGACCGTACACACGCTCTCAGAGCGTGGTTACAGACCGCATCTCGCGTACCCCTAGGGCACCAGTACATCAGTGATACAAGGCGTACACACACCACGAATGTTGTCATAGGGCCTGGTGCAGCATCTAACCAGTATATTGGGGGATGTGTATGCCCAGGAGAGCAGTGTACTGCACCAAGGGTGCAGGCGGGTAGGTGGGTGTCTGCCTAGGATTCACATCAGTGGACAGAGACATGTGAGGGGTGGGTGCAGAGGAATACCTGCAGTGGACAGAGACATATGAGGGGTGGGTGCCTATCACTCCCAGCAGTGCCCAGACATATGAGGGGTGGGTGCCTATCACTCCCAGCAGTGCCCAGATATATGAGGGGTGGGTGCCTATCACTCCCATCAGTGGACAGAGACATGGGTGTGGGTGTAGAGGAATACCAGCAGTGGACAGAGACATGGGGGTGTGTAAATAATCCTCAGATGACCACAACTCCATGGGTTTATGAACGCATCCACAATGTGCGACTATGTTGAGAGTGCCATTACAACACATCACTGACAGCAGTGTCCCACTCCCATGAGGGTGTATGTCCTTCCCCCACTGCATGACACACCACATGTGTGTGTGATGATAAATGACACATGCATACCCACCCCTGGCGGGTGCAGCACGATACACACACTGAGATCATGCCACAAGACTGTATAGTCATGTTAAAGCCTACTAAACTAAGAGAGCCAAAGGGAACACACACTGTCACGCACATTCCAGGACTGATAGGAATGTACAGGTGCTGGGACAGCCACCAAGTTGTTGTCTCCCATGGAAGGAATAGGGTGGAGTTCCCACAGATACAATGCCCACAATTTTGAGTCAGGTGCCCAAATACCCTGCAGAACAAGTAACATATGTGTGCTATGCTGGGAGTACACACATGCATAGTGCGTAAAAGAGACAATTTCTACATGAAGGCATGGCAACATACTCTATACACAAGTACAGTGACTACCAAGGATGGCACAGACGATGCAGGCGGAGACATTGCTGAGCAGGCATGGCCATAGTTGAAGAGATCCGTCACCCACAAAGAAAATGTAGACACAGGTCAGCACAACAATTGTGCAACTCCCTGCAGGGAAGATGTCAGGTGCCACAGAGGAAGGAACACTCCTTGGGACAATGTCTCCAAACACAAAGAGCATACATGACCAAAGATTCTTTTCAGAGAACTTGTGATGGCACGCAGATACCAGGGTCCACCCCATGAGCAGCAGACTACAACATTTCCCAGACACCTAACACGTGATCACCACCCCAACTCATGGAGCATCAGCACCAACATCAATACCTGAAACCAATCGTGGTCAAAGGAAAAACAAAATGCTTTATTCAGCATTAAATCAAAAGGTATAAAAGGACAATATTTACAAAGGCCATAGGCCAGTCCAGATGCGAAGTCCTGGGGGGGGACACATGTCCACGCGTCTCCCCGAGCTTGACTGCACATACTAAACCTCTGGTTCAGCGACTGTGGGGGGACATCATGTGGGGAAGGACCAGGCACCACAGGGACAGGAGGGGGAAGGGTAGGTGTTGTGGGTGCAGGGACGGACGACTCCACCACAGGGGGTGGGGCTGCGCCAAAGGTGGAGGTTAGCATGGCGCTACACACGTCCGCAAGCTCGGCCAGCGTCTCCCCTGCACCCGAAGGAACCACAGGCCCCAAGGAGGGGGGGGTCGGAGGAATGGGTTGCAGCGCTAATGGGGGAGGTGGTGGACAGGGGGGGACTCAACTCCCCTACCCGTGGAGTGCCTTGCCCGTTTGCCTGATGGTGAACCAGTGGGGCTGAGACCCAGGATAGCCAAGTATGTCTCCTTCTCAGACTGTGTGGCAGGGGAGCCGTGGGGAGTGACATTGGAGGTACTGGGGAGTGAGGCATGCAGACTTGGACTGTGGCTGCGTGTCTGCCTGTGTGCCCTAGACCCAGTGGGTGAGCCTTCTTCCCCCTGAGTGTGCGTGACAGGAGGTGTGCGCTTGCCCTTCCCTGTTGGTGTGCTGCCTGTGTCTGGTGGGGTGCGTGGCTGGGAATGTCTGTGTGTGCTTGGGACAGGCATGGGAGTGGGAAGTGTGGATGGTGCAGGGGTAGGGGGGGACGATGCGCTGCAGAAGACTCACTGCTGCCGTCAGTGACGAGTCCATGGACCTCAGCAACATCCGTTGGTCAGACATCGCTGATGACATGCCCTCCATGTACGACACCATCTGTGTCAGCAGTCTGGTGTGGCCATGGAGGACAGTCAGGATCGATGTCTGCCCAACCTGCAACTGCCGCTGAATGTCCACAGACTCGGCAGTGAGGGCAGCAGGGGAGACAGGGGCAGGGGGTGCGGTGCCTTGCACGAAGGAGACACGTTGTTGCCCTACATAGACAGAAGGGACCCGAGCAAGTGGGAGGGCGGTGATGGGAATGGAGGGGGCGGTGACAGTTGTAGTGCTGCTGCCAGCTGTTGGAGCAGCCTCCGCCCCCTGAGGGAGCTCAGTCCCGGACCCATCAGCATCGTAGTCGTATTGGTACTAGACAGGTCCTCCGCCTGACTCCCCTCGCCCTCTGTGCCACTTGATTCCGCCGACTCCCCAGCAGTGGTGGCACCGGTGCTCGATCCCTCCTCCTGGTCCGTGCAGGTGTCTCCCTCAGTGTCCCCCGATGATGCTGTGTGCAAGGTGAAGAGACATGAAATAATCAGCCACCTGTGTACATCTGACACATGAGTCCAAACAAAATCGGTCACAGTGCATGTCAGGAAATGCATCATGAGTAACATCTAGAATACTCCGCACATATGTAAGCCATGCACTCCCCAGTTGGTTCACCCACCATGCCCCCTGAAAAAATGAACATCGGGACACAACAGCAAATAACTCGATATCCAATTATACTGAGAAGCTAGTGTCTGTGAACAGTGGAGCACAGCCAGACTATGAAGGCATGCCACCTCTTGTTCACTGTGAAAGAAACAGTATTGGTGCACCCAAGGCCAAATAACAGACGCCAATGCTGAAGGTGTCCCCACACTCAGAGACCAGTGACTACTTTGTAAATCCTAAAGAAATACATTGTGATCCCTGGGGAATCACAACACTTTACACAATCGACATGTTTGGAATGTGTGAAAGTGCCACTTTTGAAACAGAACACACATGTGCCTGGATAACAGAAGTCACACAAGGCGGTGCACAAAAAACTGCTTTTACACCGTCATTGTATGAGCTGCCAGCCTAATGCAAACAAGCCACTGTTAAGAAGAAATGTGGTATCAGGAAGTACATATACATGGTACCACAGTGGTCTGGATGACTTGACACCCGTAAGTTGGTATCAGCAACAACCGATGTATAACCCTAATGCAACCACACTGTGGGAACATGTATATGTATAATCTCTAATCAATTTTATTACTGAACTGTGCCTTTGTTTTAAATGTGCCGGCTTGTCCCCTAAAAGTGTAATGGTGGTTTCTTGTGCACTTACTTGGGAGACATCTGTCATGCAGGCACATTATTGTCCTTCACAACAAAAAATCAAAGTCAAGCATATAAACTATTGGGACATGTTGACAAGTGTAGTCAGTGCCAAGGTACAAGACATCTTGACTAACAACTTGAATCATGCCACCTGTCACATGGCCATCCGTACCATGATGACACAGTTGGCAACACATCTGACCCACTACCTGTCATGTGGAGTGGCACACATGTCCTGACACAGGACAATGCATTAGCTAATGGCCCTGCAATTGTGTCGGAATAAGGAGCACCTGCACTGAGGAGACACCCTCATGGGAACCAAGAATGTCCACACAGATGTCAGTACACACAGACCAAACTACGTAGCATCTGGAGCACACACCGGTGCCAAAAATGGATGAGCAGAAAACATGTCTTTTAACTTTTGCCACATGCTGCAATGCACAAATATTACACCCTGCACAACATGCCCGGGTCACTGCACGCTGAGTGTCTGTCCAGACAATTATCACACACAGGTCAGACCTGGCAAGGAGACATAAGGTTTGGACATGTAGGCCTTGCCTGCACAAACCCCCCCTACCTGAGACAATGTGATTGAGACAGAACTAGTAGTTACACCTCTTAATCTGGGATTATAAAATGTGCATCCAGAACTCCTAAATGTACTCAACATCACCTTGTGAGGCTGACCACACATATTTGTGACAAACAACCATCAACAGATAGTTGTAAATAGACACACAGGCACTGGCCAGTGTGAGGATGCACAAGCCTAATGGGGTCACCATGGACAGTGGACACATGTAGCACACTTTACGGAAATACAAATGAGGTCATGGAACAATGCCACAGAGGCCAACCTATGCTGAACACACAGTGAATGGGCACAGTGTTTGATGCCACACATGATTCCTAGGAAAAGGTGTCTCAGGGGACTGTAGTGGGCACACTGCTCCATGGTCCTGGAATGATCTGACTGTAACAGGAGCAACAGTTCCGGCACTATGCATATCTCCCACTCATGCACATCATGTCTGAGGCCACTACATCGGTCATGCATGCTGCAAGTCTGTTTATTTGAAACCTCACACTCCTATGTTGAGACTCAGGACAGTGCCAACAATTATGAACCCCCAAATGAGTGAACAGGACAGGGCACAGGCAAGGTACCAACACATGTCACAGACCACCCCCACCCATGATGCTGAAAGCAGTGTGCACCTTGATTAACTTGCAGCCTAGATGACCATGTGCAATAGTGATTACACACAGACCAGGGAACACATGTCAAGGAGGGGAAGGGAGGAAGAACAGCACCGGTTGACTTGGGGGAACAGGATTTGCACTGCACATATAAACCCTGGCAGTGTATCCAGGCGACTGAGCACTTCCAAAAGCTGGTGACACAGAACAAACACACATGTACCTACCCCCTTCCTGCTGCTGTCTCTCCTGTAACCGCCTATTCATCTCAGGGAAGACCACCGCCAGGACACGCTTCATTTGGTGTGTCAGGCACCGGCGCCCGCCGTGGGGGCGTGGTGGTGAGTCCCCCAGCAGGACCTGGGCGATCCTCCTGGTCCAGCACCGGATGTCCTGCCAGCGTTTCCTCACTTGGGGCAGGCGCCGACTGCAACCCTCCACCGTATTCACGACCCTGAAGGCCCTCTTCCAAATTCTCCCCTTCTCGTAGGTGGTTAACTGTGAGGATGACAAAGTGAGACTACATCACTACACCTGCTCCATGTCACAGAGACACACATTTTAACATCTTTGATTTGTTGAACAGGGCATAGCAAGCTGCCAACTAATAGCACCTTTGTCATAGGGACATTCACCTCTGTGTAAGCGCCAATGCACTACATGGCATTGAAAGTACACAGGTGGCATGAGGGGTTCGACACACTCCCTGATCATGGCACACACTGTGCATCACAAGCAACACAAGGCTGATGGACAGCACCTCCAAGCAGTCACATGCCCCAGGCCACTGACGCAACCTCAGCAGAGTACACAGACACACACAGGCACAGATCATTCACCTGCCATTGGCAACAGCGGATACAAACCTCACTCTGCACATGTGCCACTTGCCTGGGGGGTGTCACAGGCGTTGGGCTAGACCAGCAAGTCAGACACACAGCACAGCTTACTTCTCACATCAAATGGGTAGAGCAATTGCCTCCTCCATGTAGCTGTGGTGCAACACTCCACATAGACACTCACCCACATGACAAGGAACATTCACACACATCAATGTTCAGGGGGCGTACACATTATTTGGACACTCTCACCACAGCTCCACTCAACTCACACACATCTGTGGGTACAGTCACCTGTCACACCGGGGGGACCACTGATTCACCTCAGGACTATAGAACAAGAATGCCCAAGAGGATTATCCATGCTGAATGTGCCATGCACCATGCAGTGAATGTCACAGTAAGCACA
The DNA here is from genome assembly GCF_964204655.1 of Triturus cristatus. NCBI lineage: Eukaryota > Metazoa > Chordata > Amphibia > Caudata > Salamandridae > Triturus > Triturus cristatus. The sequence goes on along the minus strand of NC_140581.1, from coordinate 537,864,381 downwards.
ATGCAAGCGAGGAGTGCACACATGAACCACATAATGCTCTGCATGAGAGACATAAGCCATTCCCCCCCTGGGACCCACAACATTGCATGTCTGTCACACCTGGACACAATGCCAGAAGTGACAGTCACAAAAAAAGGGGCACAGTCAAAGGTAGTGGAGTCAGCACTCACCTGCTCCCCTGGTCTACCATACAGGCTGGGGTACTGTGGGAGGATAACGTCCAGCAACGCCTCATTCTCTTCCTGTGTGAATGGCTGAGTGATTGGTCAGACTCATTAACATCCTACGTTTCCTCCAATCCCTTTAAACATACACCAGTGACAGCATTAGCATCTTTCAAATTTGCAGCAGCATGTCAAGTCAACAACCACTTTGCAACAATGTATAATGTGGCCAACTGCTTTTTCCAGCCCACATGATGGAAAAATGTGATTTTGAAACTCGGTATCCATGACAACCAGCATGCAATTAGGCCCTAATACTTGTCCCTTATGTGTCCCCATTGTAATTTTCAAATCCCCACACAGGTAGGGTGCATTTCACACGTACCCCTAGGGCACCACTACTATAGTGATACGGCCCGTACACACGCGTGTATGGGTCGTATCCCTATAGTAGTGTTGCCGTAGGTGTACGCCATAGTGATACGACCTGTACATGCGCGTGTACGGGTCGTATCCCTATAGTAGTGTTGCCGTAGGTGTACGCCATAGTGATACGACCCGTACACACGCGTGGACGGGCCGTATCACTATGGCGTACACCTACGCCAACACTACTATGGGGATAGGAACAGTGTGTACACGTACGTATACGACCCCAGTGTGTACACCTAGGTGTACACACTGGTCATACACGTACGTGTACTACCATAGTACACGTACGTGTACACACTGGTTGTACACGTACGTGTGTACGGTCCGTACACGCACGCGTACGCCTACCCAAACCCAGTATAGTGATACGACCGTACACACGCCCTCAGAGCATGTGTACATTGCGTATCACAGCTTACACTGGTGATAGGAGGCACACATGAAAGGAATGGAGGTGTCTGACTCGCACAAGGCTGTACATCAAGTCATTGTCAGTGCAGTCCTTCATGTGCAGGGCCTAGGTGTGTCAGGCAGTGATGTGGCACATGTCTCCTCATGTTTTAGCACAATAGATGTGTGGTGACCTGTGTACACATGTCATGTGTGATGGAGAACTATGTTGCACAATTCCCCTTCACACTTTGCACATGTCTGCATGTAGTACAAACGTGTCAAGCACTGCATCACTGGTATGGCACAGTCCCCAACAACCGCAACTGTCCCCTGATGCCAGGTACACGGATAATTACACCTGACATCTAACTACCAGCGTGCCACGATGTGACTATGTCATGTGTGTGTCATGTGTTCCCATGAGCTTGCTGTTGGTGTTCCGTCAACTGCATCTGCTGTTGCTGCATCCAACATGTGTCTGTGTGTAGATGGGCATGGCACACAATTACGCACACCATGCAACATGTGGAATCCCACGTAAAGTGTGTCTGTATGCATCGAACATGGTATTTCGACCTGAGGACATATCTGCGTTGTCTCAATGTATGTGTTATCAGTTTTGACATATACCCCTTCATGGCAATGTGGGTGATCTGTACTTTTAAAATGACATGTGATGTGTGCGTCTAGCTTGCCGAAAGCTGTCTGAATGAGATATGTGGATGTATGTCACTCCTGTAATGTGTCTGGCTGTTCACTTACACTGGCCACCAGCTAGTTTCAAGGCATGTCATGTAGACCTTGACAATCAACATTTGTAGCTGGCTCTTCGTGGGAGTATCACCTGGCTGGCATACGTGTCCTGGATGTATTGCACAGACCAGACTCTGTATTTAGCAGATGTGTATTAGCTGTTAAACATGTGCTCAGTTCATTGACATTGTTGTTGTGATGTACTCAATCTTCGTTATTACTTCCAAATTTCTGCAGGGCACCGCCTCTCCCCCGACCAATGCCAGACTTGGGTGCCATGAGGGAACGTGACTGCATACGCCGTTACAGATTCACCCAACAGTTAATTGAGGACCTGACAAACAGGCTGGCAACACACCTCCAACCGCGACACGGTTATCCTACTGCGCTGACCCCCAAGATGAAGGTGATGGCAGCCCTACATTTTTTTGCCACCGGTACATTTCAATTCACCATAGCTGATGTGGGTGGCATGTCCCAGACCATGTTCAGCCGTGTCCTGCATGATGTTTTAGAAGCCATGCTGGAGCACCTGGATGAATTCATCCATTTTCCAACTCCTGAGCAGTTGACAGGTATCAAGGGTGAGTTCTATACCCTGGGAGGGATGCCCCATGTAATTGGGTCCATTGAAGAGACACATGCGGCTTTGGTACCACCACAGGCACGGGTGGTAGCCTATCGAAACCGAAAACATTATCACTCCATTAATGCCCTTGTGGTGTGTCTACCTAACATGCTGATTTCCCATGTCTGTGCACGTTTTCCAGCGTCAGCACACAATGCCTACATCATGGGGCGTAGCAGGGTGCCAGAAATGATGCTGCGGCTGCACAACGAACGGGCATGTCTTGTTGGTGGGTATACTCTGTTTGTCCTGTATTTAGCGGTATCTTTGTATGTTACGGCATCTCCTGACCCACTTCTTTACATGATGTTTTCATGTAGGAGACTCTGGCTATTCCAACATGCCATGGCTGATGACGCCTCTCCGCAACCCCAGAACAGCTGCAGATCACTGTTACAACAACGCCCATGGGCAGACCAGGCGAGTGATTGAGAGGACGTTTGGTCTCCTGAAGAGCCGATTCCAGTGCCTCCACAAGACAGGCGGGTCCCTCCCATATGCACCGGTGAAGGTCTGCAAAATCTTCCTCGTGTGCTGCATGCTGCACAACATGGCAGTGGAGAAAGCTGTGTCACTCATCCTGGATCCAGATGAGCAGGAACATCCACCCATGGAGGATGAAGGCCTTGGTAACGAGGCAAGTGAGGAGGAGCAGGACATCCAAAGTCAGCTCATACGCAACTTCTTCTCATAATGGTGAGTCCCTGGGTCTGAGTGTGCACGCTTGGAGCCTTGAGTGGCATGTGTTGCAATATGTGTGTCCAGCTGACTGTATGCTAAGTGACTTAGAGGTGTGTTCTGATGTGTCAATCGAGTGATGATGTCATTCCACACATTTTAGCTGACACACTCAATTTTCAACTAGCATGTTCTCAACCTTATTCATGTAGAGTACATGACCATGCATGCGGATGACTATCTTTTTCCTGACTTCTTATGTGTCTGTCATCCCCAGGTAGTTGCGCATGCTGTCTGCTTGTGGCATCATTGTGCTCCTGCTATACCTCATGAGTATTGCAACGTGTGCTGAATCAGCGTTACATGCACGGACATGGTGAAAGTCTCCTTTGGGTAAGGATTGCAGCAAGGCATTTTGGGTGTGGTAGTTGTTTGTAATGTGTGGGCACTGCTCCTGTGCAAGTTTGGTTACTATGCATACATGTCGACTCACCATGGGGCACATGACATGTAGCATGACTCACATTAATTGATAGTCACACTTCGTGACAGTCATCTGTAATGGGATTGTGGATTGTGATGAAGGCCTCAATGTGTGTAAAACTTCCCTCTGAAACATACGGGATGCTACGGGTGGACATAGTGTGGGACATCCCCATGAGAGGCTCAATGGGGAATTGCAGCCTCTCCGTGTGCAGCAGAGGGTGTTTGGCTCACCCCCTTGTGTGCCAGTTGAATGGATTTACAGCATCTGTGGTGCGAAGGGGGTGTCCAGTGTAGGTCCCACATGTTCATCCAAAAGACCTGTGAATCTGTTCATATTGATGCATTTCCATAGGTGTGCGCCTGACTAATAAAGGTGTTCGTCACCCTCCAAGGTGCCTCATCTCTGTCAATGCAGGTCTCTTGCCACTGTGCATGCGGCATCTCTGGCATAGTTGTCAAAGATTGTGCATATGAGTCTATGTGTAGATTAGCAACATGCATGCTGTTCTTCATGTATTTGATTCTCTATTGTGCATGAAGTCCATGGCTGTGTATGTGTTTTGGCATGTTGGTCTCCACAACGGGCAGTCAACACCTGCTGAGGGTTTGTTTCCTGTGCGCAGCTCGGCCTTCAGTTTCTTGATCCGGTGTCAGTCATCTTTGGAGATTGTGCATCCATTGTCTCTGGGTGTGCCATGGAAAACCGGACACTCCTTTCTTTACATACACCTGTTGCAGTTGTCCTTTCTGACATCCTTGTCTTTGTGTGCAACTTGTGGCATAGTTTCCAGGACATGCCGCCGGCTGTTGCAGCCCCTGCAGCAAGGGCACACGAGGTTTCCGGATTTGGCAACACACACACATCAAAGATGCTCCTCCCTTCCTCCCTCAACCCATTCATTTGGCTGTCATCAGCTTGTCTGTGCCACAGTTGCGGCCACGCGGTGCCAAAGGCTGGACCGTCTGCACATGCAACGTGCACAATGCACGACCCTCAGGTCCTTGCATGACCCACATCACACTACAGTCTGATGTTGCAGCCACCCTCCAAGCAATGTCCATCCACAAATCTACCGCCTGCTCTCAGGCATACACTAAGCGCACACACAACACCTTTGCATGATGAGTGTGCAACTCCAACTGCCTACACATCGCTGCCACGCCTTCCAGGCCCTGTCACACCAACCAGGTCATGTCCCTCCTACTCCCCACCGGCTCTGAACCCCAGCAAGGCCATGGGAGTGGGACTTAAGGCTTCTGCATGTAGTATGGTGTCGTTGTCAGGCACATGGCACAGGTATCATCTCTCAGCGTGTCAATCTACAATGTGTCCAGGACCCTCCTCTCCACCATCACATGCGCACAGCACCTCATCATCAGCTCGTATGCCATTGACAGCCAGGTGCTCCTCACCCTCACCAAGGACGCAGACATTGCCAGTTCTAATATTCAAGAATGCATGAGATCCATTGATGCATGGCTTGTACAGGACTGAGGTCAATATCTGAGGATTGTCCCCTTACAGCTGGGTCAACTGCTTGTGTCCCACCCGCAAGAGCCCTGCACAAGCACCCAGTGTCCACGCACACAAGATGGTGTGCATCATGGATTGCTTGCTCACATTTGCCATGGTAATCACCAGCATCTGTGCCTCAGCCTGCAACACCCTCTGCATTATGCACATGATCCCCATATAGATCCACTCCAAGGAAAGATGGACCATCCCCCAGGTCCACGACAACATCCGTGTCAAATACTGCCCTGCCCTCTACGGAGCAGGCACATCCAAACTCCCGGGAGCATCTGAAAACCTCAGCTTCAACATCCGGCGCACCAGCCACATCACCGTCCAGCAGAGATAGCTGCAATGGATCACTGTCTGCTGCAGGATGACCTTCACACTACACACCCACACTCAGGAGGCAGGCCACAGCCCCGAACCCAAACCAACCTTGTACCTCCCCGGGAACCTCCACATGAGCGATGACCTTAGAGCCTTAATGATACTCTTCCAAACAGGTCAGTCCGCACAGTATTGCAAGCCCCCCCTCAGCAGCTTGAGGACATCACAGGTGAGAATTGTGCTCCATATCTGCATTGAATGATACATTGTGACCCATGTGTGTCCTGTACCGGACTCAGATCCCAGGGTATGGATGGGTGGAGTTAGTTCAAGACTCATGCATACTTTGACATTTACACACACATATGTTGTGGACTAATGCAAAATGACAGCAACATCTCATGAAAAAATAAAGATTTTTATTTAGGGTGCGGTACGTGTTTTGGTAGATAAACTAAGGTGCTCTACAGGGTGCATAGAATCCAAAGTTCACAGGGGGAGATGGGATCCTTTGCTTTGGAAGTCATCAGAGTCCAGACCACAGTGTTGGTCATCATTGGTCAGACTGTGACCAGCAAGTCCATGTGGCAGAGAATGTCATTGGATGAGGTGCTGCTGTTGCGCCAGAGGGCCAGGTGACCTGGGAGATGTGGATGGTCCGCTGACTCTTACGGTCTTTTCCGTGGACGACCCACCTTCCTGGGGAGACCCTCAGATGCAGGCCTTGACGATGCTGGTGATGCTCCATCGGACGAATCCTCCTCCTCCTCCCTCCCTGTGGCTGGTGGTGGTCTTCGCCTGGTGGCACATGGAGGGTTGCCCATGTTGTCGGCGATCCGACAGAGTGAACGGCTCATGTCCGTTTGCACTGCCAGGAGCTCAGCCAGTCTTGCCTCCATCCGTCCTTGGTGTTGTTGTTTACTGGCATGTTGCTCGGCCTGCAGGTTCTTCATCTCGTTGAGGGTCCCCTTCATCTCTGTGAGGCTCACCACTACCTGGCTGATGCCCCTGGTGTCACGCCGATATGTGTCCAGGATGTGGCGTATGTGTGACATACCGGTTCCCTCAGCTGGCTGGTCAGGTTCGCGCCTCCGCCTGCCTCCACTCCCACCACCCCTGCCCACACGAACCTGGCCTGCCGTTGTGGGCACATCGGGTCTACGGGACCCCAGAGGGATGGCATTTGCGGGGTTGTCTGCCTCCTCCTGGGTGCCCGGAGAACCTTGTCCCTCCTGGTCAGACTGGCTCTGTTGTTCAGTGCGAGCAGGGCTCCTGGGTGTCTCCTGGGATGTGGCAGGAATGGGGGTGGGGGTTGGCACAGATGTACCTGACACAGGTGCTGCAGGGGCTTGGGCACCAGAGGGGCCAGGTTGGTCAGGGTCATCCACGGAGTGGTGAGAGTCGTCGCTGCCGGTGGGATCATCTTCACGCTGAGCCTGGGACTGTGATTGTTCCCCCCCATTGTTGGGGGGAGGTCCATGACGTTGCCCTGTGTGTGAGAGAGAGACAATGTTAATGATGTTTCATGCCACATCCATGTTTCATACATATTCAAGTTGTCACAGTTCCTCCAGGTAGTTGGATGTGCCTAGCATTCCTCTCAATGTACACTTGGGGATGTGTATGTTGCGGGGGACAGATTGATATGTTCTCCTGAGTGTTTGACCAGTAGAATTGTGGCTAGGATGCTTATTTGGCTATGGATTTGTCTTGTTGTGTCACATGTCCATTGTGAGAGTGGGTGAATCCATTGCCTGCCCTGGGGGTGTGTGCTTGTGTAGGGGGGGGGGGTGTGACCGGGCCTGCTGTTGTGTGTAGTGTGATTTGTCATTGGGTCTCCCAGATGATGTGTCTGTCCCCTCATGGTGCATGCTGGCATGACAGTGAGTGTGAGTTCCTGTGCTAGATATCTGAGCTTGTGGAGTTGGTGTTTTTGTGTAAAGTGGTCACAGGAGGGCCTTGTGCTGCATACAGCGGGCCAAGTGTCAGCTACCTTGTCAGTACTTTGCCAGTCCCTGCGCATTGGGCATGGTGCATGGGTATGTACTTAGGGCATATGGGCTGAGGGCATTGGTGTCTGATTCTGAGTTGCACAATGTGTTGTGTGAGCCTCACCCTCCCAGCATCCCGGACATCCAGTCTTAGGTTTGTGGTTGGTGTGGCCTGGGACATGGCATTGCCTTTATTTGTGAATGGGGCATGGAGACGTTAGTGGCATGAGCGTGGTTTTTGAGTGTGGTTGTGTGCGGTGAGGGCTTGGGGGAAGTTGCGTGCATTTGGTGTATTTGTGGTGTGGATGCCATTCCCTCATGTTACGTGAGTTGTTTGTGTACTCACCAGGCTCTGCGACTCCTTCGACTCCGTGTACTCCCACCGGCGGAAGCAGGGCCATCACCTTCTCCTCCCAGGGATGGTAATGTTCGGGTCTGCGGGGCAGCCCACCTCCAGTGATGTTACTCTGGGCGTATTCCTTGTTCATTTTCCTCTTGACTGCCCTCCGCAGATCGTACCACCTGGCTTGGCATTCATGCCTGGTCCTTCAGATGGGCGCAACAGCATTCACCTTAAAGACGATCCTCTGCCACAGGATAGTTTTTTGGGCTATGCTGGTCTGTCTGACCAATGTTCCAAACAGCTGTGGCTCGACTCTGATGACTTCTTTGACAAGGAGGTCCAGCTTCGCCCTTGTGAACTTTGGATTCTTGTCTGTGGGCATGGTGTGGGGTGTGGGTGTGGATGGTTGTGGGTGTGTGGGTGTGAATGTGACGGTGTGAGTGGAAATGTGAAGAGGGGGTGTTTGTGAAGGAGGTTGTGTGAAGGTGTATAAGTTAAGGTGTAGTTAAGGTGTAAGCAAGGTGCAGTTGTTTGTCTGTGGGGTCTGGCAGCAGTGGGTCTGTTGCAAAGGCTCATGGGCTGTGTGTGTGGGCCCTTTTTATTGGCCCATTTGTGGGTGTGGCTGGGTTTGAAATTTTGTTGGGCGTGTTATAAGAGGTGGTTGTGATTTTGGTGCCTCTGTTTGGATGTGGCAGGTCAGTCATTGAGATGTATTTTGTCATGTAGACGTGTTTTGTGGTGTTGTGCGATTCGAATTGAGCCTCCTTGTGCTGTTTTACAGTGTCCTGGTTCTGTATGAGTCTTTTTCGCGTAGGTGAGGTCCGTACATATGCGATGCTGGGTGAGGGTGCTGGGGTACGGTGTTGTGGTGCGGCGCGTACAGGTGCGGAGCTGGGGTACGTGCCTGGGGTATGGCGCGTACAGGTGCGGGGCTGGGGTACTGGCCTGGGGTGCGGCGCGTACATGCACGGGGCTGGGGTATGGGCCTGGGGTGCGGTACGTACAGGTACGGGGCTGGGGTACGGCCCTGGGGTACCGTGCGTACAGGTACGGGGCTGGGGTGCGGGCCTGGGGTGCGGCGCGAATATGCACGGAGCTGGAGTATGGGCCTGGGGTGCAGTGCGTACAGGTGCGGGGCTGGGGTTCGGGCCTGGGGTATGGTGCGTACAGGTAAGGGGCTGGGGTAAGGGCCTAGGATGCGGTACGTACAGGCACTACGGGCCTGCGGTACGGTGCGTACAGGTACGGGGCTGGGGTACAGTGCGGACAGGGGGGATACGGTGCTGACATACGGGGGTACGGTGCTGACATATGCGGGGGGAGGGGGGTCTGTACAACTCGTATCCGGGCACAAGTTTACCCGTGTATATGTGTGCTACTGCGTTCACTCCGTTCGGGGCCTTTTACATGCGGTTGTGTATTCGGACGGGCGGTACGGATCGTACTTGCGCGCTCGGACTTCTGTTTTACGATTTGCACATAAAAATGTCCGGCTCCCTCTCGTAACCTTTTCCCGACGCTATTCGTATGTATTTTTCACGTACGAATCGTACTTCGCCGTTTGTACGGTACTTGTACGATTCGTACGTGAAAATATACGGATACGAGTCGTACGCAAATTCATTTTACCGGATCGGAATCGGCACCGAAATGTTAAAGTTTTGGGAATAAACAGGCTCATAGTGCCAACTGAGGGTATCTAGTTGCGCTCCACTGAGACTAAATTCAGGCCGACTGCGATGGAGCACAGGCTGGGTACTTGAACAAGTTTGGCTCACTAAGAGCTTTACCTTGTGTCCTTGGTGAGAGGTCTGTGTGCTGCTGCTTTGTGTAGCTTGGTGTTGGACCCAATGAAGTATTCAGCTGTGTGACGAGGCTTTGAAGTGCTTTGCATCATTTGCCATTGGTTCTGATGGAACTTTCAGCTGTGTGGTGAGGCTCTCCATGCCTTTGCTTCATTCTGTTTTGCTTTAGATGAAGCTTTCAGTTGTGTAGCAGGCCTTTGCAGGGCTCTGCATCACTACGCACCGGATTTGATGGAACCATCAGTTATAAGAAGGGGCATTCTCTCTGATGCAACCTGGACCTGGGGAGGCACGTCTTGTGGATTAGGGACTCACTCCAGCGTAGACCAGCAGGGTTCAGGCAGGTCCAGTTTTAGGTCCTGGCAGGTCCAGTGAGTGTAGTCAGTCAGTTGAGCAGTTTCAGGAAGGCTTCTGTAGCTCATACAGGATGCCAGCTAACTGACCTCTGGAGTCACTCAGGTACTCAGGGAGCAGGGCAGGCATCAAGCAGCAGGACCGTCCTCTGGAGAACAGACTTCTGGAGGACAAGCCAGGCCTCAAGCAGCAGGGAAGTTGTCTAGCAGCAGGGCAGTCTTCTGGGGAACAAGGCAGTCCTCAAGCAGAAGAGTAATCTTCTGGGTAACAAGGCGGCCCTTCTTCTGTAATGTTCATAGGACCAGCAATATACTGAACAGTTGCCCTAAGGGTTCCATATTTACACCAGGTGCCAGCTTATGAAGGGAGGGAATCGTCTAGGTCACAACTGGTTCTAGAAAGTTCTGGAAAGCTATTTCCTTCCCAAGTCAAGGTTTCTAGAAGCCTGGCAACCCTTTAAAATGTAAGTGGAGAACAGAACAGCTCCGTGCCCAGCAGTCAAGGCAGGATGGCCTATCCTGCTTAAATCCAGTCCCCTTTGTCTCATTGTCAGGAATGCACAAACTCCAACAGCAGAGTCATCCACAGTCAAGCAACCTCAGACATTTACATAGGCATAAAATCAAGGTTAGGACAGGAAAATGTAAACTTTCAAAAAGTCGCATTTTCAGAATGGTGACTTAAAATCAAACTATAGCATTAGAGAGGATTTTAAATTATAATTCATTTGAGTCTAAACATGACATTTCTACCTGTTCCCAATCAAAAGTAAGTACTGTAATAAGTAACCAAACGAGGGAGAGGTAGGCCTTACAGCAGTAAGAAACAAATGTAGGAGGTTTTCACTACCAATATGAGTAAAACTTAAAATCACATGACCTACTTTTTAAATACTATGTACCTGGCCCAAAGTTTTTTTTTAGACTTATATGTGTTTGTTGGAACTGGCACTTTTTGGTCGGCTGCGACAGTAACGCAGCCAGGCAGAACCTTCCAATCCCATCAGGTTGGGTGATTACACACACTGTATAACCTGCACTCACCCTTGGATAGCTTGGCACTGAGCAGTCAGGCTTACCGCGGCAATGTGTCAAGCATTGGCACAGCACCCACTCATGATAAATACATTGAGGGTCACAAAGAGACTTCACATGTATGTAAATTATGTTTGTCTTCAACACAGATAATAATCAACACAACACAGTCGTTATGTACTTCTGGGCCTAAATCACACTGCAAATGATTACTAGCAGTACTAGGCCCAGCCGTGTTCAAATGATGTCAGTAATATGCACACTTGGGAAATATCCTAATCTACACTCCCCAGCGCCCTTACGTGATGCAATACGTTGCCCACTCCAGGCCCAATCTAGCAATTCTAATATCTCAATAACACACAGCTATTGGATGCACCGCGGGTCACAACGATATCAGAATTATGTACATACCACAAGTTGTAACACTTTTTAGCAGCATCGCAGGCCGAGGCTGCGGGGGTAAAACGAGTGTCACACGTAATGCTATTCTGGCAAGAAACAAACATATTAGGCAAACCGTCGTCCAGTGTCATGAATCACAGGTGGTTCCCCACTGTCACACCCACACACACACTCACTCCACTAAGTGGTGGAACGGATATAAGACACGTCTGTATGGAAACTCTTGCACACATATGCTCTCAGCACCCTAATGCAGTGCACTGATACTCAGCAGGTCAATTAGCCTCGATCTCCCTCTGGCCACCAACTCACCCCAACTATCCTACATCCACAGATTGGAGACATCCTGTTCTCCTCACGGGCACTAGGCTGCACTCGCCTGAAGTCACTCCTAGTCAGGGTCCCAGGAAGCAGGTGGAGGTAGGCAGCAAGGTCAATCAGGAGGCAGTTGTCAAAAGAAGTTTGGCAACGACCTGAGAAGTTCACCCACAGGATGCGGAGCAGACAGGGGCGATTGCAATAGACCATCACACCAAAGTGGTCCCCATGGGCCCTCCGGCACAAGCCAGGTCTGCAAAGCACAGGGGGGGTCACGCAGTCACTTGGCCCGCTTCTGATCATTCTCTGAGGCATTCATCTAGTCAGTCAATCTCACCACCCAGGCCGGAGCCAGGAAGTACTACCAGGCAACACAGTGTCATATGGGAAGGCCTAGTGAGCAGAGGGCAGATGGTCTGCTGCACTGAGGGTCAAGTAAAGAAACAGTAGATGAATGAAGAATGAAGTGGGGGGGCTCTCGAAAGGGAAGAGGCACCCTGTCAGGTACACATTGATCAGAGTTGTACCCAGGCAATCCAGGCACAATGTTGGGGGCATGGTGATATGGGTCGCACACGACTTTTCTGGTCACACACAATGAAGAGTTGCAAAATCCATACCTCCTTGGAAATGAGGCACAATGTTCAGTGTACTTCCATGTTGGCCACATAATACAGTTCTTGTCAAACACACAATGAAGAGTTGCAAATTCTATATCTCCCTGGAAATGAGGCACAACTTCCAGTGCATGTCGATATTGGTCACACCACACAATTCTGGTTACACACTCAAGCGTAAGTTTAGTAATGCTTCAAGATGTAGACTGATGCACTACTATGGTTGCGGCCCCAACTCAGAGGGTTGCAACCTGTGAATCATAAACCTCACATAATGAGCATGCAGCAGCATGTTGCATGAGAGAGAGGCAACACAATTGACGAAGCAGGCCACGTGGGTCATGTAAATGGTGAATCCGCTCACCTCCAACAAGAAGCTTATGTGCATCAAGGTCCCCATTATGAGGGGGTCCCAAGCTTAAGATGCATGCTAGACTGCAGGCTCTGCACAAGGCGATCCAGTCTCCAGGCACAGTTCTTAGTTCCACACCCACACCGCACTACCAGTTAAAATCCAGCAGGCGATGTCCGCGCTTGAGAGGGCAGCACGCTTCAGGTGTCACAGATAGACAGTGTGGGTCATCTTTGGAGATCTTTGATGTCCCAGAGCCCTCAGAAAGAACAGGGGTCAAGCTCAACAAGGCCTTGGAGAGCACATTTCAGGGTACCACACAGAAACAGATAGTTGGCCCAGGTAATTCACTATTCAGGAAGGGCATGCGGACCCTTTCAATGACTGCAATACTCTTTGTGAACAACAGAGTCATCTGGCAATGTGCACCACTTAGTCCAGGTTCTCCAGTCCTACGTCCCCATAACAGAATCTCACCCTATGCAGAAGTAGGGCACCAGTAGTTAAAACCAAGAAAAGGACCTGTCCAGTTATTAAATTCTCAATACAGACGTGGGACTGGGGAAAATAAACAGCAAAATATGCTGCAAAATGTGTCCTACAAATCTAAATTACTTTTCACATGTGAAGTATATCTGAACGGAAACAGATCCAGTCCCACTCTGTATATTTATTTCTCAAATTTCTACGTTTTTTCAATTATTTTAAATACATACTTTTTAAATAAATTTCCGATTAATCTATTTTTACGATCCTTGACACTGCTTTCATACATTATTTCAATATGACTTTATATCTGTTGTTAAATCTATACATTCAATTACCTAATTTAATAGCACATTTTACACTCAAATTCATCAAAACACCCCTATAGAGCATCCTATTGTAGCTTCTTATCTAACAACCCATTCATACCACTTCCCACACACGCTTCCTACAACAGTCCAGTAAAAAGTGAACAACCCTCATACACCAGCGGAGTTTTATCTCTTGTCTCCTTCTTGTCTTGTGGCCTGGACTGGACACCCAAGTTTACGTTTATGTTTACTTCACATATAAAAAGTCATTCAGGTTAGTAGGACCCTTTTTGCAGTATGGCACCAGTAGTTATACTGGAGTGTGCCTTTTAAGCTGGGGGTGGCTCAAAGGGTCACCCTTTGAACCTCAGTTGTCTCCCCTAAATTTCAGTCCTGTCTGCCATGAGGCTGTGAAAAGTAGATCTTTATCTATAGTAAGCCATGACCTAACTACAGAGGCAATGTGTCAAAACCTCCTTCTCCAATCTCTCCAGCTGGCCCAAAAATGGAAGAATTGTTTGATAGGAAACAAGGGAACCCCAATATACGAACCTGGGGTGGTACAATGTGAAGAGAGACACAATGGTTCTAAATGGCCTAAAAAGGTCCAGGATAGAAAAACCTTAAAAAGGGTAAACGTTTAAATAAAGGTTTTTTTAACTTAATTTTGAAGAGAGAGAGCGATAGTTAATATAGAACAGGGACAAGAAGGTCAAGGTATAACAGATATTTATTATACAATGAGGTAAATTCAGATGCTCACATATTCAGTGACAGTAAGCGTGACATAAAAAGTGAAAGTGAACTTTAAAAGAAGACATCGCATTGACAACAAGAGTTGAACCACTTTCTTTTAAACTTAATATGAGGGGTTCATGTTGTAAGCGGTCGACGACGTTTCGAACTCAGTTAGTTGAGTTCATCTTCATGTGCAAGTTACTGCATCATAGTAGTTCCCAGCGCAAAGCAGCACTTGAACAGGACTCACTCTATCTCACCGGGAGGCTCGCATTCAATGCAATTCTATCGGACAAATTACTAAATCCGCCCAGCACCTGAATCCCTGAGGTCCCGGCAAAATGAATTCAGAACGGTTCTCAAACCTCCTGCTATGACAAAGGGCCCTACTATGATGCCGTAACTTGCACATGAAATTCTCGTGATCAGTAAACAAAAATCCTACCTTATATCTACACTGACAATTATAGATGCTCATTTTTGTCCTGAAGATGAACTCAACTAACTGAGTTCGAAACGTCGTCGACCGCTTACAACATGAACCCCTCATATTAAGTTTAAAAGAAAGTGGTTCAACTCTTGTTGTCAATGCGATGTCTTCTTTTAAAGTTCACTTTCACTTTTTATGTCACGCTTACTGTCCCTGAATATGTGAGCATCTGAATTTACCTCATTGTATAATAAATATCTGTTATACCTTGACCTTCTTGTCCCTGTTCTATATTAACTATCGCTCTCTCTCTTCAAAATTAAGTTCATAAAACCTTTATTTAAACGTTTACCCTTTTTAAGGTTTTTCTATCCTGGACCTTTTTAGGCCATTTAGAACCAGGCTGTCATTTGAGTTGCATGACCAGTGTTTTATAACAGTTATGCACAGATGGGTTCCCCCCAAACTTTAGCCTGAACTGGAGCCAAGCACTGAGGCACAAAAAGAGTTTAGATCACAGAAAGGGCGACTTTCTAGCAGTGGCATTTCTGCATTAATTGCAACAAAGCCACTACTACTTCTGGCTAGGAGTTGTTGCTGGGAATCCAATAATATGAAACATCGAATCACTGACAAAATATCGACTACCACAATATCGAGGTACAAAAATATTGTGACAAAAATATCGAAGGGCGGAATATCGACATCCAATCTACCTCATGGTAAGTACAAAAATATTGATAAAAAAGTATCGCCGTCAAAAATATCGTTGTTAAAAATATTGGGTTTTTTAATGTTAAAAAAAATATGTAAAATAAAGTAAATAATGCATATAATTAAAAGAAACATAGTTAAAAATATTTTAAAATATTTAAAAATTATAACTAATACATATATTACAAATAAATTAAATATATACATATAAAATATATTATATATACTTACGTAATCATATTCATAAATAAATATTTTAATACCTTAGAAATTGTTAAAACATTTTATAAATTAAAAATGCATATTTACACATACAACAATAATATACATAAAAATATAACAAATATATATAACAAATTAAAAAATTACAATATTTGTAATCTTTTTAAAATAAATTATTCACTACATTAACTAAAAAAGTAGAGAAAATATTGGATAGCGGAGGGAAGAAAATTACTATTCCAACTCCAGAGAGTGCAACAGTAGGGAAAGTGTTGGATAGTGTAGGGGTAAAAATTACCATTTCCACTCCAGAGAGTGCAACAATAGGGAAAATGGTGGATAGTGTAGGGGTAAAAAATTCTATTCCCACTCCAGAGAGTGTAACAGTAGGGAAAGTGTTGGTTAGAGAAGTGGTAAAAATTACTATTCCCACTCCAATGAGTGCAACAGTAGGAAAAGTGTTGGATAGCGTAAGGGTTAAAACTACTATCCCCACTCCATGAGTGCAACAGTAGGGAAACTGTTGGATAGAATAGGGGTAAAAATTACTATTCCCACACCAGAGAGTGCAACAGTAGGAAAAGTGTTGGATAGCGAAAGGGTGAAAATTACTATTCCTATTCCAGAGAGTGCAACAGTAGGGAAAGTGTTGGATAGCGTAGGGATACCAATTAGTATTGACACTCCAGAGAGTGCAACAGTAGGGAAAGTGTTGGATAGCGAAGTGGTAAACATTACGATTCCCAATCCAGAGAGTGCAACAGTAGGGAAAGTGTTGGAGAGCGAAGAGGTAAAAATTACTATTCCCACTCCAATCAGTGCAACAGTAGGGAAATTGTTGGATAGCGTTGAAAATTACTATTCTCACTCCAGAGAGTGCAACAGTAGGGAAAGTGTTGGAGGCGTAGGGGTAATAATTACTATTCCCACTCCCGTGAGTGCAATAGTAGGGAAAGTGTTGGATAGTGCAGGGGTAAAAATTACTATTACCACTGCAGAGAGTGCAACAGTAAGGAAAGTGTTGGATAGCATAGGGGTTAAAATTACTATTCCAACTCCAGAGAGTATAACTGTATGGAAAGTGCTGGATAGCAGAGGGTTAAAATTAACATGCTTATCAATTAAGTATGTTTTAATTAGATAACGAATTACTACTTAATTAACAATAAACTAATTACGAATAGCAATAAATTAAAATTAATAATTACTTTAATAACATTATATTACTTTCCACCCTATTCCCCTCAAAACCCACAACCCGCTCCTAAAATAACACAACTAATATAATAAACAATTAATCAATTAATAAAAATTAATTACCATATAGTCATTATTTAACAATTAATTAATGATCAATGTCAATAAATAAAAATGAATAATTACTTAATTATAATAAATTACATCACACCCTATTGCCCTATAAACACACAGCCCACTCCTAAACTTAATTAACACAATTAATATATTAATCAATTAATACCAATTAATTAATAATTAATAAGCAATAAATTATCAATACCAACAAATTGAAATTAATAATTCATTTATTATAATTAATTTACTTCCCACCCTGTTCCCCTATAAACCCACAATCCACTCCGAAAAACAATTAGCACAATTAATATAATTATCAATTAATCAATAAAAAATATATATTTCCAATTAATTAATTAACAATAAATTAATTATCAATGCCAATGAATGCAAATGTATAAATACTTAATTATAATAAATTACTTCCCACCCTATTCCCCTATAAACCCACAGCTCACTCCTAAACTAAATTAACACAAGTAATATAATTATCAATGAATCAATTAATAAAAAATAATTAACAATTAACAATTAATTGAAAATAAATCAATTATCAATACCAAAAAATAAAAAATAATAATTACTTTATTATAATTACATTATTTCCCACCCTATTCCCCTATAAATCCACAACCCGCTACAGAACTAAAACGCAAAATTTTATTAAAAATAATTAATAATTTCTAAAAATTATTATTTTATTTACTATAATTAAATAAAATTCCACCTATTTCCCTTTTAAACCCACAACCCACTATGGTACTAAAACGCAAAATTTACTTTAAAAAAATTACTAACTTCTAAAAATGTAATACATATATTTAAAAAAATACAAAACATAAAAATGTGGAGCACATACATATAAAATACATACTAAAATACATAACACTATTATAAACATTGATATCATTAACAACGATATTTTTGCAAGTGATATTACTGACTTCGATATTAACAAAAAAGATATTTCTTACCTTCAGGTCGATATTCTGGTCACCGATATTGTTGATGTCGATATTCTGTCCCTCCGATATTTACAACTCAATATTTCTGTAGGTCGAAAAAAAAACCTAGATATTATGTATGCACCGAAACATCATAAGGCTGCTCCACTGCAATACACTATTGCAGTCTGATGTGATTTCAACCATTTCCCCACGCTGCGTACAAGAAATGGTACAAAGTTCCTCTAGAGTCATAAGGAAGATAAGAAGAAATACTGTCAAGTGTGTTGGGGTAAAAATAACCCCACTAGTGGTGCTACGGAAAAAGGGGGGGGGGAATCCCCTTATCGTAACTAGGGCTCTCACACACCCAGCAAGCTAGGTGTCATGCTTCATCATATGAGCCTGCCTCTCGTCAGGTCGGTGCTGCAATACCTGACGGGCATGCGAACCCGGGCTCTTTGGCGGGGATCTTTTGTTCCTGCCACTAGGTGCAGTGAGGGTGAGGGGCCTAGTGTGTATAGATGTGAGTGTAGGTGAAGTGAATCTAAAATAGGTCAGTTAGTCCTAATAATACTTTTATTATGAAGGTAAACTGACTAATTAAAAGTGGGCGGGATGGGTAATAAGACTAGGAATAATGTATCTAGCTGTGTATACCCTAATCTCAAGTGATCGACATGTTTCATGCCATATTGTCGTAAAGATCTGGGCACTTCCTCAGGATCGATGGTTGTACTATCTACACTAAGTGGATATGTGAAAAATCTACTTACCAGTATGACTAGTTAGGTAACCAAAACTGTTTGCAAGAAGGACATGTAACAGCTTCCGGCAGACAATAGGACTCCAATTGGGTCCAGCGTTCATGAACGCGTGAAGGCACAGACCTACCCTGCCGCCGGAACCATTTCCCCATGTCAGCCTATGGGAAGAGAAAACCTCATCGGCAGTGAAAGAATGCATAGGTATTCCTCACTCCCTGGGCAGGGGACACACATGTGAACCAGCCCTGCCTTTCACCTTACACTCACTTCACCCCTTAAGACATACCCTCGGGTGGAAGTAAAAGGTCCTCATAGGAGGGCCAGTGACTTACACAGGCCAGTAAACGCACATTTGCTCACCAGCCTGCATTGGCAGGTTGGACACGTCTTTAAGAGCACCATCTGTGTGAGGCTGCACACTATCCTGCAATAGCAGGCCAGACACATACTTGCTACCACAGTTAAGTGCCACTTCCCATCATGTGCAGGAAGGATGCACACACTTTTGCACTGCATTTACAGTGGAAAAGTGCCCCAGGCACTTAGATCCAAACAAGAGAATCCGCAAAACCCGGGAGGAGAAAGCAAATAGTTTGGGAAATGCTACCTGAATGGTTCAGGTCTAACAGTATTAAAAAGGAAGGATGAGCCTGGTGAATGGTTTATTTTGCCAGGTCAAAATGGCAGTTTAAAACCGTGCTACAAGCTGCAATGGTAGGCCTGAGACATGTTTTAATTTGCTACTGTAGTGGGTGTAATTTACTGGCCCTGGGTATCATGAGCCAATGTAGCAATCGGTTGTAGGCCAATTTTACCATGTATTAGGGAATGAGCACAACCATGTTAGAATGAAGAACTAGTTAGCAGTCCTATTGCCAACAAAAAACACAATTTAGAAAGCCGGAAGGCTGAAAGGCCAAATGTTTTCTCATTATTTACAGTGATGGTTTCTGCAGAGGTCAGTAGACCACTATATTTGTAACTGATGTTAAATATGTTTCTTTAAAAGGAAAAGTGTTTTTTATACTTTATTAAAAAATTACGACGAGAGTTGAAATTGAAGGTTCCGATTAAAGTTAAAGTAGCAAATAATTTAGGGATCAAATTTGCTCCCAAACTATTTTTTCAACCTAAAGTGGCAGCGGATGTGTTTCAGCCTGATTAATCTCTCACGAAATGACTTAATTTTCTCCCTTTTAATGCCATGAAGACTGTAGAATTTGAACTAATTACAATGAGACTGGATTATTGCAACAGCTTGTATGCGGGTTGCCCAAAACAGCTAATATATAAACTTCAGATGTTCCAATATGCAACAGTCAGAATGGTGCTCAGCATCAGCCGCATTAATAGGACTACACTGGCTCCCTGTACATAAAGGAATGTTCTTTAAGACACTGCTGCTAGTTTAAAGGGCCTTTAAAGGCATGGGTCTGAAATATCTTACTGCTGGATTCCTCCTCCTAAAAACCCTGAGAACACTGAGATCCTCTAATGCAAATCTAGCTGAAGACTCCTCCTTCAGAGCAAAAACTCCTTCATAGTGATCAGCACTAAGGCACGGAACCAACTGTGAATGCATCTTTGATTTACAAACACGGAAGATGCTTTTAAAAAGACTCTGAAGATGTGGCTCTTCCAAGCCTCCGATGCCCTCTGTCATGCCCTCATCTAGAACGCCCCAATTAGGCTCCGGACAAGGTGTACGTTGCTGCTTAGTACAGCACCAGGATGCTCATTTTCTGAACGACAGTGCATTTTAGAAATACTCTGTTCATTCTTATATTACATTTGTATTTTATCATTCAGATGAGGTAGCCTGATTTCAAACTTAATGCCAGTCTTGTTATGTAAGATCTCAAGAAGGTCCGGTATTTGGCATATGCTGTCACCGTACATAAATCTCAAGTTTGAAGTGTGGATGCATATAAAAATGTTTTAAAAGAGGGGATACCTTGCACTGTCATGTGTTTGACACTTTAATGGTTGTGTGTTATAGATTTTGGTGAGAGCAAAGTAAATACAGACAGCCCATGTGTCAGAGAGTATAACTGATTGTGAAGACTGTATGCTCCTCGTCTTGGCCAACACCCAATCTGTAAAAACCGTGCCATCTGTGCCAAACCTAACCTTAGTAAAGTATGTGAGAAAAGGGAAGGTCGAAAACAGGAGAACATAAAATCAAAGGTATTGAAAAATGTGAAAGTGGAACTTGCAGCAGAAATGATCGGACTTCAGCTCTCCAATGTGTCTGGAATCAACTGCTATTGCAATGTTTGTCGCAGTGGCCTCTTTGTGTTGCCTCCGGTGGAGCAGGGAATGGCAAGACAATGCAGGTACTCTCTTATGAAGCGCTCTGTCGCCTTCTCTGAGGAACGTGCGAGCCCAGAAAGATGCTAGCCACTCTGCAGCAGGCGTACGCTATTGTGATGACATATACACAATTCACTCTAAATTCTCAAGAAGATGTTTGAGAATTTCTAATGATAATTTTAGGCATTCTTGAAAATGAGCAAATACCAATGAATGCTTTCTTTGGTATGAGCTGTTCATGGCAACATGGATGTGAGCCTTGTCGATACAACACAACACCTCACATTCACTCAGAGCGATGTGTGCATGAAACCAAACCAGACTGCACATCAGTACCGTTTGGTAAATTATTTTTAAAAAGCTATAAAAAATAATCTACGTCCAGAAAGGTGAGCGGAACTTCTGTCAACTTCAATCGTGGATCGCAGCATTAGGTACGCCATCTTAATGTTGCAAAGCTGCAGAACTAATGGGAGACGGACTAAGTACGAAATGAAATTTGCAACTTCAAAGCTGTACAAATTTCACTTTCAGTGATAGCAAACTCTACAGTGCCATCATTTTCCATGAGGAGAGTATTAGATCAGGTCATTAAGCAATCTATTTGAAAAATATGTCTGCATGGACAGAGCGTAATAACAGTTCTCTTTCATTAACACTGAGATTACCTTGGAAATTATTAAACTATCTCATTTTTCTTGAACGAAATTTCTAGAAAATGAAGTGTTATCTGTATTAGAGATAGATGTTCAATATCTATATTTTTTATTCAATACATATGTTGTCAAGGGGCCTAGAAAGGGTGACGATCGGTTTATTCATTGGAGTTATGTGCCCATTTTGGTGTCATTTTTTACATCATAGAGTTTTAAGGAATAGCTTCCATGCACAGTATTATTAGTCGGAAAACAGTAAAACAACATTTTAATTCATGTAAAAAGCTTATTTTGGAATGGATATTAATACATTTGCAATTAAAAATGATTGAACAATGATTTAACAATGCTTGATCACGAATATTTCTAATTAGCATGTTGATTTGTCTAGGATAAAACTGATCAATAAGTTAGTGCAGATTTTCACTGCTCTAAAAAAGCATGACTTCTAAAAACCCCTACAACAAACACTCTGGTGCTGATTCCGATCCGTGAAAAAAATTCACCGTCCGACTCGTATCCGTATTTTTTTACGTACGAATCGCACAAGTATCGTACAAACTGCGAAGTACGATTCGTACGTGAAAAATACATACGAATTGCGTCAGGAAAAGGGTACGAGAGGGAGCCGGAAATTTTTACGTCCGAATAGCGTCGGGAAAAGTGTCCAACAGGGAGCCGGACATTTTTACGTACAAATCGTAAAACAGAAGTCCGAGCGCGCAAGTACGATCCGTACAGCCCGTCCGAATACACAACCGCATGTAAAAGGACCCGTACGGAGCGAACGCTGTAGCCTACATGTACACGGGTAAACTTGTGCCCGAATACGAGTTGTCCAGCCCCCCTCACCCCAAACATGTCTGCACCGTACCCCCGTATGTCAGCACTGTACCCCCCTCCGCACCGTACCCCAACACCGTAGCACAGCCCCACACCTGTACGGGCCGCACCCCAGGCCCGTCTCCCAGCCCCGCCCCTGTACGCGCCGCACCCCAACACCATAGCACAGCCCGCACCTGTATGCGCCGCACCCCAACACCGTAGCACAGCCCCGCACCTGTACGCACCGTTCCCCAACACCGTAGCACAGCCCGCACCTGTACGCGCCACACCCCAACACCGTAGCACAGCCCGCACCTGTACGCACCGTACCCCAACACCGTAGCACAGCCCGCACCTGTACACGCCGCACCCCAACACCGTAGCACAGCCCCACACCTGTACGCACCGTACCCAACACCCTAGCACAGCCCACACCTGTACGCACCGTACCCCAATACCGTAGCACAGCCTGCACCTGTACACACCGTACCCCAACACGGTAGCACAGCCTGCACCTGTACACACCGTACCCCAACACCGTAGCACAGCCCCGCATCTGTACGCACCGTACCCCAACACCCTAGCACAGCCCGCACCTGTACGCACCGTACCCCAACACCGTAGCACAGCCCGCACCTGTACGCACCGTACCCCAACACCGGAGCACAGTCCGCACCTGTACGCACTGCACCCCAACACCGCAGCACAGCCCCGCACCTGTACGCACCGTACCCCAACACCGTAGCACAGCCCGCACCTGTACGCACCGTACCCCAACACCATAGCACAGCCCGCACCTGTACGCACCGCACCCCAACACCGTACCCCAGCACCCTCACCCAGCATCGCGTATGTACGGACCGTACCTACGCGAAAAAGACTCGTACAGTACCAGGACAGAGTAAAACAGCACAAGGAGGGTCAATTCGACTCGCACAACACCACAAAACACGTCAACATGACAAAATACATCTCTATGACTCACCTGCCACATCCAAACTGCCAAACAGAGGACCAAATCACAGCCACCTCTTATAACACACCCACCACAAATTCAAACACAGCCACACCCAAAAATTGGACCAATAAAAAGGGCCCACACACACAACTCATGAGCCATTGCAACAGACCCACTGCTCACAGACACCACAGACAAACAACTGCACCTTACTCGCACCTTACTCACACCTAAACTACACCTTCAGTTACACACCTTCACACAACCTCCTTCACAAACACCCCCTCTTCACCTTCACACACACACCCCCACATTCACACCCACACACCCACAACCATCCACACCCACACCCCACACCATGCCCACTGACAAGAATCCAAAGTTCACTACGGCGGAGCTGGAGCTCCTTGTCAACGAAGTCATCAGAGTCGAGCCACAGCTGTTTGGAACATTGGTCAGACAGACCAGCATAGCCCAAAAAACCAGCCTGTGGCAGAGGATTGTCGATAAGGTGAATGCTGTTGCGCCCATCCGAAGGACCAGGCATGAATGCCAAGCCAGGTGGTACAATCTGTGCAGGGCAGTCAAGAGGAAGATGAATGAGGAATACGCCAGAGTAACATCACTGGAGGCGGGCTGCCCCGCAGACCCATACATTACCATCCCTGGGAGGAGAAGGTGATGGCCACGCTTCCGCCGGTGGGAGTACACGGAGTCGAAGGAGTCGCAGAGCCTGGTGAGTACACAAACATGGGGGGAATGCCATCCTCTCCCCAACTACAACAAATGCACGCACCTACCCCCAAGCCCTCACCGCACACAACCAAACGCTAAAAACCACGCTCATGCCACTAACGTCTCCATGCCCCATTCACAAATAAAGGCAATGCCATGTCCCAGGCCACACCAACCACAAACCTAAGACTGGATGTCCGGGATGCTGGGAGGGTGGGGCTCACACAACACATTGTGCAACTCAGAACCAGATACCAATGCCCACAGCTCATATGGCCTAGGTACATACCCATGCACCATGCCCAATGCACAGGGACTGGCAAAGTAATGACAAGGTAGCTGACACTTGGCCCTGCTGTCGGCAGCACAAGGCCCTCCTGTGACCACTGTACACTCAAACAACAACTCCACTAACTCACATACCCAGCACAGTAACTCACACACACTGTCATGCCAGCATGCACCATGAGGGGACAGACACATCACCTGGGAGACCCAATGACAAATCACACTACACACAACAACAGGCCTGGTCACACACACCCCCTCACACAAGCACCCACCCCCGGGGCAGGCAACGGATTTACCCACTCTCACAATTGACATGTGACACAACAAGACCGATCCACAACCAAATAAGCATCCCAGCAAAAAAACTACTGGCAAACACTCAGGAGAACATACCAATCTGTCCCCCACAACATCCCCATCCCCAAGTGGACAGTGAGAGGAATGCTAGGCACATCCAACCACCTGGAGGAACTGTGACTACTTGAATATGTATGAAACATGGATGTGGCATGAAACAGCATTAACATTGTCTCTCTCTCACACACAGGGCAAAGTCATCGACCTCCCCCCAACAATGGGGGTGAACAATCACAGTCCCAGGCTCAGCGTGAAGATGACCCCACCGGCAGCGACGACTCTCACCACTCCGTGGATGACCCCGACCAACCTGGCCCCTCTGGTGCCCAAGCCCCTGCAGCACCTGCATCAGGTACATCTGTGCCAACCACCACCCCCATTCCTGCCACATCCCAGGAGACACCCAGGAGCCCTGCTCGCACGGAACACAGCCAGTCTGACCAGGAGGGACAAGGTTCTCCGGGCACCCAGGAGGAGGCAGACGACCATGCTAATGCCATCCCTCAGGGGTCCCGTAGACCTGATGTGCCCACAACGGCAGGCCCGGCTCGTGTGGGCAGGGGTGGTGGGAGTGGAGGCAGGCGGAGGTGAGAACCTGACCAGCCAGCTGAGGGAACCGGTATAGCACACATGCGCCACATCCTGGACACATACCGGCATGATACCAGGGGCATCAGCCAGGTAGTGGCGACCCTCAACAAGATTAAGAACCTGCAGGCTGAGCAACATGCCAGTCAACAACAACACCAAGGACGGATGGAGGCAAGACTGGCTGAGCTCCTGGCGGTGCAAACGGACATGAGCCGTTCACTCCGTCGGATTGCCGACAACATGGGCAACCCTCCCTGTGCCACCAGGCGAAGACCACCACCAGCCACAGGGAGGGAGGAGGAGGAGGATTCGTCCAACGGAGCATCACAAGCATCACAAGCATCACCAAGGCCTGCATCTGAGGGTCCCCCCCAGGAAGGTGGGTCGTCCACGGAAAAGACCGTGAGAGTCTTCGGACCATCCACATCTCCCAGGTCACCTGGCCTGGCACCTGGCACCTGGCCCTCTGGCGCAACAGCACCACCTCACCCAATGACGTTCTCTGCCACATGGACTTGCTGGTCACAGTTTGACCAATGATGACCAACACTGTGGTCTGGACTCTGATGACTCCAACTGACAAGGATGCCATCTCCCCCTGTGAACTTTGGATTCTATGCACCCGGTAGAGCACCTTACTTCATCCACCAAAAGACTTACCCCACCAAAAATAAATACTTAAGTTTGTCATGAGATGTTGCAGTCATTTGGCATTATTCACCAACATATGTGTGTGTAAATGTCAAACTATGCCTGAGTGTTGAACTAACTCCACACATCCATACCCTGGGAACGGAGTCTGGTACAGGACACACAAGGGTCACAATGTATCATTCAATGCAGACATGGAGCACAATACTCACCTGTGATGGCCTCAAGCTGCTGAGGGGGTGCTAGGAAAACTGTGAGGACACACCTATTTGGAAGAGTAACATTAAGGCGTAGAGGTCATGCCTCATTTGGAGGTTCCCGGGGAGGGAGTCCCAGGTATGTGTACCCAGGTGGGAGAACTATGTCCTGCATGCAGGAGTATGGTGGATCAGAAGAATGGTGGCCAGGTCAAGGTTGGATGCACGGAGATGGCACTACGGGGTCTCGGATGACAGTGGTACAAGGTTGGTTTTGGGTCAGGGTTGTGGCCTGCCTCCTGAGTGTGGGTGAGGAGTCTGAAGGTCATCCTGCAGCACACAGTGATCCATTGCAGCTATCTCTGCTGGACGGTGTCTGCGTCCTTGGTGAGGTTGAGGAGCGCCTGGCTGTCAATGGCATACGAGTTGATGGTGAGGGCGTGTGCGCATGTGATGGTGGATAGGGGGTTCCTGGACACATTGTAGATTGACACGCTGAAAGATGATACCTGTGCCATGTGCCTCACGACGAAAGCATACTACATGCAGAAGCCTTGAGTCCCACTCCCATGGCCGTGCAAGGGTACAGATCTGGTGGGGAGTAGGAGGGACATGACCTGGTGGGTGTGACAGGTCCTGGAAGGCATGGCAGCGCTGTGTAGGCAGTCGGAGTTGCACACTCATCATGCAAAGGTGTTGTGTGTGCACTCAGTGCATGCCTGAGAGCAGGTGGGAGATGTGTGGATGGACCTTGCTTGGAGGGTGGCTGCAACATCACACTGTAGTGTGATGTGGGTCATGCAAGGACATGAGGGTCGTGCAATGTGCACGTTGCATGTGCAGACGGTCCGGCCTTTGGTACCGCATGGCCGCAACTGTGGCACAGACAAGCCGAAGACAGCCAAATTAATGTGTTGAGGGAGGAAGGGAGGAGCACCTTTGATGTGTGTGTGGTACCAAATCTGGAAACTATGTGTGCCCTTGCTGCAGTGGCTGCAACAGCAGGCGGCATGTCCTGGGAATTATGCCACAATATCCACACAAAGACTAGGATGTCAGAAAGGACTACTGCAACAGGTGTATGTCAAGGAAGGAGTAACCGGTTTGCAATGGCACACCCAGAGACAAAGGATGCACAATCACCAAAGATGACTGACACAGGATCATGAAACTGAAGGCCGAGCTGCACACAGGAAACGCACCCCAGAAGGTGTTGATGGCCCGTGGGGGGGACTAACATGCCAAAACACATACACAGCCATGGACAGGGGAACAACCTTTACAACGCAACTTTTACAACGCACTACACTTACAACGCATTTTTTACAACGCACAATCCATTACAACGCATGACATTACAACGCATGACACTACAACGCATTTTTAAAAACTACCTTTACAACGCATTCCATTACAACGCATACTACCATTACAACGCATACCATTACAACGCATAATATAGTAATTTTTACCCCTATACTATCCAACACTTACCCTACTGTTGCACCCCCTGGAGTTAGAATAGTAATTTTTACCCCTATACTATCCAACACTTACCCTACTGTTGCACCCCCTGGAGTTAGAATAGTAATTTTTACCCCTATACTATCCAACACTTACCCTACTGTTGCACCCCCTGGAGTTAGAAAAGTAATTTTTACCCCTATACTATCCAACACTTACCCTACTGTTGCACCCCCTGGAGTTAGAATAGTAATTTTTACCCCTATACTATCCAACACTTACCCTACTGTTGCACCCCCTGGAGTTAGAATAGTAATTTTTACCCCTATACTATCCAACACTTTCCCTACTGTTGCACCCCCTGGAGTTAGAATAGTAATTTTTACCCCTATACTATCCAACATTTACCCTACTGTTGCAACCCCTGGAGTTAGAATAATAATTTTTAACCCTATACTATCCAACACTTACCCTACTGTTGCACCCCCTGGAGTTAGAATAGTAATTTTTACCCCTATACTATCTAATACTTACCTTAAATGCAATTTAATATTATGCGTTGTAATGGTATGCGTTGTAAAGGTAGTATGCGTTGTAATGGAAATGCGTTGTAAAGGTAGTTTTTAAAAATGCGTTGTAGTGTCCTGCGTTGTAATGTCATGCGTTGTAATGGATTGTGCGTTGTAAAAAATGCGTTGTAAGTGCATGCGTTGTAAAAGTGTGCGTTGTAACGACATACATCCCCATGGACATCATGCACAATAGAGAATCAAATACATGAAGAACAGCATGCAGGTTGCTAATCTACACATAGACTCATATGCACAATCCTTGACAACCATGACAGATATGCCGCATGCACAGTGGCAAGAGACCTGCATTGACAGAGATGAGGCACCTTGGAGGCTGAGGAACACCTTTATTACTCAGGCTCACACCTATGCAAAAGCATCAACATTAACAGACTTACAGGTCTATTGGATTAACATGTGGGACCTACACCGGACACCCCCTTTGCCCCACAGATGCTGAAAATCCATTGTACTGGCACACAAGTGAAGGGGTTGAGCCAAACAGCCCCTGCTGCACACGGAGAGGCTGCAATTCCCCATTGAGCATCATATGGGGATGTCCCGCAATATGTCCACCTGTAGCCTCCCGTATGTTTCAGAGGGAAGTTGTACACACATTGATGCCTTCATCACAAACCACAATCCCATAACAGATGACTGTCACGAAGTGTGACTATCAATTCATGTGAGTCATGCCACATATCATGTGCCCCATGGTGAGTCGACATGTATGCATAGTAACATAACCTGCACAGGAGCAGTGCCCACACATTACAAACAACTACCACACCCAAAAAGCCTTGCTGCAATCCTTACCCAAAGGAGAATTTTCACCATGTCCGTGCATGTAACGCTGATTCAGCACACGTTGCATTACTCATGAGGAATAGCAGGAGCACAACGATGCCACAAGCACACAGCATGCGCAAATACCTGGGGATGAGAGACACACAAGAAGTCAGGAAAAACATAGTCATCGGCATGCATGGTCATGTACTCTACATGAATAAGGCTGACACCATGCTAGTTGTCAATTGAGTGTGTCAGCTAAAATGTGTAGAATTACATCAGCACTCGAGTGACACATCAGCACACACCTCAAAGTCACTTAGCATACAGTCAGCTGGACACACACATTGCAACACATGCCACACAAGGCTCAAAGTGTGCACACTCAGACCCAGGGACTCACCATTAAGAGAAGAAGTTGCGTATGAGCGGATGTCCTCCTCCTCCTCCTCCTCCTCCTCCTCCTCCTCCTCACTTGCCTCATGACCAAGGCCGTCATCCTCCATGGGTGGAGGTTCCTGCTCATCGGGATCCAGGATGAGTGGCACAGCTTTCTCCACTGCCATGTTGTGCAGCATGCAGCACACAAGGAAGATTTTGCAGACCTTCACCGGTGCATATGGGGGGGACCCGCCGGTCTTGTGGAGGCACCGGAATCGGCTCTTCAGGAGGCCAAACGTCCTCTAAATCACTCGCCTGGTCTGCCCATGGGCGTTGTTGAAACGGTGATCTGCAGCTGTTCTCGGGTTGCGGAGAGGCGTCACCAGCCATGGCATGTTGGGATAGCCAGAGTCCCCTACATGGAAACATCATGTAAAGAAGTGGATCAGGAGATGCCGTCACATACTAAGATAATTCTGAATACTGGACAAACAGTGTCTACTCACCAACAAGACATGCTCGTTCGTTGTGCAGCTGCAGCATCATTTCTGGCACCCTGCTACGCCTCATGATGTAGGCATTGTGTGCGACCCTGGAAAACGTGCACAGACATGGGAAATCATCATGTTAGCAAGACAAACCACAAGGGCATTAATGGAGTGGTAATGTTTACGGTTACGGAAGGCTACCTCCTGTGCCTGTGGTGGTACCAAAGCCACATGTGTCCCATCAATGGACCCAATTACATGGGGCATCCCTACCAGGGCATAGAACTCACCCTTGATACCTGTCAACTGTTCACGAGTTGGAAAATGGATGAATTCATCCAGGTGCTCCAACATGGCTTCCAAAACATCATGCAGGACACGGCTGAACATGGTCTGAGACATGCCACCCACATCAGCAATGGTCAATTGAAACGTACCGGTGGCAAATAAATGTAGGGCTGCCATCACCTTCATCTTGGGGGTCAGCGCAGTCGGATAACTGTGTCGCGGTTGGAGGTGTGGTGCCAGCCTGTTTGTCAGGTCCACAATTAACCGTTGGGGGAATCGGTAGCAGCGTATGCAGTCACGTTCCCTCATGGCAGCCAAGTCTGGCATTGGTCGGGGGAGAGGCGGTGCCCTGCAGAAAATTGGAAGGAATAACGAAGATTGAGTACATTACTACACCAATGTCAATGAACTGAGCCCATGTTCAACAGCTAATACACATATGCCACATACAGAGTCTGGTCTGTGCAATACATCCTGCATACGTATGCCAGCCAGGTGCTACTCCTACCAAGAGCCAGCTACAAACATGGATTGTCAAGGTCTACATGACATGCCATGAAAGTAGCTGTGGGCCAGTGTGAGTGAACAGACAGACACATTACAGGAGTGACATACATCCACATATGTGCATTTGAAGGATGTCATATTATACAGACAGCTGCCGGCAAGCTAGATGCACAGGTCAAATGTAATGGAAAAAGGACAGACCACACCTTGCCATGAAGGGGTACATGTCAAATATGATCACACAGACATTGAGACTACGCAGATATGTCCTAAGCTCGCAAGTCCCTGTTAGATGCATACAGACACACGTCACGTGTTATTCCACATGTGTCCTGGTGTGCGTAATAGTGTGACATGGGCATCTACACAAGGACACATGTTGGATGCAGCTACAGCAGATGCCATTGACGGAACACCAACAGCAAGATCATGGGAACACATGACACACACATGACATAGTCACTTTGTGGCACGCTGGTAGTGAGATGTCAGGTGTCATCATCCATGTACCTGGCATCAGGGGACATTGGCGGGTGTTGGGGACTGTGCCATCCAAGTGATGCAGTGCTTGACAAGTTTGAAATACATGCACACATGTAAAAGGTGTGAAGGGGAAGTGCGCCACATGGTGCCCCATCACACATGACATGTGTACACAGGTCATCACACAACTATTGGGTTAAAACATGAGGAGACATGTGCCAGCTCACTGCCTGACACACCTAGGCCCTACACATGATGCACTGCACTGACAATGACTTGATGTCCATCCTTGTGCGAGTCATACACCACCATTCCTTTCCTGTGCGCCTCCTATCACCAGTGTAAGCTGTGAAACGCACCGTACACACGCTCTGAGGGCGTGTGTACGGTCGTATCACAATATGGGGTTTGGGTAGGAGTACACGTGTGTGCAAGGACCGTATACACGTACGTGTACACACTGGTCCTATCCCCATGGTAGTGTTGGCGTAGGCGTACGCCATAGAGATACGGCTCGTACCCGCGTATGTACGGCCCGTAGCACTATGGCGTACGCCTACGGCAACACTACCATAGTGCTACGGGCCCTACACACGCAGGTACGGCCCATAGCACTAGGGTAGTGTTGCCGTAGGTGTACGCCATAGAGATACGGGCCGTACCTGCGTATGTATGGCCCGTAGCACTATGGCGTACGCCTACGGCAACACTACCATAGTGCTACGGGCCCTACACGCGCGGGTACGGCCCGTAGCACTAGGGTAGTGTTGCCGTAGGCGTATGCCATAGTGATACGGGCCGTACATACGCTGGTACGGCCCGTATCTCTATGGCGTATGCCTACGGCAACACTACCGAAGTGATACGGGCCCTACACACGCGGGTACGGACCGTATCACTGGAGTAGTGGTGCCCTAGGGTTACGTGTGGAACGCACCGTAACAGTGTGTGGATAGTGAAATTACATAGGGGACACATGAGGAACAAGTATAAGGGCCTAAATGCATGCTGGTTGTCATGGAGACCGAGTTTCCAGTTCAAAATTTTGCATCAGGTGGCCAGCAAAAGTCGGTTGGAAACAATATACTATGTTGCAAAGTGGTTGTTGACTTGACATCATGCTCAAATTTTGAACCATGCAAAGGCCCTCACTGGGGTCGGTTTAAAGGGATTGGAGGAAACGTAGGATGCAAATGAGTTTGACCAATCACTCTGTACTCCTGTAAATGAAACAGCCCAGCAAGGGAGATATAAGGCAGCCAGGACCCATGAGAGAGCACTTTCTCTGTCTCCCATGCAGAGCCTGATGTGGTTCATATCTGCACTCCTCACTTGCATTGTGCTTACTGTGATAATCACTGCATGGTGCATGCCACATTCAGCCTGGCTAAGACCCTTGGGAATGTTGTTTCCATAGTCTTGATGTGATTCTGTGGTCCCCCCAGTGTGACAGGTGACTGTACCCACAGATGTGTGTGAGTTGAGTGTACCTGTGGTGATAGTGTCCAAATGATGTGTACGGCCCCTGGACATTGGTGTTTGTGTAAGTCCCCTGTCATGTGGGTGAGTGTCTAGTGGAGTGTTGCACCCCAGCTGCATGGAGGATGCATCTGCCCTACCCATCTGATGTGAGCAGGGAGCCGTGCTGTGTGTCTGACGTGCTGAGCTAGGCCCACACCTGTGACTCCCCCCAGTCAAGTGGCACATGTGCAGAGTGATGTTTGTACCCGCAGTTGCCAATGGCAGGTGATTGTCCTGTGCCTGTGTGTGTCTGTGTACTCCGCTGAGGTTGCGTCAGTGGCCTGGGGCATGTGACTGCTTTGAGGTGTTGTCCATTATCCTGGTGTTGCTTGTGATGCACAGTGTGAGCCATGATCATAGATTCTGTCACACCCCTCATGCCACCTGTGTACTTTAAATGCCACGTAGTGCATTTGGCCTTCCCCAGAGGATAATGTCCCTATGACAAAGGTGCAATAAGTTTGCTGCATACTATGCCCTGTTCAAACAAGCCCAATTGTTCTAATGTGTGTCTCTGTGACATGGAGCAGGTGTATTGATGTTGTCTCACTTTGTCATCCTCACAGGTAGCCACCTACGCCAAGGGGGAGATTTGGAAGCGGGCCGTCAGGGCCGCGAGGTCGGTGGAGGGTCGCAGTCGGCGCCTGGCCCAGGTGAGGAACCGCTGGCAAGATATCTGGTGCTGGACCAGGAGGATCGCCCGGGTCCTGCTGGAGGACTCACCTCCACGCAAACACGGCGGGCGCCGGCACCTGACCCACCAAATGAAGCGTGTCCTCGCGGTGGTCTTCCCTGACATGGATAGGCGGCTACAGGAGAAGCAGCAGCAGGAAGGGGGTAGGTACATGTGTGTTTGTTGTGTGTCACCAGCTTTTGGAAGTGCTCAGTCGCCTGGATACACTGCCAGGGTTTATATGTGCAGTGCATATCCTATTCCCCAAAGTCAACCGGTCCTGTTCTTCCTCCCTTCCCCTACTTGACATGTGTTCCCTGGTCTGTGTGTAGTCACTCTTGCACAAGGTAATCTAGGCTGGCAGTTAATCCAAGAGCCCAATGCTTGCAGCATCATGTGTGGGGGTGGTCTGTGACATGTGTTGGGACCTTGCCTGTGCCCTGTCCAGTTCAGTCATTTGGGGGTCCATGATTGTTGGCACTGATGCAGAGTCTCAACATAGGAGTGTGAGGCTTAAAATGAACTGCCTTGCAGCATGCATGACCGATGTTGTGGCCTCAGACAAGATGTGCATGAGTGGGAGATATGCATTGTGCAGGGACGGTTGCTCCTGTTGCAGTCAGATCGATCCAGGACCATGGAGCAGTGTGGCCACTACAGTCCCCTGAGACACCTTTTCCTAGGAATAATGTGTGTCATCCAACACTGTGGACATTCTCTGTGTCTTCAGCATAGGTTGGCCTCTGTGGCATTGTACCCTGGCATCATTTGTATTTACGTCAAGTGTGCTACATGTGTACACTGTACAGGGTGACCCAATGTGGCTTGTGCATCCTCACACTGGCCAGTGCCTGTGTGTCTGTGTACAACTATCTGATGACGGTTGTTTGTCAATAATATGTGTGGTCAGCCCCACGAGGGGTAGTTAGAGTGCAATTAGGCTTTAAAGGAGCCCATTAATGTGATCCCTGATTAAGAGGTGTAAGTCCTTCCTCTGTCTCAATCACATTGTCTCAGGTAGGGGGGGTGGTTTGTGCGGGAAAGGCCTACATGTCCAAAGCATATGTCTCCTTGCCAGGTCTGGCCTGTGTGTGATGATAGTCGGAAAAGACACTCAACAAGTATTGACCCAGTCATGTTGTGCAGGGTTTAATTTTTGTGCTTTGCAGCATCTGTCAAAAGTTAAAAGACATGCGTCCTGCTCATCCATTTTTGGCAACGGTGTGTGGTCCAGATGCTGTGCTCGACTGTCCCCAGACACTAGCTTCTCTGTATAATTCGATATTGTTAGACCTGGCACCTTGGTGTGAATTTCCCTTCCACTTTTTGCTGATGTGCCTCATTGTGTTTTGTTGTTGTTAGCTGCTCAGGGCACTGTGCCACTGCTATTCAGTGGCACAGTGCAAGTGCTCCCTTTGGAAAAGTGTATACCTTGATTGGTGTCCATGTTTGGCTTATTTGGTTTACTATCAGCCCCTAGTAAAGTGCACCAGGAGTGCCAGGGCTTGTAAATACAAATGCTGCTGGTGGGATTGCAGCACTGGTTGTGCCACCCACAGAAGCGGCCTAGTAAAATGTGTCTAGGGTCTGCCACTGCAGAACCTGCGCGCGGTCTGGTACTGTCGCGCTGATTGCGCAAGTGCACCTACTTGCCAGTCCTCAAACCTTCCCCTAACTACATATTAGTCACCCCTCTGGTAGGCCCAAGGGCAGGGTGCATTGTAGGTATAAGGTAGGACATGCCCTGATGTGTGTGGCATGTCCTAATAGGGAATTACAGCCATTTTCGTTTTTCACTATTGAAGGCTACCTGCTCTCCATAGGCCAGAATGGGCTGCTGGAATTACTACATGCTGTAATCCCAGTGGACTCAGAGAGCATGGTAGAAAGTCAAGTTTAGTATGCCTGAACTCAGAATAATAAAATACTTCTTTTAGTAAAGTTTATTTTAATATCCTGTGTTTGTAAATACTACTTTTAGAAAGTTAGTATTTACTGACCTGGCTATTTCAGTCCGCCTCTGCTGTGTGTGTGTTTTCTGTCTAGTAACAGTAAAGGAGCAGGGCTGGGGAATTCCAGGAGACAGGCTGGCTGCCAGGTGGTGGGTAGAGAGATTACACCAGGATGGGTGGGAGGAGTACACCTTTGACTCTGAATAGACCTGTGCTCTGCCACCACAATGCCGGCTCCGCCCCCTGTGGAGCGGCTGATGTCTCTGCCCTGCTGCTGAAAGGAAAGAGCAGAGTCACCACAACAAAGTGCTCCAAAACTGGACTGAGCCAGGCCCAGGCCCCCTGGCGACAAAGAACAAAAGAATTGTGCTATAAAAGAAGGAGCCTTGCTCCTAAGAAATCAGATCCTGTTTGCGCCAAGAAGAAACTCTGCCTGAAGAGAAGGACCTGGGAAAGCTGCATGGAGGACTACTGTCTCTGACCTGTGAGACTGGCCTGTGGTGGGTGCCTTGCTGCAATAAGGAGAGGAAAAGACTAAAGGAAAAGACTTTTGAATCAACTTGTGCTTTGAACAATCTCCAAGGGCTTGCTGGTGAACTTGCCCCCTGAACTGCGCCCCAGGAACAGTGGGCGCTACCTTCCCCAAGGAGAAGAGGAGTTGCTGGAGGTGATCCTGTCACGCTGACCCCCAGAGAACCTGTGTGCTCCCCTCTCTCTCTGAGCACCGCGACGTCTGCCACCGAGACTGCTGTGAGCACTGCCAAGGCCGGCCAACCTGGCCCTAGCCCAGCAAGCAACTGCCCCCCGAGCCGTAGCTCGCAACGCAAAGAAGAAACCCCGGAAGCCCAAACGCCGAGCCTCTGCGACCCTGCGCCGCTGAGATCCCTGTGAGGGCACCGAGCACCTGGTTCGCCACCCTGAGGAAAGCTGACAGAGCTGCAACGCGCTAAGAATCACTCCCGAGCCGCCCCTCCCACTCCTGTAATCATCGTGGCCACTGAGATCCTCCCCGAGCGCCCCACGAAGCCACACCATCCCCTGGAGATCCAGGACTGAAATGCGACGTGGGACGCCTTTGTGCGGGACTGCGAGGCCGCCACAAACCCCCTCTACAAAGAACCAAGGTAGTGTGATCAGCGCGCCTTGGTATGACCCGTACTGTCCTTTGTACGAGCCGTACCTGCTCTGCCGTCCGTGTGCGGCACGTCCCTGCATCTGTACGGTCCGTACAGCATCAAAAGCATTGCCGGCGCTCATGCGGGAAGTGTGAGGTTTGGCACGAGACGTCCTGAACGTGTACGACGCGTACCTACGAGGGTACGGTCCGTACGGTTCGCGTCCAGCATATGTGTCCTCATGCGAGAAGCGTGAGAAATGGCATGACGCGCCCAAATAGCGGTACGAAGCGTACCGGAGGCGCTACGAAGCGCACAATACCCCAAAGAAGCTTATTTTGAAGAGAATAGGGTCATTCTAAGAACTGTGGACTGCCTAAAAGCATTTAAAGTAACTGGAACCTTATTTAAGTGAAAGAACTGTATTTTGACATCCTGCTTGAAGAAATCTTTTATATAAAGAACTTTATTTTGATATAAATACAGCCTTGTGTCTTTGTGTGGTGGGGTGGTGATTATTGTGTGAGATATCTTGAACGCTTAACCTAATTCCCTCTGGAAATCTAGCCTGACTGCTCGTGCCACGTTACCTAGAGGGTGAGCAGGGGTTATTTTTAAAGAGGTAATCCTACGCCCTGACTTAGAGGAAAGGGTCTCTGCTTGTCGCAAGTGCATACCTGCGCCAACCAGAGACCCCGGATTCTAACAGATATCAAGTTCTTTGCTGTTGTGTCATGCTCTCCATTGTTTCAAATTGGCATGGTGGCTCAACCAACTGTGTAGTGCATGGCCTACATATGTGCGTAGTATTGTAGATGTTACTCATGATGCTTTTCATGCTATGCACTGTGACCTATGTAGTTTGGACTCATGTGTCATATGTATACAGGTGTCTGATTATTTCCTGTCTCTTCACCTTGCCCACAGCATCGTCGGGGGACACCGGGGGAGACACCGGCACGGACGTGGAGGAGGGATCCAGCACCGGTGCCACCAGTGCTGGGGAGTCTGGCGCAGCAAGTGGCACAGAGGGTGAGGGAAGTCAGGCGGAGGACCTGTCCAGTCCCAACACCGACTATGACGCTGACGGGTCCGAGGCTGAGCGCCCAGAGGGGGCGGAGGCTGCTCCCACAGCTGAAAGCAGCAGTACATCTCTCGCCGCCCCCTCCATTCCCATCACCGCCCTCCCACTTGCTTGGGTCCCTTCTGTCCGTGCTAGGCGACCACATGTCTCCTTCATGCCAGGCACCGCACCCCCTGCCCCTGTCTCCCCTGCTGCCGTCAATGCCGAGTCTGTGGACATCCTGCGGCAGTTGCAGGTTGGTCAGACATCGCTGCTTAATGTCCTCCATGGCCACACCAGACTGCTGACACAGATGGTGTTGTACATGGAGGGCATGTCATCAGCGATGTCTGACCAACGGATGTTGCTGAGGTCCATGGACTCGTCACTGACGGCAGCAGTGGGTCTCCTGCAGCGCTCCGTCCCCCCCCTACCCCTGCCCCATCCACACTTCCCACTCCCATGCCTGTCCCAAGCACACCCAGACATCCCCATGCACGCACCCCACCAGACACAGGCAGCACACCAACAGGGAAGGCCAAGCGCACTTCTCCAGTCACGCACACACAGGGGGAATTAGGCACACCCACTGGGCCGGGGGGCAAACGGCAGCCATGCAGCCACAGTGGGAGTCCGCAGTCCTCACGGCCCACTTCCTCCAAAACCACTCCCCTTAGCTCCCCTGCCCAACAGTCGGACAAAGAGTCCTTCATGGCCAGCCTGTCCCTCAGCCCCAGTGTGACACCACCCCGCAAGCGGTCGAGGAAGTCCCCAGGCAGGGGAGTTGGGCCCCCCCCCGTCCACACCCTCTCCCACTAGCGCTGCAACCCATCCCTCTAACCCCCCCCCTCCTTTGGGCCTGTGGTTCCTTCGGGTGCAGGGGAGACACTGGCAGACCTTGCAACCATGTGCAGAGCCATCCTAACCACCACCTTTGGCGCTGCCTCACCCCCTGTGGTGGAGTCGTCCGTCCCTGCACCCACAACACCTACCCTTGCCCCTCCTGTCCCTGCGGTGCCTGGTCCTTCCCCCCCACATGATGCCCCCCTGTGGATGGAAAGGAACTGTGAACTGTGCAGGCAAGCTAGGGGAGACGCGTCCCAATGTGTCACCCCCCCCGGAATTCCCATATGGACTGGCCTATGGGCCTTGTATATAGTGTACATTTCAAATCCAATTTTTTTAATGCTGAATAAAGCATTTATTTTTTTCATTTGCACACAAATGCTTTTCTGGTATTGCTGTTGGTGCTGCTGCTCCCTCAGTTGAGTTGGGGTGGTGATAATGTGTTAGGTGTCTGGGAAATGTTGTAGTGTGCTGCTCATGGGGAGGACCCTGGTATCTGCGTGCCATCACAGGGTCTCTGCAAATAATCTTTGGTCATGAAAACTCTTACTGTATGGTGACATTGTCCCAAGAAGTGTTCCTTCCTCTGTGGCACCTGACTTCTTCCCTGCAGGGTGCTTCCCAATTGTTGTGCTGACCTGTGTCTACAGTTCCTTGCTGTGTGAGGGATCCTTTCAACTTTGCCCATGCCTGCTCAGCAATGTCTCCGCCTGCATCGTCTGTGCCATCCTTGGTAGTCACTGTACTTGTGTATGGAGTATGTTGCCATGGCTTAATGTGGACATGGTCCTTTTTCCGCACTATGCATGTGTGTACTCCTAGCATAGCACACATGTGTTACTTGTTCTGCAGGGTATTTGGGCACCTGACTGACAATTGTGTGCATTGTATCTGTGGGTACTCCACCCTTTTCCTTCCATGGGAGGCAACAACTTGTTGGCTGCCCCAGCACCTGTACATTCCTATCAGTCCTGGAATGTGGGTGACAGTGTGTGTTCCCTTAGGTTCTCTTAGTTTAGTGGGGTTTCACATGAGGATACAGTCTTGTTGCATGATCTCAGTGTGTGTATTGTGCTGCCACCGCCAGGGGTGGGTATGCATGTGTAACTTGTCATCACACCCACATATGGCGTGTCATGCAGTGGGGGAAGGACATCCATCCTCATGGGAGTGGGACACTGCTGTCAGTGATGTGTTGTCATGGCACTATCAACATAGTCGCAAATTGTGGATGCCTTCATACACCCATGGAGTTTTGCTAATGGGAGGATGATGTACACAGCCCCATGTCTCTGTCCACTGCTGGGAGGCCTCTGCACCCACCCCTCACATGTCTGAGCACTGCTGGGAGCGATAGGCACCCACCCCTCATATGTCTGGGCACTGCTGGGAGTGATAGGCACCCACCCCTCCTATGTCTGGGCACTGCTGGGGGTCCTCTGCACCCACCCCTCATATGTCTGGGGACTGCTGGGAGTGATAGGCACCCACCCCTCATATGTCTGGGCACTGCTGGGAGTGATAGGCACCCATCCCTCATATGTCTGGGCACTGCTGAGGGTCCTCTGCACCCACCCCTCATATGTCTGGGCACTGCTGGGAGTGATAGGCACCCACACCTCATATGTCTAGGCACTGCAGGGGGTCCTCTGCACCCACCCCATATATGTCTGGGCACTGCTGGGAGTGATAGGCACACACCCCTCATATGTCTGGGCACTGCTGGGAGTGATAGGCACCCACCCCTCATATGTCTTGGCACTGCTGGGGGTCCTCTGCACCCACCCCTCATATGTCTGGGCACTGCTGGAAGTGATAGGCACCCACTCCTCATATGTCTGGGCACTGCTGGGAGTGATAGGCACCGAACCCCCCATATGTCTGGGCACTGCTGGGAGTGATAGGCACCCACCCCTCATATGTCTAGGCACTGCTGGGAGTGATAGGCACCCACCCCTCATATGTCTAGGCACTGCTGGGGGTCCTCTGCACCCACCCCTCATATGTCTGGGCAATGCTGGGAGTGATAGGCACCCAACCCCCCATATGTCTGGGCACTGCTGGTAGTGATAGGCACCCACCCCTCATATGTCTAGGCACTGCTGGGAGTGATAGGCACCCACCCCTCATATGTCTGGGCACTGCTGGGAGTGATGGGCACCCACCCCTCATATGTCTGGGCACTGCTGGGGGTGATATGCACCCACCCCTCATATGTCTGGGCACTGCTGGGAGTGATAGGCACCCACCCCTCATATGTCTGGGCACTGCTGGGAGTGATAGGCACCCACCCCTCATATGTCAGGGCACTGCTGGGAGTGATGGGCACACACCCCTATGTCTCTGTCCACTGATGTGGATCATAGCACGACACCCACCCACCCGCCCACACGCTCTGAAGCCCTGGGTACGGGCCGTACCACCATTGTTGGGGTGACGTAGGGGTATGGATTGTACCCAGGCCTGAAGAGCATGGGTATGGGTCGCACCACGCGTACCCCTACGTCACACCAACAATGGTGGTACGGCCCGTACCCAGGCCTGAAGAGCATGGGTACTGGCCGTACCACCATTGTTGGGGTGACGTAGGGGTACGCGTGGTGCGACCCATACCCACGCTCTTCAGGCCTGAGTATGGGCTGTACCACCATTGTTGGAGTGACGTAGGGGTACGCGTGGTGCGATCTGTACCCACGCTCTTCAGGCCTGGGTACGGGCTGTACCACCATTGTTGGGGTGATGTAGGGGTACGCGTGGTGCGACCCGTACCCACGCTCTTTAGGCCAGGGTATGGGCCGTACCACCATTGTTGGGGTGACGTAGGGGTACGGCCCGTACCCAGGCCTGAGGAGCGTGGGTACGGGTTGCACCACGCGTACCCCTACGTCACACCAACAATGGTGGTACGGCCCGTACCCAGGCCTGAAGAGCGTGGGTACGGGTCGCACCACGCGTACCCCTACGTCACCCCAACAATGGTGGTACGGCCCGTACCCAGGCCTGAAGAGCGTGGGTACGGGCCGTACCACCAATGTTGGGGTGACGTAGGGGTAAGCGTGGTACGACCCGTACCCACGCTCTTAAGGCCTGGGTACGGGCCGTACCCCCAATGTTGGGGTGACATAGGGGTAGGCGTGGTACGACCCGTACCCACGCTCTTAAGGAGTGGGTACGGTGCCTACCACAATTGTTGTGGT
Source organism: Triturus cristatus (assembly GCF_964204655.1). Taxonomy (NCBI): domain Eukaryota; kingdom Metazoa; phylum Chordata; class Amphibia; order Caudata; family Salamandridae; genus Triturus; species Triturus cristatus. Next base: position 537,822,946 of record NC_140581.1, on the reverse strand, counting down.
GACGGGACGCGTCCACTTCCGTTGTGGCTGGCCGCAGGCCTTGGTGGACACGCCCCCTCCCCCCCAGTGACCAGTCCCTGGAGGTACGGTATGTACAGGGCATGTGTACATTTTGGCTTGGGTGGGGGTTATGTTTCCTGCCCCTGACCCCCTTTGCCCCTGGGTGTTGTTCTGACCTTCGGCGGCGTCTGCGTCGGTTCCTGTGCTCCAGGTCGTAGGCTATGAGGGCCGGGATGACACGTAGGATGGGGTCCATGGCTGTCCGTCGCGTACAGGTGCTCCTTTCTCGCGTCGTCCTCAAATTCCCGGCAGTTTTTGGCTCCCGTAAAAAATGCTACGTGCGGAGTGACGTAGGCACGAATAGTACTTGCTGGTTCGTAAAACGCTGCCTGACTCCGTCCGGACGTCATGTACGCGGTGTCCCGGATCAGAATTGTGGGTATATTTTAGCCGGTCGGTGTTTTGTACGAATCGTACGGTAATGATATTTCTGTACGAATCGTACTTGCGGGTTTGTAAGGTGGTTTTCCCGGGTACGAGTTGGACGGAGAAAACGCTCCGTACGACGGTTCGTACCCGGGTTTTACAGGATCGGAATCGGCACCTCTATGTTGTGTGGACAATAGTACATGGAAAACCCTTATCCTTCTCCTACCTAAGCTCATATGATAATTAAATACTGTATACACCACTTGTACTATACAGTTCTCTTGAAAGACAGCTTAATTTGTTTGCATAGACATTACCCTTGACATGGGAAACTACCTAATATATGTAATCTGTCATCTGTTCAAAGGCGTTTAGAAAAATGTCAGATATTCATGGTATAGAAGTCCACAACTTGTTAATGGTAACATTTTAAATATACGATTCTGGTTCTCATGTGTATTTTTCAGTGCACTAAAAATCCTTCTTTCACATCAACTACGGTAGATAGAGACGTGCTGTTTAAATTTCTTACCTTATATTTTACAAACGTGATAAAAAATACAAATTTGTTGTGATTTCTCTATTTGCATAAGTTTTAAAAACTGCCAATATGATAAGAACAAAAGTTTTAAGAGGAACAGAGGAGTTTAAACGTGGTTGGCGAGCTGGTGATGTCATAATTAAATAATATGTGTGTTTCATCTGCATTTTGTAATAATGTTTACATTATAATGCGCTATCTGCATGTAATGAAACTAGAGGAAGTGATAAGTAATCTCTACAAACAGTTTCCACCATTTTTAGTGTGCTCTCACAGGCAGTCAGCAATACAGAGACAAAAACACATCAGCTCAGATGCACACATACATATTCACATACACAACTCAGACAGGTTCACAAGCTGTGATAGGACCATATACACCCACAAATATATACAAATAATTGAAAAAAACGAATGTAAACCATAGACACACTGAAGCACACTATCTCAACTAGATTTGCACAGATATCGGGAAACAGCCTTTACAACAAGGTTTTTACCTCGTTGTGCCTTTACCATGCATTTTTTAGCAAGCATATGCTTACTGCGATTATGCATTTACCATACATTTAAGGTAAGTTGGGGGTGGTGGTGTGTCTACCACCAAAAGTACATTGTTTTTAAATCTAAAAACAATGCGTGGTATTGGCATGCATTGTAAATGCATATTCGTGGTAAAAACATGTGTGCTAAAAAATGTGTGCACGGGTATATTATGTATTCACCTGCCTTGTAATGTCGTACAGCCACAGAAATTCCCACACAGTTAGTAACACCCATATACACACATGATCACCCACATATAAACTAGCAAACTCAGTCATAGTGTAACAGCCGCACAGAGAGTGACATATAAACTGTCACATACATGCATATTCACACAACTAAACACACATTGCATTGAACACACAGACATATACAATTTCATTCACACTGTCAGACACTCAGTGACACACAGACATATTAACACATACATTCATTGACAGACACATCAACTTCCACACTTACATACACATATGCAGAAATTTCCCCATGGACGCACACAGGCACATACCTACTGTTACTACAACACGCACATCCCCACACACATTCTGTCATACATACACATGGATATACAAACACACACACTGTCACACACTCAGTCAGTCACACACATACCCATACGCCCGCAGATATTCACTTGCACAGACTCACTTACAACTAGACCCACACATACATAGCCACACACACTCAGTTGTACCCATACACAGATAATCCCTGTCATTCAGTCAGACAAATACACGCATACACAGCCACACAACTCACAAACACATGAAGACATGCATGTACTCAAGCAACCACAAATATTCCCTCACACACACCATACATACACAACTAGATCTACCCACATATACCATCATATACTAAATCAGGCACATACTCACACTAACCATCAGTCACTCAAGTACACATACATATACATACAGAGCAACACACTGTCAGACATACACCCAGATATGTGTGTATTAACATGTACAAAGACATTCCATCAGACACACACAAAAGCACACCTGGACACACACACACATACACTTACCCACTCAGTGAGACACATACACACACACAAATCCAAACAGTCAGTGACACATATACGCACACACACAACCAAAAACACTATTACACATATATCCATACCTGCATGTACTCAGATGGCCACAGACATTCCCTTACACTCATACATGCACACCCACAAACACATGCACAGCTAGACTCACACATACCATCACACACTCATTTAGATACATACACACATACAAAACAGCACTCTATATCAAATATATACATACCTACATACATATACCCTGTCACACAATCACCCATACACACATGTACTCACACATGCAGAGGAATTCCTAAACGATCACAGACAGAGACACACATGACTAGATACACACAGCCATGTTATGTTATGTTATATTATATGTACTTAATATAGTGCTGCAAATCAACCCCAAAGGGATATCTCTGTGCTGGAGTACAGAACAGTTAAGGCAGGAGCTGAAGGTCAGGATAAATTAGAAAAGCCAAGGTTTTAGAAGTTTTTTTAAACAGGCAAATTCTAGACAAGAACGGATGTGTAGAGGTAAGTTTTTCCAAAATTGTAGGGCCAAGATAGGAAAAAGATTGACAACTGCATTTGACTGTGTGAATGTGGCAGGGACAAAGCAGGAGGTGATCTTTTGATCTCAGATTTCTTGTAGGAAGACAGTGATGAAGCTTTTTATGGAGCTACGCAGGGCCCATGCCAAATAGGGATTTGTGTAACAAGCATGGGAGCTTTAAAGTTGCAAATTTTTGGATTGGGAGCCAATAAAGAGATCTAGGAGTAGGCTCTGAAGTAGTGTGGGGGGAGTTTTGCAGACTAGGGATGCAGCAGTGTTCTGGACTCCCTGATGTTTTTATAGCAGTGATTAATGAGCTCCGACCAGTAAAGCGTTTCCATAATGCAGGTGGCCGACCATGAGGGTTATTCTTGTGTGAAGAGGTAAGCATTAAAATGCCAATCCCAAAACAGGTGCCACATGTTGAGCCAACCTGATCTTTCATGGTGAGGTTATCATCAATTAAGATGCCTAAATTCTATAGTACCTTTTTAAATTGTGGGGTGGTGCCCAGTTCGGATGGCCACCACTCGTCCGACCAGAAGGAGTGGGCTTTGCCGAACAGCAAGATCTCAGTTTTATCACTGTCAAGCTGCAGGCATTAAATGGACATCCAGGAATCTATTTTACTCATGCATTTTCAGAATTTAGGTTTTGACCCATGGATATGATCAATTGCATATCATCTGAGTATGTGATGACCTTCAGACTGCAAGCTCTTACTACGTTAATCAGATGGGCAACATATATATTAAAGAGGGTAGGGCTCAGTGAAGAGCCCCATGGTACCCTCTAGTCTAGCGGCATGACACGAAATGCAAATGGTCCTAAGTTTATCATCTGGGTGCTATTGTTTAGGAAGTTCTGTAACCACCCTAGAGCCTTGCCACTGACACCAATCTCTGAAAGTCTCTGGACCATGATAGAATGTGAGATAGTATTGAAAAAGGCAGATAGGTTAAGTAACAACCAACATGACTGGGAAACAATCATCAAGAGAGAGTCTGATGTTGTTCACCACTGCCATCAATGCATTTTCTGTACTGTGTGAGGCTCTGAAGCCGGATTGGGAAAGGTCTAAGACGGCGTTTGCTTCCAAATAATGGGAGGGTTGTAGATTTACTCAATTTTGTATGCTATTGCTAAGGTAGGGAAGACTTGATATGGGTCTGTAATTTGTGGCAGTTTATCCATACCGTCACACTTTCAGTCAGACACATGCACACAAACCACCTCATGCCCTCCAGAATACATATGCACAGTCAGACACTCTGTCACACACATCTTAATATGCATGTACTTACACATTCAGACATTCCCACACACTCACAAACACAGACATACACAACTAGACCGACACACCCATCCCATCACACTTTCAGTCAGACACTTGCACACAGTACCTTACACACTCAATCACACATATACACACATATCCAGCCAGCAACTTTGAAAAAGAAAACACACAAACATACACATACTCACCTGTCCACAGACATTACCTCACACTCCTTCATACTGACACAAACAATTTAACTCATACACTCATATATCACCCGCATGAGACACATGCACACACCCTCACACATTCAATCACACATATACAGAAACATACACAATCACACATTCTGTCACACACACATACCCAGACAATCACATACTCACACATTTACAGATATTCCCTAACACTCACACAACCATACATATACAATTACGATCACACACCCACACCCTCACATTTTCACTTAAAAACCTGGACACATACCCCTGCACTCAGTGACACATATCAAACCAGACACTGACACACACATGCAGCCAAACACATATGTACTCATACATCCACAGACATACCCTCACCTTCACAAAAAGAGAGATTCACAAATAGACCCACACATCCATACCCTCATGCACTCATTCTGACATATATACAAATACACAATGACAAACTCTTTCATACTCTCACACCCAGAGATGGCCTTTAACAACCTAACAAGTAACATGTCATTTTCTATTTTTAACCAATAGAGGTGGCACAAAAAGAATCTTTGGGACATTTTTATTGCCAAGTCACTATGTGCAGTGCAGCAAGGCACATTGCTCTGCTTCGCTGCACTACTTGATAGGGAAAGAACAGGAACGCACAGTATTTTAAGTCAATACAACACATTCCTGACTCTCCCCCTTTGTTTGCACCCTTTTAGCTGCTAGTACCAATGCAGGCACCCTTGCATAAGGGTTTAAGGGTGCCTGTATTGTAAGGAGGTTTGTTTTGTGCAGAATGAAGCACACATAGACAGAGGAAAATACAAGGCGAAGTAAAGACATTTCTCCCGGTTGGCGCATTCCCAGGTATTTCACTTTTGGGTAAATCTAGGAATTCATCAAAATCCATGGATGTAGTGTGGAAACACTGAATGAATACTCATGGAAATGCCTCGCTGGTGCACAGTAATGCAATGCAGCAATTTGTACTGCGGTGCATTGCTTGAGATTTATGAAACGAAACCACTCAGGGCCATGCAAGGTGGCCTTGAGTGTTCATGAATGTCATTGTTAAGTTGCGTCTCTGCCGCACCACGTTGCGTGGCGCGAGAGTGAACAAAGGGGCTCATAAATATGTCCCTTTGATTTTTTCTGTTATTGTGTTTTTTTTATCTTCTTCGGTTATTACTTTTCCATAACAGAGGTGTACAGAAGCAGGTGCAGCAAAACGAGTCCTAAACTATGTGGTTCACCACAGCTTTCATAAAAGTTGGCATGGACTGCCCCCTGTTGCTCACTATCTTATTACAGACGGGGCCAAATGTGGCCAACTTCTGAAGCTGGGAAGCTGAGGTGGTAGTGTCTGAATGCGGTGGCTAGGCAGAATTAGTCAAAATCACTTCAGTCGTGCATCTGCATAAGTTTGTGGTATGTAAACGCCATATTTACGTAATGGCACACCAAGTCACAAGTGGAGAGCAACGTAAACAAAATGACAATGGCACCATCATAGTGGTGCAGCAAAAAAGTGACTCATCTGCCACAAAAGTGTTCTAAGGCAGATTTGCATCACATACCACAACCCAAATAACGGCTGCAACACTTTTGGACTGCGTGAAAACTTTAAAAAAGGAAAAAAAAACTCCAATTAAAATATACTGAAGTTAGCCATGGAGCAGGCAGAAAATCAGGAAAAGTATACCAGCAGCCAGGACAACAACCCAAACCCAAGCCAACAGGTGGAGGCCAACTTGCTGGGTAAGAGGAAATCAATCTTCAGTGAGGAGGAAAATTAGATACTGATAACAGAGGTGACAGACCACCAACACCAGCTGTCAACTCTAAATTGCCATTAGAAAGGAAACAAGTTATTTGGAAGGACATACTGACCAAGGCCAACAGTGTGGGCCAAGCAAAGAGGATAATGACTGGCTTGAAGAAACGCTGGCATGACATAAAGCGCAGGACAAAGTCAAAAATGGCTTACAACCGGAAGGCAGAAATGCAGACTGGAGGAGGGAGCCCAGTGCCCCAGGAAGAGCTCGATGACCTGGAGGAGAGGGTGTCAGCTGTCATTTCAGAGGAGGTGGTGGCAAGACGTCCAGAACAAGAGACTGCAGCCCATGAGGAACATCAAGACCTGCTGGGTTGGTAGTAAAACGGGCCAATGTGGGGAAAAAGCATGTCAGGCAGTCCAGCTCACTAAATATCAGCACTCAAATGCACTGTGTGCAGGGCAAAGGACATGTATATGGAATCATGTATTGTTAAGCATCATGGGCTTCATTGACCATATCATGACACATGGCAGTGCAGCAAACCTTCCTGTTGCGCTGCAATGCCTCAAAATCAAAAGGCAGGAATGTGTCATATCTACAAGAAATGGTGCATTTCTGTCCTCGCTCCACCCCTGGTGCACAAACAGTTGTGATGTGCCAATACAGAGACCTGTGAGCCATGGTGCAAGGTTGCCTGTGTTGCTAAGATGAATGTTGTTGTGCAGGAAGGAGCACCTTCCTGCTCATTTTAAATCCCTGCATTTGAGCCCCACTTCTTGGAAGAGGCGCACGAGGCGCATGGTTAGCTTTCCTGCTTTTAAAGTGCTGATATGTTCTTGAATCCTCACTTTAATTTTTCTAGATGTAAGGCCAATATAGTGGAGCCCACAACCACAGGTCAGTCTATTGATGACATTGAGAGTGTTGCAATTACTGAATTTCGTCTGGAACCACACTCTTCCATTCACAAGGGTAATGCTCTTCGAAGCCTGTGTCAAACTGCACACTAAAAGCGATGATGGTCAACACATAGGGAACCCACGGGAACCCTAAAATGCTGTTAAATTTTTGTTTTTGTCTTTTGGCATTATTTTTCCTTCTCTTTGTTTTTTCAACCACTGCCGATCCAGTATAATTGAGGTGGAGACATATCCCCATGCCCTGATGAAATTGATGCAAAACTGTAAGGCAATTAAATATGTTGGCCGTTCAAGTTAAAATGGTCTAAACATGCCATGAACACTAGACAGAGATTAAATGCATATGATAGGTGTTCACAACATATTTTAATGGGGAATACAGGTGACTCTTTGTTATACATTACGGGGGCGTAATGGTAGTTAGCACCATTATATAGGTTTGACACTTTTCTCAATGTTCACATTTAGTTGAGTGAGGTCACTCATTCTTTTGATCGTAAAAGTGTTGATGATGATCAAGTGAGCCCACCGATGAGAACCTACAAGCAACTCTATGGTGGTTGCTTACATGAGGCACTTTCTGACCCACCTCACATTTTTTCTATATTGATTTACACTGTGTATGACTAATGTGCCAGTATTATCTGTAATGTGTTTGGGAATACGTTGGCATGGCTGTGGTTGTTTGTTTTATATATTGTTTTGAATAGTCATACACAATCGTCAATAGGCTGTTGCCTATCCTGAATATCCTGGAGTCCATGGAGCAGAAACAGGACTCCTACATCTTTACAGTGGCTGGCTGCCACCGCGATGTAGCTGTGGTGCTAGCAAACTAGCAGGTCCTTTTCAGTGCCTTGCTGCCTTACTTGTTGGCAATGGGAAATGCTGCTGGGAATCAGGGGTCCATTTCTTCAGCCCCTGATGTGTGTGTGCCTCCGTCAGCTGAGGGTCCTTCATCAACACCCTCATGTGAGGCTCACAGACATCAGAGACGGAACATGTGAACATCTGCACTTTGCAATGGAAAGCAACCGAGCAGCATATCTGTATGCCATGTGGAAATTTTGCCTATGCCAGTGTACCTCTCAATAGATATCTTCATCCATTAGCTTGCCCTCCTGGTGCTCTCATCCCTGTGTGAACTGTCTATTTAGACCATCTTTCCTAATGGCAATTGCATCTTCTTTTTCACTGGAACATTACTCTCCTCAACATGTACCATGACATGTATCACCCTTGAACAGGGTCTGGATATCCAATGGCTCACAAAGTATATTGAGGTTGTTGCCCTAAACACTGCCAGTTTCACCTTGCTCCTTGTTTAAAATATACATAAACATAGTCTCACTTATCAACATGTTTGATTTCTGTTCATGAGTAGAGTAACTAAACCATGGTGGTAGTTCTGACTCTGAAGGCAATATCTGACATCTACATTATGTAGGGAGTGTGAGATCCTGACATAAATATGCTCATTAATACATGTGATCCAGAACTACAACAAAACTGTCAAGTAGGAACCAAGTTCTAAATTGTGATGCGCAGCAATATTCGATGAGTTGATGTCAAAAGTAAATGTTGTTTTGGGCCAGGTGGCAGAAACAACCACGCAAACTAGACGGAAAAATAACATGATGCTAAAACCATTTGGTGCTACAGAGAATGTGTAGAAGACGGGGTTCAGTGTGGTGCCAAAAATCGTCCTATATTCTTACTTCATTCTTCCATACAATGTATGTTGCATCATGTACATGCTCAGTGCTGCTTACATTAATTCCTGTTTGGGGCTGTGTCTCCATTCATAGCAAGAGTGTCACTTACTGTGACAATTTCATATTCATATTCATTTCATATTCATAAGGTGACTCCATAGCAAATCAACAAGTTGTGATACCATAGGTGCTATAGACACACAAATGTGAAAACTTGAATCAATTCACACACAGTCGGGGTTATTGACAAGCCCCTTGCGCTGCCGGTACTTCACTTTTCCCCATTTAAAAGTGATGCACCAGTGGCGCAATGGGCTTGTAAGAAATATCCATGAGCGTAGCACAAGCTAAGCAGATGTCACAACTGACTAGCATCAAATGAGTAAGCAGTTGCGAAACAGATAAACGTGGTTTATTAAATATTTTGTAATGATAGAAAGACCTACATACTACCAGCTACACTATTCTTTTTTTTATTCTTTTTTATTTTTTTCCCTTTATAGATTCTTTCTTACAAAAGCAAATATACACAAATAAATTACATACAAATTCATTAATATGACCACTAAATTATAACACAGCAGAGGAGCAGCACAAGTTATTAATGCATTCCTACCCATAACCCAACACAACCTATACCTAAATCCTGGCTGTTGTATTATTACTTAAACAAAGAGAGCCAGGTCGAAGACATCCCCCAGATCCTCCTCCATTTAGTTTTGGCCCTCCTGCCTTTGTGTGCATGAAGTGCAATTTCAAATTTCCATTGCTGAAAGTTCAGCGGTAAAGGGTAAAGACAAGCCGAGGTGACACAAAGCATAAACACCATCATTGTGATAAACATTAATTCCGACCCAAACCCTGCAAGGGATTCATCCACCCCCAACAACATAAGCTGAGGAGATGGGGAGATATTCACCTTCAAGACTTACCCTAAGAAGTCTACGAATTCTAAATCAAGTGATATATACATAAACTAAGAGAGGCATTGAACTGTGGAAAACGCTGACTCTGCATGTCCCGCTATGGCCGGACACGGCTTCAGACGTGTGGGTTAAAACAACTCTTTGTCAAACTAGGATTATAGAATGGAGCCAGATCATTTGAGAATAACAATGGATTAAGATCCAGACAAGGATTACATAGATAAGAAGAGCACAAAACGGGAGAAGACGGGATTACTTCATGTCTGTTGCATTAATGAATTAACCAGTCCAATTATGCCCTGAAGAAGCCCAAATTGTGGGCGAAACGCGTTGGCTGTGCAGAACTGTCTGTGTCACTTTGGAAGAAAGCGAATAAAATAAATACAAGATAAAGGAAAAAAGACCTCTCAAATCATCTTTATGTTGCTAAATACAACAGTGGGCTGTGTTAATTGTTTAATTATTTTGAAAGTTGCCTCTCTTTTTTTGTTTATATATTGAACTATGAAAGGCTAATAATGGTGGCTTGCCTTTAGAGGTGGGCAATTCTCAGAGAATGGTCATTTATATTATTGGTCTAGAATAAAAAAACACACATAGTGTTGCGGAAAACATTGTCCCTTGCTGCCATTGATTGTTCAGTTTCCAAATCAAGTGATTTTAAGCTTGGGCATGAGGAGAACATGTGAACCAAGTCCACATTAGAAGAAAGACATCTGAGGCAACGAGTCCCCACATCACCGCCCTATTTAGCGGTTATTACTGGGGTTAGTCATAGATCAAACAAAGTTTTGTAATGTTGTGATTGCAGGTTTGAGGCACACAAGATGGACTCTCCCATTTCAAGTGATTTCAAGAAACCAGAGTCCGCCAACTCAAGCCTCTCCCACCATTTTTCATTGTGCTTATCAAGATTGTCTAGGACCCCTTCCAGCAAACAGCCGTATAACTGCGAAATAGAGGGGCCAATGGTTTTTGTTAATATTTCCGTGAGGGGAATCCGATCAAAACCAGCTCTTCCCCCAGCCTTTCTCATAAGGAAATCCCACAGCTGTAGATATATAAAAATAATCCTGAGGCCCAACATTAAATCTACCACAAACCACCTCACATGACGCAATAAGGTCCCAGAGAGAATATCTCCAATCCTACCACAACCCACGTGTACCTATCTAGCTAAGCAGTTATTATGAAATATGCCAGGCAGTTGATCATTCCTGAGCAAAGGAGTATATCTACTATATCTACCCACCTCCAGTTTTTTCTGGACCCTCGCCCAATTTCAAACTGCAGCAAGCAGAGTCTTAAAGCGGGTCCATTTGTAGTAGCTCGGCTCAAAAAACTTCAAGAGGCAGCTGTGGGCCGCAGTACCAATCATAAGCTCATAAGTTGAAGGTACATGACATGCTAACCCTCCATCAGTTACCCTATTATTAAATAATGGGCCATAATATTGCAAAGCTGCAGCTAAATAATATAGTCCCACCTCCCCGTCTCTAGCTACGCAAATGAAGATGTTAGCCCTTCTGGTCTTCCCATCGACCTAGATGAATCTACTACAGTGGCTGGGGTATGTCTATTGATCAATACCTGAGTTTTGTCTCTATTTAGCAGAAACTCTGATTGACTACCAAATTCTTCTTTAATCCTCTCCACAGAGCGAAGAGCCCTGTCTGGATCAGAGGTAATTATTGCGCTGGGGGTACGCACCGTACATACACGGGTGGGGGTACGACTCGACCGTACACGGGGGGGTTCGACTCGAACGTACACGGGGGGGTTCGACTCGAACGTACACGGGGGGTTCGACTCGAACGTACATGGGGGGGTTCGACTCGAACGTACATGGGGGGTACGCACTGTACATACACGGGTGGGGGTACGACTCGACCGTACATGGGGGGTTCGACTCGAACGTACACGGGGGTTCGACTCGAACGTACACGGGGGGGTTCGACACGTACCTACGGGGGCTGGGGGGGGGTCGGCGCGTACCTTCGGGGGCTGGGGGGGGTCGGCGCGTACCTACGGGGGCTGGGGGGGTACGGTGCATACCGGGCCACCTACTCTGGTCGATTCGCGCCGTACTTCGCTTTTGCGGCACTTTTTGGGTGCCGTGAAAATATTGCCGTCCGGACTGCTGTCGGTTCGAATCGTAATTCCTGGGTCGTGAAACGCTGCCTGAAAGCGTCCCGACGTCACGTCGCAGCATTCCCGGATCACATTCGTATGTATATTTTCGTCTGTCGGTGTTTTTTACGATTCGTACGGAAATGGTGTTTCCGTGCGAATCGTAATTCCATGTTTGTATAGTTTTACGACCGGGTACGAGTCGGACGGGGAAAACGCTCCGACCGACGGTTCGTACCCGGTTTTTACCGGATCGTAATCGGCACCTCTGTGTTATAGCCGATACTGAGCATTGGTTGATAGATTATACACTTCTCCATTATGTTTGGGATGTTATCCAACTAGATATCTACACATTATGCAGATATGTCCTTTGTAGCAGGCATATTGAGCCTCTGCGTTATTGTATGGCAAATCACTACTATCATTGAACTCAAATCCCGTCTCTCTCTAGCACGAACACTACTCACAATAGTAATCGTGACAATTGTTCGGCTGCCTAATAGATGGTTGGACAAGGAAGTCTGAGGCAGGTGCTTACATTGTTAGTCATTGCTACACACTGTGATCCTCCTGAAACCAGTGCCCCCCTCCAGGTCAACTGGTATTGCTACTACAATTTTTGCACCATCCTATGGTGGCATATATTTGGTAACTTGGGCCTCCAAAGGTAAATGCTGGTATAGTTGCATGCCTTTCACTGGCACTATGGAAGTGGCATGTAGACACCCACACAACCCTCATGGGAATCTCACTTATACACATGGATGGTACACTGCAATTGTGGAAGCAAAACCATTTCTCAGTATCCTTCCATCATCGAACGTAAACCATAGTGGCATTAAGTGTCTTGACATTGTTTGCTTGTGCATTTTCCTTGCATTTTCCTAACACATGTTACATGATGCATGAATTAATCACACCCCTCTTACTTCCTTTCCTAACTGCCTCAACAGACACACTCATGGGTATTATGATATCCATTTCTACCTGTTGGTGGGTGTGTAGGTGTCCTCAGTTTAGCTTACCTACAAGTAGGCCATTCCCATATTGAAATCGCTCATTGGTGATTCAGTGCCAGAAATGTAGGCATCCAGCACACTGCCAGTGTATTTAGTCAGCATGTTGGTGAAGAGGCCCTGATGGTCCACAATTTCCTGGACATTTTTGGAATTTATGTACTTCTGGTTCCTGTAGAGATGTGCAGTGGCTTCAGGAGGTACCAGAGCACGTGTGTGCAGTCTGACTGGGGTCGAATGTTTTGATTTGTTCTGCATTCCGTCCATCAATAGTTCTTTTTGCATTTGTCCATTGCTCCCAGCATATGTCTAAACCCAGCAATGGCATAAAATCCTAGAGGATGGCATCCTGGAGCAAGGGAAGGACTGATGAGAAAGATGGCTGGGAAATTCCAGCCACTGTGGCGTCTCTTGTCTGGAGTGACGCCGATGCCAGCATATGTAGGACTGCCATGAGCTTAACATGTAAAGGTATGTTGGTATACCTGTCTACTGTAGACTTTGTGAAATCATGTGTAGCAGATCTACTATGAACTGTCTTCTCTTCCCATAAAGAGTGATGACCTCCTCCTCCCTGAATCCAATCAGAGTGGTCTTCTGGTGATAAATGCGCTTGTGCCTCTTGCATTGCATTCATGGTGGTAAGGGGTGGGGTGGGTAGTTGGGATGGGGTGGATCATTGTTGTTGCTTCTGGGCAGCTCCCAGTTACAAGAAAACAACCTCCCTGGTGGAAATCTGGTGGCAAAACATCCTATCAAGCTTCTCTTTCTATTGCAAAATAGATGCATAATTTCCTGTGCGTGGGTTGCACAGGTGCAGGAATTTTGACTTACCGCAACACTGCGTCCCTTTTGCTGCCCCGGCGTCACTTTAAAAAAAGTCATAAATCACATTTACTCTGGAATTTATGACAGAACACCTACCTTGCGTATTTTAATACTTACGTGACGGAGGCAATTCTGACACAAGCTTTTCTTGTCGCAAGGGTCCAGAAGTGACTCATCCTCACAGATATGTCACTTTGTAGCTATGGAGCAGTCATTTTGCCACAATATTTGATGCATTGGCAGTGCAAGCTCTTTGTAAATAAGCCCCAGTGTCTCCAGGCGCCAAGGGTGATGCAGATGAAGAATTGGATGCCTGCCCAGAATCTCCTTGCAATTCTGCTCTTGTGAACTGCCAAGGATGTATGGTCAGCAGGTGCTTCAGTATACTCGACGTCCCATGTGTGTATTTTTTCCCTGTGCTTCTGGATAGTTTCTTCTGGCATAGGAAGCAGGATACTATTTTCTTCTACCCACATGGTATAAAGAAGAAGTCCCAAAAAGTAGAGATTTTCTCCAACTCTACAAGTTCTTTCTCCTCCTCTTGATGCTCCCTCTTCTCCTCTCTCTGCTCACTGGAAGCCATGGTAAACTGTGATGAAAATCAATACAATATTGCCAGAAAACACAACTGGAGCCTTACATAAAGAACTGCACTCAGTATAGTGACACACTCAAATGAATAAATCAAGTTGGAACTTACTAAAAAAAGAAGGTTCAACCAATCAGAATTGTTCCTTTGGGTAGGTTCTTCAATTCGCAGTGGCCCTAAAGAACTGCAGATTAGGTAAAATGTAGGAAAGCACCACTAAAACCAGTTTGAAACACATGATATAGTAGTGAGATGGTCATAACAGTAGAACCCTAGACTCAATACCCATTAACATAACCTCCTATATAATGAACACAGTGGTTTCAAGATGCATGGTGGTGCCTGGACCAGGTAGTTGAAGACCTTGGGTACCATGTGGGACAGGCATTTGGCTCTGCAAATCCAATATGGAGCTCCAAAAAAAAACCTCAACACATGATTTTTAAATTCTTATTTATTTATGTAAATTTGTTCTACAAAAAGACACTAAAACTAATTGCATAGTAAACATTTCCACTAGTGCATATCATGTTACTATTCAACAAAAAAATTGAAAAAAGGTTAAAAAGACATTATAGTTAGGATTACATTAAAATTAAGTTTATATCTTTAAAGATAAAATAATGGAAATTCACTGAAAAGACCTGAATGTATCAGGGAAGTTAAAGTTAGGAAACATACTGGGGCCAAATCTTTATGTATAAAACACAAAAAACACAGAAATTCTTCAGTATAATTTGTGTACCCGCATGCACAGCTCATGTGCTCACATATTGCCATTCTTGTGACATGTTCAATTGTATCATTGATCACATCGCAAAATAAATAATTGATTACAACATTATTCACGGCATGGTTGCAAGTTGTAGTTACTTTAGGGCACAAGTTATGGTTACTTGAGATAACTGTAAATGAGGAATTTCAGGGCTGTATGACAGAGGCACCCATGGCTAAACCACATGTGCCTCTACCATGCAGCCCGAACTATGAATGCAACTTAACCACGCATTCCTTTAACACATGCCTTGACTACTTAATTTCATTGTAAAGGCATGTTTGGTGAGGAGATATGCATGGTTAAGATCACCACTACCCATACCCCCTCACCACGCTGAGCTCTAAAATTCTCTCCCCCTACCTTGCCACCCCACCCTGAGTCCTAAAACCTACCTTGTCCTGCACTTAACACTACCACTTTCTCTCGCCCTGAGGCCTAAAGCCCTGTCCCCTTAAAAAAAAAACTACCCAGTCCTACCCACCCTGAAACTTACCCCTGCGCTGTCCTTAAAATTGCCCCAAAACCCCCCACCCTGACCCCTAAAATGCTGCCCCTTTTTAAAAGGACTGCCTTGACCCCCTGCTCCAAACCTTAATCTGACCCCTAACCTTTATAAAACTTCCTTGACCCCACCCTGAAACTTGCCTCTCACTGCTCTTAAAATTATCCCAACCCCTTCGCCCTTAGCCTTAAAACCCTTCCCCTTTTAAAAAACTGGCCCATTTCCCCTTGCCCTGCACCCTAAATCCTATGGCCAACCCTTAAAAAAATAACCTGACCCCGCTTCACTGAAAGTTACCCCGCGTAGCCCTTAAAATACCCCCAACCCCGTCCCCCTGCCCTGAGCCCTAAAACCCTGCCCACTTTAAAAAAAACTGTCCGGACCCCACCCTGCCCTGAACCCTGAATCGGACCCCCAAACCTTAAACCCCCCCCAAACCCGGCCCCAGTCCCACTTACCTGTCCACATCCGGAGCTTCTTGTTCGAACGCTTTCACTTCCTCTCCCTGCCTATTCGGACACCAGACCGCTCTATCTTCCTTAACCACACATATACGTGGTTACGGCAGATGCGTTTTTTAGGCAAGCATGGTTGCGCTTGCGTAGGAATGGCAGCCGTTTCACGAATTTCAGTGGTTCACAAATCCCCCTAAAAAGGGGGAGCAAATACACCATCATAGTCACTCTCTTTGGCATAAATACTTATGATATAAATGTATATACATTTATCAAAATCATTAGAATTGTTCAAGTGTTAATTATTGGTATTATTAGATAATAGCCACTATACTTTGAATCGGTATCTTGATGTGATTGTCCGAGTGGGTTACATGATTTGCAAAAAGATCTGAAATGCCCCGAAACTGGCAATATAATCTTTATAGGAAAAGTAACCAAAATCCCTATTAGAGTGAGCTATGTAAAAAGACATCTTATTAGTGGGGTGATGTCCTGACATTGTAAGTGCATTGAATACCATCATTGACAGGTGCATTCTGACATTGCTCGATAAGGCTCTAAAGAGGAAGAGGGGTGTCATTGATGCCGGATAATATACTCTATTAGGCCTGCCGATAACTCAATCAAGGAGATTTGCCCATTGTTCATAGAGTGACCTCTACACATGTAACTCCTTATAAGCAATGCCAAGTGCTTCTAAATATTGAGGTACTTCACAAAAAAAGCGAGAACAAAAATGACAAATATTGCTAGATAGCAAAATACATGGCGCCTGCTATTAAATTACTCCTGGAGATAAAGTATATGCATATGCTGTTACTATTGAATGAATACTACTCAATAATAAAGTGCCTTGTCCTAAAGTGGATTGAATTCTAAAGTGTATTGTACTAATGGGTGACAAGTCTCAAAGTGCATTTAAGCGTACTTAAAATGAATCATTAGAAGACAACAAAACATGTTGGATTGTTCATCAAAGCAAAGTATGCCTATACCTGGGGTTGGTAAACATTACATTTAAAAGTCCAATGTGCCAAGGAAGGACTATTTCAATTTCTTTAACTCAAAAACCTACTATGGCAGACCTCAATGTATCACAATTCTCCATCTAAGTGACAAATGCATAACATGACTTTTTATTGAGGAAAGTCCTTGGATAAACTGACCTTTATAGTAAAACATGTCAAGTTAACATTAAAAAAAAAAAGTCTTCAAAATGATCAAAGACGTACCTGTAACTCAACGTCAACATTGTTACACCATGGATTTTCAGGACTCAGCATTAGTATTAATCTGGATTCTTCTTTCCTAACTTCCATCTCCCTATCCCCATCTTGAGGGCTTTGTTTCACATGGTAGATCCCATAACATATCCACCAGGGTTTCCAGTACTTATGTCCCAAAAATGCTTAGCCTAAGGAATTATGGGCCCATTAGGATGGCGGGTGGAGGCACCACTGCAGTGCTGGCAGTGGCGGCAAATGCCATTTTCCGCACGCCAGTAGCGGTCCTCATGCCCACCATATTAGTATGGGCAAACACAGCCCATTTCCCGTCCGTGGCGGTGCGACGCGAACCACCATAAAAATGTGCCAGCCACCGCGGCGGTGGGAACAAATGGATATGCACGGCCGTGCCGAATGACGTCCCGACGGCCATGCAAATCAGGATGCCCCAAACAGCACCGCAGCGGAGAAGCTGCCAAACTAGAGACGGCAGAAGCATGAAAGTGGAGCACGAAACCTGATTCCCGGTCGTTTCCGCCCGGTACTGACCGCAATGGATCCAGCTCTACACGTCTTCCCGGTGCTGTACCTGATACACTACCAGCAACTCATGCACCATCGCGGACGCCGCCGCAGGTATGCAATAACACAACTCCGCACCCAACAACAACACACAATTCATGGGCATATATAGGGTTCCTGTCCACACCAGACACCCTGGTGGGGACAGGGACACATCCACAAGTGTACCCACCCATGTCCTACCTGTCACCAAATCACCCCTCCGCATCCAGGTCACCCAACAACCACGATATTGATGTAATGTCCCGGTCATGTCACCACAGCGGTGAAGACGCAGGAAAACATGCGCACAATGCAGAAGGCAGGGCCAGCGCCAGGTATGGGCAGTGCACAAAGATCATAGGGCCACACCTTCACCCTCCACCCACTAGCCCCCCCAAACATGAAGGGACATGCCATGTGCTCCTCCTGTGCTCCCCCATGCACAATAACAAGCCAGGTGAACCCACACCCTGCAGCACACAACAAACAACTAGGGAGACAGCCTCAGCAGGTGGGGCTGCAGAGGAACACACAGCACAGAAGCACAGGGCCAGGGCATCCCTCACACCACACCTACACCACACTCATAGCAAGAAAACTGAGTCCAAGCACAAAATGAACACTTACACACATAATGAACAATCACTCAACTGGACACACAGCCTGCCAAGTCACACAGACATACCCCACACTGACACACAGCCACATGCACAAAGCACATGGCAACAGCAATGGAGTACAACAAATAGGAAATCTAAAGTGAGGTGCACACACATGGAAGGCCAAGGATCTAACCACTAAGCATGAGTACATCACATGCAAGAGAAGGAACATATAACAACACCCTCAGCCCATCAAATCACACATGGCTGGCACAGTGAGTGAAATCAAACCACAGTCACCTCAGTGCAACAACTCAGGGAGACAGCAAGGCAACCCATTTATTGGCACAGGGATGAAAGGAAGGCTCAATGATCGAACAGTGAACAGCCATACATCTGTATCCAACTACTTGACAGGTGTATGTCAGCAGCACAACACACAGGGCCCACTTCAACACTCCACGACTGTCAAACCTTTACACATACCCCACTCCCATCCCCTCACACATGCAGCACACAACACTGAAGGGTGTCAATAATATCCTGTCAATACACTGACAAACAATCACACTCCCTGGGGGGTATCCACAAACATCACACACACACACACACAGAGGGATGCCTGAAACAATGCTTGCACAAAAACAACAGCCAAACACAAAACTCAACAACAACATACACAGAACTACAACAAGACCAGACCTGACCTGTGCAGCAAAACTGTGGAAAGGCAATGGGAGCCCAGACAGAACAGGAGTACACAATCTCATCAGTCAGGAACAATGCGCAGACAACACACCCCAACACAGGCAAGAAGTGCATCATCACAAAACAATCATGGACACAAACTGGGAGAAATGGGCCTACAATGACACACAGACAGACATACTATACCACCCATTAAGTCCACATGGTGTCATAGTGTACAACATGCTTGCACATGCACAATATTGACAAGTGACAGCTCAAATATGAGAGGTGAAAACACCAAGGACGCACCAAAAACAAGCCCAGGAACAAGAATAGCCCTAAGTGCATGTGACAGACACACAAGTAAGGCACACTACACTGGCAACACACATCTGAATGAAACACAACACGCTAACAAAACACACACACTGACATGCAAATAGACCACACACAGAGCATCTGTAAGCTGCAGGAGACAACACAGCCCAAGCACTGCACACATCCACATTAAACACACAACAGATGCACATGCCAATACATCACATTGCAAGATAAGAATACTGGACAGCACATTTCTCCTGTGATTTTGGGAGAAACCTGGATCGGGTTCATAATCATTGGATGGAGTTAAAAACTGCAGACCATCTAATGGAAACATTGATTACAGAGATGAGGTCGAGTTTCGCTACATCTGAAAAAAATCAACTCAGAATTCAAGGGGTTTGTGAGGCTTTAGAAACCAAGATGAATACAATTATGGAAAGGGTTAGCACAGTCGAGGCCACTATGGAAGAGATGGATAAAAGGCTAACTACCAATGAAAAAGATATGCAGGTCCTGCAAGCCAGCAGGAAGGAATTAAGAGGGAAAATTGAGTCTTTTAGAAAACCAGTCTAGACGGAATAATTTGAAACTCTTGAATACTCCAGAAGGTCAGGAGGGCGACGATATAAAAAGATTTGTGGTACACCTTTTGAAAGAAACCTTCCCGTGGATCGAAACTGAGGCTCTTTGCGAAGATATACAAAGGGTCCACAGAGACCCGTTTGGAAAAGGTAAAAATAGGGTGAACCCAAGGGAGATTTTAGTCAACTTCAGGACTTATGCATTAAAGGAGAGACTTTTGAGAGAGGCGATAAGTGCAGGATCCCATAAAAAGAATGATTGGTCGTTTCGAATAAGATCAGATATTTCAAAGACGACACAGGACCGCCAATGGGAGTTAGGCCAATACATGCAGGAACTCAACACTAACCCTGGGCGTAGTTTGCGTAGTAGCGCTACGCGTAACTACGCAAAGTGCACTTCGCACTACGCAAGATACGCTTAGCACTACGCAAACTGCGTAGTGCGCTGTTCGGGATGATTGCACAGTGCCGGATGCTTGTCTGCACTGTGCAATTATTGAAAATGGCATCTCACACAGTGCGAGCTGTCGTTTTCTGCCGCTCGAGTAGATTTTTACTCGAGCGCCAGCTTTCTCAACGCGGACTGGTAGTTTCTCATCACGAGCGGTCGCGAGCATATGCGACCACTCGCAATGAGAAACCTGACCTCCCCGTGTTGAGAATCTCACCGGGAGGTTTATTTTCCACACTCGCGTTCGCCAACTTGATGTTGCTGATCGCGAATGAGGAAAAAGTCTCGCCGGGATGTCATTTTGCATGCTCGCGGTCGCCAAATTGACGTTGAGGACCGCGAGCGAGCAAAAAATGGCAAACTACGCTAGGCGTTTTTGCACTGTGCTACGTGCAATTTGCGTAGCGCAAAGTAGCACAAACTACGCAAGTGTAGCGTAGTTGGCCGCCCAGGGTTACTCAAGACTCTGAGAGTCACTGTGCAGATGAAGTTCCCGGCATTGTTGAGGACTATGTGGGATAATCACATGCATAATTTGAGGGAACCTAAAGAGTTAGAATTACTGATAAGCAGGATAAAGGCACATAAAGTGTAAAATGCCCATAGAGTAGGGATCTCAAAGAGGCGGGATTGACCTGCCAATGGATAAAGGGAGGGTTCTCTGCGGAGGGGTTGAGACAGCGGGTGGAGGGGAGTAAGGGTTATGTATAATATGGTGCACTAAGGGTGTGGGAGCATTATGGAAAAAAAACAAAAAATCAGGTCCGATTCACGAAAGTTACAGGTAGAAGTGAAATCATCATCTTAGAATATGGGAGTTAATATTCTCTCGTGGAATGTGAATGGTCTGAGAATTAGAGCTAGAAGACAAAGGATTTTAGACTACTTTAGTAACAGAAAGTGTGACATAAGTATTCTTCAAGAAACTCACCTTTTAAAAGCTGAGTGGGGGGACATGATGAAAACCCAGCGCTGGGTGGACTCTTTTATTTGCACTGATCAAACATGCTGCGTCAAGGGGATAATTATTATTTTTAAAAGATCAGTGAAAGTCATCATAGAATGTACAAAACTGATATAAGGGGGAGATGGCCTGTGGGGAACATCCGTATAAATGAAAGATCACTGGCCATAACAGGGTATTATAGACCAAACGTAGATGACCCCTCAGCTATGCAGTCCCTCTATGCATATCTCCTGGATGCGCCTGGGCCTATTATTCTTGGGGGTGATTTTAACATACTAATTGATCCCAAACAAGATAGGATTCCCCCCTCAAAAAACCCACATTACCAAAAATGAGGAGTTGGCTTAAGATTTGCCAATATGACTTTGGTTTGATCTATGGAGAGGCAAAGGTGAAAATTGTCATCTGTTTACGTTTAAGAATATAAAACTGGTGCACTCCTCTTGAATTTACTATTTTTTAATTGATAAATCATTAGCGGGTGAAGTAAAGAAGGTTAGACATCTCCCTTAAGACCTATCGGACCACTCTGCAGTATTGATGGAGATTGAATTTCATAGTCAGCAACCTCAGCCAAAGTGGACTCTAGATAAGACACTGCCTAGATACTAAGGTAATGGAGGGTCTTAAAGAAGAAACTACGTCTTACTTCCACTTAAACTCAGGGGAGACCTCCAGCCAGATTACATGGGACGTATATAAGGCGGTACTTAGGGGGAAGCTGATTAGTTTAGCGGCCTACAGAAATAAGGTTAACAAAGAGGAAATAGAGAGTTTAGAGGGAAATATACATAGGCTGGAGAAGAGTATTAGGGAGGAAGCCTCAGTTGCTAAAGCGGAAATACTTACTGGTGAATTAGCCAAGGTAAAAAATAAACTAGTAAATATCTTAGACACTCAAATTAAGAGAAAATGGGAGGCCAGTAAACTTGCCCACTATCAATATGGTGAGGGGTGTGGTAACCTTTTAGCTTGGAAAACGAAAACCTATTTAAACCGCAATAGGATCTTGAGTATTCAAGTAGTCGATAAAAGTCAACTTTTAACAGAAGAGGCAGAAATTAAAAGGGCCTTTTATGAGTTTTTTGCAGATTTATATAAGAGGACACGTGTAACAACAAGGTCCTAATTAAAGAGTACCTTAATCGCTGAGTAAAGCAAACTTTGACAGAAGAGCAAAGGGAAGAACTAAATGCAGAGTTCACTGAATTAGAAGTAAAATAGATAGTTAAAGGCTTCAAGAGCGCTAAGGCGGCTGGGCCTGGCGCCTTGCCTAATGAGATCTACAAGGTTTTGAAAGAGGAACTTGTGCCTGAACTTACTAGTTTATCTAACGATATATTTATAAAAGGACAGGAACCTCCTAAATCCTGCGGTGAAGCCACTATTTGTATTATACTAAAGCCTGGAAAAGACTCTAAACTTTGTGAATCCTATAGACCCATTTCAATGCTAAATAGCGACTAAAAGATCTTTACGCAGCTATTAGCAAATAAATTGGGGAAATGGGCAGGATACCTAATTCACAAAGACCAGAAAGGTTTTATAATAGGTAGACAGATTCAGGAACTTATTCAAACAAAAGCACAGGTGCACCATACTATGTCAACCAGGTCAATTATAACAACTATATAGTCCAAATCCGGTCAATAAAAGGGAGATAGTTCCTTGATATCATCTCTTTATTTCATTTTCTTGTTAGAGACACAACACAGCCGACGCGTCTCGTCCTGATCCAGGACTTCTTCAGGGCTGTTAAAAACACATATATATACATATATAAAAACACTTACAACAAAAATAGACACATCAAACATAAGGTAATGACAACAATAGTCTCTATACATATATTGTCTTCAAAAAACAATATCTTATCATGAAAATCAAAGGTCCATATTAATTTATGATGCATATCACATGTACAGCAGCCTACAGACAGATGAACAAGTTCATATTTTCAATATCAATACATCATATGTTCCAGTAGGAACTAGTCCTCTCGGGACTAAGAAAAAAGGCATGATATTTTATTTATCATTTCTATATTATTTATTCCACTAACAACTGCCAACTATTACCTCTAAGGCACCTGTAGTGGCAATGAAAAGTTTTTATGTTTAGGTACTTAACAATTCTTTCAATAATCAAAACAAATAATTATTACATCAAGAAGTGATGAGGAAAAAGCGGAGATAAGGAAAAGAGACAATAAGAGATAACAGAGAAACTGAGGTAGAGAGTAATGAATCAAAATCTAAAATAAATAAAATAAATTAAAGATAAACAAAGATAAACATCCCTTATGAAGAATTCCCTTCAAATATGAGAGAGCACTTAAGATATAGAAAGACCCTATTCTGCGTACAGTGCGATCTGATGCATTCCTAGTGACCATGACAGCATGTAGGGCAAATCCTAATTGTGTCTGACCACAACTGGCGCACGTCTTATCAAGCAGATAGTACAGTTTGATAAAACGACAAGTTGGTAGAATATATACCTACCGATAGATGCAGAGTTAAAGAGCCTCCAAAAATAATGAAGGGTATATAGATGAGGATGTTCTTAAGGTCATAGGAACCATCCAAAGATATCTGTGATATAAACAACAAGATACATATTTTGAGTTGCCTTCAAATCCCCAGGCCAATATTACTAATGGTATGGATACCTATGACGTTCATAAAATAAACTCACCAAGACCCTCAATAGTCCATATCCATAATAACCTCTTACCTAAAATCCAAATCCAAAAAGTCAGGATCAATGGTAATAATATCCTTCAAGTTAGGGCAAGGCAACCACGATCTAAAAAGCGGGAAGGAATATAAAGTGTAAGGAAGTTATCTTTCCAAGGAACTTATCCACAAATTAATAGGAGCAATAGACTTGGCGGATGAGGAGAAACTCCTCCTATCGGTAATTACTTTCGATGCCTCCAAGGCTTTCGATAGGGTCAGTTGGAGTTTTCTACATAACACTTTGGAGGCCTATAAACTGGGTAGCAACTTTATAAAAGGAGTAAGAGCAGTATATAGACCCCCAACCTCATGTGTATTGATTAATGGGTCTCTGACGGAAAAGATATACATAGAAAGAGGTACCAGACAGGGGTGCCCTCTGTCTCCTCTATTGTTCAACTTTTATATTGAGCCCCTGGCCAGTGCCTTAAGATCAAACTCACATATATCCCCCTTCAGGTTTGGGAACTGGGTAAAAAAAGTCGCACTCTATGCAGATGACTTAATAATATTCACAGATAACTTGAATGGCTCACGCCCAGGGATAACAGAAACATTGGAGCAGTTTGGTAACCTATCAGGTTATCAGATAAATCATCAAAAGACTGAGATTATGTGTTGAAATACCCAGAGTGAAGTCCCCCTGGTAAAACATCAAATAAGATACCTAGGGATTTTAATTGCGGGAGAGGTCAAGAGGGTTGATCAAATCAACTTCAACAAAATTCAGTCTAAAAAACTGCTCAACGCATGGAGGAGTCTCCCTTTATCATTTCTAGGTCGTTCTAATTTGGTTAAGATGATGATTTTACCTAAATTCACGTATTTGTTTAACTCTATACAACTTGAGTTTAAAAAAGATTGGATTAGTAAAATGCAGAGTAAAATCAGCAGCTTTATTTGGGCTTCGAGGGGAGCTAGAATTTTGTGCAAGAAGATAAGGAGGAAACAGGAACACGGAGGAATAGCCAGCCCGGATCTGTCCAATACTATAGGGCGTTTTATTTCAATAACTTTAGAGTATTATTTAAAAAATACAGCTCATTCCCAGTTTACATGCAAGCAATGACAGGTCCAGATGGAAGCCATTTTCTATACAAATTTGGCCACACAAAATTCTTCAAAAAAATCTAATTCAAAATTTTGGGAGCAGCTATTAGATTGTGGGCTCAGATAAGGCGCTTGTGGAAGATCCCCTATTATTGTCAAGATGCCCCAATTTGGGACTCGCCGGGTACGCCAGAATGTCTGAAGAATGCGTTATCGGTGCCGCTGAGAGATGGCGGAGTATTGGAATGGGGACAAATATTTACTGGGTCCACTATTGTCGACTGGGACCGACTGTCATTACTAACCACCGGGGGTCAATCTAAGTTTAAACACTATCAACTTATAAGTTGGGCTAAATCCCTGGGAAAAGACGGGGTAGGAAACCCAGAATTGGAGTCAAAATTCCAAGGGGAATTTGGGAAGAAAGAGGTAGCTTTCTGGTATTGGGCTCTTATCAATGAAGGACGAGAGGAATTCACTCTACCCAATGAGATCTGGGGGAAGGCGCTGCTGTCGCTGTATGTATCATTATTATGGCAAGTATCTGCGCCTGCATGTGGGGATGTTTTTAAATCTGCACCTCGCAAAAAGAACTATCTATTTACTCTGCATAGAGCATATTGGACACCCAAGAAGCTGTTGAAACTGAAAAAAGGAGGGGTAAAGAGATAACGTGCGGAGAAGAACGTGCCAATGACATCCACATGTTCTGGCAGTGCTCCCACCTCCAAAACTACTGGAAAAAAGTGGGCATTCATCAAGAAATACAGGTAAGCGCCCAATTAATATTGTTTGGGGTGAAGATAGACGGTAGTGGAAGTTCCAGCCATACCAAAAAACAAAGAAATTTACTTTTTCTACTCGTATTAGCCTCAAGGCGGCAGATTTGTATTAAGTGGTTAACCCCCTGTCTCCTACAGAAGAAGAATGGCTGAACTCAGTGCTTAGAATAAACCTGTTGTATAGAGCTGGTGTACATAGCAAAATACTAGATTTTTGGAATATTTGGGAACAGGACTGGTCTGAGAAATTGTTTTAACTCTGTGCGTTAGCGACCTGACGAAGTCCAATGAGTAACAGTTTTGAGAGATGGCGATACAGGGACCAATTCTCTTAAAAAAGGAGTGGGCAAGCCACCCAAGAGATGCTTGAAGGCCAATAGGATACCCCCCACATAGGATCAGACGGGTCCTAGTGCCGGGAAAGGGCCATGGAAAGAAGAGACCGGCAGGAAAATCTCTCTAAATGATGTAACCAATCGGGAACATTTCCTGAGTGGCACATTGCTCCTGTGCACAGATCAGCAACACAAAGCATAGTGTAACAAATGAAGTGATGGGGAGGCACACACACTGCAACCCAAGGGGACAGCTGACATGAAAGTGAAGTGGTGTGTTCCTCAGTAGTTGACATGGCAGGAGTGCACCATACACAAATAGATGGAGTGCAGACTCACAATGGGTAGGCATCAGAAGCACAGATAGGGTATGGTATGACTCCACACCCCACACACCCTACTGGAGCCAAAAAAGCTCCATGTGACAGCAATGCATGAGAAAAGACACCCACAATGTCAGTGTGGCTGAGGAGGTCTGCACAGTGACCACAAACAGTATCAAGACACATGGCTGATCAACAAAATACAACACTGAATTGACAGTCACACACTCTGCATACTCACAATTGCCACCCACAACAAGTAGGAGTCCCCCAAAAGTGCAAGGACACACCAACACACTGCACAGTGCACAACCTACAACTCCCACATGTGCACACAATCACAGGGCTGACCAATCAAACTAACAGGCACTCAACTCCTGGGTGACACATGTGTGCAGTTCACATTGCAGGGGCACACACACATCAACACTACCGACAA
Source organism: Triturus cristatus (assembly GCF_964204655.1). Classification (NCBI taxonomy): domain Eukaryota; kingdom Metazoa; phylum Chordata; class Amphibia; order Caudata; family Salamandridae; genus Triturus; species Triturus cristatus. The sequence goes on along the minus strand of NC_140581.1, from coordinate 537,795,632 downwards.
AGTCACCCCATCAACACTGCACACTTCTTGACCACCCAAGTACACACATTGAAATTAACACATGTGACTAGGATGACTGCCCATCACAAGATGACCAGACACCAACACTGCTGTGCACACATCAAGTACTATCACACATACATGATGACCCTGGCCTGCCTGCCTGCAATCCTCTGGATCGAATCCCACTCTGTGCTGGCAGTGCATCCAAACATGACATGACATGTGTACAATATAGCTAACCTGACAGAATATTGAGAATGATAACAGTAGTTCATCAAAAACCACCATCATTGCACCCCCAAGCCTCAGAGTCAAGAAGAACTGAAGTGCCTGTCACCTCTGTAAAACCCTGAAAAAGTGAGACAAGCCATAGGCAATGTTGAAGTGTCACAGTAAAACATACCCACACAGAAACCCTTTTATTCAGCAAGGACACTGACAAAACAGACAACAGGAGTAACTGTCTTTATTCACATATTACTCAGATAGGCACCAATAGTAGACAAGAGCAAGGCCAGTGGCCAGCACAAAGTGCAGGCGAGGTACATGATACCCTGCACAGGGATGGGGCAAACAGCAGTGAACATCAAGGCCAGTGGCCAATCCAAGGTGCAGAGTAGTTACATGAGATCCTGCACAGGCAATGGGCAAAGAGAAGTGAACATCAAGGCCAGTGGCCAGTTCATGGTGCAGAGTAAGTACATGAGGAGCTGCACAGGGAAGGGCAAACAGCAAGGCCAGTGGCCAGTCTAAGGTACAGAGTAAGTACATGAGAAGCTGCACAGGGAAGGGGCAAACAGCAAGGCCAGTGGCCAGGCCAAGGTGCAGAGTAGTTACATGAGATCCTGCACAGGCAAGTGGCAAACAGCAGTGAACATCAAGGCCAGTGTGCCAGTCCAAGGTGCAGAATCAGTACATGAGAAGCTGCACAGGGAAGGGGCAAACAGCAAGGCCAGTGGCCAGGCCAAGGTGCAGAGTAGTTACATGAGATCCTGCACAGGCAAGTGGCAAACAGCAGTGAACATCTAGGCCAGTGGCCAGTCCAAAGTGCATAGTAGGTACATGAGAAGCTGCACAGGGAATGCGTGTGACTGTACCCTGCCATGGTCAGCGACACAGTCATGAGGGTAACAATGGGCAGTCCAGGCACCGCTGTGGGAGAGACAGGTGTGTGGGAGAACTTCCACTCAGACTTGGCTGTCAGTCGGGCTTCACAGGGCTCCGGATGGGAGATGAGGTTGTGGGTGATTCTGCCATAGAGCTCTTTTTATGTGTACTCTTAGCAGGCACCAGCTTCTCAGCGGGCACGGAAACTGTCTACTTGTCTTTGAGAGATGCTTTTGGGACAGGAGAGTCCTTGGCTGGGGATGCCTCTGAGGAATGTGAGCCTGCGGCCTGCTTCTTGGCTTTATGGCCCTTGGTGTCGCCTGATGGGCTTTTGCCGTTGCGCTCTGGGGTGGCTTTAGTTTTCTGTGGGGATGGTGGCTGCACCCTGGACCGCATGGACTGCTGCTGCCTGGGTGCTGCGTGTGCTGTATCTTGCCCTTGAGGTCTGTGGTGTGTGGTTACTATCGTCAGATGTAGCCACTGGCAGGGGGGTGGCCAAAGGGACTGGAACTGGACTCTGTGACTGTGCCAGCTGAATGGCTGCCGTCACTACGGAGGACAAAGACTGGACAGACCGGTGTAGCCCAACCACGTCTGAATGAATGCCCTCATGAAAGCAACGACCTGTGCCAATTTTTTTGTCGTGGTCTAGGAAGGCGTTGAGAGCTGTCTGGCCCACACACAGCTGGCACAAACGGTCCACAGACTCAACACTGAGGGCAGGAGGGGAGACAGGGACAGGGGCAGGGACAGTGGTGCCTGGGGTGAAGGACACTCTTCCCTTCTTACTGGTGCGAACACGGCCAGCACAAATGGAAGTAGGTGGGAGGGTGGGCCCTGGATGCTGTGTGGTTGAAGAGGAGGCAGAGTTCCCGCTCCCTGTGCCCACCAACATAGATGTGTCACCTCTGGCATCAGATGACGTAGAGGTCGCTGACTCTGGTTGTGATTCCTCAAGCAGACTCCTGTCCCCCTCCAAGGCACTGGTCACATCAGTGTCACTGTGCTTGTGTGCAACAGTCGTGCTTTATGCCTCACCACTGGTGTCCATCCCCTGTCCTTCTATGCCCATGGGAGATACTGCATGAGAGAGAGAGATGTAGGGTCAGTTCATTGGCATCAACACAACCATCATATGCAAGCAAAGCATTAAACAAGATGATGATATCTCCATGTTGCACACCACCCTGTGCAGTAACATTGTGCAACCTCAATTTTGAATATGAATTTTGGGTGTTATCAAGCAAACGTGGCATAAGTGAGCCATGTGATGACCACACAGCCAAATTGCCTGCTGGTGGCTCCGTTTAACCATACACACAAATACTTCTGAGCACACCTAGGGCCCTGATGGGGGAAAAGATGTACCTCACAACATGTTGCCACTGTCACATCTGGAAGGAGTAGAAGGGGACAACACAGATACAGACTACAACATAACTGTCCACAATGGCCATGAGCTCATGCCATCCACCATGTCATACTTTCGGGCACAAATACTGATGCACATTGGTATCAGATGTCTAGTCCTCACAATTCAGAGGTCAGACAATGCACACATTGATGAAAGCAAACTTAGATGATGCACACTGCCGTTCCCTTCCATGGGATGTCCCTGACTACCCCAATGCAGACAATGCTAGAAGCCCACAACTCAGAATGCAATGTCAAGGACCATTACTCCAATTACATGAGAAAGTACAGGTCGGGCAAATGCATTACAGATGCACCCAACACAGAGGCCACTGACAAGCCATTGCATGACACTACCAACATCACGGAAACCAGCGCTGGCCCAGGCTGTGAACACCTGCAGCCACTCACAACCAAAGTCACCCTTCCCAGAATACTCAGCCCCAGCTAGCTGCTAATGCTCCTTCAAATGTGCATCCAGCTCAGGCTGTGTCACAGCTAAGATGCGTGCCATTAGTGGTGTCATGCTCCTGCGTGCCAACCTGCCAGTCCGAGGGAGCAGTCCCAGCATCATCTCTGCCACGTTCTTGCTCTGCTGGCAGATGTCATCCCACCTCTTTTGACAGTGTGTGAGCCGTCGGATGGAGACACCCAGAGCCCGTAACTTGCATGCAATGGCCCTCCACAAGGCTTTACGCTGGTGGACTTTGAGCTATAGGCATGGGAGACAAGAGTGTGAAAAAACTAACTATATTACAGGAGCATAATACTAACTCATCTCAACTTCACCGATATGTATAGTAAAGACAATAATGCATCTCACATGGTACCTCAGCATGGGAGAATCATACGAAAATGCATGCAGGTATGAGGATGGACACAGTACCTGCCCATCTAATACACATGCAGGATGCCAGCACAGAAAGCTATGTGTAGGCTGCCCACATCTACTGTCCATTGAGAGGGTGAGCAAGACTGTAGTGAAGTGATTTAGATACATACATTGCTATGTTGGCATAAGCGCATTAGCTTTTAGAAAGCAATCTTGCCACTTTTGCTGCTTTTGCACACGACACTGCAGAGACATGTCATTATTTGTGAACTGCTTGCTTGCCTTTTCTTCAAATGAGAACTGTCTGTTGTTCACCTCCCTAGATGTGCGCTGCGACCTTGGTCTGAACATAATGTGCAAAACACTCTGAGCCGCTAGACAATGTATGTTTTTGAATCCAGGTTGATCAGCCCACTCTCTAGTCATAATATGTGTTGGACCTGGCCCTTTTGGCCGGATGGTCCCTAGACTTTTCGCCTTCAACCTGTACTTTTTCTGACCTGTTGTTGGCTATTCTATGACTCTGGGCACTTTACCACTGCTGTTCAGTGCTAAGTGCATATGCTCTCCCTATTTAAAATGTATATGTTGGTTGGATTCCATGATTGGTTTATTTGGTTTACTGTCAGACCCCAGTAAAGTGCACCAGGAGTGCCCAGGGCTTGTAAATACAAATGCTGCTAATGGGCTTGCAGCACTGGTTGTGCCACCCACAGAAGAGGCCTGGTAAAATGTATCTAGGGTCTGCCATTGCAGAACCTGCGTGCAGTCTGGTACTGTCATGCTGACTGGGCAAGTGCACCCACTTGCCAGTCCCTAAACCTTCCCTTAACTTCATATCAGTCACCCCTATGGTAGGCCCTAGGGCAGGGTGCATTGTAAGCATAAGGTAGGACAAGCCCTGATGTGTGTGGCATGTCCTAATAGTGAATTACAGCCATTTTCGTTTTTCACTATTGTAAGGCTACCTGTTCTCCATAGGCCAGAATGGGCTGTTAGAATTGTTACATCCTATGATCCTAACAGACCCAGGGAACATGGTAGAAATTCGAGTTTAGTATGCCTGAACTCAGAATAATAAAATACATATTTTAGTAAAGTTTATTTTAATATTCTGTGTTTGCAAATACCACTTTTAGAAAGTTGGTATTTGCTTGCTTGACCTTTTCAGCCCGCCTCTGCTATGATGTGTATCTGCCTGTCTGGTTGTGTGAGTGACAGGGCTGGGGAAACCCAGAGGGCCAGGGCTAGGCAGCCTGGTGGTGAATAGGAAGATTGGGAGTCAGATGGGTGGGAGGAGTACACCTGGGCTCTGAATAGGGTTGTGCTCTGCTACCACAATGCTGGCTCCACCTCCTGCGGAGCGGCTGATGTCTCTGCTGAATAGAAAGGCAGAGTCATGTCAACAGAGTGCTCAAGAACTGATTTGGACTGGGCAAAGGCCCCTCAACCCCAGAGGAACAAAGGAATTAGGGGTATAAGTATTGGGACCCTGCTCCCAAGAAATTAGATCAGATCCTGCTGAAACAAGAAGAACCTCTGCCAGAAGAGAAGGAACTGGGAAAGCTGTAGGAGGAGTAACTGTCCCTGACCTGGGGGATTGGCCTGCAGTGGTTGCCTTGCTGCTGAAGGAGAGGAGAAAAGACTGCAAAGACTTTTATATCAACTTGTGCTTAAAAGATCTCCAAGGACTTGAACTGAGCTTGCCCCCTGAACGAAGTCCCAGGACTAGTGAACTTCATTCCCAGCTCCCCAAAGTCTTTTGGAAGTGCCTGCTGCTGTTGTTGGGCCTTCTGAGGGACTGCGTGTCTCAAGGAGCTGGAAGCGCGACGCAAGGGAGAGAAGCGTGCCGCCGTCGGAGCCGCTGTCGTCGCATCTCGCAGAGAGTGTCGCCGCTGCAGCATCGCATCGAGCGGAAGCGTCTCGCATCATCCCGGAAGTGTCTTGCAACGCCGAAGAAGTGTGTTGCCATCACAGCCATCATAGCTGTCGCATTGCACCGCATCGAGAGAAGAGTCTCGCATCGAGGAGGAAGCGTCTCGCCATCGCAGCCATCGTAGTTGTCGCATTGCACCGCATCCAGAAAAGCGCCTCGCATCCACGGAGAAGCATGCCGCCGTCAGAGCCGCTGTCGTCGCATCTCGCAGAAGGGGTGTCGCCGCTGCAGCATCACATCGAGCGGAAGCGTCTCGCAACGTCGGAGAAGAGTGCCGCTGCCAAGGCCGCTGTCGTCGCATCTCGTCAAGGGTGACGCCGCTGTAGGACGCATCGAGTCAAGCCTTCTCGCAACATCAGAGAAGTGTAACGCATCTGGAAGATCCCGGCTTTATTTCTTTTGCACCAAGAACTTTAACGCATCTGTATCGCTCCAACACTTTCGTTGCCCTGCGTGTCGCATCTAAGGTACATTGACTTAAAGTGTCGCATTTAAGAACTTAAGAGAAACTAAGCAATCTTCTACCAACTAAGCAACCGTATTGTGTATTTTTAATCGTTTAATGGTCTTGTGATAATCCTATATAAAGAGTCCTTATTTTCAATATAAATACCTGTGTGGTGTCCATTTGTAGTGTTGTCACTTGGTTACTGTATGTGTTCACAAATGCTTAACCTATAACGCTCTGAGATAAGCCTTGTCTGCTTGGGCCACGCTACCTAGAGGGTGAGCAAGGGGTTGTTTTAGTAGTGTAACCCCTCATCGTGACTAGAGGAAAGGTTCCCGGATAGTCACAAGTACCTACCTGTGCCAACCCTAGAACCCGGATTCTAACAATATGCACACAGCTGCAAATACCTGAATGTCGAGAACCTTTAATATTACAGTTTGCATGCATTTGAAACACATTCTGGAGAAGAACATTTCCCGGTGCAGAGCAAAGCTGATCCTGTGATGTGATCCACATAAAGCTGATCTTTACGGTATGGGGTTCCCCATTCAAGTCTAGAGACCTTTTACTAGTCTAATAATATTAGTTTACTAGCGAAAGGAAGGTGGCTGTATTCCACTGTCATTTATACTATGATTTCTCCTTTTATTTTCTATGGTATTGTAACAATGCTGATGGTTTTAATTATAATCATTGGTCTGCTTATGTTAGCCAAAGTAGTGCATCTTAGGACACGTAGTTTATAAAATAAACCTTTTAAACTTTACTGTGTCTCTGATTACTTTGTTGTGGATTGATATATGAATAATTGCGAACAGGTATTTCTGATTCCCACCATTCCTGAGAATACTCTAAGTCGCGTGTTCTGGGTTGTCTATACATTGGGACCTCCAAGATAATACGGATAATGAATGGGACACTGATGCTGGTCGGATAGGGGTTCTGGGTACTGAGGTGAGTTTTTTGGTACACCACAATTCACTGAGGTCCTGGTTTCCTGCGAATAGTTCTGTGCATGAGCAGAATCCCTGCAACATGGCACACCTAACGTTTGGTCTTTTGATTTGAAACGCCTTAGTAGTGCTTATATTAGTCCACAACACCATCACTCTTGTTTCCGGATAACGGGAGTGACTGATTTCACCTACCTGTTAGTAACCTAATAGGTTCATACAAGCTTGTAAATTAAAAAAGGTGTTTTATATTTCTGAACCCTAGTGCTACTGTAAAATCCATTGTTGTTCTTCTCTGTGTCCTTATGGCGGTCGAAATTGCAGCACATAGTCGTACGCCTTAGCAGCATAATTTGACGCAGTATGGGGTACCAGATGATAGGATGGCCGTAATTTTTGTGGTGAGTGCGGACGCGTCACACCCTTACAAGTTATTTTACTCTTGGGTGATGCTGCCGGCAGTGAATGCGGATGATAATACGTTTCACTCGTATACTCTCACACGGGTCCCAGCAAATTATACGCCATACAGGACGCTGGAGATTCCACTTTCAGCCTGGCAGCATAGCATTTGGTTTAATGGAGCCCTTCCCCATGCAGTTGCACCGGCTAGGCTCGGCCCTTTGTCGATTCCAGGGGCCACATGGCCGGAGCTGGCAGGATTTATGCCTCACCCCCGCTATTTGACTATTGCGGTGGATGAATTGCGTACACTCCATACAGCCCTCATTACAGTATATAGGGCTTTGGTGCAATACGTTTCACGCAATGTGCAGGTGGGGGGACCTTCTGTTGTGGGTCTACCAGCTGGTCATCCTGCGGTTGTTATTAGCCCAGTCATAGTCAATTCGGTGATGGGCAAGCACCCCCAGAATAAGGATGATTTGCCTTATTTGCCTGCCAAGAAATTTGACCAACTGGAAGCAGTGTTTCCACACTCTACGACAGTGGAGAAACACAGAATCCTCACCATAAGTTTGCCGAAAGACTTGGTCCCAGAAGTGTTCGATTGTGACACCTGGGGTAAGGTTTTTGCCGCGGTCTACTCGAAGTGCTTAGGCACTCCGTCTATGGCCGTACTCCCCTTCGTTATTAAATGTGTTCAAGATAATCACGGTCCGGAGGCGGCGGTTGAGTTGGGAATGCGACTTGTCGGAGTGTTCGACGTAGTTGCCTCTCTCGTCCTTGGTAACCTCAAGGGAGATGCGGTCCAATTCCAAGTGGCTAATGGCTTAGCCCACGTCAATGAACTCGATAAGCCAAAAGAGTTGCCTAAAATTATTGCGGAGGCGTATAGAACAATTGGCCGCAGTAGTTTAGGGGTTAAACCAACCATAGTCATTCCTGACCTGATACAACAAACTAAGGTGAGCTTGTCTGTTAAAGACGATCGTCCAAATTTTCCAAAGCAAAATTGGCGACAAAAGAAACAGGGAAAGCAGCAGCAGAAATAGGGGTCTCGCCCTGCGTCTCCCACACAGCCAATTAGTGAGCTCACATACGATTTGCGCGATCGCACTAGTATTAAGTCACCTGATAGATTTCAGGTTACTGAACGTTCTCCTCGTTCTTCACAGGAAACATTGGCCTCGCAGTCCGGTGGAGGAGAACGTGGCAAAGGTCGGGGTGCCCAGCAAGGTTGTGAGCAACCCCATCAGGCTGAAGGTAGAGGCAAGCAAGACGAGTTTGCACGTCAACGTCCCCTGTTTCAAAAGAAGAAGGTTGCTGCGCTAATCAAATCAAAATCAAATTTATGTAGTCATGCCAGCTCAGCTGACGCCCGAGACAGATATACTTGTGTCACTTTACTTTGCTACTGTCTGCATCTGTGGTAGCCGTACTAGAAAATTAGCTCTTTTCCTAACATGGCCATGCTCTATTTAATGCCTCAATTTCACCCTGACTACAACAAGGCAGATGAGTAGTTACTAATATATGAATGATATACGTCTCGTGAGCTACTACTGACTAATTAGTCTTCGGTGTTTTTTTTTTCATTTTCAATTTCTTATTTCTGGGGCGGTGCCTTTTTAATCCCCTTTGGAGCTGTCTCAGTGACCAATTTAGTAGGATAGCTAACATCTTGCACTACCTGTGCGCGAGGGAGCTCAGCAAAGGAGGAAGCTAACATTGAGTCAGGTGAATTACAAGTGGCTAAAGATATATTTCCAGACGGCAAAAGGGGGGGTATAGCTGGAGTAAGGGAAAGGCGTCTTTCGGGGTTCTCAATAGCCGATGCTACCCCCCCTATTGTTTTTTGTAGCATTTTATCTATAGCAGTTAAACTCGGTATTAGGGCTGCTTTTTGTCGTGTGAGAGGGCGAGAGGTTGGAGGATTTGTTTTGCCCATGATGCAACACGTGCAATGCTTAATCATTTAGGATAGTAGTATCCCAGTACTTCACAATTTGCAAAGGGTAATGGGTAATGGTCTTTAAGAAGTTAACAATAACAATAACACCATTAAAAACGCTGTAACATTAAATAATATGAAATATTCACTTTAAAGCCTAACTTTGACTGAACGACATATTAAAAATTACCAAAAAATCAGTCCAAGTCCGAATGCGGTATGTCCCGCTTAGAGGGATTATATAAGAAAAAAACTTTTACCTATGCCTCTGGTGACTTCAACACTTATTCATATGAAGTGAGATAAACGAAAATTAATACGTTTATCCAAGCAATGATTTATGCCTTTTATTTATTTTATTTTTTAAATTAATATCTTTGATCACAAAAAGAACACATAATAAACTACACAAAATACCACATTGATATTTACACAATGAAAGTGAACAACGTGAAAAATGTGTTTTGACATACAATTATAAATAAACTCATAATAGTCAGACATTGAAACCATCAAATGCAATGTTACAAAAAACAATCATTATATAAACAATACGAAATGCACAGTTGTCAAACAAATTGATAGATTGGACAACTAACACCCTTATATTTGGAATCAATCAAATCCCCTACATATCAGGGACACAAGGGAGTATATTTGTGATATTTAACCAAGAAGTTAGATTCCTTTGTCTGCCTTGTAATATTTAACCAAGGAGTTGAATTTCTTTATCTGCCGACGCGTTTCGAGTGCCGGTTAAATCAATTGCTGCACTCTCATCAGGGCTGGATTAATCTTTCTCACGAACAGACTGATTGTGACAAAAAAGGGAGGGATGAAAAAAAGAATTTGAATTTTTATTTAAAAAAGGCGCTTCCCAAAGCCCTAATTGTTTTTCTGTCTGTACAAGTTGGTGGTCACATACCTGCATTATGCCGGTTGCATGTAACCATCAGCAATGTATAACCCACAGTGGTTGCCAAACTGATTTTCAATATTGCGGGGCCAAGACGATTTTTAAACCGCAGATCTTTAATTCTGCAAGAGAAATGTTACACGCACATTCGCGGTGTCTGTTTAAATAAGTTTAAAACGTGACAACTAAGCACAACTTATTTACTCACTCAAGAAGGGGGGCCAAAAACGTGGTCCCACAGAGGAAGGGTTGTAACAAATAACGATCCTTCACTCTCTTTAAAAGTAGTTCGTGGCTGCAAGAGCAACCAAGTGTAAGAATTTGTAAAAATCGTTTTTTAGCTAAACTCACTTGAATTCAAATGCAAACTCTCTTTTGCTCACCTAAAGAAGCTTCAAGCTCAAGATTTCAGGCTCAAGGTTTCAAATGGGATCTGTCTCCATTACTGCTAGCAGCACGCCAAGCTGATTGGCACATCATGTGATGGTGCATCAGTGTCACATGATGCATATCTGACCAATCACAGGAGGAGATGATCTAATTACATTTGTATTGACTTCTGGGAGATGTAGTTTATTGAAGTCATGTGTTTCAATCCAATTACCCAAGGTAAAAAATGTTAATATCACAGGTCGGTTATATTTACAAACATATCGATATCGATCCCATTTATGCTTTATTAGAGAGATACAAGTCCAGAAGCTGACAACAGCACCATATATTTAATTACAGCTCATGAGTCTTCTAGATTCTGTTTAGCTCACTCATGCAGTTGAGGCCCTGGTTGATGCTATCGAATTTCATAATTAAATATGCCTCTTTCCGCAATAGAGCGGTCTCTATACATGTCGATTTTGAATCCATCCATGCAAGAACTGTCCAACGCAGTTCATTTTTGCTGTGTTCAACTGCTAGAAAGTGTTCTACCATAGGCGCTGTAAGGACTTTTCTCCTAATTCGAGATTTGTGCTGTGTAATTCTCACATTAATCTGTTGGCTTGTCTTTCCAATGTACAATTTATTGCAAGAGCATACCACTGCATAAACAACGTTCCTAGTCTTACAATTTGTGAAATTTTCATGTCTCCATTTTACTCCATTGTGTTCAAATACACTTCCTTCTATAGTAGCAGGGCAGGAAACGCAGTTACCACACTTATGGTGGCCACAAATGGGTTTTAGATTCCACTTGGTAATCAAGTCGCTCTTTGGTTTAGGGATGTAACTGTCTGCTCTTATTATCTGTTGGCCAATGCTGGGATTCTTACGCATGGCGAAAATGGGTTTAGCTAAAGGATGTTCCAAACTTTCAAGCAAATGCCAGTTCCTTAAGATGATTTGTCTAAATTTGTTAGTGTGGGCCCCATATGTTGTAACACATACGAGTTTGTCCATTTCTGTCTTTTCCTTTTTCTGTAACAAATTTTCCCTAGGGGTGAACCTTGCTCTTTTTATGGAATGCTTAAGAAGTTTCTTAGGGTAACCCCTCTTTTCCATTTCCTTACAGAATAACATTGCATGGTCCTCAAACTCTGCCAGGTCTGTACAATTTCTCCTAATCCGCAATAGCTGCCCATAGGGGAGGTTCTCCTTTAGGCACTGTGGATGCGAACTTGTATAGTGAAGTGTAGTGTTCCTGTCTGTCTCTTTTTTGTAAAGGCTGGTTGTCAATTTTTGGTTCTGGGGACATACTGCAACATCAAGGAAAGTCATCCTTGTTTTACTGGACTCGATGGAAAATTTGATATCATTATGCCTTGAATTCAACCAGTCAAAAAAATGATTCAACTCGGTCTGGCTCCCCTGCCACAGGAGCCAGACGTCGTCAATATACCTCAGCCATTGATGCATGTTGTTTTTAAATGGATTGTTGGTGTGTATGAATCTCTCTTCGTACTGGGCCATATACAGAACCGCCATTTCCGGCGCATATGGACAACCCATAGCAGTACCCTTAATCTGTATAAAAAAATCACCCTCAAACTTAAAATAATTGTTTCAAAGGGATATTTCAGCCAATGTCATGATAAATGATGTGGGGACCCTGTGTGGTCTCTCCCTCAAGTCCAAGTAAAGTTCCATCACTTGGAGTGCCTCATCTTGGGGGATTTGGGAATACAGGGATGTGACATCCAATGTCACCATTATCTGTATGTCATCATCAAATGTTATACCCTCCACTTGTGTGATGAAGTCTGTTGTATCTCTGAGATAAGATTTAACACTGGGCAAGAATGATTTAAGAAAAAAATCGATGTATTTAGAGACTGGCTCCAAAACAGAGTCACAGCCTGAAACTATCGGTCTACCTAGGGGCGTTTGGCTATTTTTATGTATTTTCGGTAGAAAATATAATACCGGAATTCTTGGTTGTTTTTTATTCAAAAATTGGAATTCTTTTGGACCCAGGAATCCTTCATCTAAACCATTTTTAGATACTTTCAGGCTGTGACTCTGTTTTGGAGCCAGTCTCTAAATACATCGATTTTTTTCTTAAACCATTCTTGCCCAGTGTTAAATCTTATCTCAGAGATACAACAGACTTCATCACACAAGTGGAGGGTATAACATTTGATGATGACATACAGATAATGGTGACATTGGATGTCACATCCCTGTATACCCAAATCCCCCAAGATGAGGCACTCCAAGTGATGGAACTTTACTTGGACTTGAGGGAGAGACCACACAGGGTCCCCACATCATTTATCATGACATTGGCTGAAATATCCCTTCGAAACATTTATTTTAAGTTTGAGGGTGATTTTTTTATACAGATTAAGGGTACTGCTATGGGTTGTCCATATGCGCCGGAAATGGCGGTTCTGTATATGGCCCAGTACGAAGAGAGATTCATACACACCAACAATCCATTTAAAAACAACATGCATCAATGGCTGAGGTATATTGACGACGTCTGGCTCCTGTGGCAGGGGAGCCAGACCGGTTTGAATCATTTTTTTGACTGGTTGAATTCAAGGCATAATGATATCAAATTTTCCATCGAGTCCAGTAAAACAAGGATGACTTTCCTTGATGTTGCAGTATGTCCCCAGAACCAAAAATTGACAACCAGCCTTTACAAAAAACAGACAGAAAGGAACACTACACTTCACTATACAAGTTCGCATCCACAGTGCCTAAAGGAGAACCTCCCCTATGGGCAGCTATTGCGGATTAGGAGAAATTGTACAGACCTGGCAGAGTTTGAGGACCATGCAATGTTATTCTGTAAGGAAATGGAAAATAGGGGTTACCCTAAGAAACTTCTTAAGCATTCCATAAAAAGAGCAAGGTTCACCCCTAGAGAAAATTTGATACAGAAAAAGGAAAAGACAGAAATGGACAAACTCGTATGTGTTACAACATATGGGGCCCACACTAACAAATTTAGACAAATCATCTTAAGGAACTGGCATTTGCTTGAAAGTTTGGAACATCCTTTAGCTAAACCCATTTTCGCCATGCGTAAGAATCCCAGCATTGGCCAACAGATAATAAGAGCAGACAGTTACATCCCTAAACCAAAGAGCGACTTGATAACCAAGTGGAATCTAAAACCCATTTGTGGCCACCATAAGTGTGGTAACTGCGTTTCCTGCCCTGCTACTATAGAAGGAAGTGTATTTGAACACAATGGAGTAAAATGGAGACATGAAAATTTCACAAATTGTAAGACTAGGAACGTTGTTTATGCAGTGGTATGCTCTTGCAATAAATTGTACATTGGAAAGACAAGCCAACAGATTAATGTGAGAATTACACAGCACAAATCTCAAATTAGGAGAAAAGTCCTTACAGCGCCTATGGTAGAACACTTTCTAGCAGTTGAACACAGCGAAAATGAACTGCGTTGGACAGTTCTTGCATGGATTGATTCAAAATCGACATGTATAGAGACCGCTCTATTGCGGAAAGAGGCATATTTAATTATGAAATTCGATAGCATCAACCAGGGCCTCAACTGCGTGAGTGAGCTAAACAGAATCTAGAAGACTCATGAGCTGTAATTAAATATATGGTGCTGTTGTCAGCTTCTGGACTTGTATCTCTCTAATAAAGCATAAATGGGATCGATATCGATATGTTTGTAAATATAACCGACCTGTGATATTAAAAGTTTTTACCTTGGGTAATTGGATTGAAACACATGACTTCAATAAACTACATCTCCCAGAAGTCAATACAAATGTAATTAGATCATCTCCTCCTGTCATCGGTCAGAAATGCATCATGTGACACTGATGCACCATCACATGATGTGCTAATCAGCTCGGCGAGCTGCTAGCAGTAATGGAGACAGATCCCACATGAAACCTTGAGCCTGAAATCTTGAGCTTGAAGCTTCTTTAGGTGAGCAAAAGAGAGTTTGCATTTGAATTCAAGTGAGTTTAGCTAAAAAACGATTTTTACAAATTCTTACACTTGTTTGCTCTTGCAGCCACGAACTACTTTTAAAGAGAGTGAAGGATCGTTATTTGTTACAACCCTTCCTCTGTGGGACCACGTTTTTGGCCCCCCTTCTTGAGTGAGTAAATAACTTGTGCTTAGTTGTCACGTTTTAAACTTATATAAACAGACACCGCGAATGTGCGTGTAACATTTCTCTTGCAGAATTAAAGATCTGCGGTTTAAAAATCGTCTTGGCCCCGCAATATTGAAAATCAGTTTGGCAACCACTGTGGGTTATACATTGCTGATGGTTACATGCAACCGGCATAATGCAGGTATGTGACCACCAACTTGTACAGACAGAAAAACAATTAGGGCTTTGGGAAGCGCCTTTTTTTAATAAAAATTCAAATTCTTTTTTTCATCCCTCCCTTTTTTGTCACAATCAGTCTGTTTGTGAGAAAGATTAATCCAGCCCTGATGAGAGTGCGGCAATTGATTTAACCGGCACTCGAAACGCGTCGGCAGATAAAGGAATTCAACTCCTTGGTTAAATATTACAAGGCAGACAAAGGAATCTAACTTCTTGGTTAAATATCACAAATATACTCCCTTGTGTCCCTGATATGTAGGGGATTTGATTGATTCCAAATATAAGGGTGTTAGTTGTCCAATCTATCAATTTGTTTGACAACTGTGCATTTCGTATTGTTTATATAATGATTGTTTTTTGTGACATTGCATTTGATGGTTTCAATATTTAACTATTATGAGTTTATTTATAATTGTATGTCAAAACACATTTTTCACGTTGTTCACTTTCATTGTGTAAATATCAATGTGGTATTTCGTGTAGTTTATTATGTGTTCTTTTTGTGATCAAAGATATTAATTTAAAAAATAAAATAAATAAAAGGCATAAATCATTGCTTGGATAAACGTATTAATTTTCGTTTATTTCACTTCATACGAATAAGTGTTGAAGTCACCAGAGGCATAGGTAAACGTTTTTTTCTTATATAGTATAACTAGCCCTACCTACCCTCTAATCCTTTGGGCTAAACCCCTCCTTTTTTGACAAACCGCTTAGAGGGATGGCCCAGCACGGCCTCCTTTAGCCCCTAACAGCCACAGACGGCCCGCCCTTTGCTTAGCCCTGCACACACCCGCGCTGCGGGGCACCGGCTCTGCTTTGATGCAGCCCTGGCGCTGCCTGGTGACGCTGGTATCAAGTGCTTTTGCTGGGGCTGCTAGGGAATGAAGTCTTTGTTGGCCGTTTCCCTCACGGCGGGCGAAAAACAGTCTATGGCGCGTCCAGAATCAGCAACAATCTTTTTTTTGTCCTTTTGATGATGCTGTTCAGAATCTCATATCAGTAGGTTCAACAATTCACCCCATAAAAGCTCCACCTTTTCCTTGTCCTCCGATTCTGCCACCTCATGTGCCTTGGGTATACTCAGTAGCCCTACTGTGAAGGCAGCTTGAGCCAGCCGTCTCTGGTCAGCCCAAACCTTGAATTGTTGCCGTCTCCTCTCTGTGTTAGTGATACTGTCACGGGAAACTCCAGGCGCCTGTAATGGGTCTTATGACCGAGCTACAGCCCCCAATGTCTTTGCGTCCCAGGTTAGTGATGCAGCACCCTTGACTGTGTTCAGCTGCTCCCGCGCCGCTTTTCCTGCCAGCCGCTAGGTTTTGCATGGGCGCGCTCTGACCAATACCTCTCTGATGCCCAGCCGCAGTCTGTAACTGCGGGGCTGTGTTCCCAGCTTCTTCGTGCCTCCGAAGCACCAGCCTCCCTACTGCAGGTCCCAGCCCAGGTGCTCACCCACCGCCGCCCTGCTCTGTAGTCTCCGTTGTAATTCGTCTCTGCAATCGAGGCCAGGCCACACATCCTCGGTGCGGTCTGGAAGCGTCACAGAGCCTCCCCTGAGTTGCCTCACACCGCCATCTTGGGTGAGGAAGCTGCCGTCAGTTCCTGTACCAATAATCTCGGTGGATAGCAAGAAAGTCTGCTCACGCTTTGTTCTAGTTCCTGAGCAGCTGCTGCTCCCCCGGGATTAGTGGGTGCACCGGAGAGGACAGCTGAGCATTAAGGCCGCCTCTCTGAAAGAGGTGCTCACCGCTGGCCGCTGAGAGGTAATTACCCAAGAGAATTATCATTCACAAAGGACGAAGCAGCTATTTCACTCTTCTTCGGAAAGTCCATATACCGGTTCCACGATGGTCGCCATGGAGCCTAATCCAGAGAGAGCAATGCTACCTGGCAAATTCCAGACACGCACAAAGTGTTGAACGGGTGTTTAACACCCCCGATGAAGCAAAACAAGTGCTTCTATTCCGCGAGTAGCCCTCCGCCGAGGAAAGGGATTCGACAGGAAGCCTTCCACCAGAGGAGGTTCAGCCTAGCCTTCCTGGCAGCAAAAGCCGCTGTGCAGGCTGGACAGCTCTCGGGCTGCGTGGTCCAAGCTCCACCGCCCCTTTAAGTCTAGGAGACGTGTGGCCACAGGAGCGCAGCGTGCCTGCTGCCCTTGTTTCCAACAAGCACTGTTTCACCCAGCTGTGTCGCCTTCGGCTTGAAGGCAGGCAGCAGCTCTCCAGTTCCTGCTGCTTTTTGCCTGCTCGTTCCCACTGGTTCTAAGCAGCAGCCAGGCAGACTCCCGTGCCTGCACTGCCTTCCCCGTCTATCTCATCACACACAGAGCAGAACAGCTCAGCTACTGACTAATTATAAAGAAGACAATTATGCAGAAGGATATCCTCCTGTCTGCCAATGGGAAAACCAATGCACTACAGTACAGGGAATGGATTAAGGAAAATGATATTGTATTTGGCAGGTTCATTAGAGACTATCCCTTCCACAATAAGCAAAGTCACCTACTCTTTATTTACACTTTACTCCCTAGCCTCACCCTCCGTTACCACATTTGACATTACTTGTTCCCAACAAAATAGATTTGCCTGAAAGTAAGGGAAATATTTATTAACTTGGTCGACTGCATGCAAGTTAGAGGGAATAGGCCATATATGTAGATATTTCACTGGTCATTATCATCATCATCAAGAGACAAAGCTTTTGCTAGTAATACGTCACTATGTTCGACAATTGATGAGAGGGAACAATTTGAACTGACTTAATATGTTATGGATGCAATAAAAAAATATATCACTTGGCCAGAGGAAAGTGGCGCATGCAAAGAATATTTTTATTTGTTATTTTATGGAAGGCTGGGACAGAACTAGGAAGTCAGGACTGGACTGGAGGTACTTATGTATTAGGCAGTGAATGTGTTGGCACTGAGAGTGAAGGGAAACACAACTATCCATTTTTTGCACTGCCATGACATTTGGAAAGGGTCCTACACATTAACTGGGGCACACGCACATTGTCCAGCCAACAATGCAGTGCAGCCGATGTAACCATGCAGCAGATAGGGCACCCATGGCTGTCACTGGCGAAATGCCATGGGTGATGATGGGTAGGTACATAATGTATGTTGCACTTCAAAACTAGTGTGAGTCAAGGGAGTAATCTGAAATACCACCTCAACCCTTTAAATCAAAAACCTTGCCAAAAGAAAAATCCTTGTTACCTCTCTTCTTCCCAGGGATTTTTCCATTCTTCATTGCATTGTTCTTCCAGTATTTTTTATTCTTCACCCTTGGCGTTGCTACTCAGTCACCATTTAAGTTTTACATTCTCTCCATCCAGTCTTCACTTATGAATACCATCCATCCATCCAAATATGGCTCTCATTCTCAACAAACCATTCACCAAAATACATTTGTCATTTAACCACCCATGAATACTTGTTTTGACCCATCAAACCCCTTAGAGGATTCCTTTCTTTTCACCCATATACTTTCAACCACCCAGGCAGGCATCTTTTTACCTTTCATCCATAGTTCACCCACCAATGCATCCTATCAGCCACCTATAGTATATGCATTTTTTCACCCATGCATCATTCTCTACCAGTCATATTACATTTCACCTGTCCTTCCTCCTTCCATCCCTCTTTCCCTTTTCTGTCAACTCATCAAGGTCTGACTCTTGATTTGATTTGATTTGATTTGTGTATTTGTAAAATGCAGGATGTCACTCGGGAACTCTGCTGAGTTGAAGATAGAAGATGGCGATTAGTTACTCAACTCCAACTGTGTATGCTCAGTAAAGAGGGGTGTCTTCCACTGTTCACAAGTCTCAACAGTACAGTATAAATCCTTGTAGAGAGTTTATCAATTGTCAATAAGCAAGCAATATGACCTACCACCGCCCACCACTGCCGCTGGCTCCCCCCCCTGCAGCTGCCACATCTGCTTCCTGGATGGTGCTGCCATCCCCGCTGGCCCCGGCACTGGTGGTCGGTGCAGCTAGAAAACAAATTCCACATTTTTTGGATGCCATATATGCCTTCTCCCGTATTTATTTTTATTTGTAACAAAATTGAAAATGCATACACCACTCACATTTCTACAACTCAGATACAGACAGTATGTTCTAATAAAAATATCTAGCTGGGCATTTTGTTGGTGGCAATGTTTGAAAAGCCTCTCAAGTAGACAATCTGTAAAGGACTGGATTGAGTAGCTAGAGCTATTGATGAATCTGAGTTTTTGAAAAGAATTAAGAGTGGCCAACTGGAGGGACATAAGGTCTTCTTGGTTGGCAAATGCAATGCAGCCGTCCAGGGCCTCCTCATACTTCCTTCCGCCATGATGTATGATAATCAGTTCACCATCAACTGCTACTAATAATACTATGCCTAGTTAAGAAGAAAAAGACACAACTTTGGGTAGTCCACCGTGACCATGGCCACTCTTTCATTTTACTGATTGAGCATGAGAAAGTAAAAGAAAGCCTTCTTATCTCACCAAACATGCGTAGAATACCTTACTTCGGCATGCAATCTGCACGGCAGAGTAGTAGTACTAGTTGTAGTACATGACCATGACCAATAAGTCTTACAGTACCGCCACTAGGCAGTCCACAAAATATATAAGGGTAGAGGAAAAGCTGACTGAAACACCAAAAGAAAGGAAGCTACAGACAGTCTGGGACAGACAGAGACAGTTTGAGGTAAAATGCATATACTAGAAATATAAAATAAGTAAATAGGATAATGCAGGGATAACAAGAATTTAGAAATGGATAGATCGAAGAGGATTTGAGAAAAAAATACAATTAGGAAATGGGTAGAAATAAATAGTTGAAAATAAGAAGCGGTAAAAGTTAGAGAAATATATATGAAAATTAACAACAGGAGAACTTACTGGGTCCAGCAGTGCCATCAGACGAGAAGTGTTCTTAGGAGGCAGCTAGAGCTTCCGCACCCGCCTCGGCCGACCTCGTTGTCTTGCCCCTGGATGCTGATGTAAGATGTAATTAAAGAGACAAAAATGATTGGTGGTAAATAAATATTAAATAATCTCTCCAAAACATACTCTTTGACATGAAACATCAATTGTAATAACATTGACCTTTCCTAAATTAGACCAAATAGTAGTAGACTAGTATCGGGGTCCATCCTATTTATATTCCACAATTCCTAAACCTACCTAGCCGACCTATTCCAAAGACTTTAGAATAAATTGCAACAAATGATATTTGCTTCTAAGATTGGATCTCATTCACGATCATTCTCAACCCCCTTTGATAGGCCAATTCACAAAGTCTGCATTTTGTCTCTAAATGCATAGATGGAGGCATGCATACACCAAATTAGTTGGTTACTTGTCACTGTATGAGCTACTAAATAGGTTCTAAGAACTGAAGTGAGAGGACACGTACCGCTGAATTACTAATACTGACTACCACTATCTTAGTGACAGGGCAAAGGAAAGAAGTCTCTCTCTAGTCTGCATTACTTAAGTTCTTACATAATTAACGCCAAGCGAGCGCAAAGTTGCAAACAAGTACAACTAGGTAGTGCTGAGCACCTGTCTAGAATAACGATCACATAATTCAAAATTTGTAAATGTAACTTACATGCATGTGAGCACATGCTTGCTATTTGGGAAAAAAATGTGTAATAGCATAGAACATACAAGTAACAATAATATTAATATTTAACTACTCACTAAGACCGACAACCTTAATCCCTATCAGGTCCAGCAGGTCCAACTCTCGGTCTAGGATGTTGGACCAACAGTGCGTAAGCTGATTGTGGGTGTACCAGATTCCAGAGCAGTGATACACAGCTTGGCGCACCCTCACCCAGCGCTGCTGGAGTTCCCGGAGCCCGTACCCAGACTCAGGCCTGTCACCTGCTGGCAGGGTGGAGGGGAGGTGGAGCTGCACAAAAAAAAACTCTGCCACTTCCACCTCCGAAAACAAGGCCCGGTGCTGCACCCCTTCCAGGCACCGCCTTCTGCAAGGAAGGCGGCTCTTGGTTGCCGCCTTTTTTGGGGCACGCTACTCTGCCATGATGCTGGGGGGGCAGAAAATAAAATGTAGAAAGTATTAAAAAAACAGAAAGAAGACGGAAGGAAGTAAAAAAAATAGGTAGGAAGTAGAGAAAAAAAAGGATTAAGAAGGATTTGAAAAGTATGCCCCAGCATCATAATAGAGACACAAAACAAGATTAGCGCACCCATCCACGTTGCCGTATGGTGGAAACATCACATGAATGGGCAGGACAAGGAAATCCGCCAGCGTGCAGATCGCCGCATGGCGCGGCTTTGCTTTTTTGCCACTTCACAGAATTCCGTGTAGCGCTGCTACGTGAACTCCTCCCAGCCTTACTTCACATAAACTGTGAGATGAGTACTGTTCACAGAGAATTCCGGCACCCTGGGGACTTGCAATGTGCACTATAGTGGTGTCAATATGTCGAAGCACAATCATTATAGACTGCATGATAAAGTAGGCTAATCACCCAGGCAGATGTGGACCTCACCTCAAATCGCCCATGCAGGCATGGCAGGCTATGCCCAGACATGGGTCTGTTGCTCACTTTGCCACTGGATTCAAGCTAGCCTTACTGATGAGGGGTGTTACCAGTTCCAGGATGCTTGTTTCTGGTCCAGGGAGAACCTAGCTTGGCAGTTCAGGATGGACTGCTCCCATGAGGCACTGGGTCACGACTGATTTGCATATAGCTGGATCTGAACTGGGGTGGCGAAATGAGATAAAGAACGATGATGTATTCAACCCAGATCTGTGGCTGGGGTGAGTGTCTGAAAAGTTTCAGCCCTCCGCCCATAATCTCCTTGTGTTTGCTTTGGCGTGACAGACTCAGAAAGCTGGGTAACTGTGTTGCAATGTGTGTCATGTCAGTAAAAGGCATCTATGTCAAAAAGTGTTTTTTTTAACAATGCGAAGATATTGCCATTTGAAAGTTTACTATAGTGTAACATGGCCTCAATATCTATTAGTAACATATGCCCTATGTATCAATGTTGAACTGAAAGTGAATTAGAAGAAACTCTGTATGCCAGCCAGATAACTCATGTTGAAATCTAATATAGAATACCATTAACATATATCTTTTCAATTTCAAAAGATGAAACAACACCGCCTGACCAGTCACCTGTCCTGGATGTGGAACCTGATGAAGATGATAGCTTGCCAACGCTGGACCAAGACACCCTCCAGCAAATCCTGGCCTCCATTGAAACACCATCTCCGGTCCCAGGAAGGGTCTACAGCATTGTAGGGGTCCAGAGGATTTACCTACACCAAGAAAACCCCCCTCTGCCAGCCCAAGCCCAGCCCTGGGCTCCGAGGACCCCCAAGTTGATTTCCAATACCGTGTAGCAGGAGGCCAGTGGCAGTTTGTTGAAGAGTTTCAGGCAGGGATAAGATCATGGTGGACACCCTAGAGCAGTGGTCTTCAAATGTTTTGATGCCAAGATCCACCCCATCAAACATTTTTAGGGATAAGGACCCCCTCACGACAAAAATTTCTAGAACCTGGTACTCCTTATCATTGACGACCATAAATGTTCTCCAAAGAAATGGTCAATCTGTGGTTGCACCTCATTAGCACCAGTTTAACACCCATATATAGCAATAAGCAACAAAAAGGTGACCAATACAGCTTTACAAAGGGCATTCTATTGAGCTGCAACACCTGTTGCTGCTTTTTAGTAACTTTTGAGCCGTTTGAGTAAATAATTTTTTTTTGTTAAAATCAGCAGATGATGCGGTAGATGATAGATTATGCGGCACCTCTATAATTATGATAAAATCACTGCTGCCACATAATCACATAATTCCAGTGGCCCTTGGTGTAGGAAGGTGAAATCTGACTATATGGTTGCCTCCACTTTTTTCCTGGTGTTTTGCTGGTTTATGACTTAGTTGGACTGAGATCCTGCTATTCAGGGCCCCAGGCTATCTGCTTTCTCTGTAAAATGGTTTGCATTTACATTAGGTACATATCTAATTGGAATCTGGAGTGCCTTATAAGCCCCTTGTATAAGGTATACTATGTACCTGGGGCATAGGTACCTCAGAGGCCTACCAGGGGCTGCCGCATGTATTACGCCACCCCTGGGAAGCACTCCAAAATGGCACCACAGGTCTGCTACTGCAGCCTGGGTAAGGGTGCGCTTGCACCCCTTACAGTGGTATAGACTACCTATATCCACATATATATACAGACACATATAAACATATAAGCCACTCCTATGGCAGGCCTTGACAATCCTGAAGGCAGAGTGCTTGGTTTTGTGTGAGAGGGTGCCCAAGCATGAGCTGAGCCCCTCTGCAGCTTTCAGAAATACTTCCTTATGGCTGTTCTGAGATACAGCCATACCATATACTCTTAAGTGCTTTATAACCTTGCGGTAAATGCTAACTTTGGGATGGCTGCATCAAAACATGTCGTGTTTGGTGTCAAACGCTTTGGAATACTACCCCCCTGCCAGTTCTGGTGGCGGGGGTAGCATTCCACCCTTCTAGAGAGAAAGACATGTTCACACTGGTCAAACCCGGTAGGACTTTCCTGAGCCCTGACATCACAAAATGGATGCCTCTGCCACAGACAGGCGTTTGGCCTCCTGCTGCTGACCGAAACTCCGGCAGGGGAGGCCTGGACAATAGGTTTCCTGTCTAAGGGAGGTGTAACCACCTCCCCAGACAGGCAGATGTGTAATGGGGCTGGGCAGGAGCACTCTCTGGTGCTTTGAAGTCCTGCACTGGGGGCACACTTGGTGTACCTGTGCATAGTCCAGTTCAAACTGGTTGCAGGGGCTACCTGCCCCTGCTCTGGTGCAAAACTGGACAAAGGAAATGGGTGTAGCCACCCCTCTTTCTATGCCCACCCATAGGTGAGGCCTTAGAGTTAGTCCATCCCCTAAACTTGGTATAAGTGTAGGAATCCAGTCCCTAGGACTTTAGATTACCCTGGACAAAACTCTGAAACATATATCCTGGACCTTCGACATTCTATCCTGACTAGAACACTCAAGAAATCTCCCTTGGGGTCAAGGAGTGACTCCCCTGCTTGGCAGGCACCAAAGAAGCAACTGACTGGTCTGCATCGCTGAAGCTCCCGCCGGACGCCAAAGTCTTTGCATCACCAGAGGTAGATTTCCAGACTTCCCCGAGGCTACCCTGCGTCCACAGCAAAGCTGAGGCCCATGGCTATCGTGGGTGACGTGGAACTGTGACCCCTGGACACCGTGAACTTTTTGCAGAAACACTATCTTCCTGGTCCTACTCGAAGTTGTGCTTTGGGCTCCCAGTAGCCCCAGCCTTGAGCACCTCCTGCACTGAAGATTGTTGGCCTCCACTCCACGAGTGACCCGTGGGCCAGCTTCAAGTGCAACTGCTCATGGCTCCTTCGCAATCACTAGCCTGTTGGCTAGCAGGTCCCCAAGAAGGCAACTCCTTTTCTAATTGGGCTTTCCTAGTCGCTCCAGATGTGCCCTGACTTACCTTCACTGGGTGAGTCCCTCAGACCTTGCTGGCTTGCACCGCAGTCCTTTCTCTTAATTCATGTGACTTGTCATTGCCAAGGCTTATTGGGTCCATTCTGGTTGCCGACACCGCAGCACTCGACAGACTTTGTGGGACAGCTTTAATCTGGCTTGTGGAATTCGTCAACGCCTCCTGGACCTTGTGGCTGAAGAGTCAAGACACCCATCAACTCACCTGAAGCACCCGACATCTGTGGGCATTGGTCCATCCTGCCCTTAGTCACTGGCTAGTAACCTAGACTCTGTCCCCTCTGCTTTCAGGTTCCTTCCATCCTAGATCCAGGCTTGGATCTCTTCGGACACTTCTCCTCTTCACGGCAGCAGCAGTTCTTTGCAGGCTTCCATTGAAAGCAAAGACGCGAACCGACACCAAAAGAAACCTATGCAATCGGCTTCCCTGGGTGAGGTAACTCAAGTACTCTGGTGCTCCCATGGGTTCTAGCCCTAGAAATTCTTAAGTCCAAAAGGGTTTGGTCCTGACTCGATCCTAAGTGTCCCTAATCTTTAAATTTCCAACAGCGACATTGCCCATAGAAGATAACGGGAACCCTCAGTTGTGTTTACACACTGCATACAGTCCCCGTGGGTCCCCTGTGTCACTACCTTGGGTGGTTCCTTGGCGTCACAGCCATTCTACAGGCTCTAGGCCTTGTGTCTATCCCAGTTGTGGTTCTTATACCACTTTTTTGGTATATGGTTTGGTACGCCCCTAGGGTCCAAACGTGTATTTGTGCTATTACTGATAATTGCTAACTTGTAAACAAAGTACTTCGATCTCCAGTCTCATAAAGAGACTAGAGGGGTGTGGTTTTACCTAAATACATATATTTTGAATATATACCTGGTGTGGTTGTCCTTTCATTTGATCATTCAAGAGATTATAGACTGGTAAAACAAGCTGCTTTACATTCCTTCAAGACTTTGCCTTAAGGCTGCTCTCCATAGCTACCACTAGGATAGCTTTCAATAAAGGTTGTCTTTAACCATTCACCATAAGGGGTTGATTGGACTGATACAAGGTGCCCACTAGAACTAGTGGACAGCATATATCAGGCCACCTTCTCACAACATGCACTATAATACATTCTGAAATCTCTATCAGTTAATGCTCTGCAAAGGTCTGTGTGAAATCAGAGAGCCACAGAATTAAATCATGGTTGGTACAGTGGAGAATAGTGAATTGTGTATTTTTAGTGCTATGAGGTCACAGCCTGTGACAGAAAGCACTGTGAACAGTAAGGGCCCTATTAGGATGGCGGGCAGAGGAACCACCGTGGTGCTGGTGGTGGCGGAAAATGCAATTTTACGCACACCAGCAGCGGTCCTCACGCCCGACATATTAGTATGGCCAAATATAGCCCATTTCCCGTCCGCCGCAGTGCGACGCGAACTGCCATCAAAATGTGCCCGCCACCACGGCGGTGGGAGCCAACGGTGAGCCACCGCCATGCAGGATGACGTCCCGTCCGCTGTACAAATCAGGATGCCCCAAGCAGCCAGTTGCACCGCAGCGGAGAAACCTCCCAACCAGAGACAGCGGAAGCATGACTGCGGAGTGTGAAACCAGATTCCCAGTCCCTTACACCAGGTCCCGACCGCAATGGATCCAGCTCTACATGTCTTCCCGGTGCTGTACCTGATACACTACCAGCAAGTTATGCACCGTCACGGATGCCGCCGCAGGTACGCAATCACACAACTCCGCACACAACCACAACATACAACTCATGGGCTGATATAGGGTTTCTGTCCACACTAGACACCATGGTGGGGACAGGAACACATCCACAAGTATCCCCACCCATGTCCTACCTGTCACCAAATCACCCCTCTGCATCCAGGTCACCCACCAACCGTGATATCAATGCTATGTCCCGGTCACATCACCGCAGCGGTGAAGACGTGGGAAAATATGCACGCAATGTAGAAGGCAGGGCCACGCCAGGCATGGGCAGTGCACAAAGATCATAGGGCCACACCTCCACCCTCCACACACTAGGCCCCCCAAACATTAAGAGACATGCTATGTCCCCCTCCTGTGCTCCCCCATGCCCAATAACCAGCCAGGTGAACCCACACCCTGCACCACACACCAATCAACTAGGGAGACAGTCTCAGCAGGTGGGGCTGCAGAGGAACACACAGCACAGAAGCACAGGGCCAGGGCAACCCCCACACCACACCCACACTACACTCATGTCAAGAAAACTGAGTCCAAGCACAAAATGAACACTCATACAGAATCTTAACAATCACTCAACTGGACACACAGCCTGTCAAGTCACACAGACATACTCCACACTGACACACAGCCACATACACAGACCAGATGTCAGCAGCAATGGAGGACAACAAATGGGAAAGCTAAAGTGAGGTGCACACAAATGGAAGGCCAAGGAGCTAACCACAAAGCATGTGTACTTCACATGCAAGAGAAAGAACATATAACGACACCCTTAGCCCATCAAATCACACATGGCTGGCACAGTGAGTGAAAATCAACCACAGTCACCTCTGTGCAACAACTCATGGAGACAGCAAGAAAACCCATGCATAGGCACAGGAATGAAAGGAAGTCTCTGAAGTCAAACAGTGATCAGCCACTCATCTGTATCCAATTACTTGACAGGGGTATGTCAGCATGACAACACACAGGGCCCATTGTCACACTCCATGACTGTCAAACACAAGTTGGATCCTTCACACATACGCCCCCACCAACCTCACACCTGCAGCAAACAACACCATAGTAAATAATGTCCAGACAATACACTGGCAAACAATCACATTCCCTGGGGGGCATCCACAAACATCACACACACATACACTCAGGGATGCCTGAAGCAATGCTGGCACAAAAACAACAGCCAAACACAAAACTCACTAACAACATACACAGAAGTACAACAAGCCCAGACCTGTGCAGTAAAACTGTGGAAAGGCAGTGGGAGCCCAGACCGAACAGGATTACACAACATCATCACTCAGGAACAATGCACAGACAATATACCCCAACACAGATAAGACGTGCATCATCTCAAAACAATCATGGACACAAACTGAGAGTAATGGGCCAATAAGAAAACACACAGACATACCACACCACCCATCAAGTCAACATGGTGTCATAGTGTACCACATGCTTGCACATGCACAATCCTGACAAGTGACAGGTTAAATATAAGATGAGAAAACACCAAGGAGGCACTGAAAACAAACCCAGGAACAAGAATAGCCCTAAGTGCATGTGACAAACACACACGTAATGCACACTACACTGGCAACACACATCTGAATGAATCACAATGTACTAACATATCACACACTGACATGCAAATAGAACATCACACACAGAGCATCTGTCAGCTGCAAGAGATAACACAGGCCAAACACTGCACACATCCACATCAAACACACAACAGATGCACATGCCAATACATCACACTGCAAACACAGCTGGACATCAGGGGATGCACACCAGGCAATTACAAGGCAACATAGACTCACAGCACTGAATGCACGACAAGCAGTGTGTGCACACCAAACATACCACTTCCACACAGATATGAGTGCCACACCATGAACCCCCACATCACAAATCATCATAGCACACAGACAACATCATTCTCAGTAAGGGAAGAAGTACCTCAGCAGACACACATACAGCTCACTCATCACCCACAGATGCACAAGTCTGGGACACGCAGGTGAAAACAACATGAGGACTGTGCAGCACAAACAGTTGAACTGCATATGAGCAACTATGACTGCAAAACAGTACAAGAAAATCACATATAGCCAATCAGGAAACTGTCCTTAGTGTCACATTGGTCATATACACAGATCAGCCTCCCACAGTATAGTGTCACACTATGAAGTGGTGGGAGGCTCACAAACTGGCAAGCCATGGGGTAGAAGACATGAGATTGAAGTGGTGTGTTCTTCAGTAGTGGACAGGTGAGGAGTGCCCCATTCACAAATAGATGGAGTGCACACTCACTATGGGTAGGCATCAGAAGCACAGATAGGGGATGTTATGACTTCACACCCCACATGCCATACTGTAGCCAAAAAAGCCTCAAGTGACAGCAATACATAAGAAAACACACCCACAATGTCAGTGTGGCTGAGCAGGTCTGCACAGTGAGCACAAACAGTGTTGAAACACATGGCTGATCATCAAAACACAACACTGACTTGCCAGTCACACACTCTGCATACTCACAATTGCCACCAACAACAAGTAGGTGTCCCCCAGAAGTGTAAGGACACACCAACACACTGTCAGTGCACAACCTAGAACTCCCACATGTGCACACAATGACAAGCACAGGGCTGACTAATCAAACTAAAAGGCACTCAACTCCTGGGTGACACATGTGCAGTTGATATTGCAGGGGGCACACACACATCAACACTACTGACAAAGTCACCCCCTTCACCCTGCACACCTCTTGACCACCCAAGAGCACACATTGAAATTTACCCATGTGACTAGAATGACTGGCCATCACAAGTTGAGCATGAACCAACACTGCTGTTCACACATCAAGAAAGATCACACAGACATGATGGCCCTGGCCAGCCTGCCTGCAATCCTGTGGGTAGAATCCCACTTTGTGCTGGCAGTGCATACAAACATGACGTGTACAATATAGCTAACCTGACCAAAGAATTATTATGATAAAATTAGTTCATCACAAACCACCATCATTGCACCCCCAAGCCTCAGACTCAAGAAGAACTGAAGTGCCTGTCACCTGTGCAAAACCCTGAAAAAGTGAAACAAGCCATTGGCAATGTTAAAGTGGCATACAGAGCATGTGTCACATTAAACCATACCCACACAGAAAACCCTTTATTTAGCGAAGACACTGAAAAAGCAGACAACAGGAGTAAGTGTCTTTATTCACATATTACTCAGATAGGCACCAAAAGTAGACAAGAGCAAGGCCAGGGGCCAATACAAAGTGCAGAGTAGGTACATGAGATCCTGCACAGGGAATGGGTAAACAGCAGTGAACATTAAGTTCAGTGGCCAGTCCAAAGTGAAGAGTAGGTACACGAGAAGCTGCACAGGGAATGGGAAAACAGCAGTGAACATCAAGGCCAGTGGCCAGTGGCCAGTCCAAAGTGCAGAGTAAGTACATGAGAAGCTACACAGGGAATGGGCAAACAGCAAGGCCAGTGGCCAGTCCAAAGTGCAGAGTAAGTACATGAGAAGCTGCACAGGGAATGGGCAAACAGCAAGGCTAGTGGCAAATCCAAGGTGCAGAGTAGGTACATGAGATCCTGCACAGGGAACGGGAAAACAGCAGTGAAGATCAGGGCCAGTGGCCAATCCAAAGTGCAGAGTAGGTACATGAGAAGCTGCATAGGGAATGGGCAAACAGCAGTGAACAGCAAGGCCAGTGGCCAGTACAAAGTGCAGAGTAGGTACATGAGATCCTGCGTAGGGAATGGGCAAACAGCAGTGCCCATCAAGGCCAGTGGCCAGTCCAAAGTGCAGAGTAGGTATATGAGAAGCAGCTCAGGGAATGGGTAAACAGCAGTGAACAGCAAGGGCAGTGGCCTGTCCAAAGTGCAGAGTAGGTACATGAGATCCTGCAAAGGGAATGGGAAAACAGCAGTGAACAGCAAGGCCAGTGGCCAGTACAAAGTGCAGAGTAGGTACATGAGATCCTGTACGGGCAATGGGCAAACAGCAGTGAACATTAAGGCCAGTGGCCAGTCCAAAGTGCAGAGTAGGTACATGAGAAGCTGCACAGGGAATGGGCAAACAGCAGTGAACAGCAAGGCCAGTGGCCAGACCAAAGTGCAGAGTAGGTACATGAGATCCTGCACAGGGAATGTGCAAACAGCAGTGAACATTAAGGCCAGTCCAAAGTGCAGAGTAGGTATATGAGAAGCTGCACAGAGAATTGGCAAACAGTAGTGAACATCAAGGTCAGTGGTCAGTCCAAAGTGCAGAGAAGGCACATCTGTGCATTAGATCCTGCACAGGGAATGGCAGAGACTGACCCCTGCCATGGTCAGCAGCACAGTCAGGGGGATAACAATGGGCACTCCAGACACCGGTGTGGGAGAGACACACGTGGATGAGGGGGACTTTCACTCAGACTTGACTGTCAGTCGAACTGGGAGGTGACTGAGTGTTGGGACATTTGGAGGACTGGACCGGGGCGAGAGAGGCCCAGCTGAGGTAGAGGTGTCAGTGGCTTTGGAAGCCAGAGGGCAGCTTGGAACCCGGGTGGTGTGGTGGCATGGGGAGGGGGACTCATGCTGCCGTGAGATACAGTGTGGGTGGGAGAATGTGGACGGGTGCCTTTCCACTTCTTGGGGATTCTAAATGGCTTCCCTGTCTTGGTAGGAGTGGGAGGTGGGGCAGACAAAACAGGCACACTCTCCACCAAAGCTGCATCAGGGGCAGCCAGTGGCCCTCCCTCTGGGGACATGCTGGATCCAGCGGCACGCTTTGCCTGGCCTTGCCTTTGCCCCTCCATCCCCTGTTTACCAGGTGTACCCCCTACAGTGCCCTCTTTTCCCTGCTTCACAGGGGTATAGATGGGAGTTGAGGTTGTGGGTGAATCTGCCTTGGAGCTCTTCTTATGTGGACTCTTAGCAGGCACCAGCTTCTCAGTGAGCATGACAACGGTCTGCTTGTCTTTGCGAGATGCTTTTGGGACAGGAGAGTTCTTGGCTGGGGATGCCTCTAAAACATGTGACCTTGAGGCCTGCTCCTTGGCTTTATGCCCCTGAGCCTCGCCTGAAGGGCTTTTGCCTTTGGGCTCTGGGGTGGATTTAGTTTTTTGGGGGGATGGTGTCTGCGCTCTGGACCGCTTGGGCTGCTGCTGTTGTGTGCTGCGTGAACTGTATCTGGAGTTTGAGGTCTCTGGTGTGTAGTCACTATTGTCAGATGTAGCCACTGGCAAGGGGGTGGCCAAAGGTACTGGAGCTGGACTCTGAGATTGTGCCAGTTGAATGGCTGCCGTAACTGTGGAAGACAAAGACTGGACAGTCCAGTGTAGCCCACGCACGCCTGAATGAATGCCCTCCATGAAAGTAACTACCTGTGCCAACTTTTTGTTGTGGTCTACGAAGCCGTTGATGAGAGTTGTCTGGCTCACACACAGCTGGCGCAAAAGGTCCACAGATTCAACACTAAGGGCAAAAGACACACAATTGATGGACGGAATGCAAAACAAATCAAAACATTCACCCCCAGTCAAGAGATCTGGGTTAAATCCATCATTCTTTTGCTCACCATGCCAACCCGGTTTAGACCTGGCCATATGCAAACCAGTCTTGACCATGTGCCTCCTGGTAATAGTCCAGCCCGAACTGCCAAGCCAGGTCCTCCCTGGACTGGAAACAAGCATCCTAGGACCGGTTTTGGGGTTTCACCCCTCTTCAGCCAGGATAGCTTGATTCCAGTGGCACAGTGAGCCCAGGACCCACGTCAGGGCATACCTGGCACACTTAGGGCGAGAAAGCAAAAGATACACAACTGATGGACGGAATGCAGAACAAATCAAAACATTCACCCCCAGTCAAGAGATCTGGGTTAAATCCATCATTCTTTTGCTCACCATGCCACCCCAGTTTAGACCTGGCCATATGCAAATTAGTCTTGACCCTGTGCCTCAAGGGAACAGTTCAGCCCGAACTGCCAAGCCAGGTCCTCCTTGGACCGGAAACAAGCATCCTAGGACTATTTTAGGGGTTTCACCCCTCTTCAGCCAGGGCAGCAGGGGAGACAGGAGCAGGGGCAGCAGTGCCTGGGGTGAAGGACACTCTTCCCTTCTTACTGGTGTGAACACCGGCAGCACTAATGGAAGTAGGTGGGAGGGTGGGCACTGTACGCTGTGTGGTGGAAGAGGATGCAGAGTTCCGACTCCCTGTTCCCGCCAACATAGATGTGTCACTGCTGGCATCAGATGATGTTGAGGTTGGTGTCTCTGGCTGTGATTCCTCAAGCAGACTTCTGTCCCCCTCCAAGGCGCTGGTCACATCAGTGTCACTGTGCTTGTGTGTAGCAGTTGTGCCTGATGCCTCACCACTGGTGTCCTTCCCCTGTCTTTCTGTGCCCACGGTAGATGCTGCAAGAGACAGGGATGTAGGGTCAGTTCAGTGGAATTAACACTAACATCATTTGCAAGCAAAGCACGAACCAAGATGATGATATCCCCATGTTGCACACCATCCTGTGCAGTAGCATTGCGCAACCTCAATTCTAAAGTCTATTTTTGCATGTTATCATGCAAACGCGGCATAAATGACCCATGTGATGACCACACAGCCAAATAGCCTGCGGGTGGCTCCGTGTAACCAGACACACAGATCACTCTAAGAACAACTAGGGCCCTGAGAGGGGGAAAGGATGGACCTCCCAACATGTTGCCACAGTCACATCTGGAAGCAGCAGAAGGGGACAACACAGATACAGACTCCAACATAACAGTCCATAATGGCCATGAGCTCATGCCATTCACCATGTCGTACTTTGGGGCACAACTACAGTTGCACATTGGTGTCACATGTGTAGTCCTCACAATTCTGACATCAGGAAATGCACACATTGATGAAAGCACACTCAGATGATACACACTGCCGTTCCCTTCCATGGGATGACCCTGACGACCCCAATGCAGACGATGCCTGAAGGGCACAAATCAGAAT
The DNA here is from genome assembly GCF_964204655.1 of Triturus cristatus. NCBI lineage: Eukaryota > Metazoa > Chordata > Amphibia > Caudata > Salamandridae > Triturus > Triturus cristatus. Next base: position 537,762,673 of record NC_140581.1, on the reverse strand, counting down.
GCAATGTCAAGGGCCATTACTCCAATGACATGAGAAAGTACAGGTAGGGCATATGCATGACAGCTGCACACAACACAGAGGCCACTTACAAGCCATTGCATCACACCAGCAACATCACAGAGCCCAGCGCTGGCCCAGGCTGTGAACACATGCAGCCACCCACAACCAAAGTCTCCCTTCCCAGAATACTCACCCCCAGCTTGCTGCTGCTGCTCCTTCAAACGTGCATTCAGCTCAGGCTGTGTGTCAAAGCTAAGATGCGGGCCATTAGTGGTGTCATGGTCCTGCGCGCCGACTTGCCAGTCTGAGGGAGCAGGCCAAGCGTCATCTCTGCCACGTTTTTGCTTAACCGGCAGATGTCTTCCCACCTCTTGTGACAGTGTGTGCGCCATCGGATGGAGACACCCAGAGCCTGCACCTTACTTGCAAAGGCCCTCCACACGTCCTTACGCTGGTGGACTTTGAGCTGCAGGCATGGGAGACAAGAGTGCAAAAAATCAGTTACACAATGTTATGTACCACTATCTCTCAGTACAGGAGCATGATACTAACTCAGCACAACTTCACAGATATGTCTAGCAGAGACAATACAGCATCTCATATAGTACATTAGCATGGGAGAATCATACAAAAATGCATGCAGGTATGAGGGTGGACACAGTACCTGCCCATCTCTTACACATGCAGGATGTCAGCATAGAAAGCTATATGTAGGCTGCCCACATCTACTATCCAGTTTGAGGGTGGGCAAGACATGCATTACATTTCAAAATATGTTTAGGGGCAGGCTCACTGTATCCAACAATGCGCAGCCATCAATGTCCTTGCCCTGTGAATGGCTCACTGTGTCATGGAGGTCACATTGAGGGATGTGATCTTACAATCTCACACCCTTCTCACAAGGCCTGTCGTGCAATCTATAGGGCTGAGACGGCTTTTTGATGGAGAGTCTAGCAAACAACACACATGTTTCACTCTGTACATTCAGTGAAGTGTCCTTGTCAGAATGGGCAGTGACTGTGCAGGCCAGGTGGGCTCACACTGAGGTCAAACTTGGGGCATCAGAAATGTCACATGAAGGGACAAATTGAGAGTGGAAACAGTGCCTACACATGCGAGTCAGTACACATGCTGGTGGAAATGGAAGGGGCTGTGCACAAAAGTACAACAATCTGCTGTGTCATAGGTGAATTACCACCAAGAATGTCACCCTCGGGTATTAAAGTCCTGAGCATATTGCTGACCTATACATGATGCGAATTTTGAGTCAGACACAATTCCATCAGAACCCTCTGGACGTAAACCCTTGCTAAGTCCACAGATGAGCCTGCGAAGAACATCAGGGACCCACATATCCATTCACACAGGCAATTTCTGTCCTGACTCCTGCACTACCAACTTGCTGCGTCACTGTATGGCTGGCAAGACAATACATGTCCCTCCAATTATAATGTGCAGGGAAACATGTGAAATAGGCTACACACCCCTTACCCCTTGAGACAGCATGCTAGGCAGTGCATGACACAACCCCACACTCTCAGGCAAATACTGCATCAGATCAACGTCATGTGTGCATGCCCTGCACTCTCACTTCCTCTCTGAAACACTTACCACGTCATTTGGAGCACCATATAGCCTCCCATACTGTGTGAGCACCTCATTCACTTGGAACTCCAGCTCCTCGGTGGTGAAGGGACAGGCCCGGATCTTCTCAGTCCTCGCCATCACTGGGTCCAGGAGACAGGAGCAGCAGCAGTTGGTGATGAGGGGTGTCAGGCAGCAGGCTCTGGAGACAGGAGCAGCAGCAGTTGGTGGTGAGTGGTGTCAGGCAGCAGGCTCTGGAGACAAGAGCAGCAGCAGTTGGTGGTGAGGGGTGTCAGGCAGCAGGCTCTGGAGACAGGAGCAGCAGCAGTTGGTGGTGAGGGGTGTCAGGCAGCAGGCTCTGGAGACAGGAGCAGCAGCAGTTGGCAGTGAGGCATGTCAGGCAGCAGGCTCTGGAGACAGGAGCAGCAGCAGTTGGCGGTGAGGGGTATCAGGCAGCAGGTTCTGGAGAGCAGAGCAGCAGCAGTTTATTGGTGAGACGTGTCATGCAGCAGGCTCTGGAGACAGGAGCAGCAGCAGTTGGTGGTGAGGGGTGTCAGGCAGCAGGCTCTGGAGACAAGAGCAGCAGCAGTTGGTGGTGAGGGGTGTCAGGCAGCAGGCTCTGGAAGCTGTGGAAATGTGAGGCTCTCTCCCACACATATATTGCCCCCTGGGGTAGTTTCAGTGGTCCTAAGCTGCTGCAATTGGTGTTCCAGGTCAGCCTTTTTCAAATCCATCCAATGACAGGCTGTGCGGTGGCGGAGCACGCCTACCGCGATTTTCAAAATTGCATTAGTCTACCGCAATTGCGGTTCCCATTGGCTGTAAGGGTTTGGGCATTGATGGTGATACACCGCAGGGGCCAGGTGGTAGCTACCACAATATGGCTGCCGTACATTTGAGCCAGTGACTGTGATTTTGGTGGCAGAGCATGCCAACCGCAATTTGACAATAAACATATCACTACCACGAGTGTGGCTTTGGCGTTGGCAGTGACACACCGCTGTGGCCAGGCAGTAGCTACTGTGATATGAGTGCCAAACATTGCTAAGAAAGACCGTGATTTGGGTGGTAGAGCACTTTAACAGCACCTGTGGACACATCATGCTGTGTCAATGGCCAATGGGCAGTTCTCAACAGTGCACAGTGGCCACATGATTAATGGCACATTATTGTGCACACAATGCCAATATAATATTTACCCTACTGCTGACTACACATGCCACATTTGTGTATATGATTTTAAACATTGGCTGAACATCCTCACATGTCACTTGTGATATTGCTGGGGATGTACACAGAACTGTGTTTTGATGGACTCTGCAATGGGTACACATATTAATGTGTGAAAAGGCCGAGCAACTCACAGTGATGAATGTCTGACTACCCAATGTGCATATTTGACTGTCTGCTTTTCGTGGTTCATGCACAGGCTTGTTGTTTACGCACTTACTGGGCTCATTGTGTGTGCCCGGTTAGACTTACGCAAGAAGGTGTGGCAGGTACAGCAGCTAGGTATGAGACAGTAGTGTTGCTGTTTCACACATATGCTGTTGGAACTACTCCCAGGGCTGCTCCAGCAAGATGTGGCCATATCCCTTTGGACATTCACATAGTCTGATATTGTTTGGGAGGTCTTAGCTGTGTAAAAATTTGACATGTGTACGGATGTTGTAGCTGAAGGTGTCCCTACATGTAAGTTGTGCTGTAAGCTGAACTGTGATGCTAGTCATTTTTGGCTTTGTGTCAGTCAAAACGTAAGATGTCGAACACATTTCCTGGTGGATTGCATTGATATGTGTCCGCTCTCATCTCACCTAGGAAGAGACCAAATGAGCATCGTCCCTTGACAATGCTGGCAGACATGGAGGATGAGGAGGTCTTACGGAAATTTCATCTGGATTGAACCACCCTCCAAGACATATGTGCTATGTTGGCACCCCACCTGCAGCCACCCAGGACATATCCGAGTGCTTTCACACCAACGTCTAAGGTGATGGCGGCCCTGCATTTTTTTGCTACTGGATCATTCCAGTACACGGTGTCCAGTGCAGGTGGGATGTTGCAACCTATGTTCAGCATGGTGCTACGTGATGTCCTGTTCACTATGATGATCTACAAGGACAGATATATCCATATTCCCAGGAGGCATGAATTGGCTGCTGTGAAGGGAGTTTTTATGCACTTGGGTACATCCCCAATGTTGTTGGTGCCATTGACTGCAAACATGTTGGGCTGGTTCCACCACAGGCACGTGAGCACATCTACAGGAAAAGGAAGCATTTCCATTCCATCAATGTGCAAGTGGCGTGCCAGGCAGATATGATCATCTCACACATCTGTGCCAAATTCCCTGGCTCGGCCCATGACTCGTACATCATGCGTAACAGCATTGTGCCCCAACTGATGGATAATCTGCTTCCGGAGCATGCATGGATTGTGGGTGAGTACGAAGGGTCAGGTAGCGTGCTGTGTATGTGACATGCTGTCCTCTGCCACAGTTACATTACAAAGTTGCTTTGTGTGTCCCACACCTAGGCGATTCAGCATATTCGAACTGTCACTGGTTGCTGAGCCCACTGCGGAATCCCAGGACCCCAGCTGAAGTCCACTACAATGATGCCCAAGGGAGGACACGTTGTGTGGTGGAGCGTACTTTCGGTCTCCTGAAGTCACGTTTTTGCTGCCTGGACAAGACCGGAGATGCACTGATGTACTCGCCCAAAAAGGTGTGTCAGATTGTAGTTGCATGCTTTATGCTGCATGCTCCACAACCTGGCCTTGCGCAAGGAGATCCCCCTGCTCCTGGATGCTGATGAGAAGCCAAGGCCCCCACCTGAAAACCAACCCATGTCCAGTGACGAGAACAGTGGAGAGGAGAAAGATGTCGACCTGCATCAACAGCTCATCAACCGCTACTTCACTTGAAGGTGAGTGACAATGTACAACAGAGCCATTGTATGCTGATGTTGTTGTTGCTGGAAAGGTGTATGGGAGCTTTGTGACTCAGTGCTGGCTGCCAATGTTTCTGGGACAGGTTAGTTTGGCACAGATACAGGGGGCCCGATTCACAGAATTAACTTAAGACAAAATCCTAAACTTACTACTTTTGGTATTCACAGAATGCACTTACTACTTTTGGTATTCACAGAATGCACTTACTACTTTTGGTATTCACAGAATGGATTTACGACTACTAACTTTACGTCCGCACTCGGGCCGGAAATTCCGACCTGGAGGCGGAGCTTCCGGCCCAGAGGCGGAGCTTCCGGCCCAGAGGCGTGGCTTCCAGGACGGAGGCGGAGCTTCCGGCCCAGAGGTGGAGATTTTGGCCATGGCTAAATGTCCGCCACTGGCCGGAATCCCTACCTCCGGGCCAGAAGCTCCGCCTCTGGGCCAGAAGCTTCGCCTCCGGCCAGGAAGCTCCGCCTCCAGCCCGGAAGCCCCGCCTCCGGGCCGGAAGCTCCACCTCCGGTCCGGAATTTCCGGCCCGAGTGCGGACGTTAAGTTAGTAGTCGTAAATCCATTCTGTGAATACCAAAATTAGTAAGTGCATTCTGTGAATACCAAAAGTTGTAAGTGCATTCTGTGAATACCAAAAGTAGTAAGTTTAGGATTTTGTCTTAAGTTAATTCTGTGAATCGGGCCCAGGATGTTTATGTCACTACTGTTGCTCATTGTAATGTCTGCAGATTGGAGTACCCTGATGACAAGTGTTATTTGATGGCTGTAATGCCACCACCTGACTAGTGAATATTGTTCTGTTGTGTTTTCCTAGGTCCCTTCAGCCTCTCCTTGCCTACAAACAATCCGTTCTCCAGGTACATTGTAATCATGGTGAAGACTGCACATCCTGGAATAAACATGGAGCAGACACAACAACATGTGTGTGTATGGAGTATTTATTTACAATGGGTACATGTGACAGGGGAGTGAACATTAAAAAAAAGATGAATAGTGAAGCTGTGAGTTGTCAGTGATGGTAGATGAGACAATCGAGTAATCACCACATTGATGTGGTGACCCAGTCCAACAGACGGATGCCATTAACAAGGCAGTTTGGGGAAGGACAGTCAACAACGTCTATGCAATAGTGAAGAAGGTTGACATCATTGCTGGCTCCTTGACTGGCGTCTGGCAGGTGCTTTGACATGGGTTTCTCCCTTGGATTTCTTCGGATGGCTCCTTGGTCATTTGTTAGGGGGGCCTCTGCTGCAGGACCAGTGGGGTCTGAGGAGTCCCCCCTCTCTGTGCCCGCAGGGGAGGATGTGGAACTGTCATCCTGTGGGACACGAGAGGGAGGTGGAGGTGTTGGTTGTGTGCAAGGTCTGTCCCTCAGAACCGCTGCTAGCTGACCCAAGAGGTCCACAATTTGGCCCATGTTGGTCTCTATGGACCTCAGCAGCAGTTGGAGCTCACGTGAATCTTCCTCAGCCTGGCCCGTTCGTCCCTGGGACCTGTTGCCTCATCACTGTAGGCACCCGCCTACTCTCCCTGCCCTCCTCTGTAGTCAGTTCTTGGTCACTTGTGGGACAGAGGGGAAATGGTAATCGACGTACACCCCTCAAGCTTTGTGTTCGATGTATCTTATATTACTGGTTAGGCAACACACAGTTGACTATTTCACACATTGTATGTCTGCACAGTAATGTTCCTCATGACATGATTTGGAGGTAGATACATTAAATTTACATGGTGTGACATGTCGAAGGATACCATGCCCCACATGTCAATTCTGTGATTACGATGACATGTTGTCATCTGACAACCTGCGGCAATACAACTTGATGTGATGCATCTTTGCTGATTACTCTGCCTGTCAGGCGTTACATCTGCGCATGTACTAGGCATTGTCATCTCATGCATATCTTTGTCATGTCCTGGTCTTATATTTTTAGGTTTGATAGACCATGATTTTTTTTCATATGGTCCTTCAAGCTCTGCCCCATGTAACTTCCAGATAGCATTCAGTGCTGTGCATGTTTGTGCCCTCATTTGCTTTGAGATGGGATTTGGTGACTCACACTTCTGTTTCTGTGACAATTACATACGCTTAGCTGTCTACACACTGTAAGTTGCAATTGTATCTGTGTCAATTTTGTTGGGATGTGAGGGCTGGTGTTGTCATTTGGCACCATGCTTTTTTAGAGGAATGGCAGGGTGCATGCACTGTCTACTTGCCTGTTCTGTTGTCACATTTGGGTGGTATTTGTGACACATCTCTCTGGGTGTGTGGTGGAGTGCTCCATCCTGTTCAGGGGTGGGACAAGAGAGCATAAGATGGCTACCTACATGTTAGGTGAAGGTGAACAATATAATGGCTGCCACACCCCAAACAGCACAACCTGGGAAGATGGCTACCTACCTGTAAGTTTGGTTGGTGTACTACAATGGCTGCTACATGCTTCTGGGTGGGGGGAGAGCCACACCCCTGCTCAGGGGTAGGGCAGGGGTGTCTGCTGGGAGTGGTAGTGCAGGCCTCCCACCCCCTTACAGCCCTCCCTGTGAAGATGGCTACCTACCTGTATGTTTGGTTGGTGTACTACAATGGCTGCCACATGCATCTGGGTGGGTGGGGAGTGCTCCATCTTCCTAAGCTGGGGAACAAGGGGGCATGGTGGGAGTAGTAGTACAGGCCTCCCACCCCCAAACAGCACAAACTGGTAAGATGGCTGACTACTTGTTAGATGAAGGTGAACAATGCAATGGATGCCACATGCTTCTGGCTGGGAGGGAGTGTCCCATCCTGCTAAGGGGTAGGACAAGGGTGCCTGGTGGGAGTGGTAGTACAGGCCTGCCACCCTCAAACAGCCCTCCCTGTGAAGATGGCTACCTACCTGTAATTTGGTTGGTGTGCTACAATGGCTGCCACATGCTTCTGGGTGAGAGGGTACCACATCCTGCTCATGGGTGGAACAAGGGTGCCTGCTGGGAGCAGTAGTGCAGGCCTCCTACCCCCCAAACTGCCCTCCCTGTGAAGATAGCTACCTACCTGTTAGGTGAAGGAGAACAATGCAATGGCTCCCACATGCTTCTGGGTGTGAGGGAGTGATCCATCCTGCTCAGGGGTGGGAAAGGGCTGCCTGGTGGGAGTTGTAGTGCTTGCTGCCTGTACACATGCAACCCTGGGAATGTTGCAGGCTACCTTTGGGGTGATTTAGATGGAGTGGATGTTACATATGTGGGGCCTGTGTTGGGTATTGTGGTGCATATGAATGTACTTGTGTCTAGGAGGTGTAGCTTTGTAGTTGTACAAGACAGTACATGGCAGTGTAATGGTTTACATTTGTTTGTCCTTACCAGCCTGCACTCCCCCGGCTACTCCTGTGAGACTCTTTGGATGCAGTATGGCAAGCACTTTTTCTTCCCATGCAGTGAATGTTTTTGGTGGAATGGGAGGGCCACCGCCAGTCTTCTGAGCCAGCTCATGGTTCTTGTTCTTCTTCTGTTTCACAGCCCTCTTCAGGTCATGCCACCGCTTCATGATTTCATTTTGTGAGCGTGGGGTGGTCCATACTGCATTGACCTTGTTGACTATCCTTGCCCACATTTGTGCTTTTGTGGCTAATGGTATCTGTTGGACCAGGCAACCAAATACTTGTGGTTCTACTCTGATTATCTCATCTACCATGACTGACAACCTACACTCTGTGAATTTGGGCATTTCCTTTGGTGCCATGGTATGTGATGTGCTAATGTTTTGAGGTGCAGTTGTGCCGGTGGTAGGGGTGGTGTGAGTGTGTGTGTGTTGTTGTGCTTGTGTGATGTATGCAGGTTTGCCTCTACTTTGTGCTCTGGTGTTGGGCCCTTCAGTTGTGGAGTATTGCAAAGGATTCTGGTCAGGGAAGGGGCTGGTTTTATGCTCAGCTATGTGGGTGTGTCAAAATGGAGTATTGCTGTCAGGTGTGTTTTGTGGGTTGTGCTAGGAGTTGTATTTTAGAAGTTGCCATGGGGGTTTGTCATTGGGATGTGTTAGGTGTTTTTGGGGGCAGGGCTAGTTTGCTGTGTGCACTTGGTGGTTTTGTTGTGAGTTCTTTTTTGTCGAGTGCCATATTTTTCATGGAGCATACGCAGCGATGGCTATGATACAGCCCTTCCGCCGATTCTCCAATTCATCACTGTTTGCAACCGCGGCAGTCGGAAAAGCGGAACGTCTCGCTGTCACATTGGGGGAATCCTAATTTTCCGTGCAGTTTCTCCGCTGGCCTGGCGGCGGTTTGGTGTGTTTCCGCCGCAAATCCGACCACCGCAGACAGATTTCCACCTGCTCCACCCGCTACGAGCTGTCTTTGGTGGCCTCGTTACGCCGCGGTCTAATTTTTTTGGGTGGTTGATCCTAAAGAACCACCGGTTTTGCCGCAGTACCGGCGACCGGTTGATTTCCGCTACCGTGGCGGTTGGGGTGATTTTCTGACCGCCATCCTAATGGGCCCCTAAGTCTTTATTTTATACTTGCATTACACACAGTATAAGATAGACTGCTACAAAATGTGCAAAATGGTGCTTTCAAAATATACAAACTGCTTCCAAAATATAGCGGCTTATTTATAAGCCCCTTGCGCTGCCAGTGTGTCACTTTTTATGACACTCTGGTTGTGCAGACCTATAATCTACGAGGCCATGCAAAGTCACTTTGCGTGGCTTTTCATGGACTCCGAGATATGGTGTACGGCAACGCAGCGCAAGTCAATGCGTTGCCTTACTCAGCATCAGGGGGCATTCTATGGGCGTTGCGGTGGGTTTTCCCATGGGTTTTGGCACATTTCCAGATTTACAAGGATCTGTAAATCTGAAGATGCATCAAAACTGTACGCCGCCCCAGGGGATGCGTAACGAGGGGAAACATCTTCATTTATCCTCAAATGTTTCCTCATTCTATGTGTAGCACACATAGAAAGAGGAAAAAGCCTCCATGGGTTGTTTTTGTGCAGGAAGGTATGCTTTCCTGCACAAAAACATTCCTGCCAACAATGTAGACACCCTTGCACCATGGTACAAGAGTGCATGTGTTGTCGCTGGGCACCAAATTGTGCGCCGGCAGAAAGGACCGGAGTGCACCGTATCTTATAAATACAGTCCATTCCTGCCCTTTTGAATTGGCATAGGGCAGTGCAGCAAAAATAATTGCGGAGCTGCCCCACAACATACCATTGTAAATGAGGCCCGTAGATTTTAGTAATATCCTATCCACACCCTACGCAATGCAATTTTTTTTACATAACTGTCCCTTCAACACCTTCTCAGGGATAGTAAACGCAATGTAAATAGAATGACAATGAAAAGCAAGCACTTTTAACCTCAGTTAACTCTGTGAACTACCACTAAAAAAGCTTCAAGTGAATCAATCAATTAACTGCAACAAGACTCTCCTGAGAAATCAAAAGGCAGACAGCTAAACACACCTTTCTGCCAGTGTGCTGCTGGCCTGAAAGAAATGCAAATGTGCACAGCGAGTTAATCTGCAAATCCTTTACATTTGCAGATCAACTCACTGTGCACATTTGCATTTCTTTCAGGCTAGCAACAAACTGTTAGAAAGGCATGTTTAGCTGTCTGCCTGGCTTCGATTTCCCAGCACAGGAGAGTCCCTGAATAATACTCCAGGGAAAGCGTCTGGGACGGTTTCTTTTAGCAAATGAAGAGTTTGACCCCCTTCCCAGGACTCCACAGCCCCCCACAGCCCCCCTGGGTCTTGCGCCCCACAGATTAAAGACCTGTACCCTAGAGGGAGTTCATAGGTGCCTCAGTCTCAGTAGGTACACTTCAGAGGATATAAACAACACCTACACTCCACACCATAAATTGGATCAGTCCCCGGTTGACATTGCTGCTGTCATGTGTCAGAGACATGAACAACTGCCCTGCCGAAGTGTCACTAGTGAGGTAGTTAACCAGCTGGGAGCTATCTGCACCATCCTTGAATCTATGGAGTGGAATCAGGACTCCTGCATAGCAACAATGGGTGCCTTACACCATGACATTGTTGCTGGCATCAGTCCTGTTGTGTAGTTCCTCGGAGTCCCCCAGGATCTGCGCATTTTGGATGACCTAACCTGAGGGCTTGGTGTCCGGACCACTTCTGGACACCCTCACAAGATATGTCAGCCGTTAGACCAGCTAGTTCTACCGTGCCACTACCACCCCTTGTATACTACAGTGGTGTAGGAGATCTCTGGCAACCACTGAACATGACAAACCTGATTCCTCAGGGATTGTGGAAAACAGTACCGTATGTTTCACTCAGACATGTGTTTAGCTATGTGTATCTGTAGCCAAGAAACCCCCAGGGATGAACCAGCCCCTCACCTGATGGTTTAGAATTAATGACCCCGTCTCTGCATCGAGGATGACAGCCTACAAGGGATGTCAGACCACTGTGTGTCGAAGCTCCAGCATGCAGGACCCCTGTGTCAGCCTGGAAGGAATTCTCCTCTAATTTGTCAGGGGGAGTGATGGTCTTTTGTACTAAAGTGGTCCCTCCAGAGTTATTCTAGAATGATATGTATTAAAAAACAATCATGGGTGTTATGAAAACAATCATAAATGTTTTAAAAACAATCACCAATGCTTTTCCAAACAGCTGGCTGTTGGCCAAGGAGGAAAAAGTGGTGACCCTCATACAGAATAATTCTGTAAAGCCTATGCACATTTTTATGTACGTCAGATACAGGGATTGTGATGGAATACTTAGAGCCTGGTGTTGAAGAGAAAGAAGCAAGCTACTAGGTACAAGGTCATCTGTTTAGAATCATTATTGTCGTGTGAATGGGACAATGTATGTAGAAATGGGGTATACATGATGGGACTGTCCTAGAAGACATGACAGTCCCTTCTGAGCACTGTGCTACTTTCCTTGTTGGCTCAGACAGTTGCTGCTTGCTGTGGACAGGGAATCAACATCTTCAGCCCCTATTGTGTGTGTGCTTATGACGCCTCTGGCACTGACAACACCCCCTCATGGGAGGCATCACACACATTAAAGGACGAAGATGTGAACTGTAACACTTTCCAAAGATCTTACTGATAATAATTGTCGGTGCCACATGGCTAATTTCTTGCTTGACCTGTGATTATGATCATGGCAGTGTACTTGCCAACTGGTACTGTCCCCTATGTGATTTCCCACCTGTTGATCATAGTCATTTATAGACTGTCATTGTTGCCTGAGTTCCCTAAAGGCAATTTCACCTCCTCCTCCCTGGAATACTCCTCTCCTCAACATGTCACATGATATGCATCCCCCATGGACTCTATCTGGACATTCTTTGCCTCCAAATCTATGTTGGAGTTGTTGCTGCAAGGACTGCCAATTGCTCTTTGGGTCACATGTAAATGAAAACATTAACATGAACCAGCTTGTTGCATGTCTGTTGCAGATAGGACAAACTTGACCGTGGTTGATGTGTACATACAAAACACACTTCCCAACATCTCTTGCGAAATGTGCTACTGGCCCTCTCACATGCTCAGGCCTGACAAGTGCTAGCATCATGCACCTCCACTGCCATGTCAATCTGTAACAAATAACTGTCAAATATTGAAAGTAGTGGTGTGACAATAACCATTGCTACCTTGTGTGCCACACAGTGAAAAAGGCCAATTAATCACACAACAGCAGAAGACTACTAGTTGGGCCAGCGATGCATGTGAGCTACAAACACATGGTCACACATCCACATATACCCAGCATAGGAATCATGACAATGTCATCATGCACATATCTCTGCCTCAAAGCTCTAACAGAACTTTGCATATTAGAACCATCTTAAGCCATCCACTTAGAACACACAAAGATTTATGGTCAGACTACTCCTATATAGAATCACTACTCTGCTACTAAAGGATGTAGTAGCTCAGTGCTACACCTTTGATTTAGTAAGAATGAACTGTAAATATAAAGTAATTTGGTTTGTGTGTAATTTGACAAATGATTTAGTAGGCCGCACTGTCATACGTTAGGTTAATGTGTTCCTCTGCCCCTGAGAGTCCTCACATGCATTGAGTGTGATTGCAACCACACATGACAGCAGTTGTACAATGTACACAAATATACAATCTAGGAACCAGGGTACACATCCCTCAATCAAGCTATACATGCCATGGGGAATGGTAAAAGCAAGAGCAATATTCACCTACATAGCAAGTAGTTGCCCCAAAACACATGATTTATGTGCCATACTTAGCAGTTAGTCAATGGAAAGGAACATTGAAGTTGTCTGGCCAGGTCTGTCAAACTCCCATGTATTGCAGCCATCAAACTAGACTGAGGACTTGGTAAAATGAGGCAACTGTAAGTGGCAGACACCAGTGTGTCCCCACACAGCCAGGAATGATGACTAGGGGTTGGGAAAACCATTCCTACCATACATGTAGCATCACTTGCACACGCAGTGCAACAGTAGGTGATACCTGTTTTGGTCTGTGTGTCCATTCACAGCAAGAGTGCCACTTACAGTGCACAATCATGTTTGAATATCCCTTAAGTGACTCCATTGCAAACATGACTGAATCTTCTCCGTATTATTTAAAACATCATAACATTTTTAAAATCTATAACTAACTAAATTACACTAAGTCAACTTATCCAAACTATGCCTAAATTAACCTATATAAATGACCCCCACAACCCTAACTTAAACCTATATTAACCTACCTAACCTTAACTCATCTTACTCTACACACATACCACAACAGATATGTTGAACATCAACTCCCCACCCCCCTTAAAACTAGGGGTGGGCGGAATTTGCGTAATCGCGTTACGCAAATCTCCGCAAAACGGTAAAAAATCTCAGCGAACACGCAGAAATTCCGCGAACACGCGGAATTGCTTGTTTGCGATGCTTTTTTCCTGTTCACAATTGCTGTTTGCGTGCTCGGGGAGAAATATCTCGCGAACACGCATTTTGAGAACTCAAACAAGCAAAAAATTTCGCGAATTTGCGGAACGCAGCATTTTGGGCAATTTTGCGTTCTCCGCGGAACGCGGAATTGCCCAAATTCCGCAAATTTCGCATGCGGAATGGATTTTACCGCCCAGGCCTACTTAAAACACATTTGCACACAATACAAACATAAACTACACCTATATACAAACTACCTAAACATTCAAACCTAAACAAAGACATATTATTTTGTATTTTTTGGTATTTATATATTTTTTTAAATATCCTCACCATTAATCCCCACCCACTTAATGACCTACCCACCCATATCCCAACTTAAAAGCAAATAACTATTAAAATCCATAAAACCACAACAATTACACTAACCTGTCCCTATGCTACAACCAAATCAAACTTTATTTGTATTGGTTAATTAAAACCATTACAACATATTAAAAACATATGCAACGATTATGCAATTCATTTGGATCATCTGGTTATATCATTATAAAGTGCAAGTGCATTTCTTAAGATGCTTTTCGGCTTTTTCGGGGATGCAAGTATTGTCACAAGCGGCTGTGCGAATGTATTTTTAAATGCATTTTTGCGTAAATTAAAACTGATTCATCTTGTATCTACAGGTTCATGAATTGCTCTGTTAGGGCTCATTTTCTGCATTTCTTCCTGAGATTTTGAAATGGGACTGTTCCTGTGACAAGCCTTTGTGTCCGCTTCCTGAAGAAGTTTGTTTACTTGTGTGAGGAATTTTACACCTCGACAAGTCAGGATGTTGGATGTATCCTCCATCTAGCGGATCACTGCCTGTCTGCATGTTCAAATTTTTAGAATGTTAAAAATAGGTTTTAAAAGAATCTTCCTTAGATCACTGACGCTTGGGCATACACACCGCAAATGCGTTAATGTTTCATTAAAATAGCCGCACAGACGGAAGCTTGTTGATTCCTAGTCAGTATTTGAAGAAACTCATATACATTTTGCTACTGCACAACACAGCAAGGCTGCTAAGTGTGCAGATCAGCACTGCTTAAGTGCAAAGGGAGACTGACACTAAACTTGGACAGGAACATGTGACATGCCAGGCCTGTCCCTCTGATGCAGTACACAGTTTCACAGAGCATTTCTGTATGTGTAAAATTGATAGATGTGTGGAATGGGCCCAAGTTGCTCAACAGGTCTGATGATATAATTGTAAACTTTTCCGCTCGACTTTTAATTTACGAGATGTGGGTGAGTAGATGTCTACTGGGACCATGACATGAACACGACTTAAAGATAAATATTAAATTCAAACATTTATTTGCCAGTTGAACATTCATGATATAGTAGGTATTGCTCCTTCACTGTACATGTGATTCAGCTGATGAATTGCTGCACACTATATGTCTTCATTGCCTATGGCTAGCCACTGAGTGTTGGATGTTTCCAGAAAACCTCATCCTGCTCCTCCTTCTCCTCCACCATTGGGTCCTGCAGTTGTTGACCCCCATCACACAGGACATTCATCCGCACACATATATTTTGCAGAATGGCACAGACAAGTATCATCCTGCACACCACTGGGGGCGACTACAGCAATCATCCCCATGACATGTTGAGACATCAGAACCTGCCCTTGAGCAGACAAAAGGTTCCCTCAATAATATTGCAGATCTAGCAGAGGGCCTGGTTGTAGTTCCTCTCCGGCTCAGTCTGGGGGTGGTAATAGGGGGTCATAACCTATGGCTGGAGACCATATTCCTGGTAAGCTGGAAATTAAAAAGATAGACCACCTGTCCATGCTTTTGCTCACTGTGACAGATACATTCTGGTCTATTTGTGTTATGTGCAGTGAGATGGTCATACATATTTCTAATGGTATTTCACAATATGTGTTAATCATAGAGTTGGTCAAAGGTGTATACATGCCTCCTCCATTAGCCTGTGTAATGACAAATGCTGAGCATGGGCTGAGACATTGTACACTTCTACATCCTAACTAACATGTTGATCCTGTAGCTTTTTGCAATGGCTATTTGGAGATAGTCCAGGCCACTCTAAGTTATACGCTCCGATTACATGTATGAAGTGACAGATTGGAGATCAGATAATTGGCTAGTTGGTCCTCCCTAGGTAGGCTGTGACATGACTAACATGGTTTACAGTAAATTGACGCAGGCATATGTCCGTGGTATACCACAGATGTCATTGGTGGCCTATATGATATTGGCATAGGCCTTTCATGGTGCACTTGCCCATGTAATATTGGTCATAAATGTGATGCAGCTCACATGCGTCACACGGATTGTTATGCTACTCATTGTCTGCCTTCCACTATTGCTTTTGGCAGTCTAGTTGTCATGGTGCACTTTTCTTCACACATAAGTATTGCTACGTGGGCCATGCTCATGTGGGACAAATTGAAATTGTAATGAGGAGCTGTGTACTATATGAGTAGCGAAAATAAATGTTTCATTCACATGTATGTTTAGTAGTAGAACTCTTAGCGGATTGTATAGTTGTATGTCTTGCATTAATTCTCATAGCTGTGGGAAATCCATGTTGAGATTGGTGTCCTGGTTGGATATTTCATGTTGATCACTGATATATGACCTATTTGGCAGCATTGTGATGGACTTTGATTCATCTGCTTTTCATTTGGGCTACTGGCTTCACAGAGGAGGTGAACCATAGGCCTGGGCGGTAAATTCCGTTCCGCTCGCGAAATTTGCGGAATTTGGGTAATTTCGCGTTCCACGGAGAACGCGAAATTGCCCAAAATTCTGCGTTCCTCAACTTCGCGAAATTTTTGCTTGTTTGCGTTCTCAAAATGCGTGTTCGCGAGATATATCTCCCCGAGCACGCAAACAGCAATTGTGAACAGGAAAAAAGTATCGCGAACAAGCAATTCCGCGTGTTCGCGGAATTTCTGCGTGTTCGCAGAGATTTTTTACCGTTTTGCGGAGATTTGCGTAACGCGATTATGCAAATTCCGCCCACCCCTCAAATTGCTGACATATATCAATGACGCTGTCTGCCTATTTGGGATATAGGCAGTCAATATTGCTGGAACATATGTGTGTCTTGTACTGTTGGTATTGCATTGTCAACCCAGATTGAGATGCAGCCTTATCAGGGCCCGACACTGACATGGCATGCCACACATTGCGTTTCCACGTAATTCTTACTGTGCTGCTCCTGAAACTGTGGTCAAGGTACAAGCATATTGCCATGTGTGCCACACTTGCTTATTTCCACAATACTTGCTCTCACCCCACTGAGTTTGTTTATCTGTGACTTATATAAAGAGTTGGTACATCATTGAGGAGACAGTCACAGACGTTTCTGTGCCGTTGCCTTAGTACTCATAATTGACTTGTTTTCATGCCACATTTTGTGAGTTCATATTTGTTTGCCAGTACAGATGTTGTAGTTCCTTCAATCTACACAGATTGAATTGACACATTGCAAGTCAGTGACATTGTGTCGCTAATACCAGAGCAAGATTGATTTGTGAGTGTTAATGTGGCACATCGTTGTCTAAAAAAGAGATAAGGAAGGCGGTGGAAGGAGGACTCAACCAACCGCTAGTTACTTGAAAGGTATCAAAGGGAAACCGGGGGAATTCCCTTGGTGGAACTAGAGCTCTCACACACCCAGCGAGCTAGGTGTCATGCTTCATCATATGAGCACTGCCCCTCGTCAAGTCAGCGCTGCAATCCTTGACGGGCTCCCGAAACCGGGGCTCTTTATCAGGGATCTTTTGTTCCTCCCGATAGGTGCATGGGGGTGGGGGGTCTAGTATGTATGGATGTAGCAGAGAGTGAGGTAAAAAGGGTCAGTTAGTCCTAATTACTATTTTATTCGCAAGGTAAACTACCCTATTAAAAATCGAGTAGAGAGGCTAGGTACTAGAAATAATGTGTCTAGACGTATAGCTCTACTCTAGGAGATCAACATGTTTCATGCCGTGTATGTCAGGAGGATCTGGGCAATTCTTCAGGATCAAAAAACTGTCTACACTACGTGGTGGAGTGAAATCTACATACCACGTCCTTAGGTCTGTAACCTGTTGGAAAAGGCAACAATAAAACAATAATGAATAAACCAATCTCTTATTACGGTTCATTATGTGTCAAACAATGGTGTCGTCGAGATCACCATGCGCAAATAAGGTCAAATTGTATTCTATCTGGTGAAGTATCTCATAGAGCCGTGAGGGAGTGATAGGGAAGGGGTTGTGGTGGTAAAAATTCTTCTACAGATAGTTATCTGGCGAGAATTAATGGAAAAACACAAGGACGCACTCACCTAATAGTGCTACTAGATTTGCTAGCAACAGTACTGGCGGCTATTAAAAGGACACCGGTTGGGTCCTGTAAGAGAGTGTATAAAAAGGAACCAGAAATACAATGAATTAGATTCCACTTCCGCCAGTTGATAGGAAGTACCTCAATACAGTTTAAAATAAAAGTTTCATAAAGGTACTGGGAGCGAGTTACAGCCATTGCAGAGCAATACCCACTCGAACACGGGAGTCTGCTGGATCCGGCGCCCGGGCGAGGGGTGTGTCAGCCAGGGTGCACGGTAGCCGGTGTGGTCGGTAGGGAAGATTGGAATGCATGGGAGGCCTCAGTCACCAGCAGGCAGGTACTGCTTAAAGAGTTACGAACAATCATGGAGACGTGTACTCACCAGCGTGTATTCACGCTATGCCAGAAGACCTACCCAAACCGCCAGGAACCGGGGTGGTGAGGAAGGGAGATCAGTGCGGCAAGATATACTCTGCGAGGATGCCATTTACAGTGTTACGAGGGCGTTGTGACGTCTATGCTCCTAGGCAAGGAGTCACTTAGTGACGTATCCAGTTGCTAGGCAACTAGGTGTAAACAATTGTGTGTGATTGGCTATCACGCCGTAGGTAAAGTCACGTGGTGAGGAAGGGAGATCAGTGCGGCAAGATATACTCTGCGAAGACGCCAATTACAGTGTTACGAGAGCGTCGTGACGTCTATGCTCCTGGGCAAGAAGTCACGTAGTGACGTATCCAGTTGCTAAGCAACTAGGTGTAAACAATTGTGTGTGATGATTGGCTATCACGCCGTAGGTTACATCACGTGGTGACGTATCACGTTACTAGACAACTAGATGTACACAATTGTGTAGGATTGGCTATTTCGCCATTTGGGGGTGAATCCTCATTGGGGAACTAGCAGATAGCGTATAGTGGTGTCTGAGTGTTAAAATACGTAGTGTAACCTATACGTGATGTATGAGAGTGGCACAATTATCTGGGTAACACCGTGATAAACCATACTCACTTTCTCAATATCTCAATGCGATCGGCGTGGTTGTGCCGGAATGTGTACTAGTTATGTTCAGTATATGTCGGTTATGTTACGTAATGTATAATTTCAGACGGTTATCAGGATATTGTTCAGTACCAATATGTGTTTCGAACAGGAGTTGACAAGAGTCATAGACACATACGTAAGGTATAAGGAGTCTGATACTGGTATACATCAAAGGCCTCAATGTAGTGGTGCCCTCTTGAGTGTTGAAACAACTAAGGTCCAAGACAGTCCAGGTCACACTAAAAGGAGGGGGTCCAATCGAGGGGTTGTGGTGGTAATTTCTAACCCATCATAACCCACTAGGATCAGTCATCAGAACGAGTTGTCATGACAGATGGAGTCTAGGAGTGCAAGTGTCACTACCTAAGGGATTTTAGTTCAGGAATTAGAACCAGGTTACGGTAGGCGGCTCCACGGGATGTCATCATTAAGACCCTCGGTGTGACATGATAATCTATGTACCCATCTCTGTTCAATCCTGAACAGAGAGGATTTGGAAATCTGTACATGGGATTCCAATATGACCCAGTGTAGTGAATCGGGGGAGTGTTGCGCCTCCGTGAAATGTCTGTACAGTCTAGTGGTGGTGCGTTGACAGCGTATATTGCTCCGATGTTCAATAATACGGGTTTTAACTGGTCGCATTGTCATGCCTATATATTGTAGACCACATGGGCAGACAATCAAATAGATACATTGCTCAGTGTTACAATTAGTATGTTTTTGAATACTCCATTTGAAATTAGGTCGTAACATGACTTCCTTGGTTGATGTAGTAAGTTTACAGACAGCACACAGGTCGCAGGGAAAATGTCCTTTAACGGGCGGTAATCCCCATAGGGTAGTTTGTGATGGATTGATATGTTTTCTCGGTCTGGTGTGGATGAGGATGTCTTTCAGGCTACTAGTCCTAGTGTAAGCAAACCTAGGTTTAGGTATCTGTAGATCGCCTGTATTGAGTATACCCAGTGTTTTAGAATAATTTTCTTAGTAGGGGCAGAGTTAGGTGTAAAGGAGGTGACACATGTAATAACATCATCAGGTGGATTGTGGTGCACTTCTAATAAGGACTCTCTAGGGTTGTTGAGAGCTCTCTTCATTTAGTCCTTAATCACTTTGGCCGGATAACTTCTAGTCTTGGCGTTTGTGGCTAGGGAAGTAGCTTCTACTTTGTAATCTGCAGTAGATATACAATTACACCTGATGCGTAGGAATTGACCCACAGGAAGATTGTCTGTTAGGGCTTTAGGGTGATGGCATTGATATAGGAGGAGGCTGTTGCGGTCTGTTGGTTTTTTGTATAGACCTGTCGAGAGCTGTCCCTCCGATAGGCTGATGTTCAAATCAAGGAATGCAACTGTGGTGTCTGAGATGGTGTGAGAGAATCTCAAAAATTGATTTTGCTGATTGATCCACTGTATAAAGGTGTTACAGGTATCAATCGGGCCCTGCCAAAAGATCAAAATGTCGTCAATAAACCGTTTCCAAAGTATTAGGTGTTGACGAAACAGGTTATGGTCAGTGTTGATAACTTCTTTCTCAAAAGTTGCCATGTACAGACATGCCAAGCTGGGAGCCCAGGTACTCCCCATCGACGTACCCTGGCATTGATGGTATAATTGCCCTTTGTATTCAAAGAAATTTTCAGTCAATGCTAAGGATGCACAGTCCATTAGAAACGTGACTGGGGTAGGAGATGTCCATTCCAGAGAGTTCAAGGCCGCTTCTACTACTACCAGGGTATCTCCCTGGGGAATATTAGTGTAGAGGGCCTCTACATCAAGAGTGATAAGTAAATCAATGCGGTTGGGGTCCTCTATGGAATCAATCATTCTGAGGACATCGGTGGTATCTCTGATGAAAGATGGTATGTCCCTAACCGGATTGTAGGAAGTGGTCGACGAACTTAGACAGGGGTTCAAGTATTGAACCAATCCCCGAGACTATGGGACGCCCAGGGACCGGAATTATACCTTTGTGTATCTTTGGTAAGGTATAAAAATAGGGGGTCCTGGGTTCTGTGGCTTGTAGGAATGCCGCTTCTTTCTTATTTATCCACCCGTTGGATAATGCCTCATGTACTATTATGGATATGATATTGGCGAGGCGGGGGGTAGGGTCAATAGTGATGGGAGCGTAATATTGGTCGTTGTTAAGTTGTCGTTTACACTCCACATCATAATCATCACTGGATTGGATGACGGTTGCCCCACCCTTGTCAGCTTGTTTGATGATTATGGACTCATCTCCTGCGAGGACATTCGCAATTTGTGTCTCAGTCTTGGACAAATTATGAAAGGGGGTAGGGGAGGGTAACAGAGCTAGATCCTTCAGTACCGCCTTCTCAAAGGTAAGAATCTCGACTGGGACCATCGCGTTCTGAGGTGTAAAAGTAGAAGGATTGCTCAATCCTGAGTCATCTTCTTGGATGCGTGGTTTGTCCAGGAAGTATGCCCGTAGTCTTATTTTACGGAATAGTTTCTGGACCTCACAAATGTCCCTGAACTTATCAACTTTGGGGGTGGGTACAATACCCAAACCCTTCTGTAGTATTGATACTTCAGAGTCAGAGAGGTTACGTTGTGATAGATTCACCACTAGTTTTTCTTGTTCAGAGTTTTGCTCCTCGTGTCCATGCCTCCCGTGGGGAGGTCCTGCAAATGGACCTGTTTCTGCGAACCTCTTCTGTTGCGACCTCTTCCTCTGCCCCAACCTCTGTCTAAAAAAGGGGGGCCGTGGTTAACGAACTGTGTAGGTCCTTGTTGAAATGGTTGGTATTGCCAGTAGGGAGGTGGGGGTCCTGGAAATAAAGGAGGTCCCTGGAAGGCGGGGACATTATAATGATAGTTGGTGCGCTGATTGCGTCAACCATTGTTGCTGCCCCAGCTGCCCGTACTGGAGTTACTGTCAGAAGAACTTCTTCTGTCAGAATTGTCATCAGAAGAGTAGCTGTTTTTGATTGATGTATAGTCTGCTTTCAGATAAGGGTATATTTTCTCTTTGTCAAATTTCTGAATGTCTTTCTGTAATTTGGCTATTTTCTGTTTCATAAGGTAATCCTTATTCTCAGAAACCTCCGCATTGATCTCAGCAAGCTTACTCTTGTATGCTGTAATCTGAATGGTGGTTTTGAGTGCTCCTTCTGCAATTTGTATTCTAACAAGAAGAGCCTCTGCCAAGCGTCTTGCTGTATTGATGATGAGTACCAAAAGGTCCCTAGTACACTTCCATGCAATAAGGGACCATTCCTTTTTAAAGGTAGCATCATTTAGGAATAATCTAGGGAAGTTGTTAACAATCAATCCAGTCGGTGCAATATTAGCACGAAGATATTCAGTCATAAGGGCGCCATGTAGAGTTATTTTAAGCCATTCCCTTTTCAGTGATGTCAGTGAGTTCCAATCATCTGTCTGGGATCCTGACGCGGAACTACCATCGTGTCCAAGGAGGGACGGTGTTCTGTCAAGTATGTCGGAGACTATTTCATCCCCGAAGCTAAGGCCTTGGTTATCCATATAGAAGGGGACGGATAGGGGAACAAGACTGGTCCAGAATGGCTAGAAGTGCTAGTCCGTTGGTAACCTTTTAATTATTGTCCCACGGGGGTTACCCGCGCAAAGACTATAGTACCAAGAGAGGGGACAGGGGGTTTGTTTAAGGAGGTCCAGTGTACAAACCCCAGGAGACTATCTGCGAAGAAGGGTACAAAGTTCCTCATGTACAGTAAAAATGAGATAAGGAAGGCGGTGGAAGGAGGACTCAACCAACCGCTAGTTACCAGAAAGGTATCAAAGGGAAACCGGGGGAATTCCCTTGATGGAACTAGAGCTCGTACACACCCAGCGAGCTAGGTGTCATGCTTCATCATATGAGCACTGCCCCTCATCAAGTCGGCGCTGCAATCCTTGACGGGCTCCCGAAACCGGGGCTCTTTATCGGGGATCTTTTGTTCCTGCCGATAGGTGCATGGGGGTGAGGGGTCTAGTATGTATGGATGTAGCAGAGAGTGAGGTAAAAAGGGTCAGTTAGTCCTAATCACTATTTTATTCGCAAGGTAAACTACCCTATTAAAAATCATGTAGAGAGGCTAGGTACTAGAAATAAGGGGGCAGATTTATGACGACTGGCGCATCCCTGCATATCAGCAGGGATGCGCCAGTTATTATGCGCCACAGCTGCGCCACCATGGATGCGCCGCATTTATAATGCGGCGCACCATGGGGCAAAAACGGCACAGATGCGTGACGCATCTGTGCCTAAAAGTGGCGCATTGCTGGAGTTGCGTCGCAAGCGCGACGCAGCTCCAGCAATGATCTGGGGGGCCCTATCTCTACAATGCTGCGTCAATCCTTACGCCTGCTTCAAGCAGGCGCAGGGTTTTGACGCAGCATGGGCCTAAAAGTGACTGAGTGAAATCTTGTAGATTTCACTCAGCCACTTTGAGGAGGCGTTCCTGCGCCGGAACGCCCCCACCTGCCCTGGAACGCCTACATGTGGCGCAGGGCTTTACAACGTGACGCATCTGGGAGATGCGTCACGTTTGTAATTACCCCGCACCATGGCACAGGATTTGCGCCGCTGCTGCATCACAAAAGTGACGCAACGGCGGCGTAAATGAGGAGCAAGTAAAACATAAATCTGCCCCAATGTGTCTAGACGTATAGCTCTACTCTAGGAGATCAACATGTTTCATGCCGTGTATGTCAGGAGGATCTGGGCAATTCTTCAGGATCAAAAAACTGTCTACACTACGTGGTGGAGTGAAATCTACATACCACGTCCTTAGGTCTGTAACCTGTTGGAAAAGGCAACAATAAAACAATAATGAATAAACCAATCTCTTATTACTGTTCATTAAGTGTCAAACAATGGTGTCGCCGAGATCACCGTGCGCAAATAAGGTCAAATTGTATTCTATCTGGTGAAGTATCTCATAGAGCCATGAGGGAGTGATAGGGAAGGGGTTGTGGTGGTAAAAATTCTTCTACAGATAGTTATCTGGCGAGAATTAATGGAAAAACACAAGGACGCACTCACCTAATAGTGCTACTATAATTTGCTAGCAACAGTACTGGCGGCTATTAAAAGGACACCGGTTGGGTCCTGTAAGAGAGTGTATAAAAAGGAACCAGAAATACAATGAATTAGATTCCACTTCCGCCAGTTGATAGGAAGTACCTCAATACAGTTTAAAATAAAAGTTTCATAAAGGTACTGGGAGCGAGTTACAGCCATTGCAGAGCAATACCCACTCGAACACGGGAGTCTGCCGGATCCGGCGCCCGGGCGAGGGGTGTGTCAGCCAGGGTGCACGGTAGCCGGTGTGGTCAGTAGGGAAGATTGGAATGCATGGGAGGCCTCAGTCACCAGCAGGCAGGTACTGCTTAAAGAGTTACGAACAATCATGGAGACGTGTACTCACCAGCGTGTATTCGCGCTATGCCAGAAGACCTACCCAAACTGCCAGGAACCGGGGTGGTGAGGAAGGGAGATCAGTGCGGCAAGATATACTCTGCGAAGACGCCAATTACAGTGTTACGAGAGCGTCGTGACGTCTATGCTCCTTGGCAAGAAGTCACGTAGTGACATATCCAGTTGCTAAGCAACTAGGTGTAAACAATTGTGTGTGATGATTGGCTATCAAGCCGTAGGTTACATCACGTGGTGACGTATCCCGTTACTAGACAACTAGATGTACTCAATTGTGTAGGATTGGCTATTACGCCATTTGGGGGTGAATCCTCATTGGGGAACTAGCGGATAGCGTATAGTGGTGTCTGAGTGCTAAAATACGTAGTGTAACCTATACGTGATGTATGAGAGTGGCACAATTATCTGGGTAACACCGTGATAAACCATACTCACTATCTCAATATCTCAATGCGATCAGCGTGGTTGTGCCGGAATGTGTACTAGTTATGTTCAGTATATGTCGGTTATGTTACGTAATGTATAATTTCAGACGGTTATCAGGATATTGTTCAGTACCAATATGTGTTTCGAACAGGAGTTGACAAGAGTCATAGACACATACGTAAGGTATAAGGAGTCTGATACTGGTATACATCAAAGGCCTCAATGTAGTGGTGCCCTCTTGAGTGTTGAAACAACTAAGGTTCAAGACAGTCCAGGTCACACTAAAAGGAGGGGGTCCAATCGAGGGGTCGTGGTGGTAATTTCTAACCCATCATAACCCACTAGGATCAGTCATCAGAACGAGATGTCATGACAGATGGAGACTAGGAGTGCAAGTGTCACTACCTGAGGGATTTTAGTTCAGGAATTAGAACCAGGTTACGGTAGGCTGCTCCACAGGATGTCATCATTAAGACCCTCAGTGTGACATGATGCACATCGTTGTCTACCAGTTGCATGACATTGTTTCCACTATACACACATGACACAAGGCCATGAAAAGCCCATAAAGTGGCTTTGTGTGGCCTTGTAAATATGCTGCAGCACACTGCGCCACTGAAGCATCAAAAAAGGGATGCTCCGGCGATGCAAAAGTGCAGTTATGGCCTTGTAAATGAGGCCCTGGGTTTCACGTTGGCAGAGGTATGCACCCTGTCCAAACGGGAACCACAATCCTAGTCAGGGTAAGTCAGATACACACGATAAATTAACTTGTGCTCACTTTCTGGTAGCTTGGTACAGAGCAGGGAGGTTTAACTTAAGAGGAAATGTGTAAAGTATGTGTTCAACACTTCAAACAGTAACACAGTGAAAGCGCTACAAAAAGAGTCAACAGCAGTTTAGAACAATAGCTTATATGTGTCTGCATAAAACAAGATCAAAACAACAAACATCCAATAAGGATAACAGGGGTTATGAATTTTTAAAGAATAAACTGAAATGTAGTGCTTAAAAGCATGAAGCGCCAAATAGGGCTATCTGGTTGCAGTAGACTGGGTTAAATCTAAATGTTTACCCTGGCCAGCATGGATATTGGGTACAGGGACCAGCATTGGCCCGCTGCAAAGTACCTTGTTTGCATCGAAGACGTGGAGATGTGAGAAGCAGAGGAGGGGATGCGTCAACGTCAATCCTCATAATGGAGTCGAGCATCGGCTGTGAGCCATGCAAAGTCGGAGATGCGTCTGGGATGTAGGTGATGCGCCGTGCTATCAAAAATGTAATGCACTTGATCCTTGCATCAGCAGTGATATGTCGGCATCGATAGAGATGAGCTGGTTCAGAGTAAGATAGTATTACCAGACCTAACTGTAAAATCACTTTAACCTTTCTTTTTTCAGTGAATTTCTGTTTTTCTTTCAATGTAAAGTAAGATCTTAGTACCCTACCTAATCATAAATGTTATTTTAACCTCTGTTGTTTTCCAGTATCCATCACCCTTACTGAGCGTACCTTTTGACCATGCACAATAGGGAGTTGAGCACAGTGCATAGATGCAGGGTGTGGCCCAACCCTCACTGACCACCAATCCTTCACCACACATTGTCTGCACACCATGTGGTAGGGTGCATGGCCATGGGATCTTTTATTGTGTTTTCCATCTCTTAGGTACTCCTGAGGTACTCCTACAGAGCTCATGCATCTGTACATGAGGATGCCACTCTGTTTCCCAAGGGACTACCAAAGGACCCCACTTGTGGGTCCTGTGAGGGTACCAAGAGTCCTCTGGTACACATTTTTTTTATTTTGACCCAGGGCCCTAGCCTATCCTACTTCTTATACAAATGACATAGGGATCAATTCGCTGTGTCCTGAAATGGCTGCCACAACATTTCTCTCAATGATGTGACCAGTCAAGTCAGGAGCAAAACATAACCCCCTGCAGCTCCTGCGGCACAGAGCTGCCCCTAAACTTTCAGGAGCCTCCCAATCCTTTCAGAGGTGCCCTATTCTGCTCAAGACCATTGAATATTTGGGCAATAAGGAAGACTCAGTCCTCTTCAAATTCTGCAGGAGTGTCCCATTATTTTGTGTTACTCCACTAAGCCAAGCAGATCATTTGGTACCACACGGCTGCTCCTGTCCTGCACTTAATCCAAACACTCAATTGGACATCCAGATATCTCTTTTTTTAACCTTAATTTATCAAAAATGACTTAACAGTTTCATACCAAATTACAAACAGTCTGCATAATTATCTAGCTTTCTTCCAAATTCAGTCTTTTTTTCTGTGTCAACATCCTTTATTTTATGGAATTTGCATGGGGAAAACAGGGTTTTGGGACACTGGGCCCGATTCACACAAGTAATCTGAGACAAAATCCTAATCTTACTACTTTTGGTATTCACAGAAGGCATTTAGGAGTAGTAAAGTTAGGATTTTGGCTTAAGTCTGTCTTAAATAAAACTTAAGACAAAATTCTAACTTTACTACTACTAAATGCCTTCTGTGAATACCAGAAGTAGTACGTTTAGGATTTTGTCTCAGATTAGTTCTGTGAATCGGACCCACTGTCTTTTTCTCTCTCCTTGCTTGACAGATCTACCCAAAACTTTCCAGGAAAAAGCTGAGGTGGGTGAAATTGTTTGGGGAAAGTTTAGCAAAGATTCGTCAAACAGTCCCACAGTTATTAACAAACAAAAAACAATCTTCTTACGAAAACTCTGTCATAACTACAACTGCACTTTATATACAGTATACTTGTGTCAATTATGTATAAGTGGTGAATTTCAGCGGATTCTTATGTTTTTAAATAGTTGTACTTTTTCTGTGAATTTCTAAAGATTTTTAACAAGAGTTAAAATCTTGCGACCTTCCTCACATATAACTCCTCTTTAACCTTTGTTTTATCAGTGAATGTCTATTTTTTTTAATGTAAAAGAAAATCATATTATGATACATTTGCAGCTAAACCCTACTGCACACAGCTTTGCTGTTGTATGTGGGGGGGGAGGTTAGGCACAGAGCAAGGTCTGTGGCGAACTCCTGCACCCAACCCCCCACTGTCAGCCAAAAGTCCTACAGGTAGCCAACTAGCCACACACTCCCACTTCATATTTTCCTTCTTCTACATATTTTTGGGTCCCACAGGATTCCTGGTGGAGTCTCACTGGACTAAATCAGGATCGCAATGAAGCAAACAAAAACTTTTTTTAAATCTTTTTTTCATTTGGCTCCTAAAAAAACATTACTGTGCTTTATGGAAGGTTCAGGGTCTTTGAAGTGTCTCAGTAACTCCAGTTCTCCTCTTCACACCACTCTCTTCTGCAGCGATTTTGTTAGACATTTATGCTCATTGGGGGATATTCACAAGGACTTATCTCCAAGTTATCTCCACCTTAACGCATCAAAAGTGGAGATAGATATAACACCCCATTCACAAGCTGGTGCAAACTGCAGAAAATGCCAGTATTGCCGTGATAACTGCCCCAAAACTTATCTCCACGGTGGACACCACCAACTAACCCTAATGAGATGCAGAGTAGGCAAAAACACACGAAAAAACCACAACACCACTTTCACAACAAACTGCCAGATCTGCGAAGTGAACCAAAAATAGGCGATAAGCCGCAGTAGCACCTGGGATTTAACACCTGCCTTTTGCTGGTGCTAAGCAGGATGACTACCCACAGCATGAAAGGGAGCCCATCCAAGAGCCACAACTGTAGACCCACAGATGCCATGGAGACAATGATCATGCAGCTCCAATACCCATGAGGCCCACAACACCCATCGCCACCATCCCCAGCCCTCCCCCCGGGACATACACATATCGTGCACAACACAAGAGCCACAAAAAGCGCATGATGATGCACATTGCCCAAAAACAATACTCGTGTGGCCAGAAGAACGAGAAACAATCACACAGCACTGAAGTAACAACCCAAAACTTTTTTGAAATACAACACAAAACACCAATGCGGAAGACTCCTGTCGGGTCCGTCAGGGACAATCTCGACGTCACAGCGATGTGTGTATTGTAGGCCTGGTGCTTCTTATCACTGATTTCCTCATAGCGCTTTGGCCCATCGCATGTTTTTTCGCGTTGAGGTTTGTGTTTTTATCTCTGTCGAGGTGGTTGTATCGCGGACATTGGCCGCGGTTTCGACAGACTATCGCATGGTACCGCCTTGTTGTGAATTCCACGTTGACACAGGGTTATTTTACCGCGATAGGCTGTGATGTGTAAAGTTGCGTTAGCAGTTTTTGGTGATGTTTAGCACACGTTCTTGTAAATATCCCCCATTATGTCCTCACATCTTTCTCAACACTCATCTGCATAGCTCACACCTCATCTCTTTCCTCTTCAACACCCTCTTTTCACTCTCTCCTGTACCTTTTACTTTCATCTACTTCATTTCAACATCCGACAACCCCACACAATGCCTCCACTCACCTGTAAGCACTGTATTTTCTTTTTGTCCCTGTCAATATTTTGACAGCTGTGTTTCTCCTTTACACCTATTCGCATATAATCACAATTGTCACACCTAACTATTGCTTAGTGCGTTCTGCATAGGGGTGGGCGGAATTTGCGAAATTCACTTTCGCAAACTATCGTAAAAATGTTGAAAATCTCCGCCAACACGCCGGAAATATCGCGAAGACGCAGAAGTTTTTTTCCCGCCTGTTCGCGGTATTTTTTGTGTGATCGCGGCTCGCCAACTTACCCATGCGGTTGCTCACGGGCGCGGCCATCTTGTTTTCACTTGTCCCGCCCTCTCGCGATGCTTACTTCCTGTTCTGGGTCGCGCAATGCATGTTCGTGCCCGTTCGCGGTAGATATTTCCTGTTCGCAAACGCTTTTACTTGATCGCGTTGCTTTTTGCTTGCTCGGGGAGATAATATCGCACAAACTTGCGCACGTGGTCGCAATGGGTGCGGCCATCTTGTTTTTCACTCTATTGCATGGTTCTGGGGCCTGATTTTGAATCCTCCCTGCATCCCTTGAATCTTGTTATTATTTCTCCAACTATTTTCCTGCTTCTATATTTTTTGTTTTTGTCTACTTTTTTTTAGTTTTTTAGCTTCTTTTTCACGCTTTCTATTGCCTGCTATTTATTTCCTTACTTCTTTAATTTTATTACCTTTTCTTTCCCGCCCCGTCCCAGAACCATGTCAAAGGGTAGGGCTGGTCATCGCAGCCAGAGCCGCGACCGCTTTCCTTGCGGAAGGCGGTGCCCACAAGGGGTGCAGGCACGGGCCTTATTTGGGGAGGTGGAGTTGACTGAACTCATTTTCTTTGTACAGTGCCACCTCCCCTCAACTCTGGCAGCAGGTGGCAGGCCTGGGTCCGGGTACCGCCTCCGGGAGCGTCGACAGCGGTGGGGGAAGGTGCGCCGGGCAGTGTTGCGCTGCTCTTGGGTCCGGCGCACCCAGGCGCAGTTGACGCACCGGTGGTCCAACATCCTGGACCGTGAGCAGGACCTGCTGGACCTGCTAGGAGTGGAGGTCCCGGGTCTTGGTGAGTAACTATTTAATGATTACTACTTTGTGTCTGTTCTTCTGCTTTGTGTTATATATTGTGAATATCTTTTTTTTCTTCCAACCAGCTAGAATGTTGCTGCTTACATTCCAGGTTAATTACGTTTAAAAGTCTTCTGTGATTATGACACAGGTGCTCCTCTGCGCTACTACTAATCTTACTTGTTTGCAACTTTGCGTTTGCGCTCGCTTAGCGTGATTCTGTAAGAGTTTATTTTAGAGAAATTAAGTTACGTAATGCTACAGTGACTCTAGTCCACTCCTTACTTTGTCCTGTCACTAAGAGAGAGGGGCGGATTGATACTTAGGTTTAGGTACTTTGTATGAGTTTCTAATTTGTTAGTGGTATGCGTGATGCCCCCTCAGTTACGTGACGTGCTGCTAGTACACCAGTCTTTATTAGAACCTTTTCTAGTTTGTTCAATGAGTGGTGGTAATTGGCTTAGCACTAGCAGAACATCAGCATCAATCAATCAACCCAAAATTTGGTGTATACAAAAAATGTAGTCATGTGTCCTCCATTTGACCATATGCATTGTTGAGGAATAAAAGAAGTGGAAATGCATACTTAATGTACAATTGGCATGCCTGGAATAGGTGGGCTCGGTCGGGTGGTACGTCGTACTTAGGCTTAGTTGTAACTTAGTATTCTGGAATCAGAATGGAAGACTGGATTACTGTTGATAAATAGTAACTTAAGTAGTCGATCCGCAAATCCCCCAATACTACTTGTTGACCAGATGAGATCGGTCAATTTAGTTATTGCAATTGTTGTTTACATAAGTGTTTTTTGACCGTTCTTTAAAAATATTGTATTTGTTTGACACCATCCATCAATGTTTGTCTCTTTCGTATATCTTTCCTGTTCATCAGCACCCGGAGGCAGACAAACAGGGAGTGGGCAGTCGGCTGGACAACAGTCAGAACACCACCACCAGGAGGACACCAACGAGGGCTCCTCTGCTGGCCCCAGTAAGTCTTCTTGTTTTTAATAATATTTCTTATTCCATTCACCAGTAGCTCTAGCCATTGAGTCCAGTCCTTTGGGTCGTCCTCTTGTACTACTTCTAGTCTTATTGATCTTGAGTCTTTGTTAATCTTGAGGCTTTGAAAATTCACAGCAACAAATGCCCAACCAGATTTATTACTATTTTGATATGATAGCCTATAGGACATACTACTACTGTTGTAGGGATCTTGCACATACAGACCTTTGCACAAGAAAATAGGATGTTGGTGATGGTAGGTTGGACCTTCCTCACACACCTCAATCAGAAATTCAGAACCCACCACAATTCCCTGCTCGACTCTAGTACTGTCTTGTCATAACTATTAGGTCACCGAACCCTCCCCCCAAGATACACAACAAGTAGACAACCCAGAACATAACACACCCAACCTCTCAGTCGTGGAAGCAATGCACATGCACACCCTTCCTTTAATTTGCTCACTCGTGTAAGTTAGTCCACACCAAATACCACCAAGTCTATGTAACATCAAAATGTTTATTTTGAATTGAGAAGCTCTGTACATTGTTCTATTATATAATGCAGCACCAACCGGAAAATCAATAACATTAAAACAATAAACATTGTTACACTTACTTACAGTTGGGAATTAAATCATGATAACTGAACAGTGGTGGAAGGCAGCACCACCATCCCCTAGGAATTTAGTTTATATAAATTTATAAATGAAGATCTCTGAGTGAAGGGACCCCTCACCTTAGAAGAACCTAGTACTGGTAGTTGTTGCATCATTCATAAGATCTGCAAAGCTCTGGTTCGTAGAAGGGAATCTTCCGTCTGTAATGCGAAAAATGAAATGGTGCGTGTTAGGATATATCACAACTTGCAAGCATTTCTCAGCCGTGCCAAAAAGTGTAGCATTTATGGATAAGCAATATGGACTAACAGTACACCAGTACTTCATAAAAAAGTGGCTTGTTAATGTTTTTGTTGACCGCTTGTACGCAGTGCGTAGACAGTAGCAGTGTGAGGCAGGTCATGTGGGCTCCAAGGTGTCTTATACAAAAAGCTGCAAGGTAACGTCACATGTGCAAAAATAAAAGACACAAAGGTAAAATGGTTGCATGGCTCGGGCTAACTAAGCAAAGGCTAGAATGACCCTAGGGGGGACCATATATAACTATTAGTGTCTACTCTACTACTACCTGATTTGTACTAGTGTTGTATGTTGGTATAAACTCATTTTTCAATCTTGCTACTGATCAATAGGGGGAGGTGTATATGACGCCAAATAAATGTGTAATGTTTTCTAGGCGCACTACCGACCACCATTGCCGGGTCCAGCGAAGGTGACGCTGAGGGAGAGGATGCGGCAGTTGCTACAGATACCGACGATGGAGCGGTAGGGGGAGTGGCAGCACCAGTGGCAAGCGGTGGTAAGTTAGATTCATAATCCTTAACTATTGTTGAGAGTACACTCACTGCAAGGGTGTACTGTATGTATACTGTACTGTTGAGACTTAGGGCCCCATTAGGATTAGGCTTATTGCCCCCGCCGGGGCAGCGGTATTCACCACCGACACCGCAGGGGCAAACCTCCCGCCATCCCTGTAGAAAAGAGTCAGACCCCCCACATGTCGACCAGGCGGAAAAGGGTTGAATATGGTGGTGGTGTCTCTCTGAACACACCGCCAGCCATATAATCTGCATTTTGGAATGCCTTTGCGTGACGGCATTGCGTCCGACACGGAAAGGCATGCAGACATTGCAGAGTATGCTTGGGGGCCCCCATGGAGGGTACCTATGCTATGGTGCCCCCCCTGCCTTTCAAAGCAAAACGTGACAGCTCCGCGTGGGGTCTGTCATGTTGTGCTTGGAAAAGTAGCACAATATGTATTTTTAGCATTGCTTTCGGCACCGCCAACCAGAATGTAAAAAAAACAGGATGCGCCCGCCACTGTGCCGGGCGCATTCTCCTAAGAGTCCCCACGGGACCCCCCCCTTTTTAGCGTGAGGATGGCATCCGATGTCCTAAGTAAGCATGAGTTGTTGTGAACGTTTTAAGAGTGAACTAGAAGACTAGTCTAGAATCCCTTTAATTGGCATAGGAGCGGGAGTATTGAGTAACCATCTCATCTATCTATTTTTCTAAGAGTATATTTTACAATTGGCTTGTTTTTTTCTTTTTGATACACAGCTACTCCTAAAGTCAATCGTAAGGAGTTGGCCACCAAGGCACGGTGCCGGAAGCTGGAGGCAATCCAGCAAGAATACCGGCGGCTGGTGGTCTTGACAGAGGAGGAGGAGGAGACTGCAGCAGCACTTGAAGCCTCCTCCAGTGCCCTGGGCCCCAGCCACCGCCCTCCAGCGGTACGGCGCCACCGTCTGGTGGCTACCCGCCGTCACCGCAATGCTATCTCTGGTGCCCCCCTACTGTGGCTGCAACTGCTGCGCCCTCAGATGCCACGTTGCCCATTTAGAGGAGCAGATGCGTGTCCTCCTTCAATCCCGCCCCACACCTTAGTCCCTGTCTTCTGCCCTTTTTTTTATTCTTGTTTGGGTGGGTGGGAACTGGTTTGGGCGTTGGGTTTTTGCTTTTCGGACTACTATTTTCTCCTGGACTTTCCTACGGACATTGGTTGGGGTTACGGAGGGGGGTGGGTCAGCTTTTGTGGGTTTTAAGTTTATTTTTGTTAGGGTAAATTAAATATATTTTTCTACGTTACATGCAATGTTGTTAATGTTTTGTAGGTGGGCTTACTGTTTTACATCACACTGTTTCCTTGCTGGTGCAGGGCCGCCCATAGCCAGTGTTTGATTTAAATAATTGGCTGACTGTGTAAGACATAAACAGATAGATGCGACACCCCTCACTGATTGACTTGTCCTACTAGTACTTTCAGTCTCTCCTCTAGTCTATGCATTCTTTATCTGGACTCAAAGGGGTGTGTGAAATTGAATTAATTGAAAACATGTCCATTATTAATTCTGCCTCCCCCAAACTTCTCTCTTACCTGTGCTTGATGTTTAACTTAGGCACAGCAATGGCTGCATGGTGAAGAAGGTTTTCTTTTTCTAACATGGCATGATTGGGGTGGTGGTGGTAGTATAGTTGTAGTACTAGACACTGGCAGGGCAGCAGCATTTGCAAAAAATGAAAAGGAGACAGTCAATTGCCTTTGAGAGACTGTTAGTAGTAGAATGAAGTACAGTACAGAACTTACCGAGCAACAATAATATGCTAAAATATTTTACAATAAAACATAATGGTGATTGGGATAGCCTACTAGACAGAGTTACAAACTATAGTTGTGTCGAGTCACTTGACTAGGCCTACAGCCTAACAGTTAGTGCTGTGTATGAGGAATGACAACAAACAAATCCAATCAATGCAGGCAATTAATGCTGAGGTATATGTTCCTTTGTTAAATAAAATAACCTCTAATATATCCTACTCATGGGTGGGCAAGCAGAAGAAGATCATCGCTCTGCCTTGAAATTGAAGTACTGTTGCTTTTGCCACATCCGCCCCAGCAAGTGTGTGATTAAGCATTGGTGTACATTTAATTTAGTCACACCTCGACAATAAGTCACACAGCCCGGGGCAAGAGGGTTAGGGTTTGTTGAATGGATGGGAATGGGGTTTTGGGAAAGGTTTGACATTGAAAAACAGTATGCATGGACAAACAAACGACAATCTTTGAAGACTACCATATCCATATGTTAAGGGAGAAAAAGGAAATGCATGCATGATGATGAGAGACCCGGATTACATACACTTCTTGTTCTGTTGTTCCGGCCTTAATACTTTTACAGATAGCAAATAGAAATTTTAAATATTGGTAGGGAAGAATTGTAAACAGAGAGCAAACCTAATGATGATAATAACAACAACAAGAACACACTGTTGTAAAGATTGTAGACAAAAAAATTATTCAAATTATTTAAAAGAAGATAAAAGTTGATACTGTTACTGTGTTATCCTGGTAAAAAATGTGGACTGGATTTGCATCTCGGCATTCCTCTTGGTCCTCTCGTCCATCAATCTTGGGTGTCGCCACTCGCCACTGCCCGGCTGGAAAAAATGTGTTGATTTGTTGGTAAGTTAAGTGTGCATTGAATTGTTTTCCCAAGTATAGGGCAAGGCCCGGCCTGTAATTGTTGATGGAAAAACAAAGGGGGTATTGAGAAACAAAGTTGAAACAAATGCACAAGTTATGGTGTAGTGCAACAAGAACACTTTCCGAGGTGGCATGTATGCATCATCTCTGCTCTAGTCTGTTTCCAGCATTGACCTTCAACAATAACAGGAGAGAGCAGGCCCACAGTGACAGGCCTGACGGCACGTTGCTTAGCAGTAGTACATCCTATGTGTAGACTTTAGAGTACTTTTTTTTTTTTTAAGAGTTGGACAAAGGCAAAGCACATTATCAATTCCAAACATAGCATTTTACAGTTTAAGTTAGTAAATCAATGCACCGCAGTCATCCCACCGCTACACTCTATTCCACTTCTACACAGACATTTGGGTCTGCTGTGGTTGTTGTTGACGTTACACAGTACTGAGTTGGTAGTAATGGAAATACCTGAAGCACATCTATTTCCCAATTGCCTGAACAGTTCTAGGTGCCCCTCGGGATAGGAAATACATCCCACTACCATGGATGTGACCGACAACAAGACCCGGGGAGGGGCACTTGTTATCACTAACGTTTTTTAAAACTGGGTACTACCCCGGCACTCCAATGTTAATAATGACAATGTCAGTCGAGTTGATTTGAAATATAACACGAATACACAGTACCAATACAAGTAGTCCTTGCTGTCCCCTAATGTTACCACTCAAATAAGAATTAAAGCATTTTTTTTGATGAATAGGAAAAAACAGTAATGTCCCAACATATGTTCTTCATAAGAAATCATGAATTTTAATGTGTCTTGTAACAAATTATATATAGTTCAAGAAGGACTTATTCTCCTTGTTGCATTATTGTATTGGAACAGTACATTATACAGTTGAATGTATCATATTTATATACAAATTCCAAAAGAAAACCTATCTCCTTGTTGGCTTAATACATCCTGACAGTATAGTCTACACACTTGGTCCCCTAATAATGAATCAAATCCCTGCGAGGTGGGAAGAATCAGATGTCGAGACCTCGTCGAGGAAGTAATCCGGAACAGCCGACACGTGATTCGTTACGCAATGTAACTTTTTCAAGGCTTCGGTATAGTGGAGATGGTGAAGAAATTTGAAAATATATTCTAGTCCATGAGTATAGTCATCTGACGAACGAAAGTGTCTACCAGAAGCTTTCCTGTTTGCTGGGTTCACCCTTCAGTTGTTTCTGGCTGCCGTAATCCAGCAGCAAATCCGTAATAAGATCAGTGGAGCTGTCACGGTCGGACAGTTGGCGATTTTAAGGACCCTATAGGCCAGTTTGTTTTCCAAAGTTTGAAGATGGCGTCCAACCCTCAGGGCAGCCCCAATCAGTCATTGCACCTTTCTTTTTTGTTTGTTTAATTTTTGAGAAAGAAATGTATACACTTTGCCGGAACAGGTATGGGGACTATGAGTTCTCTAAGTATTCCTCATGACCCACTGGCGAATTGTTCCGACCTGAAGCACTGTGATAGGTGCTTCAATATCCAAAGTGCAGGCGATCGTTCGAACGTCCTCCGTCAAGTTGTTGTTGACGTCTTTACCTTTAGGCTTTAAGTTTTATGCCTCTCATGAAACGTCCTCCTGACTTGTTATTATTCTATCAATCATCATCTCCGATACTTGTACTGACTGACTGTGAAGATCGGCCTGCAGTAGAAGTAAAATTGTTATTACACAACAAGAGTAGAAATATTATTGACTTGAGTCAGTCTTTAGTGTGTACAGAAAGATAGATTACTAGTACACTTTAACTTCACTTTGTGCACGACAAACTAACAACGAAAACACAAACACCAATCGCTCAGAGTCAGGTGTCCAATGCATGCCATTAATTGTCATTACCTGTTCCTTTTCATCTTAAGTTAACGGGCCGTCTATTTCGCCATCATCATCATGGACGGTGCTGTTGTGTCAATCATACTCATTGCGCAGATTGAGTGAGTCCTCTTCCTGTATTGAATTAAAAGCAATGTATCACCAAGCTGCAGGAGAAGTACAAATTTCTTATTTGCAAGAAGGGAAAAATTCACCTTGAGTTAAGTTTAGTGTGTACTGTAGAAAGATGATTAGTGTACAATTACATAACTTCATGCACAACAAACACAACAAAATCACTCATTCTGCGACTCTGCGTCCAATGCATGGCATCAATCATTACCTGTTCCATCTTATTTTCAGTTAATGGGCAGTCTCTCTCGGCTCTGAAAGGAGGATAGCTATAGTAGTCATCTGATTCATGCTCCACTAGGAAAGTTTTAATTTTTTCTTCTATTTACCATCATCCAATCATCATTCATGAGGGCAATGGATTTGGGTGGGAGATTGGTCCTTCTCAATGTTACAATGGAACCAGCAGCACTGAAAACACGTTCGGAAGAGACACTTGCGACAGGGTAAGCCAGATAGCTTATTGCCAGCCTGCTGAGCAGTGGCCATTCAGACCTTTTCCTATACCAATACTGCAATGGGTTTTGATCAATGTACACCTCTGTTGGGTCGTCCAGATAGGCCAGGACAATCCGCTCAATGTTCAGGGGTGCTGCTGGTAAGCTTTCGGGCTCTTTTCTCTGTGCATCAGCACTGTGCTTATTAATGCCTAACTGTACTTACCAATTGTCTAACGATTCTACTGGGCCTAATGATCCAGTTATTGTTGCTGTTGTCGATAGTGATGGTAAGTGTTGTGATCCAAACGCACTGCCCTCAGCCGACGAAGTTGCACTTGATCCTGCATGCCCTGCTGATCTTGCGGGCTTTTAATTAGCAGCCGTTTGTTTACCAACTTACTGGCAGCCTCAGCTATACAAGTTGTGTAGCGGGCAACATCAATCTCTGAAAAAGCAAAGAATGTCTTCAGTCCGTGGATCCAGAATTGTGGCACAAATGTAATGTTCTTGTGACAAAATTTTATTTTCTATCCTTGTATTTTCAGCTAAGCGATGGGCTAAGCTCTCCACCAAGTCATAGGCTTCCCTTTTGTCCTCTACACCTTTGTATGATTCAGAAACCTTCTTCAGCTGATGCTCTAGCATTTGCAATAATGGGATAGCTTGGCCCATTGTACAGTCCTCCTTGCTGACTTCACGTGTGAAGACCTCAAAAGGACGAAGCATCTCAGTCAGGCATTTAATTAGGCTCCATTGCTCCATCTCAAGGTTCATGCCTTTAACAGTAGCATCCCCTCTTTTCCAGACATATTCATGGAGTGACCTGTACTGCTCATACAGACGATCAAGCATGTAATACGTTGAGTTCCAATGTGTTGCCACCTCCTGGATGAGTGCCTTGACTGGCATCCTATTTTCACGTTGGATGATCCTCAGCTGCTTCCGGGCTTTAAAAGAATGGCTGAAATGAGTGCATATTCTTCGGCAGATGGCCAGTAAGTTGCTGACTATGTGTTCTTTTTTCAGAAAGTCTTGAACTATAATGTTTATGCAGTGCGCCAAACACGGTACCCTGAAATAGGAACCAAGATCCATCTCCTTAAGTACATTACTGCCATTGTCTGTGGCAACAAAACCAATACTAAGCCCTCTTGGGCGCAGCCATTCAAAAACCTTGCTGCAAAACTCTTGCAAAATGTTTACAGCCGTATGAGATTTCTCCATAGCGAACATGGCTACAGTTGCATGTTTCCAAGTACCTTTAAAAATCGCAGCTGTGTCAACAGCACCTCGTGCAGATAGCTTATCTCTAACCCCCACAAAAGAGACCCAGTGTGCAGTGATGCACATGTGATCTGTGGCTTGGCAACTGGTCCACATGTCTGTTGTCAGGTGGATATTGTGAACAGCACTCTGCTGCAAAGCTTGTCCAACCAATTCCAGCACATCATGATGTAGTGCAGGAACAGCAATTCTTTGTGAAATAGGACCGGCTGGGAACCTTCCATTTAGGGCAGATGGCTTACACAAATTCAAGGAAACCCACCCCTTCCACAAATGAAAAAGGAAGAAGGTCCAGCGCTAACATTTTAGTCAGCTTCGCATTGTACAACAGTGTCATTGGGTGGTTGCGTTGGAACTGCCCCTCCGACCTAAGCATGCTCTCAATGGTAGGCTGGATTACTTTCCTTTGTGGTGCTGTTTTCATTAACCCACTTAGGCTCAACGACACAGTTTGCCTCATTGCGGTACTCGGTCGCCTTGGTGTCTCAACCTGACTCTGAGTATGGCTCTTATTGCGGTGCCACTCAGATGTTACTGAGGAGGATGTGGTCGGTACCACTGCACTACTGGGGACAGGGCTAGAAATGCCTCCCTCTTCTTCACCTTCCACCGCAATAATATCGCTCCCTGATTCTTCCTGACCAACTTCAATGGGTTGACTTTTTCTACTTTCTTTTAACTGAAGTAGGTGATTCTCCCACATGATAGTGTGGTGTATTCTGAGATGACTTGCTGGGCCTCCGGTACCATAGTTTGTACCAAGCTTACCCCGCCGAACACCTTGCCGACAAATTGAGCATATAGCAACGTTCTCCTCCTTGGTGCTAACAGAAAAGAAGTCCCAAACTGGGGAGGAGAACTTTCTGGCACTGCTGGATGTGCTACTTTCAATACCAGATGAAATGGAGGGTGTGCTTTGAAATGTGACCCTGTGCACCTAGACTGTGACTTTTACTACCACTACCTACTGAGATGGTTGAGCTGGATGTAGGTCCCTGCCAGGCCTTGGAAAATATGGCAGCTGGAGGTAGTGGTGGTGTAACCTGTGTTGGTGATATCCGTGCTACATCCCGCTCAGTAGCAGCCTTTCTGTATAGGGTGAGAATGTTGGTCTCCAACCCCTTTGGGGCGGG
This sequence comes from Triturus cristatus, assembly GCF_964204655.1. Lineage (NCBI taxonomy): Eukaryota > Metazoa > Chordata > Amphibia > Caudata > Salamandridae > Triturus > Triturus cristatus. The sequence continues at coordinate 537,722,515 of NC_140581.1, read as the reverse complement.
AGTAATGTGCGTAATGACTGGCTCGTCTTCATCAACATCACCCCCCTCTTCTACATCTACCTCCATAACTCTAAGTTTTTCTGGGACCTTCCTTTTCAGAAGCATTGTCTTGTGGCGTATAGCACTCTCAGACTGAACTGGTGGGTGCCAAGTGGCATCACGATCATCAGAAGTGGGGCTTGAAGAAGAAGATGATGGACTAAGCCTCCTTTACCTTGCTGGTGGTCTGGAAGACAATAGATCTTCTGAAACAGTGGTTTGATTTTGCTCCACTTTGTCTGCAGGAAGCTTGATTTCCTGAAATGCCCCTACGTCAGGAGCAACAACTACTATGGTGGGCTGCTGCTGTTCTTGTTGCGGCTGCTGCTGTTCTTGTTGTGGCCGCTGCTGTTCTTGTTGCGGCCGCTGCTGTTCTTGTTGCGGCTGCTGCTGTTCTTGTTGCGCTGCTGCTGTTCTTGTTGCGGCTGCTGCTGTTCTTGTTGCGGCTGCACACTTATCTGCTGAGTTTGCGCCTGCATTGATTGTGGACTACTTTGCGATAATGACATTTCAACATCGCTGCTCGTTAGTAGACTGGCTACCTCTGCGACACTAAAGCCCTTGGGCCTAGGTTGGTAGGGTTGGACCGCTGGTGCTGAGGTGCTGCTCCCAGCTTGGTTCCCGGACAACGCTGCTGCAGGCGTAACTTTTTTGGTGCCAAAAAAAACATTGGCCGGCACACCACCAGTCGTGGTTAATGGCACTTCCTTTTTCTGTTCCTTCTTCTCACCTGCAACTTTCTTGGTACTGGACCTGGTACCTTTCTTTGGGGCCATCTTCTTCAGATGTCAGGCAGGATGCAGATGCACAACAAGTTCTGGTCACATGTGGACGTGATGCGCAGCAGGACTTCTGTCTGGCTGGCAGTACAACGGGTAGCCGGGTGATGCTGATGACACCTCCTCCTCTGGCTTTTTTGTGCACCTAAAAGCAAATAAGCCAGGAGAAGAACATCAGTGAAATGTTGCATTTGTTGTTGTGGTTCAGTTACTTAGTACTGTACTAGTGCAAACAAAAGATAGTCTAGCCATTTAGGACTTTTTTTCGACAAGGGTTATATTATACTACTGTGTACAGTCACACACTACACTCTCAGGAAGGATAGGAAAGTTAATAAGAACCACCAAAATAAAAATGTAATGGAAGTGGGGTGGACCCTATTTGCCATTAAATTATTTGAGCACCTCAGCATCCATGGAGCTGCTGCTGGCAAAGGGGGTGGATGGATGGAAGCAGTAAGCCAATAGGAAAACCATGCAGGCCTATATGGCAAAAGCAGGACAGTAATAACTCCCAACACAAAAAAGGCCACCAACCACATGGACACTCACAAATCACTAACAAGCAGGTGGCCTGGGAAACACCAGGAGCTGACAAAGGGCCTATAAAAGCCAGGTAAAGGATGCATGCCAAAGCACACTGCTCTGCCTTTTTAATGCAACAAAATGCAAATACGAACATTCATAGACCCCAAAAAGGTCTGCTGCAGGGTGCATGCATTGCACACCAACACACACTAGACACACACAACAAAAGCATGTCTTTAAGACAACCAACATCAGAAAGCCCACCCCCAAAAAACACACTTCCTCAACTCAATCCAATGCCATCCATGCCCTAAATGATGTCTAAATTCAACAGACCACACAGAAACACTTGATTAATACAACTGTGGCTACCTGCTCAGCCTCTGAGCCTACTGGATGAAAGCAAGCGAGTTGTTGGCAGACAAGGCCAGACAAGCTTGCAGGCCTAGGCTTCAAAATGGCCACCAGCCACATGGCCAGGCCCAACAACATCAGAAAGCCCACCCCAACAAAACACACTTCCCCAACTCAATCCAATGCCATCCATGCCCTAAATGATGTCTAAATTCAACAGACCACACAGAAACCACTAGATTATTACAGCTGTGGCTACTTGCTCTGAGCCTACTGGATGAAAGCAGGCCTGTTGGCAGACAAGGCCAGGCAAGCTTGCAGGCCTAGGCTTCAAAATGGCCACCAGCCACATGGCAAGGCCCAACAACATCAGAAAGCCCACCCCAAAAAAAACACTTCCCCAACTGAATCCAATGCCATCCATGCCCTAAATGATGTCTAAATTCAACAGACCACACAGAAAACACTTTATTAATAAAGCTGTGGCTACCTGCTCTGATCCTACTGGATGAAAGCAGGCCTGTTGGCAGACAAGGCCAGGCAAGCTTGCAGGCCTAGGCTTCAAAATTGCCACTAGCCACATGGCCAGGCCCAACAACATCAGAAAGCCCACCCAAAAAAACACACTTCCCCAACTCAATCCAATGCCATCCATGCCCTAAATGTTGTCTAAATTCAACAGACCACACAGAAAACACTTGATTAATAAAGCGGTAGCTATCTGCTCTGATCCTACTGGATGAAAGCAGGCCTGTTGGCAGACAAGGCCAGGCAAACCTGCAAGCCTAGGCTTCAAAATGGCCACTAGCCACATGGCCAGGCCCAACAACATCAGAAAGCCCACCACAAAAAAAACACACTTCCCCAACTCAATGCCATCCATGCCCTAAATGATGTCTAAATTCAACAGACCACACAAAACAAAACACTTGATTAATAAAGCTGTGGCTACCTGCTCTGATCCTACTGGATGAAAGCAGGCCTGTTGGCAGACAAGGCCAGCCAGGCAAACTTGCAGGCCGAGGCTTTAAAATGGCCACCAGCCACATGGCCAGGCCCAACAACTTTTGAAAGCACACCCCAAAAAAACACACTTCCCCAATTCAATCCAATGCCATCCATGCCCTAAATGATGTCTAAATTCAACAGACCACACAGAAAACACTTGATTAATAAAGCTGTGGCAACCTGCTCTGATCCTACTGGATGAAAGCAGGCCTGTTGGCAGACAAGGCCAGGCAAGCTTGCAGGCCTAGGCTTCAAAATGGCCACCAGCCACATGGCCAGGCCCAACAACATCAGAAAGCCCACCCCAAAAAAACACACTTCCCCAACTCAATCCAATGCCATCCATGCCCTAAATGATGTCTAAATTCAACAGACCACACATACACACTTGATTAATACAGCTATGGCTATCTGCTCAGTCTCTGATCCTACTGGATGAAAGCAGGCCTGTTGGCAGACAAGGCCAGGCAAGCTTGCAGGCCTAGGCTTCAAAATGGCCACCAGCCACATGGCCAGGCCCAACAACATCAGAAAGCCCACCCCCAAAAAAAACACTTCCCCAACTCAATCCAATGCCATCCATGCCCTAAATGATGTCTAAATTCAACAGACCACACAGAAAACACTTGATTAATAAAGCTGTGGCTACCTGCTCTGATCCTACTGAATGAAAGCAGGCCTGTTGGCAGACAAGGCCAGGCAAGCTTGCAGGCCGAGGATTCAAATGGCCACCAGCCATATGGCCAGGACCAACAACATCAGAAAGCCCACCCCAAAAAAACACATTTCCCAACTAATTCCAATGCCATCCAGACCCTAAATGATGCTTGAAAAGGAAATACATTCAAAAAACACCAAAGGAACAGTTGCTTCATCATGCACACACCCATGAGGCCATGACTAGCTCGGGCCTACTACTGACTACTACTACCCACAACATTTTTAAAAAAAGGAATGATGATAGCTACTAAAAATAAATTGTAGTTACAACAACTGCAATGCCCCCAATCAAACAGACACAACAACCACTTACTTGTAAAATATCCAATGAAAAAATCCTCAAATCCAATTGCAGTGATGCAGCAGACAAAAAGAGTGATCTTTCCAGCTCAAAATCCAAAGGCAGAATGAGCTGGAGATGGACAAAGCACTGGGAGGAGCCTGCTGGACAGGAACAGGAAGTTGGAGATTCTGTGGCACTTCCTCCCTCTCCCCACCTTTTTAAACAAGCATTTGCAATGCATTAGGTCTCGCATTTACGCGAGTTTGAGCTATTGACATTGCAAATAACAATGCCTATTGGCATTGTCATTTACAATGCCAATAGCTTTAACTCGTGTAACTGCGAGACCTATTGCATTGCAAATGCTTGTTCTTCTATGTAACCTGTTCTCAACTGACTTTTTAAATGATCAATATGGCTACCGTGCAAGGTTTTATTATTGGAAATTTGTTTTGTGTTATTTGGATGAATTTGTAAACTTTTGATGGATCTCAATTCAAAAAAATAAATAAATAATTGTTTTATCCCTCCTTCATAATTTGTTTATGCATTACCCCTCAAGTACAGCGTATCGATTGCAGGTAATCTCAGACATGGCTGCCAGACTGAAAATTGAACCCTACAAGGCTTTAAAACAGCAACCTATAGGCATCAAGTTGCACTGGCTTCCAGTAAAAGTAAAAAGGCTCTGGCAATTATCTGTAGGAGTGAAGAGAAATCAAACAGGAGAATACAGAACTACGGGAACAATTTTGTCCATCCTAGGCTTAAGTAGGAGATGGGTGTGAAGCAATAAAAGATTACCAATCAAACTTCCAAACATTGATCGTCAACTGAAGTAGGGTGTTTTCTTCCTCTCAGTTATGGACCCTTTGATAGCAGCAGAGCGTTTTCTCATCCGCTGAAAAACTGTGGAAAATGCCCTTATTTTTCAGGGCTCAATGACGTTGGCAGCGATGCGAACATCAGTTACTGCTGCTTGACAGCTGTAAACAAGATGTGAAATTACTACTGGAAATAACAGCTTGTACTCTAAGAAGAGCAGACTGCAAAAACCAGCATTCAATAAAAACTACTGAAAAAACTTGTGGATGCAAAACAACAACAATCAAGTCAAGGTGAGTCAAATTTCCCACAAAAGCTATCATGTTTGAGCAAAGCACCTGAAAGCACTACATTGGAGGGCTATGTATATGCAATAACATGATGGACTACATAAAACCGACAAAAGGAACCCATTCATACCTGAACAATGGATGCAGAGCTAAACTAGGAAGGTTCCTTCTGTTGTTGAACATCAAGACAAGTTCGCTTTGTGGCTGCATTTGAATAATACAAAGTAACACAACTAGACCACGAGGCACCCAACAAAGACAAAAAAGGCACCACACAAAAATAGCATTTGCTGTACATTGAAATAATCACCAGCGTAGTCGGTTTCATCCGCACCACAGCTCAAGAAACAGCGAGACTCAAAAAAAGCTTTTACAATGCAATAAGTCTAGCATTTACGAGAAATTGAGCTAGTGGCGTCGTAAATTACAATGCCTTTGATTTTTGTGTTGTTTTTAAAACAGACAAATAAAAGGCATTGTCATTTACAATGCCAATAGCTTAAACTCGCAAATGCTTTCGTGCCAGTGCTATACATTTTTTTTCAAAATGCTAGGAGAGAGCTTGTCCTGCATGCAATGGCAGGCAGGACAAAGCTATTTGAGAAAATAGTGCCCCGAGACTGTAATTAAAGCGTACCAAGTAATAACACCAGTAGCAGGGGGTGTCGCAATGGGAGGTTACAAAATGAGACATGTCAGTACTAAGGAGGGACTACTAAGCCTGTTGACCAATGTACAGCCACAGTTGACAGTAGACAATGACACAACCCAATGAAAAATATTGGCGGAGAGTGGTCCCTACGTGAATACAGCACGCCTCGCAGAGCAGCACATGCGCTGCCCAGGCTCGACCTAAAAACCACACTACTGTGGCAACCAGAATGCCAGCAAATTACCCACTACAAAGACCACCTCATTTCCTTGAGAAATGGAGAACAACCACACACGCTCGCCGCATGACCCAAAGTTGGAGATGGAAATACACCTAGGGAGACCAGGCTTGCACATAGTGTGACCATAGAGACACATTTTGTGCGGTACTGTCCAGTGTAAATGGATATCACAGGAACATAATGCCTGAAGTGATACGAGAAGGAAAACAAGTTCACATTAAAAACAAAAATCAATAAGAAAGTGGGCATCGTTCTGCGTGATGGCAGAGGCAGCAAAAAGGGCTATCGGAGAAGTCACATCCTTCTAAGATTAGGCATGAAATGTAAACTCAAGCATGTCAACCCTCCACCTTTGCATATGAATATTAAAGGAGCAATGCCCCGATCCTCCTAATTTTTTCATTAGCTGAACTGCATCTATAAACGTTGGCAATACTATTAAAACGTTTGATGTAATCCAATTAACCTATAATTAGGCCGTCTTTGATCCTACTGCCTCTTGGCTCTACCTCTCTGCGATTCCTGGTCCAGCACAGGCACACACCGATTATGTGTAACCAATCGCTTTACAAATGATCTTATTATTAATATTATAGTAAAGTTAAACCGAATTAAAGCTGTATACTGGCTAGTGAAATCTATTTTAATCAGATGTGTGCCATGCTCAATTATCCCGGCTACAGATTATGTTGGAAGATGCTGTTTGTTGACCATCTGGTGCCAGCCAGTGGAAATGACCCACAGGCAACTTCTGTGTAGGGCTAGAACCCCTTTTCTAGCCCATTAGTGATGATTTTTGTGTGCTTGATCTTAAAACTAAAATGCCACTAGCAAACTTGGGGCAGTTTAGTTATTTCAGTCCATTGGCACAATCAATGACTGTTGTTCCTCTTAAATGTTTGTTTAAAACCAGACTATGATGCACTCTCTGCTAATATACAATAACAAGTTGTCCATGCCAAGCCAAAATGATTGTTTGCATGAATCCCTGTGCAATAAAAAATGTCACCATGTTGAAAATTCAGAAGCAGAGAGGAGGTCAGGGATGATCTGTGCTTGGTGCCTCCCTACGGAACCACGCACCAAGAAAATATCCTCTGTGCGACGGTTTGGAGACGGGTATAAGTTTACCTGCTCTGCTACTTAAGAACCACAAAAAAAAAAATCAGTCAGTGAGTGATAACATTTACTGCAGCATGCTACTCTAACAAGAGCATCTTAGAGCTGAACGAGTCTTCTGTCCCAGACTTCAGGGAAGGAGAGGATACCCTGTCCATTCCTCGCTTTGCTGTGAAACCTTGTCGGTCAAACAGACATAATAAAGCATTGTTAAAGTTGCGGGATACAGATCAGGCCAGGATGCCATCCACTGGGAAACTGTGAACAACGTGTGACTGAAAGGGTTCTTTCACGTGGGGGATCAATTTTTATATGGAAACAAGGTGGCACGGTAACCTATTGAGAGGGATTCCGTCCCTCTTCAGAAAAGAGGACGAGTTATCCAATGGATTCAGAATAATACAGTTAAGGCAGACATGAGCAGACTTTTTTTTAGTTCACCTCAGGTACCTCAGCAGTGCTTTGAGGAAGGGGTACATTTCCAACGTAACTACTTTGTATGATAATCGTTACCCCACATTTGCACAAATTGAATTTTTCTTTGGAAACTTTTAGCCCTGCTGGACCTAGAACAAGAGTGGAGGTGAAGGAAACAGACCGGCCCAGGGGAAATTATTTCGAATGTTGTTGTATTAGATTCCATAGAATTATCTCCAGAAAGTGTATCACCAACAACAACTTTTCGGGCACAACCCTGTGTGATCAGTGTGTCCTAACTTGAGAAACCGAGATCAATGGGATGTCAAGTGACCCAAGGATACACTTGCGGCAAAACGCTTACAGCCAGGTTTTGTGTAGATGGGTCTTGTACTGACACCAGTGGGTAATTTATAAAATAATAATAATTAAAACAAGAGACTAACCCCAGCCAAATGTGGAGAATGGAAAACCAAGAATAAAATACAATATTTACACAGTTCACAAATATGGTGTAACCGGCTACGAGGGTGGGTGGGGGTGTGAAATACAAGTGTCTTACTGAAACATAAGTGACTCTCCTGAAATGTAAACAATGTGCCAGCAAATCACTGAATTAGTGTACAGGTTTGCACTGAATGACTAAATAATGTTAGCATGTTGAAGCGGGAGAGTGCCCCTTGATTCTAAGAATCAGCCAGTAAGCATTGCAGGTTGAAATGTAAAGGTGACCTTGTTTTGTGGGAAAAGCGTAAATCTATTGTGTTGACAATAAGATAAGCGATACCCAATAATAAGGAGCCAGCAGAGAATTACCACTACCTCCAAACTGATGAAGCAAGAGGACACCATTGCACATTACAAGCTGCAGTCTATGGGTAATATAGACAACTCTGCCATGGTTGAAGCGTGTTAATAATTCACTAGGTTGAACCTCGAGGATATTATTATTTATATTAGGGAATAAGTTACAAAAACTAGGCACAAAGTCAAGCGCTCAAGTGGTTTAACTCACCAAAACGGTCCGGTCTGGTTCTTCTTTGACGTGTGGTTCTGGTGGCGTTGATGTGAGCCACCATGTCGTTGCTTATATATCGCATTTAGGTGAAATAAAAATGAGAATGCACTAGCTAGTGCCATTCATATCCCTTTAAGCAATCTCAGGTGCCATGTTGAAAAACAGGTCCTTCAATGTAAAACGAGCATACGGACAAGATCTCATATAAACCCACGTCCTCAAAGAGAGTGATGCGGTTCGTTTTACTGTTGGTTGGGGAAAAAAGAAACACCATGTGGTGAGTATTAAAACCGATGTTATAATGGGTGTGATGTCAAGCGGACCAAGGGCCTCAGAGAACAGCCGGCTTCTTGAACTCGGCCAGCCTGGAAGAAACTCTGAATGTAATCTTTTGAACAGATGAATTAATGTCAAATAGAAGGCGTGTTTGCAGAATCCGCTTGCCTGGCTGCGAGCCTGAAAGTGGCAAAGGCAGGTGTTAGGCAGCAGGAGCACTGGCAGCAACCAGACTTGAGGTAGTGCCATGTGTGCTGCAGAGGTATGGATAGCGAGGGCTGCCCCAACATAGAAAAACAACAACAAACAAAAACGCAAACACTATAAAGCGGACACCGCGTCCGGGACAAAAAAGGCACACGAAGAGCAAAGATGGGGGAGGGAGGGGAACAATGGCCTCTGCAGATTTATTTGATTAACATGCCGCCAGCTTTGTGCGGTGTGGGGGGGGGAAGAAATCAAAGAGCATAATTAAAAAGTAATAGCAGTTATAGTGAAAGCTTCGAGAAGCTGTTTAAAAAAAATACTTTACAGTAAATACAACGAGCCGCATAGAAAGAAAAGCACGCCGTGCCGTCAACCAGAAAGCGCAGGTTAAGGAAACAAGCTGTCTCCGTGGAGCAACGCAAGTCAGCAACGAGGTGTGCGCGCGTTAGGCGTGTGTGTGCGCGCATGTGTCTGTGCGTCTGCGCGTCCACAGACCCCGATCGCTGCGTGTGCCCCGGTCTGTCTCCCTTGGGAGCAAACACGGCGACAATAAGTCTCGTTGGCGGCAGCGCTTCGCGCTGCAACGCCAGCGAGACCTAAAAAGGACTCCTTGCACAAAAAAGGACAGCCAAATGTCAATCTGAGGAGTTGTTTTCATCCAAAATCATCATTTGCAGAAGGTTTCAAGCTGCTAGAGCTGATATTCTTCTCCAAATTGAAAATTTTACATGTTCGAGTTCTCGAGCTTCACATTACTTCCGCCGGATGTCGATGGCATGTCCAAAATGACTTGATCGCGTTTTCTCGCTCCATTTCGCGTTGGATATGACGTGTTCGGGATCTCTTTCTCCTTTTCGCATTCGTTTAGACGTGCCCGCGTCCTCACGCTCTCGGTGGAGAATGACGTGTTCGAAATTTCAATCTTCTCATACTCTCGCGGTGCTTGATCGCGAGAAGAAAGACGTGATCGCGCGACAAATGACGTGATCTCGCGACAAATTACATTAATGCGGGTGCGAACTGTCGCGAGACAGCGCAAAATGGCTACCAACAATCCAACATCTCGTGGAAAACGCGACGAGGTCGGGAAAACTTGTTGGCGAACGCGGGGATTCAGGTAAGGCGATCGCGCGCACGCAAGAATGTATTTTTTTACAGCGCGATCAAGTAAATAATCAAGTGTTTTCTGTGTGGTCTGTTGAATTTAGACAACATTTAGGGCATGGATGGCATTGGATTGAGTTGGGAAAATGTGTTTTATTGGGGTGGGCTTTCTGATGTTGTTGGGCCTGGCCATGTGGCGGATTGCGGAAATTTTGACATTTTCGCGCTTTCCGCGGAACGCAAAAATGCCAAATTATCGCAATTTCCGTGAGCGGAACGGAATTTTGGCCCAGGCCTAGTTCTGCAGAGACGCCAAGGGTTATATGAGCATGTATTCTAAACCTCTTTATGGCCCACTGACAGGCGATGTGAGAAATTAAAACTGTCTTCAGACTGAACTCAGCAACTCTTAACTCTGGCCCCTTATAAACACCCACCCACACCTGAACTCACACTGACTTTTAGAAGTGACTCTTTTCACAGTATGCACTGTATAGGATTAATATGTTGTTTAAAAACAAATACAGAGACACACCATCCGAAAAAAAAACCACTCTTGGGGAATGCAAGGAAGGGTACGTAAAATGTGAAATCCATACAGTAACCACATCACTGTTGCCAGGCTGAGAAGACAGTTTTTGTTTCTGGATGCAACTGTTGCTCGTGGTGGGGCACATAGGGGTAGACGGAGACAGGACAATTTTAGATAGGGTACCAGCCCCACCTGGCCTCCAACGAGAAACACAACTAATTTCGATGGTTTGGTGATCCAGAGCACTGAATCATAAAATTCTATCACCAGCTGTTAATACGCAGTTTAACACCTTTCCACAAGTTCCTATGGAAGGTGCTAAGATATTCGGCAGTAAGAACACTATCAAATAGCCCGGTTTAATGGGATTCGAAGACAAAATAAAATAAAAGGTCACCCGAACAAGTTATATACTTTTTTCAAAAACATTTTGAGCCCTCCTCTAAGTTCTCATTTTTCATGGCATTTACAGTTGTAACCTCTTAGTTTTCTTTTGAAGTTTTTGCTCCCAAATCATAAAGAATAGATTGAGCTGAGAAAAACTATTTCACTGGGAACAGTTTTAAATGCCGTCCAAAGATTGTTTACATTTTCAAAGAGTTTGAAGTTAATTTTTATCAACTCATGTTGTGAATCCAGCATCCCCCAAATTCTACACTGATGTGGTTTGCATTTGCAAATATGTTCTGAAATTGCTTGGTTTCACTTCTTTTCATCTATTTCATAAATTTTAATAGTTTTGTTTTCCAATTAATCAAGGGAAATGCTAAAAACTAGAAGCATCCAATCTCAAAAGAATGCTTCGTGAAGAGAAGCTTGTAAATCGACATTTCAGAATAAAAAATATCATGCATACTAAAGAAATTCAGATGTGCAAACCATGCTGTGTTATCTAGTTTTTTTTTAACTGTTAGCCATAAATATATAAAGTGCTAATTTAAAAAGACAACCAATTAAACATGTTTTGAGGAGTTAATTACAAGACTAGGAAGTCTGTAAATAAAGCACTAATAAAATATCCACCAGTTCTGTGTTTATTTACTGAGACTGCTACAAATGAATTAAACTGAGCATGTGTATCACGAAACGTCTAAGGCAGAGGTCTTCCAACTTTTTTACTCTGAGCACCCCCTAAGCAAAATGTTTTGAGGTTGGGCCCCCCTCTAAAACTTTATGGCAAGGATTGGGGAGCGGGAGGGATATGGCTGCGTGCAGGGAGCGGGGCTTATGAGATATCAGGAATACTTTTTCTATAGCTTATGAACTGCACTAAATATGAGACATAAAACAGCAAATGCATCAAACAAAAACAGATTTTATCCGAAAAAACTGATCCCCGTAATTGGGAGGTTGTTGACCCCCATGCAACTACACCTGCTGCACTAATGATAACTGCAGTCCTGAGTAGCAGGCTAGCTCATCTGCATCTTTTACCTCTACCCCACCATGACGGATCATCACCTCGGTCCTAATGCTTGAAAGGAAAATAAGCTCCGATGCCCCTTTGTTAAAGGTAGACAGTCATAACTATGATACAGTGGGCCCCTCAAATCCCTGGGCCCCAGTCCTGCTGTATCTGATTCCTTAAGGATAACCAGCAGTGGCCACTTACACACTTGGCAGCAGTACCAAATTCACTAATGAATGTCCCTTTAAAAATAAAAACTCTTATATTGTCCCCTTCTTTGGAGTATCTCCCAGAAGAAGATGTCTCTGACCATTTGTAAAAATAAAAATGAGTCCTCATACAGTGCTCCCTATTTTGGGCCTTCTCTTTGAAAATATCTATAAATCTTGCTCCTTTTCTTTGTCTCCTAGACCATTGCTGTGAGGCCCCAGGGATCAAGAGGATAAGGGTTCTGCATCTGAATGCAACCCTGCTGGCCTTCTACCTGCCACACCATGGACTCCGCTTTCACAAAAAACTGCCCCTGAATGGTTAATAATGACTTTGAGGAGTTTCTGCCTGAAAGTGAAGGGTGTGGTGGTAGTGCAAAAAGTTAAAGAAACCAGCCTTCTTACCAGCCATTAATTGATTGAGGCACTTAAAGCCAGGGCCACTGGAATTATGAGTTTTTGCAGCAGCAGCGTTTTTCACATAATTATCAGTCTACTGCATTTGCTACATAATCTGCAGATTTCAGCAAATAAAAACAACTTTATTTTAACTCAAATGGAAAAAAAGTTAATTAAAGCGTGACAAAGTGTTCCAGAACAGTGGAAGGGTCTTTGCAAAGATTGGTGATCTTGTAGTTGCTTACTGCTGTATTTGGGTGTTAAACTGGAACTAATGAGTTGAAATATTTCCCCTGACAGCATTACCTTGAGTTAAAAGGACAAAATAATGAAGTAATGCCTCCAACAAAATGTGGCACATTGCGTCGCATAATTTACCTTTTCTTGCTCCATAATTTAGTCGAACCTGCAGCATAATGTGGTCCTCTTCTGCTGAATAATTCCAGTGGTTCCGCTTGAAGTTTCATGGTGGCAAAGATGTATTTCTTTTTACATGTAATGTAAGGGTGTTATCAGCTGAGATCTGGAAAAGTAGAGACACTTACAAAAATGTCTGCATTAGATTCAGTTTGATTACTTATTACTAAAAAGTATATTTCGTAAGAGCTTGTTTTATCTCAATCACTGCATCATTTTGCAGCAGCCTAGCTTAGAGTATGTAAATACTGTTTTAAAATAAAGACTTCTATATTCACAGTGCTGTCTGCCACAGGCTGGGACCACATAGCTCTATAAACAGGGCCATTGGAATTATGCGGCAGGAGAAGGCCAAATTATGCAGCAGGGTTGACTAAATTCTGTAGCAAGCGAAGGCGAATTATGCTGCATAATGATGCATATTATTTTATAGCATTACTGCATTATTTTGCCATTTTTACACTTGTTAACACTAGCCTCGCTTTTATTGCCCCTCATAAGTACCTTATTAACACCCACATATTGTAATAGGCAACAGAAAGGTCACCAGTCAACCTTTAGAAAGGGCCTTCCACTGCAAGGTAACATGTGTTGCTGCATTTTTAGTAACTTTTGAAACTGTGTGAGCTAGAAACAAGTTTTTTTTTAATATGCAATTTATGCAGCAGATAATGGATTATGTGGCAAATGCAGGAAATTCATAAATATGCGCAAAATGCCACAACCACACAGTTGCATAATTCCAGTGGCCCTGACTATAAATACAAATATCACTATTTCTCTGCACCAACTAGGGTTCAATTATGTGTTGCTCAGCTTTAACGCACACAGACATCTGCAGTGATGGTAGTCGCAAGTTAAGGTTTCATAACCTAAAAGCGTGCATTTATCACCAGTTAGTTTATTATCCAATAAGCTGTTATTGCATTATTTTATACACACTTGCATGACTGTGAAAACACAAACGCTTAGGGGTCCATTAGGATGTAGGGCGGTGGTACCCCCGCGGCGCTGACGGTGTGGAAAAATCCCTCTTTCCACTCGCCAGCAGCTGACATCACGCCCGCCATATTAGTATGGACAAACATAGGCCAATTCCCGACCGTTGCGACGCGCACCGCCAACAAAGTGCACCCGCCACCGCGTCGGTGGGAGCCAATGGAGACTCACCGCCATGCGGAATGACGTCTGCCCCGCTCCACAAATTAGGATGACTCAAGCAAGCAGACGCACCGCAGCGGAGACACCGCCCAACCAGAGACGGCTGAAGCTCGACGGCGCAACAACACAAACACAACACACAACACACAGGCTGACACAGGGTCCAAATCCACATCATACACCCTTGGGGGGACAGGGACACATCCACAACGGCACCCACACACCACCCACCTGACACAAAGTCACCCCGCTCGATCCTGAACACACAGCTACCACCACCATGCAGCAATGTCCCGGTCACATCATCGCAGCGGCGAACACAAGCAAATACATGCGCACAATGCAGAAGGCAGGGCCAGTGCCAGGCATGGGCAGGGCACAAAGACCACAGGGCCACACCCCCTCTCACCACACACTAGCACAACCTATGAGGGCACATGCCATGTGCCCCTCCTGTGCACCCCATGCACAACAACAAGCCAGGGCAATACACAACCTGCACCACACAACAAACAATCATGGTGACACACACTGCAGGAGTGGCTGCACAGGAACACACAACACACAGCACAGTAGCACATGGCCAGGGAAACACTCACCACCACACTCAGGGTAATATAAATGAGGACAAGCAACAAATGAACACATACAAGGAATTAACATCCAAATGGACACACAGCCTGCACAGTCACACATACATACCATAGAGTGACACACACACACACATTCACACCCCACATGCCAACAGCAATGGAGCACAACAAATATGGAAACCAAGGTGGCCTGCACACAAATGGAAGGCCATGGAGACACACAACAAGCATGTGTACATCACATCAACACAAGGTACAGAGCACAACACCCTCACACCATCAAAGCACACATGACTGGCACAGTCAGTGAACACAAACCACAGACACCTCAGTTCAACAACACAGGGAGACAGCAAGGCAAACCACATATAGGCACAAGGATGAAAGGAAGGCCCTGAAGTCAAACTGTGAACAGCCACACATCCATACAACTACTTCACAGGAGTACACCAGCAGCACTACACGCAGGGACCATCCACACACCTCAGGACTGACAAACACCAGTAAGAATCTACACACATACCCCCCTCACACCAGTAGCAAACAATACCAGTGCCAAACGCACTGAAGGCTGGCAATACTTGACAGTCAATACACACACAAACAACCACACATCCTGGGCTCAGCCACAAACATCACACACACACACACACACACACACACACACACACACACACACACACACAGGGATGCCACCACAAATATGGAAACAAATACAACAGACAAACACCTAGCCCAACAGAAACACACACAGAGCCACAACAACAGCAACAGACATGTCCTGTGTAGCTAAACTGGGGAAAGGCAATGGGAGCACAGACACAACAGGAGTGCACAACCTCATCACTCAGGAACAATGCACAGACAACATACCACAACACTCACAAGAAGTGCACCATCACAGAACAACACAGCCACATCAAACAAACAACAGATGCACAGTCAGAACAATCACATAGCAAACACAGCAGGACATCAGGGGATGCACACCAGGCAATCACAAGGCAACATACACAGCATGCACAACAAGCTGTGTGTGCACATCAAGCATACCAGACACACACAGACAACAGTGACAGAACAGCAACCCACACAACACCATACAGCACATCACAAAGAACAACAGCACACCCAGGAAGTGAAGCAAAAACACAAACAACACACATACATCCAACACAACACCCAATAGATGTACAAGTCTGGGACACAAAGGTGGAAACAACTTGACCACAGGACTGGGAAGCACACACGGTCGAACTGCATAGGAGCAACCATGACTGACAAATAGCGCCAGAACATCACACATGATCCATTGGGAAAACGCCCTGAGTGACACATTGACCCTGGCCAAAGAACTGCACCACAAAGCACAGTGGCACAAATGAAGGCATGGGGAGGCACACACACATATAAACCAAGGGGACAGCTCACACCAAAGTGAAGTGCACTACATGTCAGTAGGGGACAAGGCAGAAATGTACCATACACAAAGAGAGGGAGTGCAGACCCACAATGGGTAGGCAGCTGAAGCACAGATAGGGGATGGCATAAAAACACACACAGCATGCCACACTGGAGGCAAGAAGGCACCATGTGACAGCAAGGCATGAGAAAACACAATCACAATGGCAGTGTGGAGCATCAGGTCTGCACAGTCCCCACAAAGAGCAACAAACACATGGATGTGCTACAAAACACAACAAAGACTTGCCACTAACACTCTCTGCATACTCACAAGTGACAAAAACAACAAGTAGGAGTCAGACAGACCTGCAAGGACACACCAACACACTGCACAGTGCACAACATACAACTCACACATGGGCATACAACCACATCCACAGGGATGAACAATCAAAACAACAGGCACACAACTCCTGGGTGACACATGTGTGTAGTTGACATTGCAGAGGCATGCACACATCAACACTCCCCACAAACTTACCCCCTTCACACTGCACACTACCTGGCCATCCAAGAGCACAAATGGAAAGTAAGCCATGTGACTAGGATGACTGGCCATCACAAGATGACCACACACATACACCACTGGGCACACATAAAGGAAGAACACACATACATGATGACCCTGGACAGCCTGCCTGCAATACTGTATGCAGAAACCCACCCTGTGCTGGCAGTGACCCCCATGACATGTGTACAATAGAGCCAACATGAACTAATCAAGTAAATGACTACTGCTAACTATTCAAAATTGCCACCATTGCCACCACAAGTATCCGGGTCAAGCAGAAATGAAGACCCTGTAACCCTTAAAAAAAAAGAGAGTAAGTGAGCCCAAACATTGACCATGTTGAAGTGCCACACATACCATGTGGCAAAGTAAACCATTTACACACAGCAAAATAACTTTATTCAGACAAAATAGACAACAGGAGAAACTGTCTTTATTCACATATTGCACAGATAGGTACCATGAGAAGAGAAGAACAAGGCACAAGATGCAGAGCAAGTCCATGAGAAGCTTCACAGGCAGGGGGCACACAGCAGTGAACGACAAGGCCAGTGGCCAGGACAAAGTGCAGACTGAGTCCATGAGGAGCTGCACAGGGAAGAGTTCAACACAGCAAAGAGCAACAAGGCCAGTGGCCAGTCCAGGGTGCACACTGAGTCGATGAGAAGCTGCGCAGGCAGGGGGCACACAGCAGTGAGCGACAAGGCCAGTGGGCAGGACAAAGTGCAGACTGAGTCCCTGAGAAGCTGCATAGGGAAGGGTCCAACACAGCAAAGCGCAACAAGGCCAGTGGCCAGTCCAGGGTGCAGACTGAGTCCATGAGAAGCTGCACAGGGAATGTGTGCGACTGTACCTTTCCATGGTCAGCAACACAGTCAGGGGGCAACAATGTGCAGTACAGGCCCACAAGGTTGGAAATGAGGGGGCTCTGGTTGACGTAGGTATGTACCCACAACAAGCAGGGACCCTTTACTTCTTGTCAGGGCGAAGGATGACTCCCCAGAATAACCCCTGCTCACCCTCTAGGTGCGTGGCGCGAGCAGTCTAGGCTAAGTCTCAGGCATACACGGTTAAGCAAATGCAATTACACATACAGTAAACCCCTTGCATGCACCACAAACGGACACCAATCAGGAAGTATACAAAAATAAGCTTTTATGTAGATTCAGCAGATTCACTACAAGGCCCAGTAACGTTAAACTGATGGGGCCACAATTCTTGGAAATACGGTAAAGTTCTCTTTGTTACGGAAAGTTCTTTAGGCGGGCACAAGGTAGCTGTGGGCCTCAGCGCACTTCGTGCTGAGGCGGCGTCCGGGAAGCACGCGGCAGATGACAGGGAAATCAGAACTTGCGGACCCTGGATCCGATGCGAGCTCGCGGTCGAGTTCGTAAGTACAGTACCTTGTTTCTTGACGCAAAGGCGGGTGCGGGATTTCAGCGGCTCTTCGACAGAAGGGCGAGGCGGCGTCCGGGGCTCCCACACTTCACGATGGGTGTCTGATCTTCAGGCTCACGACAAGAGCGGGGTGTTGCAGGTGGCGGGTGAACAAAGCGGGGCAGCTGGGCACGCAGATTACGTCCGGGCCGTCTGAGGCTTGGAGATGCTCACAACGCCGATTCCGGCGGGAGGGTGAAGGTGCACAGCGAGCCTCCAACGAGCGAGGTGACAGGGGCAGCCCAGCACAGCGTAGGGGGAGCGGCTCCGATCGAGCGAGGCTCTTCCCAAGGCGGGGGCGGCTGAGCAGTCCTGGTCACGGCTCAAGGAGGGACTGGGGCACGAGGGTCACAGCTCCGGCGAGGGAAAGGACACCACAGTCCAGCAGCAGGCGAGTGAAGATCAGGTAGAGCCCAATGGTCCTGGGGCTCAGTTCAGGGGGCAAGCTCAGTTCCAAGCCCTTGGAGATCGTTTTGGAAAAAGCACAAGACTTGAAAGTAAAAATAAAGCAAAGTCTTCAGCAACAGTTTCTCTTCTCCCCTTTGGCAGCAACGTCACCACTGTAGGCCAATCCCCCAGGATAGGGACAGTCTTCCTCCTACAGCTTTCCCGGTGCCTCCTCCTCAGGCAGAGATTCTTCTTGGTCAAAAGCGGATCTAGTTTCTTAGGAGCAGGGCTCCTCCATTTATACAGCAAATCTTTTGTTCTCCCAGGCCAGGGGGGCCCTTGCCTAGTTCAGTCCGGTTTCTGAGCACTTAGTTTACGCGATGCAGGCTTCTTCTTTCAGAGTGCAGGGCAGAGTCCTCAGACGCTCCACAGGGGGCAGAGCCGACATTGAGGTGGCAGAGCACTGTCCTATTCAGAGCCTAGGAGCACTCCTCCCACCTATCTACCTGTCGATCGTCCTATTCACCACCAGGCTACCTAGCCCTGCCCATCTGGGTTCCCCCAGCCCTGTCACTCACACCAGCCAGACATCAGATACACATCACGCAGAGGCGGGCTGAAATGTTTAGGCAAGCAAAGGCCAGCTTTCTAAAAGCGGCATTTGCAAACCGGGAATATTAAAATAAACCTTGGGAAAAGATGTACCTTATTATTCCGAGTTCAAGCATACTAAACTCGATTTTCTACCATGTTCCCTGGGTCGGTTAGGATCATAGGGTGTAACAATACAAGCCGCCCATACTGGCCTATGAGAACAGGGTAGCCTTGCAGTAGTGAACAACAAGATGGCGGTCATTCACTACTAGGACATGCCACGCATCCAGGCTTGTCCTACCTTAGGCTTACAACGCACCCTGCCCGTGGGCCTACCAGAGGGGTGACTAACATGCAGCTAAGGGAAGGTTTCAGGGACCGGCAAGTGTGGGCACTTGCCAGTCAGCATGTCAGTACCAGACTGCACGCAGGTTCTGCGATGGCAGACCTTAGAAATTTTTTTACCGGCCGCTTCTGTGGGTAGCCCAACCCGTGCTGCAAGCCCACCAGCGGTGTTTGCATTTACATGCCCTGGCGCTCCTGGCGCACTTTACTGGGGTCTGACAGTAAATCAAACGATCCAATCATGGAATCCAACCAACATATACAATTTACATAGGGAGCACTCGCACCGCGACACTGGTTGGCAGTGGCACAGCGCGCTGAGCGGCCAACACCATAAAATCACATGAGGCACAGCGACAAAAAGAGGAAGGGAGACTCACGCCAAGGTGCCAGGTCTAACACCCACCTGTGAGAGAGACAGGTGTGTGAGGGTGACTAACACTCAGACTTGGCTGTCAGGCGGACTGGGCGCTGGCTGTGTCTCGGGGACTGTCGGGCACTAGACGGGGAGAGAGCGGAACAGCTGAGGTAGAGCTATCAGTGGCTTGGCAAGCTGAAGGGCTGCTTGGACCAGGTGGTGTAGTGGCACGTGAAGATGGAGTCATGCAGACGGGAAACACGGTGTGGCTGGGAGATTGTGGAGGCGTGCCCTTCCACTTCTTGGGGATCCTAAATGGCTTGCCTGACTTTGGGTCAATGGGAAGTGGTGTGGGCACAACAGGCACACTCACCACCACTGCTGCAGCAGGTGCAGGTGCTGGCAGGCCCTCTGGTGATGTGCTGGACCCAGTGGAACGCTTTGCCTCACTTCGCCTCTGCCCCCCCTCCCACGTTTTACTATCCCTACAGTGCCCTCTAGCCCCTGCTTCATTGGGCTTGGAATGGGAGTCGAGGTGGTTGGTGATTCTGTCTTGGAACCCTTCCTAGTTGTACCCTTGGTATGCACCACCTCCTTGGTGGGCACAGACACTGTATGATTATCTTTGGACGATGCTTTAGGGGCAGGAGAGTCCTTGGTTGGGGATGCCACTGAGTCATGTGTGCCTGAGGTCTGCTGCTTTGCTTTTGTCCACTGGTGTCGCCTGACGGGCTTTTCTCCCTGCGCTCTGGGGTGGCTTAGGTCTTCTGTGGGGATGGTGGCTGCGCCCAAGACCGCTTGGGTTGCTGCTGCTGTGTGCTCCATGTGCTGCATCGTGACTTTGATGTATGTGGACCGTGGTCACTATCGTCAGACGTGGCCACTGCCAGGGGGGTGGACAAAGAGACTAGAGCTGGACTGTGAGTATGTGCCTGTTGCAGGGCAGACGTCACTGTTGATGACAAAGCCTGGACTGTCCGGTGCAGCCCACCCACGTCGGAATGTATGCCCTCCATGAAAACAACCACCTGGGCCAATTTCTTGTCGTGATCAATAAAAGGCATTGAGGAGAGCTGTCTGGCCTACACACAGCCGGCACAAAAGGTCCACAGACTCAGCACTGACAGGGGCATGGGCAGCGGTGCCAGGGGTGAAGGACACTCTTCCCCTCTTACTGAGGTGGGAACGGGCAGCACTAGAGGAAGTGGATGGGAGGGTGAGCACTGGCCGCTGTGTGGTGAAAGTCGATGCAGAGTCCCCGTTCCCTGTGCCCTCTAACATGGATGCATCCCTGCTGGCATCGGATGAAGTGGTACTTTGCGTCTCAGGCAGGGACTCCTCCAGCAGACTCCTGTCCCCCTCTGAGGCACTGGTGACATCTGTGTCACTGGGCTCCTGCGAAGCTTTCATCCCCACTGGTGTTCGTCTCCTGTCCCTCCGTAACCACAGGTGATGCTGCATGAGAGAGATAGATGTAGGGTCAGGTCAGTGGCAGCAACAGAACAAACATATGCAAGCAATGCATTACAAAAGTTGACCAAATCTACATGGTGCACACCACCCTGTGCAATCACATCGTGCCAACTCACTACATAGACTCAAGTAGTGCATGGAAACTGGAAACTCAGGCATGAGTGAGCCGTGTGATGACCACACAGCACAAAACCCTGCTTGTGGCTCTGTTCAAACAGACACATAACTAGTTCTGAGCACACCTAGGGACATGATGGGGGCACACTACTCGTTGCCAATGACAGAACTGTATGGAACAGGAGGGAACAACACAGACCCAGACTACATCATGACAGTCCGCAATGGACATTAACCCAAATCACCCACGATGTAGTATCTTGAGGAATATATAATGCTGCACATTGCTGTAAGATGTGTAGGCCTCCCCAATATGGGTGCATGCAATGGACGCATTGATATACGCATAGTCAGATCGGGCACACTGCCGTTTACTCCCATGGGATTCCCAAGACTATACCAATGCAGAAGAAACCTGAAGAGCACAACTCAGAATGTAATGTGAAGGCACAGCATCCAAATCACCTTTGTAAGTACAGGTAGGGCAAATGCATTCCACAGGCACCCAGGCCAGCAGCCACTTACATGCCACAGCATCACACTACCAACATCACATAGGCCAGCGCTGGCACAGGCTCTGCACACATGCAGCCACTCCCAGCCAAACTCAGACTCCCCAATTGCTCACCCCTTTCTTGCTGCTGATGCTCCTTTAAATGTGCATCCAGCTCAGGCTCTGTGACACTGCCAAGATGCGCCCCATTAGTGGTGTCATGCTGCACCGTGCCAGACGTCAAGTGCGAGTAAGCAGCCCCAAGGTCATCTCCGCCACATTCTTTGCCAGCCAGCTGATGTCGTCCCATCTCTTGTGGCAGTGGGTGCGCTGTCGGTTTGAGACCCCCAGAGCTCGCACCTTCGCTGCAATGGCCCTCCACACGGCCTTACGCTGGTGTACCTTGAGCTACAGGCATGAGAGACAAGAGGGGGAAATGATCAGTGACACAGTGTCATGTACCAACATCTATCAGTATAGCAGCAAGATACAAAATCAACACATATCCAACGAAATTGGCAATCAGAGACTATAGTACAGCTCACATGGGACACCTGCATGGGAAAAGCTGATGTTAAAGCATGCAGGTGTGAGGGGGAACACAGACCCTGCACATCTCACGCACATCCAGCCAAGCAATCACTGTCCTGACTACAGCATGAACAACCTTCTGTGTCACTGTATGGCTGACAACACAACACAGGTCACTCATACATACATGTGCAGGGAAGGAAAGCTGTGGCATCGGGTACATACACCCTCCCACTGGAGACAGCATGTCAGGCAGTGCATGACACTACCCCTCACTACCAGGCACATACTGCATCAGTCCAACTACATGTGTGACCCTCCTGCCCTACCCCACCACTGTTGAAGGCTTACCACAACATTTGGGGCACCATATAGCCTTGGGTACTGTGTGAGCACCTCGTCCACCAGGACCTCCAGCTCCTCGCTCGCAAAGGGACTGGCACAGATCTTCTCTGTCCTTGCCATCACTGTGGACATGAGACAACAGTGGCCGAATTGGGTGGTGAGGGGTCTCAGGCAGCAGTCCCTGGAGGCAGCAGCAAGTGAGGGGTCTCAGGCAGCAGTCTCTGGAGGCAGCAGCAGGTGAGGGGTCTCAAGCAGAAGTCCCTGGATGAAGCAGCAGGTGAGGGGTCTCAGGCAGCAGACTCTTGGAGCAGTGGAAATGTGAGGCTCACTCCCACACATATATAGCCCCCTGGGGTCGCTTCAAAGGTGCAAAGCTGCAGCAATTGGTGGTCCAGGTCTGCCTCTTTCAAATGCATCCAATTCCCGCCTCCGCGCTGACAGAGCACGCCAACCGCGATCTTCAAAATTGCATCATGCCACCGCAATCATGGCTCCTATTGGCTGTAAGGGCATGCTCCATGGCGGTGACACATCGCAGGGGCCCGGTGTGCGCTACCACAATTTTAGTGGCAGAGCATGCCAACTGAGATTTCCACATGTCTCCATGCCTATCACTACCGTACTTGTGTGAATGGGGGTGCTGGTAACACACCACCGGGGCCAGGTGGCAGCTACCCTGATATAGGTTCCATACTTTGACATGACGCTCCACAATTCAGGCGACGGAGCATGCTAACTGCCATTTCCACATGTCTCAATGCCTATCACTACCGCACTTGTGTGAATGGGGGTGGTGGTAACACACCGCTGGGGCCAGGCGGTAGTTGCCACGATTTGGGTGCCATACAATCGCAAAGGCCATCTGTCAAACATCAACAGTGCACAGTGCCAACATGTTCAACGGCACATTATTGTGCACACGATGCCAATGTTCCATTTAATCCACTGATTGCTACACATGCCACGTTTGTGTGTGTTTATCGTAGATTGGCCTGTACCCACTCACATGTCACTTATGGATTTTATGTTGGTGTAGGCAGGACAGTGTTGTTCTGGACTGTACAATGTGTACACATGTCAATGTGTTGAGGTCCAGAGACAATCACAGTGATGCTCGTCTTAATGAATGATGATCTATTTTGCATTACCTCTCATGTCTGCTCATGAACACATTTGTCATTCCAGCGCCGACTGTGGTCATTGTGTGGTGGATGTGTTCCAGGTTGTAATGACGCATTAAGGTGTGACAGGTACAGCAGCTAGGTATGAGACAGTGGTTTTGATTAGTTACACATATGCTTGATGCTATACTCCCAGGTGTGCCCATGTGAAATGTGGCCATATCCCTATGTGCATTCACATTGACCAAGGTGGTGTTTGAGGTACTTGTCTTGTGTAAATTGACGGGTGTGCCCTTTGTGTAGCTGAAGGTGTCCCTACATGTAAGCTGGTCTGTTAGTCAATATTGATGTCAGCCATTGTTGTTGTTGTGTCATCCAGAACGTGATATGCTGTGCACATCTCATGATGTATTGCATTAACATGTGTCCACTATCATCTCAAATAGGAGGTGGCCAAATTTGACTCATCACTTGACGGTGCTGGAGGAAATGGAGGATGTTGCGATCATATGGAAATGCTGCCTGGACAGAGCCACCCTGAAAACCCTTTGTGATCTGTTGGAGCCCCACCTGCAGCCACACAGGACATATCCACCAGCTTTCACCCCTACTTATAAGGTGATGGCAGCCCTGCGTTTTTTTGCCACTGGATCGTTCCAAGAGACAGTGGCCAGCGCTGGTGGGATGTCACAACCGATGTTCAGCATGGTGCAGCGTGATGTACTGTCCACCATGATGCTATACAAGGACAGATACATCCTTTTCCCCAGGGGTGCTGAATTGCCAGCTGTGAAGGGAGACTTCTATCTCCTTGGACACATCCCCAATGTTGGGGCCATTGATTGCACCCATGTCAGTCTTGTGCCACCACAGGCAAGTGAGCACATTTACCGCAATCCCAAGCATTACCACTCCATCAATGTGCAGGTGGTGTGCCTGGCAGATATGACTATCTTGCACGTGTGTGCCAAATTCCCAGGCTCGGTCCATGACTCCTACATCCTGCGGAACAGCATAGTCCCCCATCTGATGGCTAATCTTCTTCCCGAGCGTGCATGGATTGTGGGTGAGTATGCCTAGTCGTGTGGCGTGCTGTGTGTGTGACCTGCTGCCCTGAGCCTCTGCGACGTTGCAATGTCTATTTGTGCTTGTCATACCTAGGTGACTCTGCATATCCCAACTGTCCCTGGTTGCTGAACCCACTGCGTAATGCCAGGTCCCCGGCTGAAGTCCGCTACAATGAGGTCCATGGGAGGACACGTCGTGTGGTGGAGCATGCTTTTGGTGTGCTCAAGTCACGTTTCCGCTGCCTGGACAAGACCGGAGGTGCACTGGCATACTCGCCCAGGAAGGTGTGTCAGATTGTAGTGGCATGCTGCATGCTCCACAACCTAGCCATTCGCAAGGAGATTCCCCTGCTCCTGGATGATGGTGAGGACACAAGGCCCCAGCCTGCAAACCAAAACTGTGTCCAGTGATGAGGACAGTGGAGAGGAGGAAGGTGTTGACCTGTGTGAACAGCTCATCACCCGCTACTTCACTTGACGGTGGGTGTCAATGTACAACATACCCATATGTTGACACTTGGTGGCCATTGTGACATGTGCATGTTGGGTTATCCTGATGGTAGGGGTTGTGTGATGTCTGTGATGCCACACCCAGACCAGTGACAGTTGTTCTGTTGTGTTTCCCTAGGTGCCTTCGACTTCTCCTTGCCTACATACAGCCCATGCTCCTGGTACATTGTGATCATGTTGAAGACTGTACATCCTGTACAAGATGGAGCAGACACGACAACATGTGTGTGAGGATATTTTATTTACAATGGTGAGATGCGAGGGGGGTGTACATTTCCATTGGGGGTGGGGTGGAGCAGTGAGTTGACAGTTGTGGTAGATGAGATAATTGAGTAGTCACCACATTGCTGTGGTGACCCAGTCCAACAGACAGATGCCATTCACAAGGCAGTGTGGGGAAGGACAGTCCAAAGGTCAATGCAGTGGTGGAGAGAGTTGCCATCATGGCTGGCTCCGTGACTGGCGTCTGGCAGGTGCTTGGCCTCCAGATACTCCACGATTTGTCCCATGCGAGTGTCGATGGACCTCATAAGCAGGATGAGCTCGTGCAACAGTGCGTCCGACCGGCCCGTTCGTCCCTGGGCCTGTTCGCATGCATCCAGGACTCTGTTAATGTGTTCCAGGGAGTGGGTCCCAGCCTTCTGATGTCCCTGGGTGACCCTGCCCCTCCCACCTGCCCTGCTGCCACGGACCTGTTGCCTCACCACTGTGGGCACCTGCATCCTCTCCCTGCCCTCCTCCGTCAGTGGTGTGTGCTGGTCATCCTCTGGGACAGGAAGGGTGTTGCAGGCAACACTGGTGGTGGTGGTGGCGGTGGCCTCACAGGCCGTGACATCAGGGGTCTGCTGCAAAGTTGTTGTTGGCGCAGATGTGGTGGGGGGACGATGGGGTCCTGGGACCTGTTGCTCCCTGGCACACCAGATGGGCCTGCCCCGAGCTCATCGTCCATGGAATCCTGGGAGTCAACATCCAAGAGTCCATGTACCGGGGTTGGAGACTGGCTCTGCAGGTTGCTGGTGTTGTCCTCTGCAGTGAGTTCTTGGTCACCTGTGAGTCAGATGTGAAATGGCACCCGGCAAGCTTTGTGTTAGCTGTGTGTCATTCACTTTTTGTGCACTGCACAATTGACATATCATCACATTGTTGACTATGTGCACTACTGTGCTTCCTGACATGATGCAGTGGTACAGGCATTACTTGTCCATGGTGTGAGGTGTCAAGGCATACCATGCGACCCATGCACAATTAAGGTTTACAGGGACTTGTTGCCATCTAGGGCCTGGCACATCATGTGTTTAATTGAGAACTCATTGTTTATTTGTCTGACCTGGCAGACGTCACATCTGGTCATAGACTGGCCATTGTCATCTCCTGCATCCCTTTGTCCTGTCATGTGCATATCTTGATTTGTGCCTCCACACATGCGTTCATATTTTTCTGATGGTCCTTGTTGCACTTGCCCCATGGCGATGCCCATGTAACTAGGTGCTGTGCATGATTGTGCCCTGAATTTCTTCTACTTGTGCATTGGTGTGTGACATTTTGGTAGCTATGATAGTTTCCTTAGCTTACCTGTGTGCACACTGTGCTTGGCAATGTGGTAGGTATGCTTCTTTGTGCAATGAGAGGGCTGGTATTGTCATATGGCACCATTTAATTTGTGAAAAATGGGTGGGTGCACGTACTGGCTGCTTACCTGTCAGTTTGTTTGGTGTACTGCAATGGCTTCTAACTGCTCCTGGGTGGGGGAGTGCTCCATCCTGCTCAGGTTTGGGACAGAGGGGATGTTGGGAGTAGTGGTGCAGGCCCCCCACTCCCAGACACCATCCCAGGGAAGATGGCTACCTACCTGTGAGTTTGATGTGGGTTGTGTAATGGCTGACACATGCTTCTGGGTGGGGTGGGGGGAGGGATCCATCTTGCTAGGCTGTGGGACAGGGGTCATGGTGGGAGTAGTGGTGCAGGTCACCCACCCCCAGACACCCTCCTGGGGAAGATGGCTACCTACCTGTAAGTTTGATGAGGGTGATGTAATAGCTTCCAACTGCTGGGGGGGGAGTGCTCCATCTTGCTCAGGTGTCGGACAGAGGGTATGTTGGGAGTAGTAGTGCAGGCCTCCCAGCCACAAACACCCTTCCGGGGAAGATGGCTACCTACCTGTAAGTTTGATGAGGGTGATGTAATGGCTTCCAACTGCTGGGGGGGAGTGCTCCATCCTGCTCAGGTGTGGGACAGAGGGAATGTTGGGAGTAGTGGTGTAGGCCCCCCACCCCCAGACACCCACTCGAGGAAGATGGCTACCTACCTGTAAGTTTGATGAGGGTGATGCAATGGCTTCCAACTGCTGGGGGGTGCTCCATCCTGCTCAGGTGTGGGACAGAGGGAATGTTGGGAGTAGTAGTGCAGGCCTCCCAGCTACAAACACCCTCACTGTGAAGATGGCTACCTACCTGTAAGTTCGATGTGGGTTGTGTAATGACTGACACATGCTTCTGGTTGGGGTGGTGGGAGGGATTCATCTTGCTGATGCTGTGGGCCAGGGGGCCTGGTGGGAGTTGTAGTGCTGTCTGCCTGTACACATGCCCCCATGGTAATGTTGGTAGGTATGTTTGGGGTGAATGGGAGTGGGTGAATGTTGGATCTGTGAGCCATGTTTTTGTGAGTGTGTGGTGCAGATGGACTGTATGTGTCCTAGGTGGTGTAGCTTTGTAATTGTGCAAGACAGTACATAGCAGAGTGGCGGTAGTAATTTGTTTGTACTTACCAGCCTCCACTCCCCCGGCTACTCCTGTGAGACTCTATAGATGCAGTATGGCAAGCACATTCTCCTCCCATTGTGTGAATGGTTTTGGCGGAATTGGAGGGCCATCGCCAGTCCACTGAGCTAGCTCACGGTTCTTGCTCCTCCTCTCCTTGACCACCCTCTTCAGATCTTGCCAACGCTTTATGATCTCCTTTTTTGATCTTGGAGTGGTCCCTACTGCATTGACCCTTTGGACTATCCTTGCCCACATTTGTGTCCTTGTGGCTAATGATGTCTGTTGGACCAGGGTACCAAAAAACTGTGGTTCCACTCTGACTATCTCATCTACCATGACCTTCAACTCACTCTCAGTGAATTTGGGCATTTTCTGTGTGGCCATGGTGTGTTGTGTGCAAAGTGGCTGTGGGTGCAGGAGTGTGAGTGGTGGTTGTGGTTGTGCGTGTATGGTGTGTGTTGTGCAGGGGGTTGGTTGTACTGGTGTGGAGGTGGTGATGGTGCTGTGTGCGGTGCGGCTAGTGATGTTGTGTCCTTTGCCTCTCCTGTCAGCTGTGTGGGTTTGTCCAATTGGGGTGTTGCTGACAGGTGTGTTGTCCTGGGATTTGTATTTTTCGTTTTGCCATATGGTTGTGCCAATGGGGTGTGTTTTGTGTATTTCGGGGACATGGCTAGTTTTTGTGTGCACTTTTTGGCCTTTTTGTGGGGTTTTAGCTTCGTCTGCCATATTTTTTACGGATCGTCTGCTGCGGTGGCTGTGCTTCAGCTCTTCCGCTAGCTCTTCCATTCATCCCATTGTGCGACCGTGGTGGTCGGAGACAGCGGTAGGTACCGCGGGACCGTCGGGGATATTCTAATTTCCGGTGCGGTGTCTCCGCTATACTTGCGGCGGATTGGTGTTTTTCCGACGCAATTCCGACTGCTGCAGATGGATTTTGGCCATCTCCGTCCGCTACGGGCTGTTTTTCTTGGCCTCGTTCCGCTCGGATTTTTTGGGCGGTTGATCCTAATTTGGCTGCCGGTTTTCCCACAGTGCCGGCGGGCGGTTGTTTTCCGCTTCCATGGTGGTCGGGGTGCTTTTCCGCCCGCCATCCTAATGGACCTCTTAGACTTTTTAGCAACCTGTTTGACCCTGCCAGCACACCAGGGGCGAAAGTAGACACGAACTTCGGGGGGTAGGGGTTAACACTCCCAACCAGTGCTGGCCCAAGCACTGGTCGCACACGGTGCAACAGTCTTTTTTGGCACCCCTCTCCCATTTCCTCCTCCATGAATTCTCTCACTACCACTCACCAACAATGCACCTCATCTCTCTATATCACCTTTCTGACAAACATTTAATTTTTTTATTTTAGCTACTCATAGTTTACTCACACTCAGTTCTTTGATCAGCATTGTACATGTTCTTTGCAGCAGGCACATTAACCCTCTGCGCTGTGTGGGTGGCAGGAGTGCCCATGTGAGTACACGGTGAGCCATGCGACAGTGAGAGAGTAGGGTAAGAGTAGTGACTGCCGGGTGAGTGAGGTGACCGTATGAATTTGGGTGCGGATATAAGTGCAGGGTGGGACAAATTAATGTATGGTTAGTGGTTGGCTTATTGGAGTGAGATTGCAGAGTGAGCAGTGAGGGGGACAGGTGAGTGAAGTGTCACATGAGTGCAGGGTGAGTAGTTTGCTCGTGTGTTCGGGTGACTGCAGGGTGAGGTACAGGGTGAACAGTGCAAGTGCATTGTGAGTGCAGACTGATCACTGTGAGTGCAGGGTGGGGTTGAATGGTGTGAGTGCATGGGGAACAATGTAAGGGCATTGTGATAGCTGGGAGTGCAGGGTGAGTGTGAAAGTGAAGGACGAACATGAGGAGTGAGTTATCTGAATGCAGGGTGCATTCTGAGATACTTGAAGTTTGTCAGCATGTTATTGACGGCGGCATAGGGTTTCACATATAAGTTAAACTGTTGCTATTATGGTATTAACCAGGGATTGAGGGTGGAGGAAATAAATAACGTGCTGATCCTGCAACGAACTTCCAGTTGAATGATTAGGGTTGCCAGCTCATTATTTTGATGTCCCAGGCGGTACAAAAATATGTACTCACCCAAAGCTGTATTTTCAGCATTTATCTGTGCATACTTCGAACAGCAAATATAAATAGAAAGCCCTATAAATTGTGTTCTAGGGCTGCCTGAAAGATCCATGACTGAAAATTAAAAGGAACAAAGACATAAAAGTCACATTACGAATAGATACATACTTCTTTATTTATAAAACGCATTTAGTGCCAACACAAGCAATTTGCAGGCTGTTTATGCAACACATGGCTGGCATTTTTCTTTTGGCAACTTCAAGACCTTTTAGCCCTGTGGATGTTGCCACCTGCCTGTATAATTCTAAAAGAAGCTACTAACTTTCCAGCTTGGCTGCTGTGCTCTTCTATTGCAGCCCAAGTGCAACATTCCACACAGTTGCCTGGGAGGCTTATGTAATAGTTGAACTCCAGTCCGGGAATATTTTAGAGAAAGTTAAACATTCTCCAAATATTTACAAACAGGTTTGAAGTTGTGTAATTTAGCTTCTCTGTGCAGATCCAGGGGCTGCTGCCCTAAAGGTACCTCTGAAGACAAAAGACTAGGAGTATCTAATAACACTCAAAAGTACTTCAGCCCTCACAGTAAGCAAAAAAGCACTCTATAATTGCCAGTGCAATACAGTTTAAGAAGCTAATACATACTTTACTGTCTGTATAATTCTAAAATGAACTTTGTCTCCGTTCTGGAAAAAGCTAATCTTCCCAGGACGGGGTTAAATTCCTACAGCTGAAATGCTTCAGCTGCATTGGGAGGCAATGAGTCTCCTCTGCTAAAACCGAAAGCAAATGAACGGACAGTGCACTGTGGACTGTCAGTTTGTTTGCTTTCGGTTTCAGCAGAGGAGACTCCTTGCCTCCCACTGCAGTTGAAACATTTCAGCTGTAGGAATTAATCCCGTGAAAGTGCAGGAGCATGGGCACGATTTCCCCTTTTTCCACCCCCTCCAACCTTCCGTTACTGCGGATCCTCTGCCCAACAGTCAACCCCCCCAGACTTTGAAAAAGCCCTCTCACCAGTTGCAGATTTTATGATTTCAGCAGTACTTCAGAGCGAGGCGACAGTAAACCGTAGGAAAGCCTCCATAGGAAACCAGAAATAAAAGGCAACAAGTAGTGGATGCAGGAGCTTTATGCCCGCAAATTTAGCGGCACATCCTGCAATCTCAGCTGCTGTCCCCCTCATTGGTGGAACGTCACTGGTGACGTTCCTACGTGCTAATTGGAGAAAGCCAGAGCAGCAGCGAACTAAATATCCCTATTTGAAATGGGTGAAGACTTGCGACTTTGGACAGTAGAGGAAAAAGATGAAAACAAAGGTAAGACCTTAGGGAGGAGTGCGCGCCCCACCTGGGATGGTGGCGTGCCTCTCTAGGGGGGCACGCACCACAGATTGAAGAACTCTGGTCTAAGGGACCAATACTGTTTTAATGACCTTATATCTGTCCTGATATTGTAAAAACATGCCTTTCACTCGAACTTTCTCCATCCTGTTTCTCTTGCTCCTGAAGCAGTTTAGGACTGTTTACAACATTTCTCATAAATTAAACGCAAGCAAAAGGGAGCTTCTTAACTTACTTAAGAAGAAAGTGTCTTAAAGTGCACCTTCGAATTGTCATGCATCGAATTGACTAAAGGGAGTGCAGAGAACAAGGAAGAGGCTGCATTATAGATGCTGCGCATTTCCCTTCATAGCGCTGGGTGCACCTATTTTAAAGGGAAATCTGCTGTATTATAATGAGTGCACGCCCTCAGGGCAGCCACGAACTTGCGCTGCCCTAAGTGCAGCGCATTCATATGAAAACCAGAGCGGCTATGCGTTTTCACCCGCCTGCACTTTTAAAGGTGTTTAGAGATATCCTTGTAGGTGGGTGCAGTCAGTGACTGCACCTGTCTGCAAGGAGATGCCTGGGCGGTCTATAGGAGCCCCTTTACCCCCTGCTATTTTGCCTCTGTGCCCACATTGGTAATACGGCGCTGGCACAGAACAAAGGGATTCCCTCATTTGCATGGGACATGCCCCTATGTAAATGATGGAAGGTCCCCTTGAAAATAGCGCTGGCGCTGTATGTGTGCCTGCCCTATCAGTATTGCAAGAGGGTCCGCACAAGTGTCTGCGGCCCCTTCTGTGATACCAATGTGCCCTGGGGGCGCTCAAAGCAGGCGCAAATGCCCGTTGTGCCCCCGGGGAACATTGTGCAATACGTATCCAGATTTACTAACCCTTTGCATTGGGTTTGCATAACGTTTGTCACGCAAACTGGACACACAGGGGAATATTTACAAGCACCTATTGCCACTGCAACATCACTTTTCAGAACGTTGTGATGGCGATAAGCGCTTCGCCTAATTTATAAGGTAGCGTTAAGCCACTCAACGTGGCTTAATGCTGCCTTGTAAATAAGGCACCCTTTCACGCTCTACTTAGCCTGAAATGGGAGGGCAAAGGGTGTTGCTGTGGGCGTTCCACCGCAACACACATTGATTTTGAGGCTGCCCCATATTTACAAGGGAGGTGTAAATATGGGGCAAGGCTAAAAATAAGACCACGGAAAACCTTGTCCAACCCTGGTGAAACGTGAAGAAGTGTTAAAGTTCTCCTCATTTTTGTTGTTCCCATGAGTGCTGCATTGTGCAGCACACATGGAAACAGCAAAAACACCAATGATTGTTTATGTGCAGGAAGGTGTCCCTTCCAGCACTTAAACATTCATTTAAAAAATGCAGTTTTGCAACTTCTATGTGTGCTGCATTGAGCAGCAAAAATAGAAGTCACAGAAATCATTTAGAGATTGGGACATCTTACTGCTCATAAACAATCTTCCCCTGCATTGTAGATACCCTTGCACTATGGTGCAAGAGTGCTTGCGTTGGCACTAGACAGCTAAATGTAGCACCAGCGCAGGGGGAAAAGCAGGGCTGCGCCATATTCATGTAAATGTGGTGCAGCCCTGCATTTCTAAAGTGACAGAGTTTGTCGTTAGCCTTCATGGCTTAACAACATGCTTTGCTACTTTACAAGTAAATGTGCCCCAAAGTGCTAAGGTAAAATGTACTCCCCAAGGGCAAATCTGTATTTGACCTGGGTATTATGTCAGAGTAACCCATAGTTGCTAAATGTGCTCCCTTGCTTTACTTTGTGTCAAGAGGAAGTTTAATGGATGGTGTAGAGGAGTTCCCATGCTACCATCCAAAGGATTTGACACAAACCTCCATATACATACCCATACAGCCATAATGCAAAAGACGAAAAAGACATTATAGTTAGGTGAAAATGTCAGTTACAATGTAACATTTTAAACTAAAAAGAAAAACACTGACATTTGACAGTTATAGTTAACTGAAGTAACTAAAAGTCATTCCACTGACATGCACAGTGCTGTTATCAAAGATGTCAATTGAGATGTTGAGTTGATGTTATACATTACATTAAGGTCATAGAATACATTATGAGTGGTGTAATGAGCAATAGTATAAGCGATGCATGATGAGAGTGCAAACTATTGTCATTTCAGTTAACATTAGCAAGTGAAATTCACAGTTTTTTTAGTTTAAAATGTTAAATTTTAACTGACATTTGCCAAACTATAACTTCACTTTAACCTCTGTTTGTTTGTTGTTGTGAATTTATGTTTTTTTATTACATGAATTAATTTTCTTTACCATAGCTAAACACAGTCAGGCCCTGCAGCCAGCCACCCCCTCCCAAGGCACAGGGCCTTCATCCACGCTTGGTGTGGGGTTGGGTGCACAGCCGGGCCTCAGGCCAGGGTAAGCGTCCAACACTCCATGGGCAGCAAACAACCATTTGCTGGCCAACCCTCATACTCTTGCAACTCCCCATGCCCCCCTTTTTTTGCAGTGCCATGGTAATGCAGTACTTCAACAAATTTACATTGAGCTCTGCAGTAGAACCATGGTACTGCAGCGCTTCGTCAGAATGGTCAGGTAGTCAGGATACACCAACTTTAACCACTTCTCATTTTTTGTTGTTGTGTTTTCCATGGGGGAGCCTCCGAGTCACACAATGGGGGCTGCAACTTCTTTTCATGTTGAGGACAACCAATGAGACTGCATATTTTCAGCTTACGGTACAACAATACTCTGCAAAACTATTGCAAAGGCACCGTGACCTGTAATATTTACACCAAATCAGAAAAAGCATGCTCTCTGGGCAAAGATCTATCTTTCTGACAAATGTGGAAGCTGAGGTGGGCACAATTTTTTAAGGGAAAAGAGTGGATAAGATTCATCAAATGGCGCATTAGTTATTAGCAAAGCAATCCAATTCTTTTGGAAACCCAGTCCTAACTAAGGGTCTGATTCACAAAGGTTAACTTACAGTTTTGTGTAAGTTTACTATTGTTTGCTATTCACAAATGCAATTTACTAGTGTTATCTTTGAGAGGGTGAAGTTTCTGAACTTAAAAATAAAGGTCTGTCATTATCTTTTTATGTGTGAAGACTACACAGGGTTCACTGACACAACATCAATGTAATAAATATCGATGTAAAAAATATCGAGTAAGAAATATAGACAACAAAAATATCGACTCATATACTAAAACAGGTAAGTACAAAAATATCGACTAAAAAAATATTGATGTAAAAAATATGGATGTATAAAATATCGACTTTTATGTAAATATAAAATAATATATATTAAATATATTAAATAGCAAATTTAATGTTAACAAAACAATACATTCAATACACATTTTTATAAAGTATAAGAAATAAACGTAATGAAAGAAGATAAACACACAAACAATCGTTTATACATATATATTTACTTTAAAACAATTAATAAACTATTCTTTTTAATTTATCTTAAAAGTTTAAAATTATATAAAAAATACAAATATATATCAATGATTTAAAATATAAAAAAACTCAAATCTATTATAAATTAAAACATTAAACTATTGAATAATATTTCAACTTAAATTTCACAAAACATTCAGTGCAACAGTCGGGGAAAGTATTCGATAGCAGAGGGTTAAAAATAAATATTTTCACTCCAGTGAGTCCAACAGTAGGGAAAGTTGTTATAATCTCCATCTTTACACTTGGTATAGCCCAAACCCCCTCCCACTCTGACACAGTTGGTATGCCCGAGCTGTGGAAGCTCACCTTAGAATGTTGTGTAACGGAGGTTCTATGTGACTGAGGAGAGCGGATGACTAGAATAAAGAGAGTCACACTTACCTCGTGTGTGGTCTATTCTTTTTCATAACACTGGCGACGTCTGCGGAGGGGGCAGCTGGTCATCTCCCCTTTTTATGGTTCTCTCCTGCTAAATGCCCATGTACTTGGCAGTCTTGGGTTTGGAAGTATCGTTTTGCTTCTCTGGTGGTGACTCTGTTCCTCTACTCTGGTGCTGCCTGCTCAGGCCAGCTGGCATCCCTGCTTCAGGTTTATGGTCACCGATCCTGCTGAGTGGAGAGCCACGAGTCGCCTCAGCGTCCCTGAAGGATTTGTTGACTGAAGTATCAGTGGTGTTGTTCGATCAGTGGGTGACGCCGTCACCTGACACCATTGTTCCAGGCGGTGTGTGGAGGATTTCTGTCAGGCTGAGGAAGTCTTCCGGTGCTTCAGTGAAGGACTGGCCCTGTGCTCCGTGTTCCGTTCCCCTGTGTAGCGGAAAATTAATCGGAGCTCTCTGAGTTTGCAGCTGCGTTTTTTCCGGAAAAGGAGGTTTTCTTTGACATCTGTGCAGTAACGCCTGTTTCCGTGGTGTTCACCTCCGGCGCTGGTTCCCTCCCGGCAAAGCTGTTCCTGTGTGCCTGCCTTCCTTTAGGAGCTCCGCCCCGTGGTGTCGTCTTCGGCGCATCAGCACCTTCAGGACCGGTCTGCTGAGGGGGCGTTCTTCCCTGCCTTGTGGTGTCGTCTCCGGCGCATCAGCTCCTTCAGGGCCGGTCTGCTGTCTCTGGTGGTTCACAGAGTAACCTTCCACCGGCGCTTCATATTTCACCTGTTTGGATCCTCCGGACTACAAGTAAGGTCCAACCAGTTTTGGCTATACATATCTGCTTGATCCTTCTCCTCTGTGACGTGCACACAGTGTGTGCATCCTTAAAACGTGCATTTGCGTGTTCTACTGTGGCACGCACACATACTTGTCAATGTATGCCTTACTCTAAACAATAGTACCTCCCATTGACTCGCACTCCTTAGTGTGTTTATTTGGCGACTCATTTAATTCTGGGAAGCATATCCTGCTGTGCTTTTGTTGCCTTCGGCATCAGTCTGGTTGCCATTAACTGCACTTCCTCTAGTCAGGGTTACTAGTATTATAGCGTTTTCCTTGGTAACCTCACGAAATGGGCACTCCTGGCATGAGTCAACCTCCGTCTTTCCTAAATGACTGTGGTGATCCAGAGATACATTGGAAAGATTGGACAAAGCTATTTGAGTCTTATTTAATCGCCATGGGAGGTGAAAGATTCTCTCCTCTGCGCAAACAACACATCTTGTTACACAATTTGGGTGTCCATGGACGGAAAGTGTACGAAACGTTACCTGAACCTGAGTTGGAAGATGATGAAAATTTTGATGTGTATGATATTACTATGATGAAATTGGAGTCACATTTTGGTGACAAAGTCAATGTGGTACTGGAACGCCATAAGTTTTTCAGTCGCATCCAAGGAAAAGGGGAGTCAATTAATAATTACATTGCGGCCTTGAGAGGCCTTACACAATTGTGTGATTTTGGTGACTTGAATGACTCCCTTATAAGAGATCAACTTGTAAGGTGTACAAATAGTGGGAAAGTGCAAGAGAAACTTTTGGCGAAAAATCCCTCTTTAAAGGATGCTGTTGCTATTGCACAATCGGTGGAGCACACCGCCAAGTGTGTCAGAGAAATGAAAATTAAAGAGGATGTTGTTGCAGCCATTCAGAGTGAAGGGCCAGAAAGGGAGGTTTTGAAGGTTAACAAGAGAGAAGAGAGTAAAAGCACACCGTATAGTAATTTAGGAAGGGAGACACAAGGGTTGAAGTGTTTTAGGTGTGGCAGTAATAACCACCTGGCCAACAGCCCCTTTTGTACTGCACGGGGGGTATTATGTAAAAAGTGTAATAGGAGAGGACATTTAGCCAGGGTGTGCAGGGAGGGTCCTAGTTCTAACAACCCTGCTAGGAGTGTAAATACCGGCGGAGAAACACAAGCTAGATTCGTTTTCCAGGTGAAAGATAGCCAAGAAGTGGAAAAGACAAATTATCCCAAATGTGTCATTCTCATTGACAACAAACCTCTTGAGGTGTATGCGGACTCGTGTTCACCGTTTACGTTGGTTAGTTTAGCTGATTTTGTGAATGCCTTGGGCTGTGACAAGAGTGTGCTAGTTCCCCCTGATATATCGCCGGAAGGATACACTAGAGACCCTATTCCTTTGGTGGGAATGGTTACTAGTCACATAGACTTCAAGGGTAGAACTATTGTAGGCAAGGTGTATGTAGTGGAGAGGGGTGCGAACCTGTTAGGGTGGAAACACCAGAAAGATCTGGGCATCATCCTGGATCCCAACAATGAGAACCAGGTCATTCTAGTAGACATTCCCAATAGCAATAACCATATACAAGAGGTGTTTCCCGACCTGTTCACGGAGGATTTGGGAAAGTTGAAGGATTTCCAACACAGAATAAAAGTCAAGAGGAATGCCAAACCAGTGGTCCACAGAGCCCGACCAGTTCCCTTCCGTTTGAGAGAAGTCCTCAAAAGTGAGTTAGATAAATTGTGCGACATGGGTGTCATCCAACCAATAGAGGCGTCAGAATGGTTGGCCCCCTTGGTTATTGCATCAAAAGCCAATGGAAGTGGCATTCGTGTTTGTGTGGACTTGCGCAGTCTCAATGACAATATCTGGGTGGAGAGGTTCCCACTCCCCAACATTAATGAAATGCTTAGCACTATGGGGAAAGGGTGTTACTTCTCGGTCATAGACTTATCTATGGCGTACCATCAGATAGAGTTACATCCTGAGTCAAGACCCCTAACGGCATTTTCTTCACCATTTGGGGCCTACATGTTCATCAGGATGCCGTTCGGACTGGCTTCGGCCGCATCTGTTTTCCAAAAAGTCATGCAAAAGGTATTGGAGGGTGCTAAAAATACGCTGTGTTTTCAGGATGACATACTGATGTATGGGGCAACGGAGGAGGAACATGATGATATCCTCAACACAGTGTGCCAGAGATTGTCTAAAGCGGGTTTAACTGTCAAACTGGATAAGTGCAAGATCAAAGTGACCTCTGTGGACTATTTGGGTCACACCATATCTAAAGAGGGGTTTAAACCAAAGCACAGTCTGATTCAAGCAGTCAGTGATGCAGCAAACCCTTCTAGTAAAGAGGAGCTTAAATCCTTCCTAGGACTTGTTGAATACATGTCAAAGTATGTGAAAAACTTCGCAGATCTGTGTGAAGGCCTACGTGAACTTTTAAAGAAAGACAGAGAATTTGTGTGGGAGGAGAGACATAGTAGGATTGTGAAATCAATAAAAGAATGTATCCTGGGTTCACCTGCACTAGGTTCGTTCGACCCACTGAAAAAAACTTTCCTCACCACGGATGCATCCAATAAAGGGTTGGGTGCGATGCTGTCACAAAAGGATAAAGGAAAAGATACAATAATAGCTTTTGCTTCACGTACCCTAAACTCAGCAGAGAAAAACTATTCAGTCATTGAGAGGGAGGCGTTGGCGTGCTACTGGGCCGTCAATCACTTTAAGTTTTTCCTGTGGGGAATGCAATTTGTTATACATACAGACCACAAGCCTCTGACCTTTATGTTCTCATCCAAAAGTGTACATAACAATTCCCCGAGAATTTCAAAGTGGGTCTTGGGTTTAGAAAACTACTGCTTTAAGGTGGAGTACCTCCCAGGTCCAGAAAATGTGGTTGCGGACTATTTATCTAGGGCACCACTGGAGGATTATTCTAGTGAGGAGCAGTTGGATGTCCCCATTTTAGCTATACATCTCCCTGCTTTAAGTAAAGAAGAATGGGACACCAGTGTGAGCGAGGACAGTGATATGAGCATCTTAAAACAGTTTATCCTAAATGGGTGGCCTGAGACTCGCTCACAAGTTCCAGATCCCATCAAGGACTTTTGGGAGGTGAGGTACGAATTGTCTATAGTATCGGAGGTGGTACATCGTGGGAACAGAGCGGTTCCTCCCATGAGTCTGAGGAACAAAATTATTGACTTGGCACATGAGGGTCATTTAGGGAGGAGCCTCACTAAGAACAAAGTTAGGAGCTGTTTCTGGTTCCCAAAAATGGACTCTATGGTTGAACAAAAAGTAAAGGAGTGCATCAGCTGCGCTAATAGTGACAAAAGCAAAGTCACTCACAACACTCCCTTATCCCCTGTGGAAGTCCCGGAAATTCCTTGGACAAAACTAGCTGTGGACATTATTGGTCCTATGGAAATCCTGGGTACACAAAAGAGGTTCATGTTTGTTCTAGTTGATTATACCTCTCATTGGGTGAATTTCAAATTTACGTCATCTACAACGACAAGCAACCTTATCTCATTCTTAAAGAGTGTCTTCGTTTATGAGGGCATCCCAACTACATTGGTGACTGACAATGGGGTGCAGTTTACTTCAGACACCATGAAGTTGTTTTTAGAGAATCTAAATATAAAGCATGAGAAAACTGCTCTCTATTGCCCAAGAGCCAATGGGTTGGTAGAAAGGGCCAATCGGCTTATCAAAGAGCACATCCAATTGGCCATCACCAGTGGATTTGAGGTAGAAGACTCGTTAAGAGAGTGCATCTGGTCATACCATACCACTCCCAACCTTGTCACAGGGGTGTCTCCTTTCGTGTGTCTAAGAGGGAGGGAACCCTGCACCAAAATGAACCCGGGGTGGTTGGGAGGAGGAAGAAAGGTAGTCCCCGACCTGGGTAAGAGTAGAGTGAAGATTGCCCAACACCAACGCAAATACAAAGGATGGTACGACCAGAAGCATGGAGTTAAAGCCCAGGAGTACAAGGCTGGCTCCACCGTACAGGTTAAGAAGCCCACTCATGTTCCTCCAGGATGCAGCAAGTACCATACACACCAGGGCGTGGTCAAGTGTGGACGCAATGTAGTTCGTCTGGAAAATGGACAGACATGGAGCAAAGACAGAGTGGTTAACTCACCCCAACTGTAAGCCTTTCCTTTGTTTCCCCACATAAGGAGATGTGTTATAATCTCCATCTTTACACTTGGTATAGCCCAAACCCCCTCCCACTCTGACACAGTTGGTATGCCCGAGCTGTGGAAGCTCACCTTAGAATGTTGTGTAACGGAGGTTCTATGTGACTGAGGAGAGCGGATGACTAGAATAAAGAGAGTCACACTTACCTCGTGTGTGGTCTATTCTTTTTCATAACAAAAGTGTTGGAAGGCGGAGGGCTAAAATTACTATTCCAACTCCAGTGAGTACAACAGTAGGGAAAGTGTTGGATAGCAGAGGGGTACAAATTACTATTCCCACTCCAGTAAGTGCAACAGTAGGGAAAGTATTGCATAGTGGAGGGGTAAAAAGTACTATTCCTACTCCAGTAAGTGCAATAGTAGGGAAAGTGTTGGATGGCTGAGGGGTAAAAAATGTTATTCCCACTCCAGTGACTGCAACAGAAGGGAAAGTGTTGGATAGCGCAGGGGTAAAAAATACTATTCTCACTACAGTGAGTGCAACAGTAGGGAAAGTGCTGGATTGCTGAGTGGTAAGAATTACTATTCCAACTCCAGTGGGGAAAGTGTTGAATAGCGGAGGGGTAAAACTTACTATTCCCACTCCAGTGAGTGCAACAGAAGGGAAAGTGTTGGATAGTTAAGTGGTAAAATTTACCTTTCCCACTACAATGAGTGAAACAGTAGGGAAAGTGTTGGATAGCGGAGAGGCAAAAATTACTATTCACACTCCAACAGTTAAAAAAATATATATATTAACAATTAAGAAAAATTATAAACATAATAAAATATTTTTTTAAATGATATAAATATATTAAATATAAAACATGTTAATATTAATTACATATAACAAATACCTACAAACATTATATACAAGAATTTAATAATAAATACATGAAACAAATAATTATTTTATACTAGAAAATATGTACAAACAAAAACATTAATTAATACATAAATGTATTTTTCTTTCCTACCCTATAACACCACACCAATAACAACACACTTCAACATTTCAAATTAAATGTACTTCCATAATTAACATAATTAATAATCAATGACAAAAATATATATTTTTAAACTAATAAACATTAATAACCACACACTTTAATACTAAAATTTCCACAACCTACTCTTAAATAAACTATAAAATTATAAAACACAATTAAAACATGTTTAAATTAAAAACTATTACTTTTAACAACTAATTATGAAGTAAATAAAATGTGTTTAATACCCACACTTTACCCCTTTAAAAGTAAAAACAACACACACAAAAATAAACAATTACCCAAAATAAATATCAAATAATTAACATTAATTAACAACTATATATTGATTGATTAAACACAAATTACTTCCCACCCTTTACAGCTATAAACACCAAAACAAACACATAACATGAATTACCCAATTACCATAATTAATTACAAATTAAATAATTTGTATTAACAACAAATTATTAAGTAATATTAAATTACTTTACACATTTAACACTATAACAGCTCATTTAAACAAATATTAATAAATACAAAATAATAAATTAATTCAATATAATTAAATTACTTCCCACCCTATTCCCCTATAAACCCACAACCTGCTACGGAAGTAAAAACGCAAAATTCAAACAAAAAAATAAATCATAACTACTAAAAATTGAGCACATATGTTAAAAATACCAACAGTTCTTATACCAAAAAACAGACATCACATACATTTAAAACATATACAAAAATACATACCACTTATTAAAAAAACAATATTTTTAACAACTATATTTTTGCAAATGAGATTAAACACTTTGATATTTTTAAAATCGATATTACTTACCGCAAGTCGATATTCTTGACCACTATTTTCTTGCTGTCGATATTTCGGAACCACTATATTTCTGACTTGTTATTTGTGCAACTCAATATTTTAATCTCGATATTCTGTATGCACACCCTCCACAGGCGTGAAGATACTACTAGTCAAATACCTTTGTGAATAGCAAACAATCATAAACTTACATTAAAGTGAAAGTTAATCTTTGTGAATAAGGTCCTAAAACTATACAGTGGCAATGAGAGAGAGAGATGGCAAATCACAAACCCTGCAATCACATTTTATGTATTTTCCTATGGTTGTATTGGGTAAGAAAGACCAACAGTACACCCATTCAGGGAATAACATAAAATGCAATGCAATAGGAGCTGCCTCCCATCTGTAACTAGTCATGTGGCTGGCATACGGACCTCAACAGCCCCGACAATAGCAGATTAAAAAAAAAAGAATAGCATGTTAGTTTAAACAGAAACAATGAAAATCCGGGAAGGTACCCAGTAAACTTTGTATTTAATTTCTAGAAATGAAAGTTAAAATCCATAAACACATGTGTAGAGATGAACAGCACTACCTGCACCAACGTTGGTGATATACTTCTACTAATTTTCAAGTTAGCGCTCATTGCAAACTGAATTCACCTATTCAACCTATTTTAAAGTTTACAAGGCTCCATTAGCAAAAATCACAAGTAAATTGGGATTTGAGATCAGCTCTCATGCTGACAATACCCAGTTGATTATAGCACTTTGTGAGAAACAAGATGAACCTTGGGGTAATCTGAATGAATGACTAACCGAAATTGCAGGATGGATGACTAATCATTGTTTGAAGTTAAACGCAGATTAAACCGAGATCCTGATATTCGGTGGAGCCCGTTCAATAGGAGATACTTCTTGGCAGGCATAATCATTGGAGAATTGGCCCACCCACAAGAGATTGGCCAAAAATATGGGACGGATTGTGGATAACTCTCTTTCTATGACAGAACATGTCAAGTCCAGTTGAGGTAAATGTTTCAGCATTCTCAAGCTCCTGAGAAAGCGGTTTAAGTGGATCCCAATTATCTGGCAGAAAACCATAGTCCAAGCTTTGATTACCAGTCATTTGGACTATGGCAATGCCCCCTTTGCAGGCATAGTGGAGTACCTTTTCACTAGCTTACAGGTGATCGAAAATGACGCTGCTAATCTAATTTGTCATATAAACAGATTTGACGTCTTTACACTGTCTTCCAGTAAAGAAAAGAGATTTTTTTAAACTTTTATGCCATGCTCAAAAGGCCTTGAA
Organism: Triturus cristatus; assembly: GCF_964204655.1. NCBI lineage: Eukaryota > Metazoa > Chordata > Amphibia > Caudata > Salamandridae > Triturus > Triturus cristatus. The sequence continues at coordinate 537,679,031 of NC_140581.1, read as the reverse complement.
CAACTCTGGTCCGAGATTCTATGGGCCAGAGTTACATTTTATAGGCCTGCACAGAATTTGAGATCCGGCTATTTGGCCTTAGCTAAGGCCACATGAATAAGGAAAGCCACATCAGGTAGACGTTCATTTTCACACCTCACAGCAGCTCAGTGGAATTCTCGAACTCTCGATCTCTGCCTTACTGATGACTATCTTTGATTCTGAAAAAAAATTAAAAACCAGGCTATATTCAGGATGATGCCACTTTGTAGCAAAGTGGCCTTTTGTGGGGTTTCTTCTCCTAGCTAAAAGCAGAAATATCAAGAGTGAGAGAGGACAACCTTGTCTATCCCCTCTATAAATTGGAAAAACTTCTGATAAGAATCCGCCACAGTTGATCTGAGCAGTGAGCTTGGTATAGACACAACAGACTTTGAAATGAAGCTGTCCCCTGGCGTAGTTGTTGAAGGATTTTGAATAGATATCCTCAATCTATAAGGTCAAAAACCTTCTTGGCACTGAGAGATAGGACTTTCATAGCTCATGGAGGGTCTTTAGAAAGCCATCAGAGAAGGACAATGGCGCAGAGATGATTATGGGAGGATCTTCCCATTATGAATCCTACTTGGGTGTTGTGGATTAGCTTGAGATATCTCGTTTGAGGAGCATGGTCAAACTGCTCAGCAGGATTTTGGTATCTGTGTTTAAGAGGAAAGTCTTGTGGTAGCTTCTGCAGTGTTGCTGGTCTATGCCTGGTTTTGGTAGGACCATATTCACCACTTTGTTAGACCTATGTGAGATGGATCTGGTTTGTTCCACTTCTTGGAAGTCAGTTTTTAGTTGGCGTACTATGTCCATCCTAAACCAGCTGTAAAATTTGCCCAGGAACCCATCCTCACCTCGGGCTTTGTTCTATGCAAGATTGGAGATGATCTGCAATACCTCTTCCTTAATATTTCCCCCTGGAAGAGGACTATGCCATTCTCAAGACTGGGCAAGTTGATATTAGTGAGGAAAGCGTGAGTCCCCTATTCACTGTAGTTGAGTTCTGAACTATACAGAGTAGTGTAAAGGCTCTGAAGGCGTCAGCAATGCCTTGCAGGTCTCAAACTGTGTGGCTGGAACTGTCTCTGATGGTTGAGGTAGTTGCAGCTTTCCTTTGTTAGAGTTGTGCAGCCAACAGTCTGCCCACCTTCTCCTCGTGTTCATAGTGGTGGGCTTTGAGTTTGAACAGTGTGAATTCCTCTTTGGGTGTATAGAGCAACTTGAATTCCATTTTGGCTTTTCCTGTGTGCATCTAGAAGCCACTAAGGGGTTTGCGATATACGCGTATATTTTGATATCTTGTTCTAGACCAAGCTGTTGCTGCATTCACTGCTTGTTAGCCAAGGCCACATCTCTCATCAGATGGCTGCATAAAGTGGCTTTGGCTGCAACCCAAAGAGTTTGGACAGAAACAGCAGAACGTTTCTCATATTTCAGGTATTTGGTCATGTGGGATTGTAGGCACTTATTCTCCTGAGGTGATCTATAGTGGGCCACGTTGAAGCAGCAGTGTTTACGGATGGGGATTTGGAGACTGAACTCCATATCTAGGCAAATTGATGCGTTATTCAGAAGGGAACCCTAAAAATTGTACAATCTGAGATAAATTGCGAGACTGGGTAAGACACTGGGAAATTATCTAGGCTGTACTGGGTACTATGGACAGCATAAAGAATACAATTTTCTTTATCTGTCAGGTGGAGGAGGTGCCAGACATCAAACAGGCCATGATCATCACATAGATCTAGTAGGAGGGACTTATCATTATCATTAGATTTGTCAATGGGGCCATGCAACCCAGTACAGTATCCAGTGCCAGATTCCAGCCCGCCAATGCAAAATTGCAGATATTGACCTCGGGCGATGGCCAGCTCCAAAATCACCACTGAGCAATGGTTACCTTGTAGCACCAGCTCAAATTGCCTTTTGCGTAAATATTTGCCACATTAACTGTGACTTTCTAAGGCTGGCTTTCATTGCCTGTGGATGATCTGAGAACAGTTTATTGCTTACTTTGACTGATGGACCCACTCAATGTCCTTTGGATCGATACAGTAAACGGTTACTGACTATAAATTATGTTCTGGGACTATTATGTCCTATTCGCCTTGACGGACGGAAGCAATCTGAACTTTATAGTTACTTTGATTATTCAGCCTTGGAGAAGTTTGTGAGGTGGATTGGCCTCTACGAAATGTGTGTTGGCTATAAATGACTACAAGTGGCTTGTGATTTCATGGAAATAGCTCCAAAGTGGTCTGTGAACTGAAGAAAATAAAAAATGTCTTATTCACACTTCATCAGAAGAATCTACGAGTGTTCCTCTTTTGTGCTCCCAGTGAATGACCAATTAGTAACTGGGATTTTGTTTCAGAATTTTGAAAGGGTTTATGGTGCCACCCATTCTTTACCAGTTGAACACATCAGGGAGTTCCTTTGGGACTGTTTTGAACTTTGTATGTTTTGGACTGACATAACTGCTCTGGCTATCGTTTACTGTATGTGGACCTGCCTGAGGGCTGATTGCCTCTGCTGGAGTGAGTCCTGATCCCCAAGAAGTGCCCTCCAGGTCATGGACCCATGGCTGTCATCAGTAAGAGCTGCTCCTTAGAGAAAATGTGAAAATCTTAAAGTTTGTGCTCTTCACAAGCGCAGACAGGCACGTACACACCAGGACTCTGCTGCTCTCAATGACAGCCAATGCAAAGTTTGTGAGAGACCTGCTCTTCAGTGTCACCAGTGACAACTGGCAACTCGGGAGCTATACTTCATGCTGCATCAACGAAAGCCCATGACAACTGCAGACATGAAGCTACAGCAATGACTGTCCTTGGCGCATGATAGCATCTTTGAGCTACAGTGACAACCATCTGCAATGCCCAATCTGCTATTCAAGCTACAGAGATGACTATCCGTGATTCTCAGCCTTATCCTCGTGACCTCTTCACCAGAAATGGAACTCTTTATGCCAGACTTAGAAAGGTAAGGTTTCATTGGAACTAACCTGGTCCTTGTATCAGACCTACGTTCCATCACAGTCAGCCTCAGCCAGTGACTCTCCCCGGTCTAGCGTGACCAGATGAACGCATGTGGTGCTTTGTGCTTTTAGGTGCTATTTTCACTTAAACATTTAAATTTGAATATCTCCAGTTGTACTGTTTGGATTGTTGTCATTCTGGTATCATTTAATGTATTAACATTTACTCTATTATCTCAAATTGGTTTGGGATTTGTCTTGTTTTGTGTTTCCACTTTATTACAGTTTGTGTGCTGCATAAAAACTGTACACATTACCTCAAAATAAGCCTGATTGCTTAGTTCCAAGCCACCAGAGGGTTAAGCACAGGTTAATTTAGTGACTTTGTGGTTCTCCCTGACAGGGATTGTTATTGTTGCCTAATTGGGGCTTCCACTCTCCTCAACCAATAATCAATTTTCTTACACTTTGAATGTGGTATGTATGGTGTGGTTGTTTCATTCTTAGGTTTTAAGATATGTATATTGTGTTTATGAAGAATGCCAGCTTTGGTTTTCTGTCTGTATGTGCTTACTATGGGATTCTTCTATGGGTTAATTTTGTTAGCAGCTGCAGCCTTGGCAGTTAGGCTTTGCTTGCATGGCTGAGAACAGAGTGCCCCTCTGACACCTCTGATTTCCATTTTACCCCTAGGTGATTATACACCTAGGTTTAGTTTTGAAGATTAAGTGCATGTTTTCTCTGCACTGGGTTCAACTTCCTAACAGCCTGTCAAATTTCATACAGATTTATCAAACAGCACCAGTACTAGCACATGATATTGTTTTTTATCACTCCTTTTAATTGTTTTCTCCTTCACCACTTTAATGAACCTGTACAAAACAGATAATGTAGCATTAAAAAGGTATGCCAGATTTCATGAGGATCCATCCAAATCATGTCTGTCACAGTTATTAGAAACATGAACAAATGTTAACCTCACTTTTAACTGAGTTCCCCCTTAATGAGCCTTAGTAAATTTACAAATGCCAAGATTAAATGAAACATCCAGAGAATCAGCCTAATTTTGTGCAAATTTGTCACAGGGTCCTAAAGGTAGAAGAAAATCAAAAACTTTTTCAACTGTTAAGATAGCTCTAATTTAAAGCCCACCAAAGTTACTTTTCCAATGCTAATTTATTGAAAACTACTAAACTGATTTACCTCAAATCAATCAAATGCACTTCCTTGATCGTTTTTGTGCAAAGTTTGCTTTAATTAGGTCCAGCCACATTTTCCATGGAGGAAAGCACAAAATCATATGGCAGTGAAAATGAGACTAGTGACTTTGTTGAAACCCCCTCCCTGAACAATGATAATAAATAAAAAAAATTACTCTGTCCATCTGCCTATATGGTCAATGTAATTGGTGTTTTTTGTGTGCATTTATTTAAACAAAGGGTAGTTAACCAAAAAAAGGATGCAAAGGATTACATTTAAGTAGTTAATTCAAAAAAGCACTTACTCTAAAATGCTTATGGTAAAATCAAGGGCTATTGCAAACCTAGTGGCATAATGCTGCATATTCCACCTTCGGCATAGTAACCTAGTTGTAGCCCACACTCTTTCCCATTGTACGCCAGTATATACCAATTGTCTTACAGCATTCATAATAATATTAATCTCCCTTCACACATCAACATGGTGCAGAGTCCAAATGGGGGGAGAAAAATGCCTAACCAAACCCATCCCTTCGCGGAACGGGCTGAAACAGGGATGCTTATTAGCTCCCCTGTTATTCACCATCTATATTAGTGATCTACCGGGGCGTCTCTCTCAAATTAAAAATTACCCTCCGAAATTAGCACAAGTTGACATACTGTGTTTAATGCATGCCAATGATATCGTTATACTCGATCATACACCGATAGGCCTGCCTGCAAAGAACCCTGAATGAACTAAATCATTACGAAACTGAAAATATTCTGGTGCCAAATATTACTAAAACTAAAGCTCTCCCTTTCAGTGGCAGAAGGAAAGCTTTACCTTAGATATGGTCATTAGGAGGCGAACCAGTCGAGACTGTAAAAGAGTATGTCTATTTCGGCTCTATTTTTACTTATAACTTAAAAGATACAGCCCACCTCCAACACGTAAGTCGGAGGGCAGAATCCCACGTTGGGGCTTTACAGAGACTGTATCTCTCTACGGGAAATAGACATTTTACACCAATGTTGGAGGTTTATGGCATGAAGATCCCTCTGATTCTCTCATATGCCATGGAATACACACAAATTAAAACATGGCAATCTATAAAAGTAAAGGAAGGAACCATACTCTGAAAAGTGTTGCATTCGGTACCAGTTCAAGCACTCCGTCTAGAGCTATCTGTAACGGGAATCTTTGCTAGAGTAATTTCAAATATCATTAGGTGGGCGTATAACTTATTACATGCAGCGGCAGAAACCTTAAGGCATCTGTTAAAACAGGAGAATTTTAGAGAGGAAGCGTCTGGGTATACTTTTAACAGGAATATGTTAAAAGTCTTTGAGGTCTCTCAATGCACTGTTGCACTTTTACAGGAGTGGTCCACAGCTCACTTGTAATTGTTTTTAAAACATTTGGCCCCTAGAATCAGCTATGAATTGGATAAAGAGCATTGCATTCAATTGAAGCATTATAAAGCGTTTGCAGAAAACAGAGAATTTAAAACCTATGCTCCCTATTTACGTTTTCAACTAGAGCACGGGGTAAGGCGCTGTATACTACTCTTACGCTTGGGTATACTCCCTTTAGCAACATTCTTAGCTAGCTGGGATGGTACAAATAACCCCAAAGGTATATGTGAATTATGTACGGTGGCCGACAAGATTTGCTTCACGTTTCACTGTCCTAATGCAAGTATAGTAGCGGCACGACGGCGTTATATAATTCCAATTCAATTAAAGTATAACACATTTTTATTTAAATTGTGTAACTTTCCAGTCAATGCTTTTGTATGCCATAACTTGTATACGTTTTTTAAAAGCTTTCTGAAGCTGTTCTAAAGTTAAAACGCACAATCAGAAGATTTTATCTCATGTTATTGAATGTTGTATGGGTAGGCGATTGAACATTGTTACTTCTCCATTTTTATAGTACGTTTTAAAAGTAAAAGTTTTATCATCTTAATCATTTTAAACTCAATAATAATAATCTTATATCTGTATTTGTTGATCTCAGTTGAGGTCTGAAGCAAATAAAAATGTATTTATTGTTATTATTGTTAGTGTTACAGCATTCATTATCTGCTTACATGTAAACTGCGATCAGTGGGGCCTCTTTGCAAATATAAGTTTACATGTGTTGTTATACTCTATATAGGTACCTTATATAGGCGCAGGTAACATCACAACCTTTCACCTATATTCTTTCCTAGATTACATACATAACGGTTCTTAGGCACTGACCTTTTACCTAGATATGACACTGCGTTCAGAACGCGTGTTTTTCCATAGTTTGAAACTCATACATTATGCATGAGGCTTCTTGGAAGCACAGCAGGACTGACAGTAGGACGAACATCTCCTGTATAATATCTCTGTATAAAGTTCAGGCCCGACATCATCCTTTAGGTAGGATCCCTGAGGAGACCTATGGGTGTATATATATATCATGACTTGCTTAGAAAGACAGAGGAGACCGTGACTTCCCGGCTGACACACTGACCAGAGACGCTGAGGTTCCTGCAATCAGGCTCTTCAGCTCGCAGTAGTCTAACATCCCTTGCGGGGTGTCCATCTTGAGACCAGGATGGGGTTCCATATTCTCTCATTCTGAGGTAATGAAGTTGACTAAATTCTAGAGGGATTCTTGGCATAACACCTACATAGATGCTAGGTACATTTAGGTACATTTAGGGAGACATCGTAGGAGTACGCACTTATTATCATGTATTTTATGTTCTTATATATATTCATGATTACTGCAAAATGGTACAACTGTACCATCCCTTTACGTTCGTAGTACTGCTAATCATATATCTCTGCTACTGTCTAATGGTTGTTACAGATCATCTACTCTACACTAGAATAACAACTGTTCAATAAATTCTTATTGACAAATGCACAGTATGTTTATTCTGTGTATCTCTGAGACAAACTATGTGAGCATGAGTGACTGAGCGAAAAGTAGTTTATTGTTTCCACGATCCTGTGGGATCAGGGTTGTCATTTTCTGAGTTTGCCAGAAACTATTCTCTCCCCGATAAGAGGAGATTCTAGTGGAACTGTGAGCTAGCTGATACAGACAGGATAACGTATCCGGTGGGGGTACTCGGAATCAGTCCACTACCAATCCCACAGTTTATGTTATCCAAACACGCAGACCCTGTATAGATAATATAGGAATTACACGACATGGTGCCGCCAACGTTGGTTGGGTACTTATTTAACAGTAGAATCTGAGTAGTTCAGACGTGCTATTCTCAGAGACCCCTACTCACAAAACACCAGAGATGTCTAGAGTGGGTGGGCACAACTCCGCCACAGCTGAGTAGGCGTAAAAATCCTATTTATTGGCTGTTGGTTAATCAAGCTTGAAGGACACATTGTTCCTAAAATTGTGCACGCCATAGTAAATCTGAACCTCTCAGCCATAGAAGAAGATGCAGACGCAATTCCGATTGCAGAAATATTCAGAAAGACAGTCACTCTGAAATTGCTAGAGAATGGATTATCAGCTAGGGGTGACATAGTAACCTTCGTGATTGAGGGACACGAATCTAACAAAACAGAGGTATTTTATTAGTGGGTTAGTGGTTTAGTGCCAGCAGCAAATGCAAGAACACAGACATTTCAGTACTATACTGAAGGGGATGCACCAGCGGAATGTTGTCCGTTTGAGGACCTTGAAGTTCCGCTGACGTACCAGGAACATTTATACTGGTTTAAAGGCGCCCTACACCACATAAGAAGAAGAGTAAGACTCAGCCTGCTCGGAGGAGAAGGGGCAACATGTCCGCTATTAGCAGCCTAAACACCACATCCTGACATTGACACAATGCCTCCAGGAGACTTACTCATACAACACAAAGATTTAATTAAAATCTATAAAAACTTGACGTAATTCATCATGAGGACATTTACAGTCCAACCAGCAATAGTTGCAATAAATGGAACTCAAACTCAGGGTACAGCAACTAAAATTACACCACACATTACACCCTGTGATGGGTAAAATGCCGTCAAAACATGAACAAATGCCATTCTGGGTAGCTCAGAAAATAACACCGCTCGAGGCAGTATTCCCGAATACTACCCTGTATGATAAACATAGAATGCTAACAATCTGCTTGCCTATGGGGATAACACCACAAGTAGAAGACTGTACCACTTGGGGTACTGTCTTTGCTGGCATTTATACCAGAACTCATGGTATTCCTTCATTAGCAGTGATACCAGATGTATTAAGACAAATACAAAACAAGTACCGAGCAGAGTCTGCTCTGAACTTAGGGATGAAATTACTAGGTAACTAACCCCAGGTATCAGCCATAATACTAGCTAATATTAAAGGGGAACTAGCTTCAGTGGCAATTCTCCAACGCCTAAGGGAGTTCATTCCTTTAGAACAGGAACACAAACTACCCAAAAAAATTGAAACTGCATATGCAGAATTAGGCAGAGACAGTTTGGGTGGGAAAGCTTTGAAACCACAACTGATGGGCAGTTCTGAAAGGACACTTCCAAGCAGATACCTGCTTCAAATAAGAAGAAGTGGGACAATAAAAAGCAACAAAACTTTAAAGGAAACAGATCTCAATCCCAGGGTAGATCTCCTCCACAGGAGCCCTCCGAAAAGAGGTACAAATTTAGGATTAGGGATATTATTAGGAAACCTGACAGGTATGAGAATACTGATACACGTTCCTCTCGTTCCTTTCAGGGTTCATTGTAAAACTCCGAGAGAGAAGGACAGTCAGACAGACAAGAAGAGCGTACAAAGTCCAGAGACAAGCAGCACGCTCAAGATTACACTTCCAAAAAAGAAGAAAAGCCAAAGTAAAAGCCACAGTTCAAAAAGTAGAAGGTTGCAGGTCTAAAGAGCAGACATGCCCAGAATTCTGAGGACTCAACTACTGAACGGGGAATGAGCTCTGACATTGCTAGACAGTGCGGCAGAAGTAACAATAGCTCGCCAGAACCTGATGGGATTTCTGGTGACAGCGGACTTGAATGATTATATCACGGTAGAAACACCTGATACTAGGGTGAGTGACCCACATAAGTTACATGAAATAACGCTCCAGATGTAGGGGGCCAAAAGTAGAACAGTGAGAGGTCTCTTTTGGGAGAACCTGACGTTTTGTTTGGCTATGATATTTTGTTAGCTGAACAAGATTGGCTGACAGCATTTGTCATTGATTGCACTAAAGGGGAAACGGTAATTCTACTGGCCTTCTATAGACCATATTCCCAGGCACTTACAACACACATATGCGCAGGAGTGGGCGGCAGCCCAGGCTCCGGCATTATACAAGAATCATGTTGGATGGGATGAGGATTCAACCCACTACATAATTCCTTTAAAAAATATACTCCAACTGCACAGAGACAGTATCCAATAAAGCAAGAAGCTAAAAAACAGGTCAGGGAGATCTTAGATCAACTTGAATACCAAGGAGTGATTGAAATATGCACCACATCAATGAACAATCCTTTGTTTCCAGTCATGAAACCTGAAAATTCATATCATCTGGTTTTAGATTATAGACTTTTAAACACTTGCACTTAGACATTCGCAGTCCAAAATGCACACAGTGCCGCATTAATTAATAACATTGTGCAGAAAAAATACAAAACAACACTTGATATCTCAAATGGATTTTTCTGCCAAAATCTAGTGCCTGAAAGCAGGTATCTAACAGTATTCTCAGAGCTAGGGTCACAGCGGCAATTTTGATGAGTCCCCCAGGGGTATAAGACAGCCCTGGGTTGTTTTTGGCCAGAGTAACTGAGATACTACAAACATTAAATGAAGAGGCATTGTCCTTTGTGGATAATATTTATCTGACAGACGATGACCTAGAGGAACAGAGTGAATATCATAATTTTGGGATTCGCATCTGAGGGCTACAAGTTCAACTTTAAAAAATCTAAAATTGTCCACCTCAGTGTTCTGTTTTTATGATATGAGCTTTCAAGTGAAGGGAAAAGCCTGGCAACCAATTTTTTAGAAAAATGCGTGCTGCTCCTACAACTTTAAAACCATTAAAAAATCTACAATAAATCCTGGGATTCCTAAATTTTGGTAGAACTTACTTTCTGGATTATGCAAAAAGAGTAAAACCTTTCTACGAATTAATAAAATAAAAACTGGTTTTTCAGTAAGACATTGGACACTGGAACACACAGATACACTTTGTTCCTTACAAGCTGACATGATAGCTTCCAAACACTTACAGAAACGCGAAAACATTCGCAACCTAGTGATCCGTATAGTTGTGGGTCAATCTGGGTACACCCATCTGACATATAACGAGGGTGAAACAGTACCAATTGCATACAAGTCACATTTGCACTCAAATGCTGAGATGCGCTTTGCATCTACGGAAAAGATTCTAACAGCAGTACAGACTGCTGCAGTGAGAGAAAGAGCACTGGCTCAGGGAAAACGAATATTAGTAGTGACTCCGGTTCCAGCCCTAGAGGCTGCAACAAAGGCGATCATTCCTAACGCTTTAGCCTTCCATCCACGATGGATGCAATAGGATAATTCTTTCAATGCAACAGATGTAGAATATAGGTACGACCGAAATTTAAAGACACAAGCATTCCTGCAATACGAACAAGAATATCCTCTACCAAATGAAATAATGCCTTTAGATCAGTAAAAATATATTTTTTACACTGACGGATCTGCTCAACCGGCCATAGGAAGTAAGCAACAATATAGCGCAGCATGTGCAATCGTTAAAGGTCACATGCTTGATGGAAAGTTCCATTCAAGTTACACTAAAACGCAATCTCTAGGAGACTGCATGGCACAGTTGGCAGAATTCAAAGCCTTGATACTGGCACTGGTAAATATGGATCGATAATTACCCACACTAATTGTGTGCGATTCCTTTTACTGTGTACAGCCATATAATGAATACTTGCAATACTGGGTTCAAAACGGGTTCAAAGACGCAAAAGGTGGCACAATTAAGGTAGTTGAGTTGAAATCCTGACTACCGAGGGCTCACGTGATACATGCACTGAATCACCAACGTGATGGCGTTCACGTTGCAGGGAATTCATTGGCTGATGAAGCCCAAAGCGGGCTGTACGTATGGCTTCCGTAGCTGCAATCACTCATTCTAAAACAAAAATAAATGGTGAGATCATGGTGGCTGTCATTGCAAGAACAGAGGTACTTTATCAAAAAGATTTCCACACAAATACTCCTACAAGTTAGATTCCAATAACATTCCATTTGCTCAGATTCCTGGAGTGGGGGATAGAGTAATTCCAAATATGGATCGTAGGTTAGGTTTAATTCTAGAAGCACCCGAAGGGATAGGTTCTGCTCATGCAGGAGATAAGGCCACTATCTGCTCATGCAGGAGATACGGCCACTGTTTCTTTATTGAAACAACGCTATTGGTGGCCTGCTTTAACAAAGCACACTAAAGACTATCTCTTGAAATGCGACATCTGCCAGCAGATGAAAGGTTCCACCGTAACACGTCCTGCACAGACACGATTGTTAATATTTGACAAACCACTAGCGTGTGTTTACCTAGACCACTGCGGCCCCTTAAAAAGAGATGGGGCTTACAGATATTGGTAGCAGTGGATTCCTGGTCAAGATTCCTGTGGGTGTGGCCCCAGCACTTGGCTGACGCTCAAACTGATCTAAAAGATTTGTGAGTCTTCATAGGGACATATGCAACTGGCACATTACATTCTGACCAGGGCCCTGCGTTCAGCTCTCGGGCTTATAAGAAGGCCATGCGAGGATTGGGTGTAGCATTGCAGTACTCCTCTCTGCACCATCCCGAGGGAAATTTGGTTTTGGAGAGGAAAAACCGAGACTTAAAGCAGTCTTTAACAGCCAGAGCATTAGGCACGGGTGAGAGCAGGATAAAAAATCTGTATGGAGTGCAGCGGGCTCTTAACAATATGCCAAGAAGTTCTCTAGGGGGGGTTACTCCATATGAGGTCCTATTTGGGACAAGAATGTGGGTACCTGATCTTGATTGTGAAGGCGCAGTGGCGGATAAAAAACCATTTGACATCCATGATGGTTTGGCTGTTTTACAGGATCTAATTGAATCCAGGACACAACAAAGCAATATCCACCTGAAGCACACCGTCACTGGGGAAGTCAAATCAGTCGCGGCAAACACCTGTCTGGATCCCAAAAGTCGGGAATCTGGTCAGAGAGAAAATAGCAGACAAGAAGGAATTTGGGCCATCCTACAGTAAGCCTGTACAGGCCCTTGCAGTAAAAGGAACAAGAACTGTACTTCTACCTCCTCTCGCTGGAAAAAAGAGATAAGATTTGTCTCAATTGACCTAATCAAACCACACTATGTGGCCGATACTGAGTAGCAGGCCACATGGACTCCAAAGTAGCAGATGCCCTCCTCTTGCTACAATTCAAGAAGTTCAAACGGAAAGACTCATCACGTTCGAAGAGTCCCCTATACGGAATGATGGACTATGCAACAATGCTATGGAACTCGCTCCCCTTGAACCTGAAGCTCAACTTCAAAATCAAACTCAACAAGAACGACAAATTGCTATTAGACCAAATACAGATATCTACGTCAACATGCCTCGACAAGAGCAAAGTATGATTTCAACAAATCCTGATGTAATTCCAAAAATTGATCGCTCTGCTTCTGGCTACTTCATAAACTTTGATGCGCCTTCTTTGGATCCAAGCGAACCTGAAACGATGCTAGCCCAAAAATCACGCAAGCAGCAAATTAAAGACTTTCTGAACCTTCTTAAAAAGATTTACCTGGTATCACCTTGGGGAGAACTATGGGTAACCACCTGGATACTTTTCCTTCTTTTCTGAGTAGGCTAAGTAATAGTTTTTAGCATGCTTGCTAATGGCCAATACCTTCGACAAAGCTCTGAAGCCGAAAAAGTGAATTTAACTTTGAAACCACGTCGCTCATCTCATCGAGAACAAAGAGACTTGTCATCAGTGAACATTACAGCAGTTCCTGTATGGTATAGTTTGGGACAAGGTTATTTATGATGTATTTGGCCCCACAATGCAATACTTATTTAAAATGTCATTGAGTGATATCATTGCCTCAAGTATATTTTCCGATGATTGGTACTTTGAAACTGTTAATAACATGTTGTCTGATTTAGATACATCTGCTGCATCTTCTAATAGTGAAATGTTGGAAAGCACAGCAGATTTCAAAACGATGTATTGTTATCAACATTTTGGTCATCATTTTTTGCATAAATCTGCTAATCCTAGAAATGTGGTCACATACCACCAGTGGGAACATTGTCCAACACTGCCGAATGGCAGTTCAAAAACATTTGCACAGAAATTTCCATATTGTTCAGGGTTCAATATGTCTGACCCATTCTCATATTACTATAAGGTTGCACCAACATCAGATCAGAAAAATAGGTTAACAAACACTAAACAGATTAACTGCCAAGTTGTCTGAAAAAGGTTACGATTTATGGAAAGACACCATAGACTTAAAATCAGTCTGGGGTACTAGAGAATGGCAAGTTCAGGGAACGGAAGCTTTATTTATAGCATGCCTTATCCCTCAACAGATCAGGTTTTTGAATGAGACAGTGCAACAGAAGTCTTGCCTTGGACTAGCCAAGAACAAAGACTTGAACACACCTTGGCAGCCAACTCCATCACACACCGAGGGTAACAAAACATCACAGAAAGAGGTTGCATTAGATGATGAATTACAATACAATAGATCAGACCCCGATTGGAAAACATAGTTGATTTGGCCACAGACACCAATAGTTGTCAGGCAAGATTCTTGGGTAAAACCGAAGGGTTCGCTATTCACAGGCCAGAACCACACTATGTACAGAAAGAACATCAAGGGGTAGTTTTGGGAAGTTGTGCCTTGATTGGCTAAAAACTTCAACACTCACAGAGGTGAACAACACTTATCCTTACTTTCACAGTATGTGGTTCTTAGGGATTTTTTACTAGGTCCCAGGAAGCCACGTCGGAAACATTTCATATATGTTGGCATTTATGCTGCGTACAATGAAATATGGAAAATATCACAACAAGAGATCGCGGAGAGATTACAGGAAATAGACCGTATAAACCTGGAAAAATCTCTAGCAGTGGCAGACAATAGGTTAACAACATTGACCTCCGGGATATATTTCTTAGGCAACATTGTATCTTCTGCAATAGACATACTAGAACAAGATTTGGCCATATTACAACACAGGCAATCTCAATTACATTCTATCATGTTGTTAAGCTGGACGCTGCAATCTTTGCGTGCAGGCTACGTGCCTTGGCGTTTTAACAACAGCACGTCTCTGTTTTCTGAATACAATCTAACAGATAAACAGATAGAAATGGCACAAAGGGGATCAAAATATTCAATGCTGCGTATCGAAAAACTGGATAGATTACAATTTACAGTGGCAGAATCACCATCCATAGAATGGCTAATCCATAGCCACATAACTCTACCGGTCACTACTTTTCAATTTCAATATTGCCGTGAACAAAACCGGGTAGGCAGATATGAAAGAATGGGTAAGGAATACATTAAGAAACTTGGGAATTACCATACAGATTTCAATGCCAGAGTGGGGATCGAGAAGTGTTTCTAAGCGGTACAAACTATGAGAACGCTTTAAGTGGATCACTCATATGTCAGGATATAATGCTGCACAGGACTTGTAATGGTTCTGTAGTAAACTTGTCCTGTCATCTGAGGGGTGCCCCAGTTGCAGTGATTACTCCAGGATTTGGGCTACTTTCAAATGAGAGTTACTTGATGCTGAACAGTCAAGGCTGCTACGAATGCCCCCGGGCATCTTTTATCTGGTAGCCGTGAGCTCCAGGGTTAATTGTTGTATGCAATTATTGTTTTCACCGACACATACAGTCAGGGAGGCGCCGTTATGGCCTTCATTGAATGTTTCCTTAACACGGTTTGATACACTAAGCATAATGAAAGCCATGTTTTTACAGAAGTCTGTGCACTTAACCTCCGCTCGAGAGACTTTTGATCTCCAGATCGCAAGGTCTTTGGCAGAGATACAGGCACTTATCTATACAAACTGCCCTTTCCATTTTGCAGAAATGATAAATCGTATCTTTAACATGTCTGATACGACAGGCATAGTCCACCTATTTTGAGACCATAGGTTGTGGACTTCTAGGCACCTTTCAGATGGTACTTGGAGTTATACCAAACTTCATACACTCCGTATTCGGAAGCATCTTTGGAGGACATCCGCTAATCCTGTTTCTAATAGCAGGTATCCTGATTGTATTCTATCTGCTACGCAATGGACCTCTCAGTCACCAAGGAGATGGAAAAAGGACTAAGTGCATCTTGGTTCCTGTCATTTTGACCAGTCTGGATGGACTGCATCTTACCTGTCCTCCGATGCCTGTTTTGTGGAGAAGAATGTTTGCCACTCCCATCATGTGCACAACCGGACGTGAATGCTCTACTGAACCCAATAAGAGCCCATGTTCTGCAGTGTCCTCAGCCTATTCCAATGTTGATGGCAGCATTCCTTGATCCACCGCAGGTAATAACTGCACCTGTCGGTATGGATACCTGCTCCTCTACTGACACCCAGGCTTTGGACGGTGCACAGACTGCCCCAGCACTGAACATCATCTGTGCTCAATTGACATACTCTGCGAGGTGCTACAGGGGCCATCTACTGCGGAGCAAGCAATGAAAATGTTGCATCTACCAGCCAGGACAGACAAACAATTGACTCATTTTGGCTTGTCATGTGCTGGAAGAAATTCGCCCTTTTTAATAACAAGCCCAATTTGGAAGTCAGATACGAAATTGACATTCCTTTCCTGCATTAACGGCTTTCTAATGCTTATGGCGGTTCTGACTATAACTATGAACACTTTTAGAGCTGTACTTTGCAAACAATTTCTTTTTTAACACTTTTAAGTTTTTTAGATTTTTTATGAAGTTTTAAACATTTTAGCAAAATGAATGTTTTATGAACTTTGAGCATACCTATGTCTAGTTAGGTTAGTAGTACGGTAATAAATTACATATGTCGTCCAGTCGGAAGAGGATCAGGTGTTATATTCCATATAGGTACCTCATATAGGCGCAGGTAATATCACAACCTTTCACCTATATTCTTCCCTACATTACATACATAACAGTTCTTATGCACTGACCTTTTAACTAGATACGACGCTGCGTTCAGAACGTGGGTTTTTCCCTTGTTCGAAACTCATACATTATGCATGAGGCTTCTTGGAAGCACAGCAAAACTGACAGCAGGGAAATATCTCCTGTATAATATCTCTGTATACATTTTAGGCCCAACGTCATCCTTTAGGCTGTCACAGTAACCCAGCAAGGTAGGACCCCTGGGGAAACCTATGGGTATATATATATATATATATACATATATATCATGTCTTGCTAAGAAAGACAGAGGAGACCATGACTTTCCGCCTGACACACTGACCAGAGACACTGAGGTTCCTGCATGAACACACACCAGCTCGCAGTGGTCTAACATCCCTCGCGGGGTGTCCAACTCCAGACCAGGACGGGGTCCCATATTCTCTCATTCTCAGGTAATGGGGGACTAAATCTTAGAGGGATTCTTGGCATAACACCTACATAGATGCTAGGTACATTTAGGGACATTTAGGTACATCTAGTCAGGGAGGCATTGAAGGAGTATGCACTTATTATCAAGTATTTTATGTACTTGTATATATTCATGATTACTGCAAAATGGTAGAACTGTACCATCCCTTTATTTTCCTAGTACTGCTAATCAGATATCTCTACTACTGTCTAATGGTTGTTACAGCTCATCTATTCTACCCTAGAACAACAACTGTTCAATAAATTCTTATTGACAAACGCCCAGTATGTTTATTCTGTTTATCTCTGAGACAAACTAAGTGGGCATAAGTGACTGAGCGAAACGTAGTATATTGTTTCCACGATCCTGTAGGATCAGGGTTGTCATGTTCTGAGGCTGCCAGAAACTATTCTCTTCCCGATAAGAGGATTATAGTGGCACTGTGAGCTAGCTGATACAGACAGGCTAACGTATCCGGTGGGGGTGCTAGGAATCAGTCTGCCACCAATCCCACAGTTTAAGTTATCCAATCTCGCAGATCCTGTATCGGTAATATAGGAATTACACGACAGTGTAAGTTTACTAATATGTCAATCTACTCCTAAACATAGATGTAAATCTACTTGTTTGTGCTAAATATTATTTGTGAATGTAGATTTATACATGGCTCGTTAACAGATTTTCAGAGTGTGGAGATATCTTTGACAAATGTTATCAGTGTAAAGTCATTTTTCGTATGTAGTTGGAGATCTCAGCCACCATGGTGGAAATCTTGATATGAAAAAGTATGTAGAAAATGTTTAAAGTTCATTATACTTTAGCAAAATATTCTAAAGGAAAATGTAATTGTAAAATAAACATTAAACTAATAAATAAAAGGTTACAGTATATCACCTAGTTTAATTACATGTGTGTAATGCACTTAGTTAATTTAAATATTTTAATTTAATTTATAATTCATATTTCATGAAGAATCATTTTTAAACAATCCCACCCATGTTGACTATTTGGTGTTTACTATTTACTGCTTTTTTTTAAAGTTAGATTTTGACTTTTTTTTAATTATTTCAATTTTTAGCAAAGGTTAAAATGTATGATTTCATTTAATTTAGAGCTTAGGCTGGTAAGATGGTAAAGGCATGGATTACCATCTTCTGGCAATGTGAAGGAAGCAGAATCTGAAACTTTTTCAAGGATCTGAGGAAGCCATAGCACACTTCCACCGCATGTCCCAACTGGGAGCTGAAGGAGAACCTACTGTTGAACTTCACCCCAAGGCTGCATACTACTGTGGCAGGGGTACGAGCAGGAGTCAAAATCGGGACAAAATTCACCCCCCTAAGATTTAGGAGGGGTACCAAACAATACTATTTCAGATTTTCTGGAATTTCATTGAAGATTGCTCAGGCTAATCCTCTGAAATAGTGCTGACAGACATTCTTCAATTCTATTCCGGGCACTGGGAATATTACTGTCCCATGTAAGTGGAATATGTGTTGTCAGCGTAGGATACCATCTGCTGACCAAAGGATTCCCTCAGGCCTTTCAGAGGAATCATGAAGACATTAAATAGCATTGGGCTCAGGGCAGAGCACTGAGGAACCCCAGATCTTAAAGGTTTAAGGACAGATGCAAAAGGTGGCATTAATATTGACTGACATCTGTCAGAGAGAAAAGACTCAAACCAATCCAAGGCGGCCCCACCTACCCCAATATTTCCCAGTCGTTGCAGGAGGATAGGACGGGAAACTGTATCAAACGACGCTGATAGATCTAAAAGCAATTGGGCAACTTTCTTCCCTTGGTCCACTGCCAGTTTGTTGTTATTGAAAAGTCTACGAACATAGAATCTGTACTGTGTCCAGGTCTGAAGCCTGATTGAGATGGATGCAGCAAATGATTAGTGTCCAAATACTTGGACAATTGGACATTTATAAGTTTCTCCAGAGTCTTTGAAAAGGCCAGCAGTAATGAGATAGGCCTGTAATTGGCCAGGATAGACTTATCAGCAGAAGTTTTTTTCCGAAGTGGGATTTAGCTTCGCTTTTGTCCGACAAGTGGGAACAGTGAACTGGAGTAAGCAGTCATTTAGGAGTTAGTTAAGAATAGGATTAATGTCTACATGATTGGCCGCCAAAATATGAGGGGGGCACAGATCATCTGGAAAACAAGATTTACAGGATTTTACTGCTTTATCATAACCCTCCAGTAAAATTGCTGTGAATTCTGTCATGGGATAGGATCGAATGGTTGAAGCCATCAAAGCCTGGTTCCCTAGCCAGTTGGTATCTGAACTATTACCAGATCATGATACATTTAAAGCATCTATAATACCCTTGATCTAGTTATCGAAGAAATCAGAGAGTTGCATGCATAATTTACGGGATGCCTCATGGGGCTGTGCAAATTGCTTGAGTTTGAAAATGTCTTAGCTTTTTTAAAAACCTTTTTAAGTTGAATGCCAGACATAGCAATTTCACTGGCAACAACAATTATTTATCTCTTTTTTTATAGAGTTATTTGTCAGTGAGATAGTAGAGCTTAAGCCAAGACCTTTCAAGTCCTTTGCATTGTTGGTCCATTTTCTTAAGCTCCTCATATCATCAAGAAGCTGAGGGGCATCTTAGGAGGCCAGAGCCTGTCTTGACAGGCACAGTATTATCCACAGTATGTCCTAGCCAGGCATTAGCTGCCTGTGCATCAACCTCAATAACGCTATTCAAAGGAGGAACACTATTATTAAGAATGGAAGTAGTCTCCTCAGTGGTGGTATTAGCCCATCTTCAATGAGTTAAAGAAGGGGTGGGCCTTCCCGCTTTAGTATCCAGTTAAAATGAACTATTGCATGGTCCGACCAAGAATTGCACTTGACAATTGATACTTCATAATAACAAATAGGAAATACATGGTGAAGAATGTGAACAGCTAGATGAGTGAGTTGATTAACAGACTGCTTCAAATTCCAAGCAGACATGTTGTCCAGGAGTGTACAGCCGTGTTGATCACCAACCTTATCCAAATGAATATTCAGATCTCCCAGGATAGAGAAAGTATAGTTTTAAAAAATATATTTTGGATAGACAGTCATCTAGGGAAGACAAAATATTTCCAGCATAGCCGAGAGTGTGGTAACTTGGGATCCCCACCACGGCTTTACTCGCTGAATGGGAGAGACAGAAGCCCACGGATTCTACCCCCTGGAGTTTGGTAATCTCAAAAGAGATACACTTGAGGGTTTGCCTGAAAACTATGGCAACCACCCCACCTCTTTTACCAGCTCTATTTTGGTTAAATATGGTGTAACCCTTGGAAAGTGCTAGTGTGATATCTGGTGCAGAGTTATCATTTATCCATGTTTCATGAGAAACACAATGTCTGGACGATCCTGCCTAAATTTATCATGAATGTGTAGTGCATTCTTGTGGAGGAAGAGGACATTAACCAATGCTGCCTGAATCAATTATTCACAGACTTCACAGTGACTTTAGAAAGCAGTTGTATAGCATTCTCAGGCAGAACTTGACCAGGCAACTTGGAAGAACAAGAGAAGACCAATTGCATTTTAAAATAACCTTTTTTATTGAATATTTACATATGGTTTAACATTATTGAAATATATACATATATAATTCGAAAGTCCAATTATTTGAATTTATTTAACATTATTTCGAATTGGGAGTTATTTGAAGTCCTGCTGCCATAATATTCTATGAGAGTGTTTTGCAGTGCCTGAGTGCAGTGCTTTACTTAATCCATGTCTTGGGCCAGATTATCTTTACTACAGTTTTGTCATTTGTAATTTTACAAGTGTAGTTTATTAATTGTAATGGCCTTACTCGCTTGTGGATGGGTGCATGTAGTAACCTGTCTGTTTCCTTTCCCTAAATCCCTCCTGTTCTGTATTAGATATTCCCCATTTTCCCTCACTTGCCCAGTCCCACCCACAAGTTTACTAGCAAGTAGTAAACTTATATGTGCGGGGATATCACAGAAGAAAATATAGGTAGGAGAGGTGGGTCCCTCCAGCTGTAGGTTTGTAAATTACATTCAGTAGTATGTAAGTAGTACTACTGTGGTGCTACTTTATGTACTTTTATTGGGATACCGATTCAGAATCAATAATCCACCATCATTTAAAATTTGGATGTGAACAAGTTGGCCTTATACTGGTACTTGTTTAATGCATCTGTAAAAAACAAAAATCCTTATACTGGTACACTGTATATCTTGGTTGGTAATTCTGGTGAATTTGATTACTCGTGTGTAAACTCCTTCTTCCTTCTGAGGAAGTGGCATTTCAGGTAAAGTGCAAAGGTGATTGGATAAACAATAACCATTCAGGAGCTAAAATATAAGGTGTTAAACTGGGCCATTATTGGCTATGAAAAAATAAGAAACTTGTGAAAAAATATTGAGTAAGATGCACCACATTATACACCGTGGGACTTATTTACAAGCCCCTTGCATCATCAGTGTGTCACTTTTTGTGACGCACCTGTGGCGCATTTTTTTTACCCATATTTACAAGGACATGAAAAGCCATCCTACATGGCTTATCCTGTCCATGTAAATATGCCCCCTTTACACGCAGCACTTTGCTTGAAAGGGGCGCTCTATGGGTGTTGCTGTGGGTGTGCCTTCACAACACCCATGGAACCTGACAAATTTCCAGATTTACGAGAAATTTTGAACCTGGAAATTTGTCTGAATGCTACATCTACCCAGGGGAGGCATAGGGAGGCACAATGAGGAGAAATGTATTCATTTCTTCTCGTTTTTTTACCCTTTCTATGCTTGCTGCATTCTGCAGCACACAAAGAATGGGGAAATCACCTCTTATGATTGTTTATGTGCAGGAAGGTGTTCGTTCTTGCACATAAACAATCATTTGAAAAATTACTTATTGAAATTCGTATGGGGCAGATTTACAAACCTCTTGTGACACTTTTGCGCCGCCATTGCATCACATTTTGTGAGGCAGCAGTGGCATAAACAACGCCCCACATTGCAGCGCATTTACAACGTGACGCATTCAGTGATATGCGTCACATTGTAAAGCCCTGCTACACATTATACCTGCGTTACAACAAACAAATGATGGACGGAATGCTGACAATGCAGACATTCTCCCCCAGTCAAGAGATCTGGGTTAAATCCATCGTTCTTTTGCCCACTACCCCACCCCAGTTTAGACATGGCCATATGCAAATCAGTCTTGACCCTGTGCCTCATGGAAACAGTCCAGCCCGAACTGCCAAGCCATGTCTTCCCTGGACCGGAATCAAGCATCCTAGGACTGGTTTCTGGCTATCAGCCGTCATCAGCCAGGATAGCTTGACTCCAGTGGCGTAGTGAGCACGGGTCCCACGTCTGGGAATACCCATCCCACTTAGGGCGAAAAGCGTTACAACAAACAAATGATGGACGGAATGCTGACAATGCAGACATTCTCCCCCAGTCAAGAGATCTGGGTTAAATCCATCGTTCTTTTGCCCACTACGCCACCCCAGTTTAGACATGGCCATATACAAATCAGTCTTGACCCTGTGCCTCATGGGAACAGTCTAGCCCGAACTGCCAAGCCATGTCTTCCCTGGACCGGAATCAAGCATCCTAGGACCGGTTTCTGGCTATCAGCCGTCATCAGCCAGGATAGCTTGACTCCAGTGGCGTAGTGAGCACGGGTCCCACGTCTGGGAATACCCATCCCACTTAGGGCGAAAAGCATTACAACAAACAAATGATGGACAGAATGCTGACAATGCAGACATCCTCCCCCAGTCAAGAGATCTGGGTTAAATCCATCGTTCTTTTGCCCACTACGCCACCCCAGTTTAGACATGGCCATATGCAAATCAGTCTTGACCGTGTGCCTCATGGGAACAGTCCAGCCCGAACTGCCAAGCCATGTCTTCCCTGGACCGGAATCAAGCATCCTAGGACCGGTTTCTGGCTATCAGCCGTCATCAGCCAGGATAACTTGACTCCAGTGGCGTAGTGAGCACGGGTCCCACATCTGGGAATACCCATCCCACTTAGGGCGAAAAGCGTAACAGCAAACAAATGATGGACGGAATGCTGACAAAGCAGACATTCTCCCCCAGTCAAGAGATCTGGGTTAAATCCATCGTTCTTTTGCCCACTACGCCACCCCATTTTAGACATGGCCATATGCAAATCAGTCTTGACCCTGTGCCTCATGGGAACAGTCCAGCCCGAACTGCCAAGCCATGTCTTCCCTGGACCGGAATCAAGCATCCTAGGACCGGTTTCTGGCTATCAGCCGTCATCAGCCAGGATAGCTTGACTCCAGTGGCGTAGTGAGCACGGGTCCCACGTCTGGGAATACCCATCCCAGTTAGGGCGAAAAGCGTTACAACAAACAAATGATGGACGGAATGCTGACAATGCAGACATTCTCCCCCAGTCAAGAGATCTGGTTTAAATCCATTGTTCTTTTGCCCACTACGCCACCCCAGTTTAGACATGGCCATATGCAAATTAGTCTTGACCCTGTGCTTCATGGGAACAGTCCAGCCCGAACTGCCAAGCCATGTCTTCCCTGGACCGGAATCAAGCATCCTAGGACCGGTTTCTGGCTATCAGCCGTCATCAGCCAGGATAGCTTGACTCCAGTGGCGTAGTGAGCACAGGTCCCACGTCTGGGAATACCCATCCCACTTAGGGCGAGAAGCGTTACAACAAACAAATGATGGACGGAATGCTGACAATGCAGACATTCTCCCCCAGTCAAGATATCTGGGTTAAATCCATCGTTCTTTTGCCCACTACGCCACCCCAGTTTAGACATGGCCATATGCAAATCAGTCTTGACCCTGTGCCTCATGGGAACAGTCCTGCCCGAACTGCCAAGCCATGTCTTCCCTGGACCGGAATCAAGCATCCTAGGACCGGTTTCTGGCTATCAGCTGTCATCAGCCAGGATAGCTTGACTCCAGTGGCGTAGTGAGCACGGGTCCCACGTCTGGGAATACCCATCCCACTTAGGGCAAAAAGCGTTACAACAAACAAATGATGGACGGAATGCTGACAATGCAGACATTCTCCCCCAGTCAAGAGATCTGGGTTAAATCCATCGTTCTTTTGCCCACTACACCACCCCAGTTTAGACATGGCCATATGCAAATCAGTCTTGACCCTGTGCCTCATGGGAACAGTCCAGCCCGAACTGCCAAGCCATGTCTTCCCTGGACCGGAATCAAGCATCCTAGGACCGGTTTCTGGCTATCAGCCATCATCAGCCAGGATAGCTTGACTCCAGTGGCGTGGTGAGCACGTGTCCCACGTCTGGGAATACCCATCCCACTTAGGGCGAAAAGCGTTATAACAAACAAATGATGGACGGAATGCTGACAATGCAGACATTCTCCCCCAGTCAAGAGATCTGGGTTAAATCCATCGTTCTTTTGCCCACTACGCCACCCCAGTTTAGACATGGCCATATGCAAATCAGTCTTGACCCTATGCCTCATGGGAACAGTCCAGCCCGAACTGCCAAGCCATGTCTTCCCTGGACCGGAATCAAGCATCCTAGGACCGGTTTCTGGCTATCAGCCGTCATCAGCCAGGATAGCTTGACTCCAGTGGCGTAGTGAGCACAGGTCCCACGTCTGGGAATACCCATCCCACTTAGGGCGAGAAGCGTTACAACAAACAAATGATGGACGGAATGCTGACAATGCAGACATTCTCCCCCAGTCAAGATATCTGGGTTAAATCCATCGTTCTTTTGCCCACTACGCCACCCCAGTTTAGACATGGCCATATGCAAATCAGTCTTGACCCTGTGCCTCATGGGAACAGTCCTGCCCGAACTGCCAAGCCATGTCTTCCCTGGACCGGAATCAAGCATCCTAGGACCGGTTTCTGGCTATCAGCTGTCATCAGCCAGGATAGCTTGACTCCAGTGGCGTAGTGAGCACGGGTCCCACGTCTGGGAATACCCATCCCACTTAGGGCAAAAAGCGTTACAACAAACAAATGATGGACGGAATGCTGACAATGCAGACATTCTCCCCCAGTCAAGAGATCTGGGTTAAATCCATCGTTCTTTTGCCCACTACACCACCCCAGTTTAGACATGGCCATATGCAAATCAGTCTTGACCCTGTGCCTCATGGGAACAGTCCAGCCCGAACTGCCAAGCCATGTCTTCCCTGGACCGGAATCAAGCATCCTAGGACCGGTTTCTGGCTATCAGCCATCATCAGCCAGGATAGCTTGACTCCAGTGGCGTGGTGAGCACGTGTCCCACGTCTGGGAATACCCATCCCACTTAGGGCGAAAAGCGTTATAACAAACAAATGATGGACGGAATGCTGACAATGCAGACATTCTCCCCCAGTCAAGAGATCTGGGTTAAATCCATCGTTCTTTTGCCCACTACGCCACCCCAGTTTAGACATGGCCATATGCAAATCAGTCTTGACCCTATGCCTCATGGGAACAGTCCAGCCCGAACTGCCAAGCCATGTCTTCCCTGGACCGGAATCAAGCATCCTAGGACCGGTTTCTGGCTATCAGCCGTCATCAGCCAGGATAGCTTGACTCCAGTGGCGTAGTGAGCACGGGTCCCACGTCTGGGAATACCCATCCCACTTAGGGAAAAAAGCGTTACAACAAACAAATGATGGACGGAATGCTGATAATGCAGACATTCTCCCCCAGTCAAGAGATCTGGGTTAAATCCATCGTTCTTTTGCCCACTACGCCACCCCAGTTTAGACATGGCCATATGCAAATCAGTCTTGACCCTGTGCCTCATGGGAACAGTCCAGCCCGAACTGCCAAGCCATGTCTTCCCTGGACCGGAATCAAGCATCCTAGGACCGGTTTCTGGCTATCAGCCGTCATCAGCCAGGATAGCTTGACTCCAGTGGCGTTGTGAGCACGGGTCCCACGTCTGGGAATACCCATCCCACTTAGGGCGAAAAGCGTTACAACAAACAAATGATGGACGGAATGCTGACAATGCAGACATTCTCCCCCAGTCAAGAGATCTGGGTTAAATCCATCGTTCTTTTGCCCACTACGCCACCCCAGTTTAGACATGGCCATATGCAAATCAGTCTTGACCCTGTGCCTCATGGGAACAGTCCAGCCCGAACTGCCAAGCCATGTCTTCCCTGGACCGGAATCAAGCATCCTAGGACCGGTTTCTGGCTATCAGCCGTCATCAGCCAGGATAGCTTGACTCCAGTGGCGTAGTGAGCACGGGTCCCACGTCTGGGAATACCCATCCCACTTAGGGCGAAAAGCTATACAACAAACAAATGATGGACGGAATGCTGACAATGCAGACATTCTCCCCCAGTCAAGAGATCTGGGTTAAATCCATCGTTCTTTTGCCCACTACGCCACCCAAGTTTAGACATGGCCATATGCAAATCAGTCTTGACCCTGTGCCTCATGGGAACAGTCCTTCCCGAATTACCAAGCCATGTCTTCCCTGGACCGGAATCAAGCATCCTAGGACCGGTTTCTGGCTATCAGCCGTCATCAGCCAGGATAGCTTGACTCCAGTGGCGTAGTGAGCACGGGTCCCACGTCTGGGAATACCCATCCCACTTAGGGCGAAAAGCGTTACAACAAACAAATGATGGACGGAATGCTGACAATGCAGACATTCTCCCCCAGTCAAGAGATCTGGGTTAAATCCATCGTTCTTTTGCCCACTACGCCACCGCAGTTTAGACATGGCCATATGCAAATCAGTCTTGACCCTGTGCCTCATGGGAACAGTCCAGCCCGAACTTCCAAGCCATGTCTTCCCTGGACCGGAATCAAGCATCCTAGGACCGGTTTCTGGCTATCAGCCGTCATCAGCCAGGATAGCTTGACTCCAGTGGCGTAGTGAGCACGGGTCCCACGTCTGGGAATACCCATCCCACTTAGGGCGAAAAGCGTTACAACAAACAAATGATGGACGGAATGCTGACAATGCAGACATTCTCCCCCAGTCAAGACATCTGGGTTAAATCCATCGTTCTTTTGCCCACTACGCCACCCCAGTTTAGACATGGCCATATGCAAATCAGTCTTGACCCTGTGCCTCATGGGAACAGTCCAGCCCGAACTGCCAAGCCATGTCTTCCCTGGACCGGAATCAAGCATCCTAGGACCGGTTTCTGGCTATCAGCCGTCATCAGCCAGGATAGCTTGACTCCAGTGGCGTAGTGAGCACGGGTCCCACGTCTGGGAATACCCATCCCACTTAGGCCAAAAAGCGTTACAACAAACAAATGATGGACGGAATGCTGACAATGCAGACAGTCTCCCCCAGTCAAGAGATCTGGGTTAAATCCATCGTTCTTTTGCCCACTAGGCCACCCCAGTTTAGACATGGCCATATGCAAATCAGTCTTGACCCTGTGCCTCATGGGAACAGTCCAGCCCGAACTGCTAAGCCATGTCTTCCCTGGACCGGAATCAAGCATCCTAGGGCCGGTTTCTGGCTATCAGCCGTCATCAGCCAGGATAGCTTGACTCCAGTGGCGTAGTGAGCACGGGTCCCACGTCTGGGAATACCCATCCCACTTAGGGCGAAAAGCGTTACAACAAACAAATGATGGACGGAATGCTGACAATGCAGACATTCTCCCCCAGTCAAGAGATCTGGGTTAAATCCATCGTTCTTTTGCCCACTAGGCCACCCCAGTTAGGACATGGCCATATGCAAATCCGTCTTGACCCTGTGCCTCATGGGAACAGTCCAGCCCGAACTGCCAAGCCATGTCTTCCCTGGACCGGAATCAAGCATCCTAGGGCCGGTTTCTGGCTATCAGCCGTCATCAGCCAGGATAGCTTGACTCCAGTGGCGTAATGAGCACGGGTCCCACGTCTGGGAATACCCATCCCACTTAGGGCGAAAAGCGTTACAACAAACAAATGATGGACGGAATGCTGACAATGCAGACATTCTCCCCCAGTCAAGAGATCTGGGTTAAATCCATCGTTCTTTTACCCACTAGGCCACCCCAGTTTAGACATGGCCATATGCAAATCTGTCTTGACCCTGTGCCTCATGGGAACAGTCCAGCCCGAACTGCCAAGCCATGTCTTCCCTGGACCGGAATCAAGCATCCTAGGGCCGGTTTCTGGCTATCAGCCGTCATCAGCCAGGATAGCTTGACTCCAGTGGCGTAGTGAGCACGGGTCCCACGTCTGGGAATACCCATCCCACTTAGGGCGAAAAGCGTTACAACAAACAAATGATGGACGGAATGCTGACAATGCAGACATTCTCCCCCAGTCAAGAGATATGGGTTAAATCCATCGTTCTTTTGCCCACTACGCCACCCCAGTTTAGACATGGCCATATGCAAATCAGTCTTGACCCTGTGCCTCATGGGAACAGTCCAGCCCGAACTGCCAAGCCATGTCTTCCCTGGACCGGAATCAAGCATCCTAGGACCGGTTTCTGGCTATCAGCCGTCATCAGCCAGGATAGCTTGACTCCAGTGGCTTAGTGAGCACGGGTCCCACGTCTGGGAATACCCATCCCACTTAGGGCGAAAAGCGTTACAACAAACAAATGATGGACGGAATGCTGACAATGCAGACATTCTCCCCCAGTCAAGAGATCTGGGTTAAATCCAGCGTTCTTTTGCCCACTACGCCACCCCAGTTTAGACATGGCCATATGCAAATCAGTCTTGACCCTGTGCCTCACGGGAACAGTCCAGCCCGAACTTCCAAGCCATGTCTTCCCTGGACCGGAATCAAGCATCCTAGGACCGGTTTCTGGCTATCAGCCGTCATCAGCCAGAATAGCTTGACTCCAGTGGCGTAGTGAGCACGGGTCCCACGTCTGGGAATACCCATCCCACTTAGGGCGAAAAGCGTTACAACAAACAAATGATGGACGGAATGCTGACAATGCAGACATTCTCCCCCAGTCAAGAGATCTGGGTTAAATCCATCGTTCTTTTGCCCACTACGCCACCCCAGTTTAGACATGGCCATATGCAAATCAGTCTTGACCCTGTGCCTCATGGGAACAGTCCAGCCCGAACTGCCAAGCCATGTCTTCCCTGGACCGGAATCAAGCATCCTAGGACCGGTTTCTGGCTATCAGCCGTCATCAGCCAGGATAGCTTGACTCCAGTGGCGTAGTGAGCACAGGTCCCACGTCTGGGAATACCCATCCCACTTATGGCGAAAAGCGTTACAACAAACAAATGATGGACGGAACGCTGACAATGCAGACATTCTCCCCCAGTCAAGAGATCTAGGTTAAATCCATCGTTCTTTTGCCCACTACGCCACCCCAGTTTAGACATGGCCATATGCAAATCAGTCTTGACCCTGTGCCTCATGGGAACAGTCCAGCCCGAACTGCCAAGCCATGTCTTCCCTGGACCGGAATCAAGCATCCTAGGACCGGTTTCTGGCTATCAGCCATCATCAGCCAGGATAGCTTGACTCCAGTGGCGTAGTGAGCACGGGTCCCACGTCTGGGAATACCCATCCCACTTAGGGCGAAAAGCGTTACAACAAACAATTGATGGACGGAATGCTGACAATGCAGACATTCTCCCCCAGTCAAGAGATCTGGGTTAAATCCATCGTTCTTTTGCCCACCACGCCACCCCAGTTTAGACATGGCCATATGCAAATCAGTCTTGACACTGTGCCTCATGGGAACAGTCCAGCCCGAACTGCCAAGCCATGTCTTCCCTGGACCGGAATCAAGCATCCTAGGACCGGTTTCTGGCTATCAGCCGTCATCAGCCAGGATAGCTTGACTCCAGTGGCGTAGTGAGCACGGGTCCCACGTCTGGGAATACCCATCCCACTTAGGGCGAAAAGCGTTACAACAAACAAATGATGGACGGAATGCTGACAATGCAGACATTCTCCCCCAGTCAAGAGATCTGGGTTAAATCCATCGTTCTTTTGCCCACTACGCCACCCCAGTTTAGACATGGCCATATGCAAATCAGCCTTGACCCTGTGCCTCATGGGAACAGTCCAGCCCGAACTGCCAAGCCATGTCTTCCCTGGACCGGAATCAAGCATCCTAGGACCGGTTTCTGGCTATCAGCCGTCATCAGCCAGAATAGCTTGACTCCAGTGGCGTAGTGAGCACGGGTCCCACGTCTGGGAATACCCATCCCACTTAGGGCGAAAAGCGTTACAACAAACAAATGATGGACGGAATGCTGACAATGCAGACATTCTCCCCCAGTCAAGAGATCTGGGTTAAATCCATCGTTCTTTTGCCCACTACGCCACCCCAGTTTAGACATGGCCATATGCAAATCAGTCTTGACCCTGTGCCTCATGGGAACAGTCCAGCCCGAACTGCCAAGCCATGTCTTCCCTGGACCGGAATCAAGCATCCTAGGACCGGTTTCTGGCTATCAGCCGTCATCAGCCAGGATAGCTTGACTCCAGTGGCGTAGTGAGCACGGGTCCCACGTCTGGGAATACCCATCCCACTTAGGGCGAAAAGCTATACAACAAACAAATGATGGATGGAATGCTGACAATGCAGACATTCTCCCCCAGTCAAGAGATCTGGGTTAAATCCATCGTTCTTTTGCCCACTACGCCACCCAAGTTTAGACATGGCCATATGCAAATCAGTCTTGACCCTGTGCCTCATGGGAACAGTCCTTCCCGAATTACCAAGCCATGTCTTCCCTGGACCGGAATCAAGCATCCTAGGACCGGTTTCTGGCTATCAGCCGTCATCAGCCAGGATAGCTTGACTCCAGTGGCGTAGTGAGCACGGGTCCCACGTCTGGGAATACCCATCCCACTTAGGGCGAAAAGCGTTACAACAAACAAATGATGGACGGAATGCTGACAATGCAGACATTCTCCCCCAGTCAAGAGATCTGGGTTAAATCCATCGTTCTTTTGCCCACTACGCCACCGCAGTTTAGACATGGCCATATGCAAATCAGTCTTGACCCTGTGCCTCATGGGAACAGGCCAGCCCGAACTTCCAAGCCATGTCTTCCCTGGACCGGAATCAAGCATCCTAGGACCGGTTTCTGGCTATCAGCCGTCATCAGCCAGGATAGCTTGACTCCAGTGGCGTAGTGAGCACGGGTCCCACGTCTGGGAATACCCATCCCACTTAGGGCGAAAAGCGTTACAACAAACAAATGATGGACGGAATGCTGACAATGCAGACATTCTCCCCCAGTCAAGACATCTGGGTTAAATCCATCGTTCTTTTGCCCACTACGCCACCCCAGTTTAGACATGGCCATATGCAAATCAGTCTTGACCCTGTGCCTCATGGGAACAGTCCAGCCCGAACTGCCAAGCCATGTCTTCCCTGGACCGGAATCAAGCATCCTAGGACCGGTTTCTGGCTATCAGCCGTCATCAGCCAGGATAGCTTGACTCCAGTGGCGTAGTGAGCACGGGTCCCACGTCTGGGAATACCCATCCCACTTAGGCCAAAAAGCGTTACAACAAACAAATGATGGACGGAATGCTGACAATGCAGACAGTCTCCCCCAGTCAAGAGATCTGGGTTAAATCCATCGTTCTTTTGCCCACTAGGCCACCCCAGTTTAGACATGGCCATATGCAAATCAGTCTTGACCCTGTGCCTCATGGGAACAGTCCAGCCCGAACTGCTAAGCCATGTCTTCCCTGGACCGGAATCAAGCATCCTAGGGCCGGTTTCTGGCTATCAGCCGTCATCAGCCAGGATAGCTTGACTCCAGTGGCGTAGTGAGCACGGGTCCCACGTCTGGGAATACCCATCCCACTTAGGGTGAAAAGCGTTACAACAAACAAATGATGGACGGAATGCTGACAATGCAGACATTCTCCCCCAGTCAAGAGATCTGGGTTAAATCCATCGTTCTTTTGCCCACTAGGCCACCCCAGTTTAGACATGGCCATATGCAAATCAGTCTTGACCCTGTGCCTCATGGGAACAGTCCAGCCCGAACTGCCAAGCCATGTCTTCCCTGGACCGGAATCAAGCATCCTAGGGCCGGTTTCTGGCTATCAGCCGTCATCAGCCAGGATAGCTTGACTCCAGTGGCGTAATGAGCACGGGTCCCACGTCTGGGAATACCCATCCCACTTAGGGCGAAAAGCGTTACAACAAACAAATGATGGACGGAATGCTGACAATGCAGACATTCTCCCCCAGTCAAGAGATCTGGGTTAAATCCATCGTTCTTTTACCCACTAGGCCACCCCAGTTTAGACATGGCCATATGCAAATCAGTCTTGACCCTGTGCCTCATGGGAACAGTCCAGCCCGAACTGCCAAGCCATGTCTTCCCTGGACCGGAATCAAGCATCCTAGGGCCGGTTTCTGGCTATCAGCCGTCATCAGCCAGGATAGCTTGACTCCAGTGGCGTAGTGAGCACGGGTCCCACGTCTGGGAATACCCATCCCACTTAGGGCGAAAAGCGTTACAACAAACAAATGATGGACGGAATGCTGACAATGCAGACATTCTCCCCCAGTCAAGAGATATGGGTTAAATCCATCGTTCTTTTGCCCACTACGCCACCCCAGTTTAGACATGGCCATATGCAAATCAGTCTTGACCCTGTGCCTCATGGGAACAGTCCAGCCCGAACTGCCAAGCCATGTCTTCCCTGGACCGGAATCAAGCATCCTAGGACCGGTTTCTGGCTATCAGCCGTCATCAGCCAGGATAGCTTGACTCCAGTGGCGTAGTGAGCACGGGTCCCACGTCTGGGAATACCCATCCCACTTAGGGCGAAAAGCGTTACAACAAACAAATGATGGACGGAATGCTGACAATGCAGACATTCTCCCCCAGTCAAGAGATCTGGGTTAAATCCAGCGTTCTTTTGCCCACTACGCCACCCCAGTTTAGACATGGCCATATGCAAATCAGTCTTGACCCTGTGCCTCACGGGAACAGTCCAGCCCGAACTTCCAAGCCATGTCTTCCCTGGACCGGAATCAAGCATCCTAGGACCGGTTTCTGGCTATCAGCCGTCATCAGCCAGAATAGCTTGACTCCAGTGGCGTAGTGAGCACGGGTCCCACGTCTGGGAATACCCATCCCACTTAGGGCGAAAAGCGTTACAACAAACAAATGATGGACGGAATGCTGACAATGCAGACATTCTCCCCCAGTCAAGAGATCTGGGTTAAATCCATCGTTCTTTTGCCCACTACGCCACCCCAGTTTAGACATGGCCATATGCAAATCAGTCTTGACCCTGTGCCTCATGGGAACAGTCCAGCCCGAACTGCCAAGCCATGTCTTCCCTGGACCGGAATCAAGCATCCTAGGACCGGTTTCTGGCTATCAGCCGTCATCAGCCAGGATAGCTTGACTCCAGTGGCGTAGTGAGCACAGGTCCCACGTCTGGGAATACCCATCCCACTTATGGCGAAAAGCGTTACAACAAACAAATGATGGACGGAACGCTGACAATGCAGACATTCTCCCCCAGTCAAGAGATCTGGGTTAAATCCATCGTTCTTTTGCCCACTACGCCACCCCAGTTTAGACATGGCCATATGCAAATCAGTCTTGACCCTGTGCCTCATGGGAACAGTCCAGCCCGAACTGCCAAGCCATGTCTTCCCTGGACCGGAATCAAGCATCCTAGGACCGGTTTCTGGCTATCAGCCATCATCAGCCAGGATAGCTTGACTCCAGTGGCGTAGTGAGCACGGGTCCCACGTCTGGGAATACCCATCCCACTTAGGGCGAAAAGCGTTACAACAAACAATTGATGGACGGAATGCTGACAATGCAGACATTCTCCCCCAGTCAAGAGATCTGGGTTAAATCCATCGTTCTTTTGCCCACCACGCCACCCCAGTTTAGACATGGCCATATGCAAATCAGTCTTGACACTGTGCCTCATGGGAACAGTCCAGCCCGAACTGCCAAGCCATGTCTTCCCTGGACCGGAATCAAGCATCCTAGGACCGGTTTCTGGCTATCAGCCGTCATCAGCCAGGATAGCTTGACTCCAGTGGCGTAGTGAGCACGGGTCCCACGTCTGGGAATACCCATCCCACTTAGGGCGAAAAGCGTTACAACAAACAAATGATGGACGGAATGCTGACAATGCAGACATTCTCCCCCAGTCAAGAGATCTGGGTTAAATCCATCGTTCTTTTGCCCACTACGCCACCCCAGTTTAGACATGGCCATATGCAAATCAGCCTTGACCCTGTGCCTCATGGGAACAGTCCAGCCCGAACTGCCAAGCCATGTCTTCCCTGGACCGGAATCAAGCATCCTAGGACCGGTTTCTGGCTATCAGCCGTCATCAGCCAGAATAGCTTGACTCCAGTGGCGTAGTGAGCACGGGTCCCACGTCTGGGAATACCCATCCCACTTAGGGCGAAAAGTGTTACAACAAACAAATGATGGACGGAATGCTGACAATGCAGACATTCTCCCCCAGTCAAGAGATCTGGGTTAAATCCATCGTTCTTTTGCCCACTACGCCACCCCAGTTTAGACATGGCCATATGCAAATCAGTCTTGACCCTGTGCCTCATGGGAACAGTCCAGCCCGAACTGCCAAGCCATGTCTTCCCTGGACCGGAATCAAGCATCCTAGGACTGGTTTCTGGCTATCAGCCGTCATCAGCCAGGATAGCTTGACTCCAGTGGCGTAGTGAGCACGGGTCCCACGTCTGGGAATACCCATCCCACTTATGGCGAAAAGCGTTACAACAAACAAATGATGGACGGAATGCTGACAATGCAGACATTCTCCCCCAGTCAAGAGATCTGGGTTAAATCCATCGTTCTTTTGCCCACTACGCCACCCCAGTTTAGACATGGGCATATGCAAATCAGTCTTGACCCTGTGCCTCATGGGAACAGTCCAGCCCGAACTGCCAAGCCATGTCTTCCCTGGACCGGAATCAAGCATCCTAGGACCGGTTTCTGGCTATCAGCCGTCATCAGCCAGGATAGCTTGACTCCAGTGGCGTAGTGAGCACGGGTCCCACGTCTGGGAATACCCATCCCACTTAGGGCGAAAAGCGTTACAACAAACAATTGATGGACGGAATACTGACAATGCAGACATTCTCCCCCAGTCAAGAGATCTGGGTTAAATCCATCGTTCTTTTGCCCACTACGCCACCCCAGTTTAGACATGGCCATATGCAAATCAGTCTTGACACTGTGCCTCATGGGAACAGTCCGGCCCGAACTGCAAAGCCATGTCTTCCCTGGACCGGAATCAAGCATCCTAGGACCGGTTTCCGGCTATCAGCCGTCATCAGCCAGGATAGCTTGACTCCAGTGGCGTAGTGAGTACGGGTCCCACGTCTGGGAATACCCATCCCACTTAGAGCGAAAAGCGTTACAACAAACAAATGATGGACGGAATGCTGACAATGCAGACATTCTCCCCCAGTCAAGAGATCTGGGTTAAATCCATCGTTCTTTTGCCCACTACGCCACCTCAGTTTAGACATGGCCATATGCAAATCAGTCTTGACCCTGTGCCTCATGGGAACAGTCCAGCCCGAACTGCCAAGCCATGTCTTCCCTGGACCGGAATCAAGCATCCTAGGACCGGTTTCTGGCTATCAGCCGTCATCAGCCAGGATAGCGTGACTCCAGTGGCGTAGTGAACACGGGTCCCACGTCTGGGAATACCCATCCCACTTAGGGCGAAAAGCGTTACAACAAACAAATGATGGACAGAATGCTGACAATGCAGACATTCTCCCCCAGTCAAGAGATCTGTCACTTCTAGGAAGCCACTGCTTCAAAACACAATGCCTGCTTGGAGCAGGCGTAAGGAGTGACATAGTGTATTAGGAATAGGCCTCCTCATGCATTGCTGGAGTTGTATCGTGCTTGAAACACAGCTCCAGCAATGCGTGAATTTTGTGCCGACAGATGTGTCAGAATTTCTGACGCAGCTGTCAATCCTTGTGCCATGGTGCACCGTATTGTAAATACGGCGCATCCATGGTGGTGCAAGGGTTTCGCAGGCTGGCACAGGGAAACTGACGCATCTTTACAGATGCATCAGTTTCTTTTAAATAAACCCCCATATGTGCTAATGCAGCGCACATAGAAGCCGACAAATGCCATTTCAGACTGTTTATGTGCAGCAAGGGACACCGTCCTGCACATAAACAATCATCCTCAGGACTCAGGCATCCTTGCACTATGGCGCAAAGGTGCCTGGGTTGCACATGGCTGCCAATTGTGCGCCAGCGCAGTGTAAAGCACAGGGATGCTTCATATTATTGTAAATATATTGCTTCCCTGTACCTTGAAAGTGCCACAGTGTGGCGTAGCCAAAGGGCTTGCACTGACGCTCTGCGGCACTGTCTTGTAAATGAGGCACCGTAATTCTAGTTCGGAAAGTTTGAATAGAATTGCAGCAGTGGAAGTTTGCTTCACTGCCTGCATTTCCTGTTGGAAAAAGCTTACTGCAGTGGTAATGTGTCACTGGCCTAAATGATGTGCTGTGGAATACTAAAAATGTAATCATTCTGTGTGGGTATCTGTGTGGGCAGCACATTGCTGCAACTCTTCACAGTCTGAGCTCACCATCTGTCACTTTGAATGACAGGTGATATTTTGTAAAAACTGGTCTATCAGCGTCGACAGGCGCCCCGCTGATCGCCAAATGTGCTACAATGACCTTCTTGAGCTCAATCAACACCTCATCCCATTCCCACCCAATTTTGTTTTCTCATGCAGCGGGCATGTGAGTGAGGTCAGAATGCAGAGACGTGACTGCTGATGCAGGCGAGCCCTCGATTCTCTGCGGTTCCACGAGAAACAAATGAGCAACATCGGAACTGTTAATTATTCGTGCATCATTAAGAGGTAATTCAGAGATGCAATATCATTTCTTAACATTGCTTTTGATGGAGGGAGAAGGGTGTATGACTGGTGAATGTTCTGTGGTTTGTTGGCTACTCACTAACAATGTTTTTTCTCTTTTCCTTTATTGCTTTAAAGCCTCATTTCATACATAGCACGGGTATGGCAGTTTTGCACCAGCGAGGGTGTGACTTCGCACCATCTAGGCAGTGAGAAAATATCATTTTGGGCGGATGAATTTGTTTTTTTTCGCATAGATATGGACTAGTCAGGAAATTCTTAAGAAGATGCGAGCTTTAGGTCTAGCCTGGCTTTAAGGACTAAAAAGAAGCCAAGCAATCAAACGATTCTCTATGTAAATTAAACAGCAAACAGCATGCACAAATGTGACCAAGAATGTTCCATATTGACAATAGGTTATTTCTTGAACACCAGTGTTTCACTTTAGGAATTTACATTATATCGCTTCATTGACATCTGCTGAAATTTATGATTTTTAAACGTAAACCTTTCACCACTTAATGTCCTGACAGTGATGCCATGAAAGAATCAACAGTTGTCAGTGTGTCATATGCGCTGTATGTAAGGTGAAAATTCAATCTGCCTAGATATATGTATAAAATCTCAAAATATCTTTCTTCAACAACATTAAGCATATGGGAAGGCAAGAGTTTATTTTCGTTAACTTATTTCACTGTCACATCTTAGATAAGCAAACAGTAAAGGAGAGAGACAACACCTCTAAGACAACAATTACCTTGATTGGCAAAGGAAAACGGGTCTTTGGCTTCCAGCAAGTATAAAACACTGCTGAAAAGTATTGTTTTAGATACTGGGAGGTCGCTGGTCGGTCTCTTGTGTATTTTTGGCATTTTTCCAACTGCATTTGTGGTGGGAAGTTGTGGCTTGGCTTGCTTCTTTATTTTTAAATTATCATTTGGTCCATTTGAATGACCTGGAAGTAAAACTATATGTTAAAAACAGGGGGGCAGATTTATGTTTCCTGGTGCATCCCTGCAAATCAGCAGGGATGCGCCAGGAAAGATGCGTCACGCAAGTTTACCCTTGCGCCACCACAGATGCGCCGCATTTACAATGCAGCGCATCGTGACGCAAGGATAAACAGATGCGTGACGCATCTGATGGCGTAAGGGCGGCGCATTGCTGGAGTCGTGTCGCAAGCACGACGCAACTCCAGCAATGTTTAGGGGCTGCCCATACCTTACATGCTGCGTCATGCCTTACGCCTGCTTCAAGCAGGCGCAAGGTTTAGACTCAGCAGCGTCGGAAAAGTGACTGAGTGAAATCTTGTAGATTTCACTGCGTCACTTTTCCGAGGCTTTTTCCGCTGGAACGCCCACCCTGCATACATTAAACCTGACGCAGGTTTAATGTGGCGCAGGGCTTTACACCATGACGCATCTCCATAGATGCGTCACGATGTAAATAGGGCGCAACGTGGTGCAGGGTTTACGCCGCCGCTGCGTCACAAAAGTGACGCAACGGCGGCGTAAAAGTGGCGCAAGTCAAACATAAATCTGCCCAGGGTTACTGGCTGAGGTGGGTGAAAACCTACTCGAGCAGCAGCCACAATTTCTAGCAGGGTGAAATCAGAAGCAAACCCCAAGTTTAACCTTTGCTTAGCCCTCTGGTAGCTTGGCACAAGCAGTTGTAGTGATGTTACGTTTAGGCCCACTTTGGTTCTCCCTTAGTTTAGCATATTGGATATTTGA
Source organism: Triturus cristatus (assembly GCF_964204655.1). Classification (NCBI taxonomy): domain Eukaryota; kingdom Metazoa; phylum Chordata; class Amphibia; order Caudata; family Salamandridae; genus Triturus; species Triturus cristatus. Next base: position 537,640,690 of record NC_140581.1, on the reverse strand, counting down.
ATCTGCTTTTGCTTTGCACAGCCACACATAACACATTTGTTTTGTGCCCTTATTATAGGAATACTCTGTACATGTTGTTTTGTTATTCAGTGGTTATTCTTGGGAGTCGGTCTGCACATTTTGTACATGATTGTCTGGAATACATAAGAACACAATGCACTGTTTTCTTTTGCTTGGTTATCTGTAGCTCCTAACATTTCAGACATAACACAGTAGCACAGCTGCAGCTTTCCAACACAGTAGTTTAATCAAATAAACTGTGTCTTGAGAATTCTGGCAGAGGGACCTCTCCTGGAACAAACGAACGCAGAGCGTGACATGCAGCCTTGCGTAGACTGTGTTACATTCATGATGTGAACCAGCTTGCAACAACACCAGGTATGGGGTCCATTGTTAATCCTAGAAATCCCTAGTATACCCCTTTCCTTACACAATCAGATAGATAATTTGGCATAGTGGGCTGTTTATTTAATACAGCCTGCTAGTAAAGCTGATTATGTAGCTCGGTTGTATTTGCCTACTTTTTGCAGCACATATGCCTCATAAAAGACTATGATAGTTTCAATAAATGTATTGTAAAGTTTCATCATGTCTTTCCTTGGTTTACTATGGGCATGCATTAGTGAACGACGGAAGGTGAGGATCTGTGTCCACTGTTACCTTGCGGCTAGAGGGTCATGTTCTAAATTTTCCAAAATCACCTGCTACTATGGGAAAGTTAGGAGTTCAGGTAAGGCATTGTGAGCTAGCCAGCATTTGGGCCAAAAGATATGGATGTTGAAGAGACTCAGGCCCTACATTCTGGCATCCTATCATGGTAAAGGAACAGTTCTGGTTTCCCAGCAGAATCCCTGTGAAATGGCACAACCAATGAAAGGTCAGGTACTTAATTAGCGGGGCTCCTGAGAAGTACTTGTTTGTGCCCATATTGCCTTTACACCTCCTCTGGAGACATCACTGGTGTTGGGGATATATCCTCCACAGTATTTTAGGGAGCACCTAATTTTCTGAGGGTTGTTCAAGCTTAAACCTTTAAAGGATTACCCCTATTAGTGTTTGTTTCCATTACTGCTTTATTAATGGCACAGCCACAAGCTACACCAATTGCTGGCAATTGCAGACCTGCAGTCTATGCACATTTAACTTTATGTGACCTTGGCAATGTAGGCAGTGATTTAATCTTCGTGGTTGAAGCCCACAATGCCTATCTTTTTTTTATTCTTGGGTCATTTTCCCAGCTGTGGATGCTGATATAGGAGGATTTCATGAATACATTAACGTTGCAGCACCACAAATTTACAGAGTGTATCTGCTCTTAGAAATTCCACTTTCACATTGGAAACATCAAAATTGGTTCCAGGGCTCCCTAATACACATACTTGCATTTGTAGGTATGGTTCCCCCTAGTAATGAGTGGGCCACCAGGCCATCACTAGATGGTTATACACCATTCTCCAACCTACAGGATCTGAATGTTAATGAGCTACAACAATTAAACACTGGTCTAGTTATGCTATGCTAAGAATTTGTAAATCAAATGGCTACCCGACGGGCTGCCCAGCGCTGAGGAACAAATCCATCACATAGTGGTTTAAACCAGAAGAAGGTCATTCAAAAAGATATGCTGTGAGTGATTTCCTGAATTTGGATTCTTCTCTAATCGAACTAAGTACTGGGGGTAGCGAGTTCCAGAGCTACGGAGCAAGGTATGTTAAAAAGAAATCTCCACTTATTGCTGGGTGTAGTGATATATTTCTCCTCACCATATTGTCCCATGGCAAATTTGGTGGTGGAAAGAATGAACCATTTTTTAAAGCAATTCTTAACAGCTAGAGCATTAGGTACAAGCTGCAGTTGGATCAATCACCTATATGGGGTACAAATAGCACTTCCTAAATGATGCTTGGGCAGAAGGACCCCATAGAAAGGTCCTTTTTGGCAGACCCAGACATTTTGGCGGCAGCCATGTCCTTTGACGTAATGATTGTTGTGCGGATTCACAAAGTTTCTGCGATGGCCAAGCCAACAAGCAGTTGAAGATGTCTAAATCTACCAGAATCAACAAGTAGCCAGCCCCTTCTGGCTGGATTCCATTAATTGGGGATCTCATTTGTGAGAAAGTTGCAGTGAAAAAGGAATTTAATTCAATGTACCGTGCACCGGTGCCAGTCCTTGGAATTCAAGGTGCAAAATCTGTATTATTAGTACCTCTTGCTTGTTCTAAAGAAATTTTTTTTGTCTCTATTTATCACATTAAGTTGCATCATGTGGCTGATTCTAAACAGTAGGCCATGAGGAATCCTTGGTAGTTTCTTATCTCCTCTCACTACCATTTAGGAAACCCATCTACAGCTTATGAGCTACTTCAAAGTTGTTTCTTTCTTGCTGGGAGTGGGAGCGAGAGGAGAAGAACTTCAGTTAATTCCTAATAGCGCTACAAATGCCAGCCACACTATGAAAGTGAGTACTGAACTTACTAATGCATCTCCTGCAGATGATGTTGTTTATACTGATCAACCCCTCATGGACTTTACCAGTTCTATTGCTGCACTGGTGGCTCCTGGCTATTATATGGTAACAGCTGACTTTTCATCAAATCTTTTGACAGTTCCACCGTTCTGGGAACTCCGCCTACACGTTCCTGTGTTTTCTTTTCATGGCTGAAACACTCTTATCTTGTTCCTCCTTGACTATATTTGAATAACACTTTCCTTGGTTTTTCTACTTCTTTGAATTGAATTTGTGACTGTTTTCTTCTTGTAATCAATGGCCATTACCTTCCAGAATGCTCTGCCACAGAACTGGGAGATGAGGTGCTCAGACCTCATTCATCTTCAAATAAACTAAAAGGAGATCTGTCCCTTTTGATCATTTCAGCTGTCCAATCAACTGATGTAATTGTTTGAGATAAGGTCCCCTGTGATATTTTCGGCCATTCAGAAATACTGAAGATTCCTTACATTTTCAAGGTGTCTATAGATGATGTTATTGTACCATGGTTCCACTCGGATAATTATGAAGTCGACCACCTCCCAAGGTGACATACTTCCTATATTTAGCCTGCAGTTGAAATACTTGATCGATGGTACTGGTTCCTGGTCGGAACCCTGCTTGAAGGGGACTTATTAGGAATGTGCCATCCACCCACTCACACAGCCTATCTATCAGTATTGAGTAAGATTTTGTTGTTTGTTATCGATACTATGCAAAATTATTTGTGTTTTTTATACAACGGGCAAAGTCAACTTAGGTCCATTATGCAGTTTAGTTGCACAATTCATGTCCTCAAAAATTGCTGTGTACCATGGTGTCACCTAAATTAAATGCAGTGTTTCTTTTCAACCTGACATGTGAACCAGAGACTTACGGCCAAAAAAGATGCCACTTACACAATGTTACATATTGAAAAGTTAGAACAATTGCTCTTTACTGTAGCTGAAACACCTTCAACTTTATGGTTAATTCATGGCGTGATATCTATGCCAATTTCCACATTACAGATTCATTTTTACATGAAACATTTTCTGGAATGTAAATATGAAACCCTCAGAGGGAGCTTTATTCATGAATTGTGGTCACTTTCTTTTGTTTACCGGTGTGAATGGTAGGACAGAGATGTATTCCTTACTGGAAATAAATGGAACTCATCTGTCATCCACGCACTTGTTTGTAAACACTTTACCATCCATTGAGAATGTAATTTGGCCTGTTTTCTAAAAGCACTACTAGCTCCTTCAATTCTCCCCTTCATCGCAGTCCTTTCCAATGGAAGGTATTTATTGTTAAGAGACCAAGACTGCTGTGGAATGAAAGCCAGAATCACGCATGACCTCCCTGCTTCCCAAATAGTGACCTGCTGCATTTCCCTCCTATGCATGCAGTTTTTGATAGTTTGTTATGGCCTTCCATTCCAACTGAAGACAGATTTTAACAAGCTAAGGTGACTCAAAGCTGTATTGTTCATGAAGACATGGTAGTTACATCTGCGCAAAAACCTTTGAACTGCAGGTTGCAAGTACATCCAGCAAAGTAAGCACAAATCTCCCACTGCATTTTGGCAAGCTTGTGCCTTGAATTTGTAATGCTCCCAATACTGCTCGTATTGTGTACTTTTTTAAAACAATTGCTTAGTCAGTACCTACCAGAAAATCTTTGGAGTAATACCAGTCTTTAAACATTCCCTGTTTTTGAATGTTTTCGGGGGCATACCCTTGCTGTTATGTCTCATTTGAGGCATTTTGGTTCTATTTTTGCTACACTGCAAAGGATTTTCCATTTTGAAGCCCACTGGTAATGGAACTACCACCGGTCCAGCTGTGCCATGAGTGCATTATACAATTCTTTTAAGCTTTTGAATGGGGGCTCTTCAGGAATCATTGTCTGCAGAGACTGAATCCGGGAGTTCTGGATTCTCTAAACATTGATATTGTGGAAGAAATTTTGGGTGCCCACGCCCACAACCTAATTTGGCCACCTTTTAAAAATGTTTAGTTTCATTTTTATTATGCTAATCAATTTGAAGATTATACTTTTTGTATCACATAGAATTTGCTCAGTTTGTGACATACATTATTTTGCTAGTCGCTAAGTTACTCTACTGACCAAGGAAGGGGTCTACTGTTGTCCCTTTTGTGTCTACTTTGATTCTCGCTTAGTTTAGCGATTAGATAGTTAAGCCTACTCTTGCTTGCACAGCCACACGTAACCCATTTGTTTTCATGCCAATATTTTAGAAATACACTGTATATGCTGTTTTGTTAATCATTGATTCTTCTTGGGAGTTAATCAGAACATTTTAGTATTGTGCCTCAAATACATAACAAGACAATGTTTCTTTTGCTCGTCAGCTACAGCTCCTAAAGTTCTAGATACAACACAGTAGCAAAGCTGCAGGTTTCCAACACAGTAATTGTATCATATAAACTGTATCTTATGAGAATTTAATCACAGAGACCTTTGGATGAATTCGCACACAAATGAACACACTGTAGGAACCTTATATCACCCACAAGAGGACAATAAACATAGGAACTAAGAGGTCAAGTAATCAAATGGCGTCCAATATACAATCCAGATTTATTCGGAACAAATGTATTCAATACATTCTAAAATAATTATTTATTAAAAAACGCATGTGTTAAAAATTACAGTACCTATCTAAATTCATCATAAAACAATAATTCAAAAACCATACAGGTAAGGCATACAGTTCACTAAATTAATATAAATCACAAATAGGCAAATTGTATATTCGTAGTAACAACTGTAAGAATTGGGAGAACAGGCAGGAAAATGTTCCCTTGTCACGGAAAGACCTATTAAATCTTGCACAGATCAATTGTTATATCATGAGAAATGTTGTTTGGGTCCCTCTCTCTTTTTCTGAGATATACTGGAATGAATGCATACAGAGCCTGACATACAGCAGTGCACAGACTGAATTTACACTCATGATGTGGACTACTTATCAACCACGCCAGGTATGAGGTCTGTAGCTAATCCCAGAGATCACTAATATGTCCCTTTGCTTACACAGTAAGGATAGGCATAATCAGATAAATCATTTGCCATAGTGGGGTTCTACATTGTATACAGCTTGCTAGTAATGCTGATTACATTGTTCAGTTAAATTTGCCTATGTATCACACACATATGCTTCATAATAGACTATGCTAGTTTCAATAAACGTATTGTAAACTTTCATCATGGCTTTCCTTGGGTTTACTAAGAGCATGCATTAATGAAAGACAAAAGTAATGATCTGTTTCCACTGTTTCCTTGGGGACTAGAGGGTCATGTTCTAGGTTTGCCAACATTACCTACTACTTTGGGAAGGTTAGGAGTTCAGGTGAGGCACTGTAAGCTAGCGAGGATTTGGGCCGACAGGTACAGATGTTGTAGAGAGATTCACTTCCCACATTCTGACATCCAGTCATCCCAAGGCACAGTTCTGCTTTCCCAGCAGAATCCCTGTGTTCCTCTGGTAGCTCGGCACAAAGCTGTCAGGCTTAACTTAGGAAATGTGTAAAGTATTTATGCAGCATGAAAACAGTAAGTGAAAACACAACACAAGAAAAATTCCACACTAATTTAGAAAAATAGAGAACATTTTAATAAACCTATCACCCAACTTCCTACAACTTCTGAATGGGAGGAGTTGAGAAAGGGAGTTCAGCACGGTGTAAGGAGGAGTTTAGTGAGGGGCATGCAAATAAAAACATCCACCCACAAGTCTACTCACTTCTAAAGTTTCTACTGCCCTAAAGGTGACAAAACGGTAGCAAATATACTCTAGCACAGTCTTGGACTATGTCTAGCACCATATAAGGCTAGTCACATGTACTGCAAGACATTCATGTACTAAACAATGAAGGAAAGGACATAATGTAAAACCCCATAGAAAATAATGGTAAAATAATTACATTGTTGTAACTTACATATACATTTGACCCCACCCTTTGGTTTCAGTGGGTGGTGACACCTACGTCTACACTTTAGAGCAACTTTGCATTCAGAAATGGTGACTGCCCAAAAGTAGTACATTTGCTCCAAGGTGTAAGAGTAAAGTTATACACATGTGTTTATTCACATCTAAGGTTAAGGTACTTTAGTGAGTAGGCTCTATAGTGTATAACAAATAACATAGATGTGTATCTTGAAATTTGAAACCCCTTATTGATTTGCTGGCGTCATATCCAGGCATAACTTATTTATTGCTTAGGCCAAAACTATTACATCTACCTTGTCGGCTCTGGAACTGGAACAGTAGAGGATGAAAATAAAGTAAAGGAAGTACATTGATTAGCGCAATCCTCATGTCAAAATTCACTACCCCCTTTTCTTTTTTTCTTTCTATCTCTAAATGCTATGTTCTTCCAAATATGTACTGTTAATTGTGTATGTTATATACATAAGACACTTATGTTCATCAGAAAGGTTGAAATAGCATTCCTGTATGCAACTATTTATTATGCTTCTCACTGAATCACAAATGATGTATAATGAAATAGTAAAGAAAGTTAGCAAAAACATATTTTACTGAATGTAACAACTTCAGAAGGAAGAACGCTAAGGCAATTATGGTTTTCAATGCCTATACATCTTTTCTTAGTCTTGAGTATTTTACTTGTATACAAAGTTAAGAACTTTCAGATAACTGAAATGATTGCATAGCATATTAGTGTCTACCCTCACACCGCCTCCTTGAGTAAAGCTTGCCTGCTCAACCTTGCTATTCTATGATAGTCAAGTTCTACTGTGCAGTACTTGTCATCGAGTTGTAGGGCAACAATAGTTTGCCGAAGGAAACCAGTGGAAAACAACATTAATTAATATAGGCCATGCCCTATAACATTCTTCTGCCCAGGGAAAGAAAGAATGCCTTGGTTTCACAGTTCATTACCCCATGAAGGAAGGCATATGGCCAAAAAGATGATTCTCTAATGTAGATTTTATGGACTCTTATTACATTTTTGTTTTCTTTTTCTTTTTTTAATCATAAATCATGCATTGTGACAATGAATTGTATCATACAAGTCATCTATGTGGTGTCACATTGTGTGTGTGCATGTCTGTGCGAACGCATAGACTTGTTATTCTGTGTGTGTGTCCTCTAATCTAGGCTGCTTAGTTGGATGCTTCTGTTTACAATAAGAAAGTGAGGATGTTGGCCAGGAATGTATGTGTTAGCATCATGTGAGCATTAAAAGGAGAAATAGCTCAATTCGTAGATCTGCTGAGATAAGGAAGGCTGTTTCCTCGTACATAAGGGTCGCAAACAACAAGATTTACAAGTCTGAGTGAGAAAGATGTCTACTTTTCAAGTCATTCAGAAATAATTGCATGGGTATTTCTTTAAATATGTGAGAAACAGAAATGTCCAGGTGTTTCTAATCAGGAAAATGTACATGAGTATTTGCCATATTGTGGAAAATTCAGCATTTAATGAGTAAACATACATTTGGATTACTAACTTACTTTTTTTTAATCAGAGAACATATTTTACCTTTGGAGAAACGAATTCCACTAGACACCCATTGGAAGAAAGTGGGTTATTATTTGGCCTGGATGTGAGTCCATCACAAGGAATAAGACTGTAAACTTGTTTGGGTAAAATACAGCTTTGATCACATAAACCATGGCTCAACCCCCTGGTACTTTCAGCATAGAGAAGACAGGCTTAATTTAGGGAAATGTGTAACACATTTAGGAGTAATAAAGTAGTTAAAACATTAAAACACAACACATTTAAAATCCCTCAACCAATTTATAAAAATGCATATTTATGTATTGAGTACAATGATGGCAGAATGACAAAAATGCAGTAAGGAGAACCATAGTTGAGAATGTGCCAATCACCAGTCACTGTTCGTGGTTGACTGGGACACAAGCATGATTACAGCCAGATATAAGCAGGGCCATCCCATTTTAAGAGTTTACCTTCAGGTTTAAGGCCTGATTACCATTTTGTGGACAGGATTACTCCATCACATACATGATGGAGAGCATGTTTGCCAAATTACCATTCCATTATTTGCTATGGAACTTGTAATTTGGCAGACGGGATACCCATCACATTTGTGACTGAGTATCCCATTTGCCAAACTTGTAATCAGGCCCTTAGTCTCAGAAATGGAAATGGAAACCCTCCAGCAACGCAAGCTTGCAGTGTGCATCTGCTTAAGTCTTTTCAAAGTCAGAAAGCCATTAGACTAAGTCACGCAAGAGCCTTTGGATATAGCATTTTGCAGCCGCCTAAGTTCCCACATTGAGTTGAGATTTTTTTGTGCACCCTCAACCAATCAAGAATTCTACCTAGGACCTTAGCCTTTTTCATGGTGCTCAAAATCCTCCAGCAGGACAAGCCTGAAACTGTACCTAAGTAAGTCACCTTAAAATCGGAGCCCTTTGCTGCAAGTTCCCACTGATGCTCTGCACTTCTTGGAAGTCTAAAGGTTTTCTAAGTCCCAACTTTTTGATTTTCTGAAGAAGCTGCTCTTCATTACTTCCAACAATTCCAGGACATCAGGGATAGCACTTAGGGACCAAGACTCACTCCGCCAGAAGCCACCAGCATGGTCCCGTTCAGTTGTTATGAGCCAGCTAGGAACTTCATGAAAAAGGTCTCTTGCAGCTTCTTGTCTCCCAGTAGCCACACAAGTCAGTCAGCTAACCCTTGGGGTCTACGTCTTAGTGCTTGGTAAAAGTAGGAGGAGTTACAGCCCTTCAGGTCTCTACACAGTTCTCAAACAGGAGGTTCAGTCCTCTCCAGTTCTTTATCAGGTCCAGAGAGTGTTCTATTGAGCTGTGAGTAGGTGCCAGTTTTGTAGGTTTTACTTGCCTTTGGGTAGCAGTGACTCCTAACTAATGAGAAAAACATTTCCAGAAAAATCCTTTCCACATTTGCAGCGGTCCTATCTGCCTTATTGGAAACTATCCCAGAGTGCACTAATCTGAAGCAAATCCAACATGGCAGAATCTTTCTGCCCCCAAGAGGAGCTTGCGTGCCTGCTAAGGGATTGTTTAGGGAAATAAGCTTTAAATTCATCTTCAGTTAAACCTAAGTGAGTTGGGGACCAGATCCCCCCCAGTAGCCTGATGCAAAGCTGGTGATAGATAACCTAAGAAAGAAAAGACTTCCCTTCCTCAGTTCTCCCTTTTCACCTGAATATAATTAGGCAGGCCTCTCCTTGGTCCTTGCAAGTTAGTAAAGTTCTTGGACCCTCCAAGCTGTCCTTGCTTGACTGAAAGGAGTCACATTGCGCACCCCCATATCTTTCTGTCAAAAGGTCTAAGCCATTGTTTTTGCTCGAGGAGCAGTTTCACACCTGAATAAGGGGAAGCACTCGCAGGATCCAGCTGTTAGCCAATTCAAGTTAGAGTACTGGAGATCTAGGCGGGTAAGGTTTAACTATTTCATGTTGTTTTTCCTGCATATTTACTAAAAATCCAACTACTCTAATGAATTCAGTCAGACAGTGGTTTAATTTATTGTGCAGCTTGCCTAATCCATTAATCAGGCCTATTGTTGTATCTGCACTTTAGTGTTTCTCATAGTGCAGCTACAGCCCTAACAATAAAAATAGCTTTTGGGGATAGTCACTGTAGGTATATACAAACGATAAAGTCTTACATTTACTACTTTTATACATCCTCCCTTGTAGGCTACCAGACCTACTTGGGTTTTTTTTCTTTAATAAAGGGTCATTTTAAGTAGGGGTGGGCGGAATTTGCGTAATCGCGTTACGCAAATCTCCGCGAAACGGTAAAAAATCTCCGCGAACATGCAGAAATTCCGCGAACACGCGGAATTGCTTGTTCGCGATGCTTTTTTCCTGTTCATAGTTGCTGTTTGCGTGCTCGGGGAGAAATATCTCACGAACATGCATTTTGAGAACGCGAACAAGAAAAAATTTTGCGAAGTCGCGGAAAGCAGAATTTTGGGCAATTTCGCGTTCTCTGCGGAACGCGAAATTACCGAAATTCCGCAAATTCCGCGAGCGGAACGGAATTTACCGCCCAGGCCTAATTTTAAGGCATTGGCAAAATGTATATTACTCTGGTGTGATTCATGTAGTTTCAGGAATTTTGCATTTCCCAAATGTTTTCCTTTCCGCCACTTTGCCTAACTAAAGACCCAACTCTGTGAAAATTAACCGCTAATGGAAGTAAACAACAGAACACGAGAAGCTGTTCTTCTCAATGCTTTGTTAAAAACATCCTAATGGCAAAAATGAATATGAAGACACATTTTGTGTTAATACAGCACAAACTGTTAGATTTACAATTTATATAATTACCCATAATTTTGTCAAAATTTCACATAATTGCACAAAAGCTAATTATATGAAATTCACACATCAATAGTCATTGGATAAGTTTTGCTCCACCTTCAAAAGCTTCAGGAATTTTCTTTGTCAGCTAGTGAATGGCACAGCATGTGCTTTATTTCACAGCTGACATTTAACTTTTACATGTCATTCAGGTATTTCTCTGCATCATATACTGATGCCATACTGAAAAGTAAATCTGCCAATAGGGAGTGTGATTGTTTAATCATGTTTAGAGGGTCAGTGCACATAGACTGGGGCATGGGCAGCAGTGCTCCAGTGTGCAGAGTTAAAAAAATAGTAATTCCAGGCACCAAAACATGGGTGTGCCTATGCAAAAGTATCATTTCTCACACCCATTAACTATAGGGACATTCTCTGCTTTTTCACATGCTACATAGCTGATCACTTACACTTTTCACAAGAGCATGTTTGCCTGCATTTCCATGGTGGTTATACACCAGAAAATTTATTGTAAATACCTATGAACCTCATTAACCTTCAACACTATTAACACCCGTGCCCTGCTAGAAACACTAGCACTGTCAATCGGCTTTGATGACATTATGTTATTGTGGACTGTTATGGATGGTGTCAGATGGAGTCCGATGAAAACAGTGGATTCTTTTCAGAGTTCCTTAATAAGTCCTAATAACTGACAGGCAACACTGAGAGAGCCTTCAAGAAAAAGAGGAGCCAAGCGGGAGAAATACAGAAAAACCTGCATCTTCTGATCTAGTAACTTCACAGGAATGGTACGTTCAGGAAAAGGGAGATAATGCCAGTTATATAAATCAGTGAGCCAGCCAATAATCAATAGTCAGGTCAGGAGTTCCTCCTGCATGCCTATATTGCTAAAAACATAAATGAATACAGTGAATGGGATAGTGGTAACTTCACACAGAATACAAGTAGTCTTTCTTTCTCAGCTTTTTCAATGAGAAAACAATGGCAAGCCCATCAGATCAGCACACATCCCTTGACCCCCAAAATATAAATGGGTGGGTGGGGTGGCATAGCCCAGGTACTAAGGAAAGAGAGCCTGACTTAAATGTAATATAGGCAAAAAAAGTGTGTGGACTCAAAGAAGCCAGTGCCAAATCAAATAAACAAGAGTGTTGATATCATACATCAGTGACTCTGTGCATATTCTTTATCCTTGCAGGCTCCAGTGTGCCATCCACCAGACATGTCATGTTTTTTGTCACTGGTCTATGATCAAAGTGCCACCATGATCTTACTATGAGGAAATATTTTGCGGCGATGCTGTTATTGGCTAGTCTCAACCTGAACAGAAAGTTGTGGCTCCCATTTTATTGATTGGGAATGGTTCCCGGGGCTGAATATTTCAGTGCAAGCAAACATAAGGGGTCAGGATGGAGGTACTCTGATGCCATGTTTGAGAAATGGGGGTGTTAATGACATAAGTTATGTTTCCAACATTGATTTTTTCAATCGCACGCAATATTCACAATGATGCTACGACTGCCAGTCGAGAGCCCTGTTTACTGTTACGGGGATGTCGTGACTATCGCTGTGACACCGCAAATATTGGTGGAAATATAAAAGAAAAAGTTTCTATATCTATATACACACACCCTCACTGGTCACAGTGACAGACTCATGTACTTCCTCACATATCCCCTCAGGCACTCATACACCCACTCACATACCCACTCAGACACTAATGCACCTACTCAGAGACTCATATGTGTACTCACAATAGGCATTTAGATGCTCATGCACCCACTTACAAATGCACTCAGAGACTCATGCACCTATTTGCATACATAGTCATACACTTAAATACACACTCACAGACTCACACAGATATTCCCGCACTGACTCACAGACCCACTGAGAGACTTATGCCTCTACTCACACACTCACTGATAGACAGACCCACTCAGACACATGCATCCACCCATATATTCAGTCACATACTCATGTACCCATTCACATACCCACTCAGACACTCATACACCAATTGACATACCCACTCGGAAACTCACACACCCACTCACATATCTACTCAGAGACTTATACATCCACTTATAGACTTGGTGAAGGAGTCATGCAGCCAGTCACATACACAATAAGAGATGTATGCACCCACTCACATAAGCCAGAGAATCATTAATACTCACTGTTATAGAGATATTGAGAGACTGTTAAATGTTTTTATACAGTTATTTAGATAGTTATTTATCTCATGTGATGGTTATAATGAATTATATAGTTGTCATTTTTTAATGTGGTGGCTATTGAAGTCTTACTTTTGCTTTTGGTTTTAGCGATGTAGCCATGATCATCACGGGTACCGATGTCATTGCGACTCCCAGCGTCACAGTGAAACCAGAAAATAGGTTTATAGAAACTCACTAGAAAAACATGACTTTAAACAATAGAGTAATAAACCCCTAGTGAGTAAAATACTGTAATATGTGTTTTGCACGTTATGAAAACGGTGCAATCGCCGCTGTTAACAATGTAGTCTCGACACTTCAAATAATCGGGAAAACAGAAAATAGGTTTTAGGCATGGTTTTTAAAGACACTTAGTACAAATTCATGAGTTGAAAAGTTTTTTAAAGAAGGATATATATAGTAGTATGTGTATTGCAATGTTTAGAATCGATTTTTTAAAATTAATTTTGCATGTGCTGTTGTCCATTGAATGTCTGCTTTTGTTTTGCGATTTTGCGAGTTATTCGTGACCATCACAAAGTCGTCACGAAGAGTCTCTAATATTAAAATAAAGGGATCTTTAGAAAAAAAAAACAATATTTTGTTTACTATGGTGGCTCTGACAAGATTGATTGTGTGTATAGGTCAGCTACAGATGAGACCGGATGCAGAGTTACTTAGAAACACCCTGTTGCCTTTGTCGGTAAAGTGCACTCCATAATTTCTATAAATTCCATGCATGTCAAAACACAAGTTGTTGTTATAGATTGAGTCCATGTTATGGTATCTAAGCAATGCAGAAACTGTTTTATTACCATGTTTCCTGGCTTTGTCAATTTGCGGGCAGAATTGATTAGACCACTTCCATTTTTGCCTTTGGCATACGTTAGAGTACACCAATACAATGCAAGGGAATAGGGAAAATTAATGAACGCCTGCCCAGGTACAGATGTATGCCATAAGCACACACTGCCTATCACCCTTAGGCAACACCTACTCTACTAATCAATGCAGTACTAATGTCACTAGATTATATGTTGTGCAGCAAACACTATTTCTATGAGATGTGATGTATGTATGGTAACTTGTTGATAATAATTGAAAACTTAATAAATACATATTTTTTAAAAAGACAATGTAAGTGAAAAGCATCATTAATTCAATAAAGGTTACCTTCATTAGGATTTCCAGCCCTACCCCAGTTAGTGTGCCTAGGTCGTTTCCACCACAGTGCACAATCATGAGGTTAGGGTGTTGGTAAATACAATGCTTTTAACCAAAGGCAGCAATTAACCCTCTCTGGCCAATCCATGTAATGTCTACATTAGGCAAACCCAAGTCTCTATTTTAGTAGCCCCTTTAGCTCAATAGACATATCTGTGGCAAACAATCCCCATTTTAAGCATTTTGAAGTGAATGAGCAATAGCAGTCAGGAGAAGGGTGAAGCTGAATGAAGTAGTTTTCAGTTAAAATTGTGTTTAAAAAAAATATATATATTTCATTGGATACTGTCAGCATGTAAGTGAATAAAATTAGGTAGCGTGCTGGATGCATTAGCATGGAGTCCTATTATTGGATGTTGTTTAAAAAAAGAAATGATATACAGACATGGATGTGCTTTTGAATCTGTGAAGTGGACCACACCTGCTGTATCTCATTTGATTGTAGCATGGTCTTTCTAGAATGTGCTGTGAACTTGTGACCTACTGGTTTTAATAAATTTCTATGGCGAATCTGCAGAGGATATATTGAGGACGGCTGTTAAAGAGACAGGTATTAAATGTTTCAAATTGGAGAGGTTTAGGTTCACTGTTTTATGAGGCAGGTAAGATTCCCTAGCAAAATTTTGCAATTAAGTGTGGTATAGTGATGAAAATATAAAAGTAAAAAGGAACGTAGATTTTCTGACTTCCTTTTTTTTGTGAATTCATCATCAGGATCGTGCTTACATTACGATTGTTAACATAAAGGCATGCATTTTGAGCTCACTCTAAACAGGAGTGAAAACACAGACAGTAGCCATTCAGAAATGTAGTTACAACAATGAAACATGAAAGGAATGTTTTAATTTTTAATTCGCTGATTTTTGGAGTATCAGGTAATGTAAATTTCAGAAGGTTGCCATTTATGGTTGCTTTGTATGAGAGTGGTATGGAATTCTTGTACTAAGTTTTTACAAACCCTGTTAAAATTGCATCTATCTAATAAGAGAAAATAAAGTGATATTACCAATGAGCTCAATATTCTGGTATGTTAACTACATTTCTTTGTAAGCAAAAAGAAGTGATTAATAAGGTAGACAATTATGTCCGATTTCAACATATATATATGTATTTTAGAAAAAAAGGATGATGTATAATTGAAATTGTAAGTGTTTTTATATATCTATTATTAAGTAACTAAGACATAGTTTGTCTGGTGCAGACTAGGGGCCCAATTACAATGTTGTTTGGAAACTGTCCCGAACAAATCAGTTCCGTACTAGTCTCTTCACAAATCAGGTTTTGTGAGTCCGGACAACCAATTACGATGCCTCCCAACATCATTCGGTCGGACTCACATTGACTTTAATGGGACCCTGTGTTCTATTTTCGAACACAGGCTCCCACTGAAAAAAGGAGTGTTTGGGAATAACCTTGCACCCTGTGGCAGGCACCCCATGGTGCCTGCCACATTGTGCATGGTTGAGAAGAGGGGTCCCTTGGGTATCCTCATGGGCCACATTCAGATGCCAACGGGCCCTCCAAGACCAATTTCGAAAACTGTTTCCTCTTAGAAAAACTGAATGGGAACAGCTTTTTGATTCAATCATCGGAATCGCTCGTCTGGAAACGGTGTCCATAGAGCTGTACGAATCAGCTCTGAAACACTCCGGTTTCTGGGCATCAAATTGGTCGTTGGAAAAACTGTACAATTCAGTAGGAAACAAGGATTCCGTATCGGATTTGACAATACCGGATCCCTTCGTAATTGGCCCCAAGGTGTCTGTCAACTTAGTTTAGAATGTGCTTCCATGGAGGTGTATATTGCACTTACTCTGATCTGTAATTGGTAGAGGAAAAGTGTGCACAGTACTGCTGAAGCTTTTAAGTAATAATATAGTGTAAGATGTCAAAGTTTTATATGTGTATACATGATGTGCAGCTTATAGCAAATATTTTTATTTGAATTCTGGAAGTTGTAGTCTTATTTGTTCCATTATAAAAGAAGAGTAGAACACTCATATTTGAAAGTGGGGAGAATGCATTGTAGCTGTATTTGAATTATGAATCTCTCAAAGATGATAGCTATGCGTTACATACTCTTTAGTGTAGGTGTCGGCTAATTACGGTGTATATTTGTATTTACATACAGGAAAAATACATGAAAAAGTTGTGTTTTTTAACAATATACAGAATGAGATATGTATTATAACACTGCTAGGCACTGTTAAGCCAAGTACTATTATTAAACTACAGCACCTATGATGCATGTGACATACATGTTTGTTAATTATATAAGCTATCTCTCACCCATGCATGGGTATAACTGAACAAAGAGGTAGGTTGTAGCTAGGCCATAGCACAAGGAGTTATGCGCTTAAAATACAAAAGATGCCCACTGGCATTTCAGTGAGCTATGCACTTCTAGAGCCCTATGTACCCAATTATACATCCAGCTTACAAACAGACTTAAATCTGCCATACCTAAGTAGAAATCCAGACAGACACTAAAACATCCAGTGAGGTAGTTAGAAAAGCATGCGGACATTAACTCACACAGACAGGCACAACTGACATGTATGTTGTGGTAATGGAGGCTGTTTCACACACAATTAAATAACCCAATACTCACTAATACACCCTGGAGGCAATGTATGCAGGCCCTTACTGACATAGTTAGAGAACTATATATCAGAAAAGGAGAGGCAGTGATTATGAAGGTGGTCAGACTCATGTCTGACCGCCATCATATCGGGGTTGAAACCGCCAGACAAGCTGTTGGTGGTACCACTCCCTGTATTACGATGCGTCCGCCTTCAATGCGGCCACAAAGTGTATTTTTTGTATCACAGCATGTGCTGCACGTTGCAGCACACGCCGCAGTCCAAAAAACGCACATTTTGCATATCCCTGTACCATGTGGCAGGCACCATGCAGTGCTTGTCACATGGTGCAGGGATATGTGGGAGGGCACCATAGTTGGTCCCCAGGTACCATGTCTCGGGCCAGAGGGTATGGAGGGCCCGCTAGGGGCCCCCAATGTTCCTTTCCGTCAGAATTTCCATGGCGGGTTTACCGCCATAAAAAGGAAGGGTCGGCAAAAACTGACATTGTAATGCTTACGGCGTTGCCTTGGCAGGCACTGCCATCATTGTAGGCATTACAGACCATCCAACGGGATTCTGGAGCCCATCAGATTACTGTTGGATGGTCATTCTGCCTCCCAACTATCCACCCACCATCCTAATGTGGTAGGCAGAGATCTTGACTGCGATGGCAGTGAGACTGCCACGGACGGGCTGTCGGTGGCGGTCCCACCATCATCGTAATCAGCCCCTTAGTAACAAATTTACATACATATGGAATCACAGCTCTAGATAGGAACTGAAACACTCATTCAGACATCTACTAAACAACTGACTCTTTGTAGCCATGTAGAGAAGTAGCCTTAGGATAACATCTCAGTCCTGCTATACTTGAGGACGTGCATGCAGTTTTACAGCTAAGCCAAACTTCTCATTTAAAAGTATTAGTGAACGCATAAACTGCTCTTTAACTCACCATTGAAATAGGCTGCTGCTATGTAATATTGCAAGGTGTTATACACTTAAAAAGTTACACATATACTCTGAAGTTTTAGTGAGCTATATGCAGTCCTAGAGAGCCATGTGCCCAATTAAATATCACCCTACCAGCGACACTATAATCTGATATACCTAAATAGAAAAGTGGACAGAGCCTAAAACAGCCTTACAGGCTGTGAGAGAAGCATGTAAACATTCAATTACATAGACAAGCACAACTGTTATGTATCTAGCGCTGATGGAGGTAGTTGCATACACATTTAAATAACCCGAAACTAGCCCTTGCATCATGTATACGGCTTAGTACACATGAGCCTGTGCATACAGTTTTATGGCTAAGCCAATATTTATATGTAAACGTCCTAGGGAAGGCATAAAGTGGCCTTTTACCATATACCTCTGACACAGGCTGCAGCTATTTCATAGGCTAGGGTGGTATATTCTTTAAATGTAGCACATGTATTCTGAAGTTTAGTTAGATATGCACTTCAACAGACGTCTGTGTCCAATTATGTATCCACTTTGCTACCTAGAATTCAATCTGAGATACCCAAGTAAAAAAGCAGAGAGACACTAAAACACCCACTGAGGTAGTTAGAGAATGACCTAAATACTCAATCACACAGACAGGCTAGACTGATATGTATTTAGTGGTAATGGATGTCGCTGTACATATATTTAAAAAAAATGAACACTCACTAACACACCTAGGAGGTACTCCATGAAGCCCCTTATGAACACATTTAGAGAATCATACATGTCACAAAGAGAGGCAGTGATTTAGAAATTGACTTAAATACACATCCATTTAGAGCCCCAAACAGGAACTGGCACAGTCATTCAAATATCTAGTAAAGAACTGACACTTTGAGCTCTACCATGCAGAGAAGAAAGCCTTACATCATCTCTTAGGCCTGCTACACTTTTGCATGTACATGCACTTTTCCTGCTAGGTCAATTTTCACACTGTAAAGTCCTACACAGGTATAAAGTACTTTTTTACTGTGTATGATGCTCCAGTGAGATAGGCTGCATGTAGGTCTTAAGGCAGGTTCGTATGTGCTTACAATGTTTGAAATGTACTGCAAAGTTTAAGTGAGCTATATCCACTCCTAGAGGCCCAAGTTACCAATTATAGACAAAATGGCAACCCAGACATCAATCTGACATATATAAGCAGAAAAGCAGACTGACACTAAAACACCCAGAGAGATAGAAATAGAAGTACCTAAACATTCACTCACACAGGTTGTAACTGCTCTGTATCTAGTGGTGATGGTTATATACACACAGTTAAAAAAAGCAATAGTCACTAACTAACCAGGATTCAATCAATGCAGCCTCTTACAAACACATTATCTTGTATTACATATGACTGTGCCCTAGGCTTTAGATAAACCATAATGGAGTGAGCTGTGTGCTTAAAAGGTAAGACATGTAGTGAAGTGTCTGTGAGCTATATGGACTCCTAGAGATGCATGTGCCAAATTATACCTTCACTTTGCCATCCAGACTTCAATTTGACATACCTAGGTACTAAAGCAGAAAGACACTAAAGCGCCCAGTGAGATAGTAAGAGAAACACCTAAACATTCCCTCACAGAGAGAGGCAGAGCTCATATGTATGCATCGATAATGGAGGCAGTTGAACACACATTCAAATAACCCAATACTCACTATCACATCTCGGAGGCAATCAATTTAGCTAGCCTCTTATAGATACAGTTAGATAACCATAGATGTCAGAAAGTGAGACAGTCATTTACCAACAAGTTTAATTATACTTCCAGTGGCATCCCCAGATAGGAACTGCCATACTCATTAGGATATCTGCTAAAGAAGTGACAGCTTCCAATTTGACATGAGACAAGCAGCTTTTTCATCATTTCTCAGGCCTGCTACAGTTGAATCTGTGCATTCAGTTTTACTGCTAGGGTATCCTTCACTTTTAAAAATCATAGATAAGACATGAACTGGTATTCAGCTAAGTATAGGTCAGCACTGAGGCTGCAGCTAGGCCATATGGAAGGGTGCTATGTGCTTAAAATGTAATACATGTACTCTTAAAATTTAGTGAGCAATATGCACTCTTACAGACCCATGTACCTAATTATTTATCCAGTCGGCCTCCTAGACTTCAATCTAGCACACTTAAGTTAAAAAGCAGACATACACTAAAAGACCCAGTGAGATAGTGATAGAAGCACCTAAACATTAATTCTCATAAACAGGGGCAACTGATATGTTTTTACCACTAATGTAAGCAGTGGCACACACACTGAAAAATCCCAAAACTCTCTGACACCCAGGAGGCAATCTATGCAGCCTTTTACAAACACATTTAGAGAACTGTAGATGTCACAAAGAGAGGTAGCCATTTACGCAAAAACTTACATAGACATGCAATGACAGTCCCAGATAGGTACTGAGACACTCATTCAGATATCTGCTAAAGAACTGTAAATTTCAAGTCTAACATGCAGAGAAGTGGCATTGCATCATGTCTCAGGACTGCTACACTTGAGGCTGTGCATGCAGTTTTACTGCTAGGTCAACCTTCACATTTAAAACTCCTAGACAAGGCATCAATATATATACCTCATCACTGAGGAAGGATGTGGGTAGGCCGTAGGGCAAGCTGGTATTTGCTTAAAAGGTAACACAAATACTCTGAAGATTCTGTGAGCTATATGCGCTCATAGAAAACCATGTGCTCAATTATATTTCTACCGTGCCACTCAGATTTCAATCTAGTGCACCTAAGTAGAAAAGCAGACAGACACTAAAACATCCACTGAAATAATGACAGAATCACCTACATATTCACTCATTTAAAGAGGCATGTATCACATGCTAAAATAGGTAGTTGCTCACACATATGAATAATCCAATACTCGCTAACACACCTAGGAGGCAACTTATGCAGCCCCTTACAGACACATTCAGTGAAGTATAGAAGTCACAAACAGAGGTAACAGAGGTATTCACTTTCCAACAAAGTTATATACTCTTGGAATGTCAGACCCTGATAGGGACTTAGACAGTCATTCAGATATTTGTAAAACAATTGACACTTCTAAGACTAACATGTAAACTCTTCTCAAGCCTTAACCTTCTCAAGTCGCTTCTACCACATATGCCTGTCTCCTGTGGTAGGCTGTAGTCAGGCAATAGGGTATGCTCATATCAGTTAATGTCTATGTAACTAGGTGTACAGGTGAAAGTGAGGGTGTGTGAGTAACTCTATGGGTGAGTGAGTGTGTGTGTGTGTGAGTAGTTGCATGAGTACCCTCTCACACCCCCTTACATATAACTGAACACTAAGGTAGACTGTGGGAAGTTAAAGGAGGGTACTACATACTTAAAAGGTAACCCATGCAGTCTGAACATTGCCTGAGCTATATATGCTCATGTAAACTGAATGTTTAAATAGTACAAATTAGTAATGTGATACTATATAATTAAGTGATGATTATACTTCTCTGTTTTTTTTTTCAGATATCAATATCTAGTTATCTACAGAGGATTACCATGCCAACAAAAACTCAGAGAGGAAAGAAGGAGCAACAAATCGAGCGCCTCCTTAGAACCGAGAAACAAAAGGGGCAAAATACAGAAAGGAGAGTCATAGAGAAAGGGCTGCTGGTAAGAAAGCTACAACATTTCTTAAAATTGTTTGTAAACAACTGGAAAAAGTGCATGAAGTAGTAAAGAAAAACAATACTATAACACCCGGTATCAAAACACAAAAAGTCTTTGATATAAAAAGTAAGAAGTTATTGAAAAAAGGATAGATTTTAAGCAGAAGGCAGAGGCAGTTCAAGGAAATCAGAGGTATAATGTTCCATACTAGAGTAATTCGCAACTTGTTAGCATCTATGAAGGAGTCGAAAAGATGGACAAAAGCAATCAAATGCAAGGAACATGTTTAAGGTGTAGTTGATCAGGTGTTTGCTCTGAAGAAGAAACTATTTATCTTGGTTTTAAACAGAATGAAGACACTGGACAAAATTGTGTTGTCTATGAGGAGGGAGAGCCAAAAGAAAAGACTTGTTAATAGAAGTAACTTTTACAAAGTTTTTAGTGATGAATGGGTACATACTTTGAAGACTAAGCCTTTGTTTAACGAAGAAAGCTACTTGCAAGCAACATGCTGTTGATGAATCTGGACGATGTTATGAGATGAAAAATAGAACTCCTATTCGAAAAGAAATAATGGTACATAGAAATGTTGAGGAAGTGATTACTGAAGCGGTGCAAGGAAGGTGGAGACAGGCCCCTGTGTACAAATGGAATTGTAGTAGTGTTTGTAATATTCGACAGCAATCAACTGATATATTGAGAAATTTCTTCCGTATGTTTACTTGCAGAAGTTTAAAACAGAAAATACACTATTTGCAAGGATTAGATCCATGCAAAGCAAGAAAGCTTACTAATTTACAAGGACACTCACTAGCATGTCTGCCAAATAAAGTGTGTCAAAGCAACTTTCATCAGGGGTATACCACTCAGAAATGAGATCTTTTGTTAAAAGACTTTGCTATTTAAAAACTCCTGCTGTATGTTTAGGAGAAATGAAGAGAGCCCTTTTGCAAGGCAGTATAGTAGAAGTAGAAAAGGTCTGTGATGATGTGCAATTTGGTTTCTTTGGACTGGAACAGGAGTGTAGGGAAAATGAATAGCTGGTAACACCAGGAGTTAAGTAATAGAACAGAGGTATTACTGTTGGTAATTTTGAAAAAATTATAAGAAACTTTAAACTTAATTTATTCATAGCAGCCAAACTGTGTTTGTATATGTTGTTGATGCACTCACAACAAAAGACAAACTCGTAATGTTGATTTGTACATTGAAAGTAAAAAAGAGAATAATGATAAGTGCCGTGAATTTGCTGTTTACTTATTTGTGGAATAACAAGCTGACTTGTCCATCTTACGAGTTCTGCTATAATTAGAAAAAAATCTAAATACCTCCTAGAGCAGTACACATCAGCTCATCCAGAAGTACTTAAAGATTTGAATGTTTGAATCAATATTAATACCATCTATACATTAATTTTAAGCTATTGTTCACATAGAGCCAAAGACAGGGAAATTACCTCCAACTGAGCTCCAGAAAGGTCTCAAAGGTAGAGTTGTATACTTGTCATTAGATTTTAGGGAAAATATTGACACTATTGGGGTACAGAGAAATTTGCAAGAGGATTTTGTAATTCTAGCAAATGGTGTCCCTACCAAGAGTAAAAAGATATGGCAAGAGTTAGTAGAGGTTAGTAAAGCTAAAAAGGCAGCTTCATATCTGCTACAACATAGCATATTATTAAAATGCAGAAATTCTTCACGATATCACACATCGAAAGGACAATACATCATCGTCGACAGGTCAGATAGAAAAGTGGATCAATACAGAGTAGAAGAAATGCATTAACATTACAGCATCCATCCCCTACATTCGAAAGAAATTATTGGTGATGCTATTGACCTATATCAACTAAAAGAAGCAAAAGAAACTTTGTTAAGTGTATGGGAAAAAAGTTTTGGAGCTCTTTTTTCCCTCATCTTTTTCCTACTGGGGTAGGTGGTAGGTATGATGATATGTCTGTACAAATACCTGTGCCCAAGGAACAACATTTCTAGTCTTTATTCAGAGGATCCTAGATTTCATCAATGTATACCTTATATGTTTCATCTATTATTTGTAAGTGATTTGTCTACATTGTCTAATGCCATAAATCATGTTTGAAAACAGAAATACATTTGCAAAATCTATCTGAAAAGGAATTTGTTAGGAAAATTCACGGAAACGATAAAAAGCTGGAATACAACTTTATTAATCTCATCGTATGTTAATGTGGGACCAATGAATATTGGTATCGTAGTCACGGTGAACTAAAATGCATGTTGAGAAATTTAGGAACACATAAATGGTTTCTAACTCTCAGTTGTGCAAAATATGCATCAGATGACTTGCTTGAATTCTTGCAAGAGGCACATTTAAATATAAAAGACAGTGAGTTGATTACATTGATATAAACCTATTTCAGCCTACCATTTGGTTAAGAAAAGATCTGCAGTTCCACAAGATTGTACATGAACGTGGTCATGAATGCATGCCAAACTCCTAATAGATTCAATCCTCACTCTAGTTTCTCTCAGGGGCCAAAGCTATCACCACTCACTTCCGTTAGGTTTTCAAAGAGTTCCTTCTGTGTCATGGTATTGGTTACTTCCTTGGTCTGGTAATGGTTTTGATTAATGCTTTGCCTTGTATGTTTGTTTGCTGTGCAGTTCATTGACCTTGAGGTAACAATATGACCATCATTCCGGGACCTACTCCCCTCTGACTCCACCCTAACTCTCTTACCCCACTATTGTGGTCCTAAACTACATACTTGTGTTGCAGGCGTTATACAATGATAAAGGTAGTTTTGGGTACATAAAAATCCTGAGTAATTTTCATTGATATGGCAGGCATTCCTGCTGTGGCAGACACAAAAGTAATATGCAAATGGACAAGGAAATGGCAATATCTGTTATGTGTTTCTCCTATGGCAACAGCAGTTTTAGAGAAGGCTCTATACTCACAAACAGCTAGAAAGTCAAGGTGCTCAATCCGATTTAAAATCTTTATTCGGCACAAAGATTGAAGGCCATAAAAGTGCATACAAAGCACACATCATCAGTAATCATCCATAAACATACAACAATATTAACAAAATAAACAATGATAAAAAACTTCTTACAAGACCCCCACATGAAAATACATTACAGTACAATATTTTTCCTATAATGTATAGAACGCAGTACTAATGCAAACCAGTGGATTGTCTAATGCAAGTATACATTTCCAAACATCTCAATAATCTCTAATATTGCCCCAGAAGAAAATCTCTTCAAATCCTCATAAAAACCACACAATAAAGAAAATTGCTGTGTGCAAGAACAAGGACAAGATATCACGGCTGGTGGGTGCTTTTTAATTTCAGGGAAAGCAACAAGGTGGTGAACAATACCTAATCAAAGCCTAATTATCACAAAGCGATGCTGGGTGTTAGTCACCCAAATCCGGTTGACATCCCCTCAATACATCATTCGATACAAAAGAAGCTACAGTATGTTTCTTATATTCTTCAAGCATTCTAAGCTCCTTTCTGTAGTTCAAGAAGGTACTCTTAATTATGCTATTCTCCAAAGAGGAGTAGTGTGCTGGGATGGTCAGGATAAATGAAACAAACAGCAGTTTAAGAAAAACATTTATATAAAACTGTCAAGGTATTTTAAAAGCAGAGCATGGTGGAGGGATAGGCACTCAGATATAATTGACTTGGTAATATCGTTTTCTACGTTGTCCATACAGGCAGTCAATGCAGTAGTGGTTTTGAGGCTATCATGCCTTCTAAAAAATGTAAGCCTGCTTCCTTGTGTACTATAAAGGATGCTGCAGATCTAGGTGCACACAACAGATGTTTAAGGAAGCGGGTCTCTTCCACCTGAAGGGGTTGACTGAGTGCGTAACACCACAGGCCTCTCCCAAATGGAGCAGTTGTCAGACCCCTCACTTGATAAATTTCGATCATTGCCTTGATTGGGCGACTGCCGATCTTATGAGAAAATCTGAACACTCCCTCCCAAATTCTTCTCAGTTTTAGCTGGGTGCTTAGAACATGTTAGGCCCAAGATCCACTGTTCATGAATGAAACCCGTAGATAGCAAAATGAATTAACGTTAACAATTGGGCCTCCTGCAAATAAAAGGTTCTAAATTTCTGCACTTTCCCACACACTATTGTAAAGTTTTTTGCCTGCCTAATTTTCATTTTCCTGGAGTCCATGAAGTGCCCAAAAGTGTCCTTCAATTTTTGTAAACCAATGGGTGTCCTAGATAGTAGAACAGTGTCGGCGGTGTACAATAAATTTAGTACTGGACCTACCAAAGACATGGGCATCAGACTGCACAGTCTGAAGGGAGCCCTCTACCCCGTTAATAAAGAGTTAAAAAAGGAGCAGTGCTAGTATGCAGCCCTATCTGATTCCCCTCTTGATTTTAAATGAGTTGGAACATTGCCCATAGGGGCTGTAATACACCGTACAACAAAAGACCTGATTATGGATGAGCACTATACAAATTCAGAATCCCTGGGGTGGTCTGAATCTATCTCTGCCAAGGACTGGCTTTGCCAGAATGCCAGTCATGCCCAGTTCCAAGTGTTCTAATTCCAAAAAGTTTGTTAACTCACCAAACATCGTCCCATCTCATAAACAAAACCAGAAAAAGTTTTGAAAGGTCAGAAAGTACCTCACGTAAGCATCACCAAAGGAGCTGCTGGTTGGTACTCACCAGTTTGCTCTCAATATCATCATTAGTAACTTTCATAACCTCAAAGAAAGAAAAAGATTGTGCCCAGGTTTTCTAAGAGGTGAAAAAGGAACGAGAATGAAGAAACAGAATGCAGCGTTGATGCTTGTGTCATTCGTCAACCAATTGGACCCCGTGGTGTGAAAGAAGAAAGTTGCTTCTCCAAGCTAAAATGAGTTGTGACTCACTTGCAGTTATACATACTTTATTGATCACAGTGATCACACTCAGATTAAAAGAATGGCATGTTTTAGACCATTTCTGTTAGAAAGGCTGACATGTTTCATTGGCACTCACTTCCGGCAATTTCATCAGGGCTTGGTGACCGGTCTCCACCTCACCGATACTTCAAGCACAATCTATGGTGGTTGTCAAACAGTAAAGGAAAGATGGTGCTAAACATATAAACACATATTGGAATGGTGTCTACTGGCAATTTTTCCCAAACATCAATGCATGTTAATGTGCATGGTTATGCCATAATTACCCAGTGGTTGCCAACAGAACTCCTACCAGCAACACACTCTCGGGGAGCACCCACAAATTGTAGCCATGCATCCCCATCAGGAAATCGCAGCCGCCGATCGTCATCCGGTGGACATATACACATCGATATTCATGTTGAATAATATATACTGTCAATATCCCAAAGGTTCACCCATGTTCTCCCTATACTCGAAGAGTGCCCACCTCACCTCCTCAAGAATGTCCTGGTAAGAACTGTTCTAAACTTTGACCTCCAAGTAATAAAATCATCAAATAAAGAATCGTTCCTAGCTTCACCATCAGCAGTGGATTGCGGGCGCGCGAGATGTAGTTAGTACAACTAACTATATCGGAGAAATTTCAATGGTTTTGTTCGAGTGAAATGTCCAGCTAACTATAACACCCCTAAAACCTATTGTTTTTCAGTGAATTTCTAAGGTTTTTTAAATGCTAATTCCTAACTATATCAGTCCTGAAACCTATGTTTTTTTCTGTGAATTTCAAAGGTTTTTTAAATGCTAATTCCTAACTATATCAGGCCTGAAACCTATGGTTTTTTCAGTGAATTTCAAAGGTTTTTTAAATGCTAATTCCTAACTATATCAGGCCTGAAACCTATGTTTTTTTCAGTGAATTTCAAAGGTTTTTTAAATGCTAATTCCTAACTATCTTTAGTTACTGGTAAGTACGCTTAGAATTAGTTTTCATGGTCAGTGCTGGTCTAAAAGATGCAGCATTGGGTTCTCTCCTGATAACAGGTGAGTAAATCGGAATTCGTAGTTCGGCTGATTTTAGAGGAATATTTGTACGTTTCAAAAATGGACACTTAAAACATTTTCTGGTGAAAACCACACAATGGATTGCTATGGAAGGAAATACAAGTTACTGGTAAGTACGCTTAGAATTACTTTTCAGAGTCTGTGCTGGGCTAAAAGATGCAGCCCTGGGTTCTCTCCTGATAACAGGTGAGTAAATCGGAATTCGTAGTTCGGCTGATTTTAGAGGAATATTTGTATGTTTCAAAAATGGACACAAAAAATGTTCTGGTGAAAACCACACAATGGATTCCTATGGAAGGAAACACAAGTTACTGGTAAGTACGCTTAGAATTACTTTTCAGGGTCTGTGCTGGGCTAAAAGATGCAGCACTGGGTTCTCTCCTGATTACAGGTGAGTAAATCGGAATTCGTAGTTCGGCTGATTTTAGAGGAATATTTGTACAATGGTGTAGGAAGGGAGAGGGGCCTGAGGTGACGTGTGCAAACACGCCCTGTGGCGCGTTTTAAGTTGGGGAATTAATTCCTCTTCAATCCTGAGGTCGCCTGGGGACCAACTAGCCCACCAGATACCTCCAGTATGTGCCAGGGAGCTGCATTGCAGAGAGGTATTCAGAGGCCACGCCCCTTTTTACAACACTCTGCAACGCAGCTCCGTGGCGCTTAGTGGAGGTACCTAGTGGGCTAGTTGTTCCCTAGGGTACCTCTGGATTGAAGAGGAATGAATTCCCCAACTTAAAACGTGCCACAGTGCGTGTTTGCACAGATCTCACCTCATGCCCCGACCCCTACCTTCACCACTGTGCAAACGCGCCCCGTGGCACGTTTTAAGTTGGGAGATTAAGTCCCCTTGAATCCTGAGGTCCCCTGGCAGCCAACTAGCCCACCAGGTACCTCCAGTAAGCGCCAGGGAGCTGCGTTGCAGAGAGGTGTAAAAAGGGGCATGGCCTCATTACACCTCTCTGCAACGCAGCCCCCTGGCACATACTGGAGGTTCCTGGTGGGCTAGTTGGCCCCCAGGGACCCCCAGTATTGAAGGGGAATTCGTTCCCCCTCTGCAAACGCGCCAGAGTGATGAAAGGAGGGGGCGTGGCCTCCTCCCCATCCCGTTTAAAAAAATATATATATTTTTAAGAAGGGGGGCTGTGTAGCCCCCCTTCTTTTTCTTATTTTTTGGCCCTGGGGACCCCATCCCCCAGGGCCTGTCCCCAATTTGTATTTTTTTATAAAAAATAAAAAAAAATTGGGAAGCGGGCCGCGTGGCCCCCCTCCCGAGGCCATAATTTGCCCCGGGGACCCCATCCCCTGGGGCATGGCCTTTTTTTTTATTTTTGTTTTTGGAGGGGGGCTGCCTTGCCCCCCTCCTGTGTCCCCTTTTGGGCCCGGGGACCCCATCCCCCAGGGCCGTTTTTTTAATTATTCCAGGATCCCATGCCCCGGGGCTTGGGGGTCCGTAACGGACCTCCTATTTTAAATAATTAGTGCCCCGGGGAGGTGGTGGTCCACGGGCCGTTTGGGGGGGCTCGAGCCCCCCGCACAGTTTTTTTTTCTAAACAAACATGCCCCGGGGTGGCGGTCCCCGGGGCTGCGGGGGTCCATGAGCCCCCCGCATACATTAAATCAAAGCCCCGGGGGTGGTGGTCCCCGGGGCTTGGGGGGGCCTTTGAGCCCCCCCACCCATTTATAATGAAGCCCCAGGGGGTGGCGGTCCCCGGGGCTGCGGGGGAGCCGTGAGCCCCCCCGCATATTCAATCTTGGAGCCCCGGGGGGTGGCGGTCCCCGAGGCAGTGTGGGGGGGATTGGGACCCCCCCACACTTTGTATTAATATTATGCCCCCGGGATTTAGCCCCCAGGGGCAAAATAGAATATTCAGCGCGGGAGCCCGCGCTGAATTTTTTTTTTTTTTTCGGCCGAAATTCGCGCTGGGTGCGTGAATCTCGCCGATTTAAAAAAAAAAAAAATCTTTTTTTGGCCCTGGGGGTCCCCTTTTGGGACCCCCTGAGCAGGCCTAGGGGGTCAGGGTGTTTCTACCCTGCCCCCTTGTCGCGTTTTTCGCATTTGGTTTTTAGGTTTCTTGTGCCTCGGTTCTACCGAGGCACAAGATGGCTGCGAACACTTCCTGATCTGGAGTGTTGACAGCCAATTAGCATTCAGCTCGTGCACGGCAGGGTGCGCGCTGGGTGCAGGGAGGGTCCACGGATCCTCCTCGGCTATAGATATATATGTATTTTTAACTGTAATGTTCTCAGGAACTACTGAACGGATTTAAACCATTTAAGCAAAAGGCACGAGTCTGAACTGAGGACTACCTCTTTGCCAAATTTGGTGTAATTCCGCTCAGCAGTTCGGGCTGTAGCTGCGACAACAGGTCCCCCCGTTTTTCTCAGCCCCCGCTTGACGAATCACCGCAAAACTTTCAGGGTAGGAGCAGAGCGGAGCTGGCCAAAAGTTTGGAAAATTTCGCCAAGATTCGTCAATCAGCGCCAACGTT
The DNA here is from genome assembly GCF_964204655.1 of Triturus cristatus. Classification (NCBI taxonomy): domain Eukaryota; kingdom Metazoa; phylum Chordata; class Amphibia; order Caudata; family Salamandridae; genus Triturus; species Triturus cristatus. The sequence continues at coordinate 537,610,780 of NC_140581.1, read as the reverse complement.
ATTCCAAATAGAATGTTGCGGATTTCCTATGGAAAATAGGTCCTAACTATAACTATCTACTGGCGACCGCCAGTAGATAATATATGTAGATATATATATATATATATATATATATATATATATATATATATATATATTCAGTGAAAAAACCATAGGTTTCACACATGTTATAGTTAGCTGGACATTTTACTCGTAAAAAACCAATGAAATTTCCCCGTTATAGTTAGTTCAGCTAACTATAACTCGCGCGCCCGCAATGCACTGCTGATGACGTCACATATTACATCACTCATGACATGGTCAGTGACATCACTCATGACATCACTGATGACATCTCAAATGACATCACTGATGACATCACTGATGACATCATCCTTGTGATAGAGTGGCAGACCTCCTCTCACCTTAATATAAGCTTTGATACACACATTCAAAAATAGAGACTAAAAATTTCAAAACAATGGACATACCAATACCAGTTACAACAACCTCTTCAGTAATTCTAAGATCCACATACACATCCACTCATTCACCAACAGTCCTATACAGTCACTCATACATGTACTCACTCATCATATGTACTCATACACCTATACATCCTGTTACATAATGCCACTCATCCATAGAGTTACTCACACACATAGTCACTCATGCTAATAAAGAATCAAACATACATTCACCTGCATATACAGTTATACACACACCACCACACTTACTTCTACGGAAACTTACACATACTTAGTCTTTTAAACAATCACTTATAGAAACACATACTTATTCATACAGGAACTCTTTCAATCTCTCCCTCTCACATATACTCACATATATACACCAATAGTCACATATACTAGTTTAAAACATATGTAGTTACTCCTGAAGACACTATTGAGACAGTCTTTCACTCACTAACACACCCATACACACACTCATCCACCCATACAGTCCTGCACACATGCTGTCTTCAACACATACAAACAGTGAGTCACTCATTCATGCACCTATGCACTACGTAATACCCCCCACCGAACTATACAGACACTCAGACTGATACTCAAAAAAACAACTAATAACCTATATAGACACCCATGTAGCTACTCACCAACCCATGCAGCCACTTATACACAAAGTGAGAGATACACTTAATCAGTCAGTTACACAATCAATTTTTCAAAAACAAATCATCCATTTAGACACTTATATACCCATTTATTCTTCCATCGACCTTGAGATATACATATATAAAACATATTTAATTTTCAGAAAAACACACATTCACTGGATGATGTCATCAGTGATGTCATTTGAGATGTCATCAGTGATGTCATGAGTGATGTCACTGACCATGTCATGAGTGATGTAATATGTGACGTCATCAGCAGTGCATTGCGGGCGCGCGAGTTATAGTTAGCTGAACTAACTATAACGGGGCAATTTCATTGGTTTTTTACGAGTAAAATGTCCAGCTAACTATAACATGTGTGAAACCTATGGTTTTTTCACTGAATTTCTAAGGTTTTTTAAATGCTAATTCCTAACTATAACGTGTGTGAAACCTATGGTTTTTTCAGTGAATTTCTAAGGTTTTTTAAATGCTAATTCCTAACTATAACGTGTGTGAAACCCATGGTTTTTTCAGTGAATTTGCAAGGTTTTTTAAATGCTAATTCCTAACTATAACGTGTGTGAAACCCATGGTTTTTTCAGTGAATTTGCAAGGTTTTTTAAATGCTATTTTTTTTTTTTATTCTTCATTTTTTTCAAACATATTTTTAATTTTATTTTCTTACCTTTTATAAAGACTATGCTTAAATTTTTAAAATCCTTAAATATTTTTTTTATATATATTTTTTAAAATAAACATGTAAAATTTTTTTCCAGATTTTTTTTTTTTTTTTTTTTTTTTATAGTACGCGTACCGTAAGCTCACGGTAAGCGTACGGTTTACGCAACGTCCGTAATCTATCTACGCTGCTTGCGTATAGTTACGTACTTTGCGTAGCCGCGCGTACTGCGCGTGGGACGCGTGCGCGCTTACGCCACACGCGCACGTTACGCGGAAGTGCCGGGGAGTGACTGTTATGCGCATGCGCGGAAGCGCGTGTCATTTTTACGCGCATGCGTACTTTTGCCGTAAGCGCACCGTAAGCGTACCGTAAGCGTACGGTAGGTCATGTGATCATGAAACACAACTTTTGATTGGTTGAAAGTACTTTCAGTTCTAGAACTCTCCTACACCACACCCATTCCCCTCATTTCTGCTTGTGATCCCTTAGGAGAAGGAGCTGGTTTGTCTTTGGGATACGATGGCAGAACAGCAGAGCCCTTCTGAGAGTGAGGCTAGCACCAGCAGCACTGTCTTGAGGCAGAGAGCGAGGAAAGTAAAGCCTTCTTATGTTTGGGATTATTTTACTTTTCCAGAAGGCCAGCAAAAGGTGAATGCACCCTTAGTTACTTGCAGGCTGTGTAAGCGTGTACTTTCTAGAGGTAATCCTGACAGGAAGTATTCCTTTGGGAATCACACCATGAAGAGACACCTCCAGGATGTACACAGAAGGACACATGGTCATCTTTTTGGAGGTAACTCTTCAGAAAGACGAGCCAGTACATCCACAGCAGCTCAGCCTGGACCATCATCTGCAGAGCTTACTCCTTCTTCTGCAGGTCAGGTGAGCCCTTCATCTGTGGGGGGAGAATCTCCTTTTGCTGGCCCTCTGGAAATGAACCTTCGATTTCGGAAGGTTGATATTCATTGCACATTTTGTAAAGGTCTAATTTGTCATAGGGAGACCAGTGTTTCCCTAGTGAACAACAAAATAGATCAGCACATTTGTAGCTTTGAATGATTTTCCCATGCTTCCTTTCCTCTGTCCCTGCATGAACACAACGGTTCTTTTAAGAGCCAACCTTATCTTTCATCTTTTTTTTACATGTTTTTAAAAACTTTTTTTTATTTTTTTTTTACCGTACGCGTACGGTAAGCGTACCTTTTTTTTTATTTTTAAAAAAAAACACTAAAAATCATTTATCACATTACAAGGTCCTTGAGAGACTACAATTATTATTATTGACTTACCATACTCACTCAAAAAAATATTTATTCATTTGTTTTTTTTAAAAATAGTTTTTAAAATGGTTGTAGTTTCCGAAAATTTTCTATATCGATCTGAAAATAAAGAAAAAAGTATTAATATTTTTAAACCATTTTATAATACAGTACACATATTTACATTTTTTACCAAAAAATATTTTTGCCTTATTTTTGCTGTTTTCAGAATATATTGCATTTCACTATAAATTGTGAAAGCAATTGCATTCATCATTTTACAGCGGGCAAAAAAAATTAACAATCTCAAAGATTGTATTAAAAAAGCCCAGAATCTCTTCTCACTTAAACTTATCATTACAGAAATGCATATTATTCTAAAAGAATATCATCTAAAAACAATACTTTTTTCTTTAAAATACCGTCTGATATGTTTGTTTGAGAAGTATAAGCACAATATTATATCTCAAATAACTCCAAAATACATCTGATTTTATTTCCTTTAGGCCAAATAGTATTTTTTTTTTTTTCCTGGAATAAATTTCCAAGGGAAATCCATTAAAATTCTAAAGTTTAATCTGTCCAGATCTCACCGATTCTCTGTAACATTTTGGTTCACGAAAATTTTTTGAATAATTTATTTAGTCCACAATAGAATTGCTTACTTTTCCACATGGCCAAATAGTAATTTTTTAAATCATTTTAGAAAAAAATTCCAATGGCAGTCCAATAGCATTCCAAAATTTAAAATGTGCAGAAGTTACCGATTATCTCTAAATTATTGGTTTTTCAAAATTGCATTAACAATTAAAAAAGTCCACATTACAATTGGTTATCTTTCCTTTAGGCCAAATGATAATTTTAAAAATATTTTTTCTACAAAATTGCAATGGTAATCCAGTAAAATGGTAAAATTGTTTTGTCCAGATCTTGCCAAGTCTCTCTAAAATTTAGGTTTCAGGAAGATTAGATAGGAATTTGCTAAATCAAAAGGCAAACGTTGTTTGAAAATCAATTGGGAATCATTACACAGTGTCCAGCCTTTTTCACATTTTAGATAAACTGTGTAATGTCCAGAAGTAACAGTAGGTCCATCATGGAAAATTATTGCAACAGTTACAAAAGTTTTTCCTGAAATTGATAATTGCTGTCCTGTAAACTTCTTTATTAAAGTATCCAATTTTGATCCATCAGCTCTACATCGTTGCATCATTAAAATTACATACTGTCCGTATTCCCTTAAAATTAATGTTGATAACATGTCAGAATTACACTCACCACATTTCATGCTATGATTAGCATCTTTAACTAATTTTGCAAAAGTGACTGTTTTACTCTCTGGCAATGTCAAATAAATAAACCTTTCATTATCAACAATAGAGCCACATATATTATAACAATTATCACAACTATGTTCCCATTTATAAGAGAGACCAAAAAAAATGTCAATGGGAACTCCTTCTTCTTCCACTACCTGAAGAAAATACATCAAAAATTCGTGTGCATCTTGCTGTTCATTTTGAGAAAACTGTGTTCGTCCTGAACATACATCTAAAAGTTTTCTAATGTCAGTAGCACTTTCTATTTGAGTTTTATCTTTACTCAGCTTTTGAAAAAGGAGACTCAGCTCTGAACAGAATCTTTTTCCCTGATTTACTATTATCTGCTCTTGCAAACTTTCCAGATAAAATGCAACATTCAGCACTACATTTGCGTAGCAGTTGACACCAGAGCTATTTTCAAAATGACATCCTACAACCTGTTCTTCATTTTCCTTTTTTTTTTTGCTTGCAATTACATCACTCCTCTTTTTTTTCCTCTTCTCTATATCTTCATTACAGATATTCTCATTTCTCCTTTTACGAGAAACTACACGTTTCTCCAACACAGGATACTGACCTCAATGAGGAGCATAGCTTCTTCTTAATCTATTATACTCCTTTACACAGTTTGTATCAGCACTAACTTTTGAGTCATCAAAGTCTATCATGAATAAACCTGATAATGTTTTGACTCGTGACAAAGCTACATATGCCATACCTTCTTTGAACACAGTTGAATCAATGTTCACAAATGCACAATCTACAGTCAATCCTTGAGACTTGTGGATAGTTACAGCATATGCTAGTGAAAACGGAAACTGCTTCCTACGTACATATAAGTCTTTCACAAGCATAAAACGAACTGTACAACGACAAATATCTTTAACTTCTTCTATCTGATCAAATTTTATTTTTAAACATTCAATTCCTTCTTTTTTCTGATAATTAATAAAACCCACAACTCTTCCCATCGCTCCATTCACTAAGCCTTTCTCAACATCCAAATTTCTCCTTAAAAACACTCTACAGTTCATGCAAATATATAGATTTTTTTCTAATCCTGCTGTTTTGGAGATGTTCTTCTCTAGTGAGTCCAATTTATTTTTCAGTTTGCCTGTTACTGTGACAGTAATTCTTCCATCCTCAATTTTGTCCACTGCTTCCAATTTCCTGATGTCTTCCTTTTCCAATTTCAAAAGCTCCTCATTAAATATTGAGCATTCACGTAGAGTTGGCATTAAGCAGATGACACTTTTGTTTTCTGCAATATTCTTGTATATTTTCTCTGCAACTATTTCTTCCTTTGGAAATAAATTATGTAGCAGCCGACTCTGTAATGCTTTTTTCCCAACTTCTGTGAGTAGTCCAATCCTGATATCTTTCAGAATACTTCCATATTCTTCATCGTTTGCTTGCCTCATATTAGTTGTAAGTTCCTTGTACTCAAAGAAGGACCAAATATTTGTATTTCCAATGCTTCCCAATGACTTCTTTGTGTCTTCATGTGTCACAGTATTAAACACTGGTTGTCCTTTAACTGGAGTAAGTTGCAAAAGATCCCCAAAAACTATGACGTGTTTTCCACCAAATAACACGTCATAGTCTGTCTTCAAAATTTGCTGCATTCTTAAATGCACAAAGGCAAGCATTAAGTTTGATACCATGCTCACCTCATCAATAATGAGAACTTGCATCTTCTTCAATACTCTTGAAACTTCCAAGGATGCTTCTCCAGTTAGCTTGTTGAATTGTATTTTGTTCTCATGCTCCACTGGTAACATTAGCAAACGATGTAAGGTGATTCCTTTTATGTTATATGCTGCTAACCCAGTTGGAGCAGTAACCACACAAGACAAAGTAGAATCCGTTTTTTGCTTTAGGTAGCTTCTGATGACTTTAATTAGGAAACTTTTTCCAGTGCCAGCTTGTCCGCTTACATACATCCTGATTGGATGAAATGATGTGCATGAGCACTCTTTTTTGATATGTAGAAATCCGTGATCAATTTTGTTTTTGATCTCTTCATAAATTTGTTGCTGCTCTTGATTCAGTTGTCTTTCCAAATTTTCTAAGTCTATAAATTCTTCTTGACCTTGATTCATAGCCGTTTCCACTTCATTCATGGCTATTGATGCTTCATTTTCAACGATTGGTTGTCCTAGGGGATCTTGACTGTATGTTCCTGAACTTTGGCTGTCCTGAGAACTGTCTCTAGCTATTTCTGCTGCAATTGTAGTTTCCTGTTCAATTTCTTCATTTAACATTTGCAGATAAGTTGAGAATGTACTGCATTGTATGCTGTCTTTGCAAGCATTAAAAGAATCTTCATAGCTCTGGAATTCTCCCAGTAGTTCATCCTCTGTACGCCATGGTTTAAACAACTGTAAAAGAGCCAAGTAGTAAAATTCTTTCTTGTCGGTAGTGTCGCAACTCAGCTTCCGGTGATTTATCAAACTTCCTTTGGTTTGCTTCACCAAACATCCTTCTTCACCAACAACTTTATATTTTCCACTGTTGATGTCTTCTGCAGCTTTCCGTGAATAAATGTAGTTCTGTAACACTTCATACAGACACATGTTCTCCAGATGATGACTTCTCTTGGGATAATATGTGTCCAACATGTTTGTTTTCAATATATCTGTACTTTCTGGGTCATTCTCAGCCAAATATTCAATTTCTCCAACAGATTTCAGTACCCGATTTCTCATTGCTGCAAGGCCTAAACTTGCCCAAATTATTCTTCTTGACTTCGAGTAGAGACTTGCAGAAGATAACCTATCTGAACATTCGTAGGATCCAATTTCTCGATGCGATAACATCTTCAAACTGAAACTGTACAGCTTCTTACTGACAGTCTTCTCGTGAGAAATCTCTTCCCACATTTCCTTCAATTCTGTTTTTTCTGATTTCGTAATGTAAGACGTTACATATCGAGCAACAGCAATGGAATTGTCAGCAACATACTGTATATCCATGTTAGCGTTCCACATGGATAAAATGACTGGGTTGTAGTCATTTATATTTTTTGATTCTTCTTTTCTTTTAAGGTTGTAGGTATTCTTAGGTGATTTTCTTGTGATAGTATGTCTCACAGCTGACATAAAACTGTTGACTCTTCCATTTGAAAGAACAGGTCTAGGAAATCCAAATCGACATTTAGTGTAGTATTTTTCTTTGCTCTTGTATTTCCGTCGACAGTATTTTCCACACCGATGACTTTGGAAACGTAGAACTTGCTCCTTTAACTTGTTCTCTTCTGTGCTTTTAGGTATAGCACATGTTGCATATTCTTCAATGTAAGATAACACTGCTTCATCAGTATCTGTTCCAAACTTTGGGGCATCCTTGATCCACAGCAGCATATGAATATGAGGAGCACCTCTTGCCTGGTACTCTTTTCTCCAAAAGAAATCCACTACTTCTCCAAGGGGTGGATTTTTTTTATTGCAGATGAAGGATATCATAGCCTCAAATCTATGATTGAAATATCTGCAAACATTAACCGGATCCAATGAGCACAGTTCTCCTGCTGTCTTGTATTCGATGTTTTTAATGTTTGAATTGGCCTCTCGTAGAAAATCCAGTAAATCATCCCAAGCGTACTCGGCACAGCTTAGGGTAAGGAACCATGTTGGTGTTCCTAAATTGCGTAACATGCATTTTAGTTCACCATGGCGTCGGTACCAATATTCATTTGTCCCACGCTGACAAGCCATCAGATTGATCAGTTGTGTTTCCAAATGATCATCTCGGTGCTGCACTTTCTCCATAAAATCCTTCGCAGACACATTTTGTAAATGTACTCCACTTTTTAAAATGTGATTTACTGCATAAGACAGTGCAGACAAGTCGCTTTCAAATAAAAGATGGAACAAATAAGGAATACTTTGTCGAAATCTGGGATCTTCAGCATATAGTCTTGTAGTTCGATACTCTGAAGCTGGAATCTGTTCTGGAAGTTCATCGTATCGTCCTCCTTTTCCTTTAGGAAACAGCTGGGGAAAACATCGAGCTTCCAAGCTCTCCTCCCATACACTCACGAGATTTCCTTTTGCTTTCTTCATCTGAAAGAGATCAAAATTGTCTCCCATAACTTCTTTCGAATGGAGAGGATGTATGCTAAAATGTTCATAAATTTCTTCTTCCTTTGACTTGTCCACTTTTTCAATTTGTCCAGTTGGTGTTTCTGTGTCTCCTTGTAAATCTTCTTCTTCTTCTTCTTCTTCTATATAAATTGATTCATACCATTTGTTATTTTTTTTCAAATACAAATTTGCTCTTTGTACTTTCCGCACATCTACCAGCTCCTGCCAAATCTTCTTATTCTTTGTAGGTACACCATTAACCAGAATAATTAATGGTTCAGTTTCCAAAGTATCCGCATCAATAGTTTCCATATTTTTTTTCAAATCCAAGGGCAAATACACCACTCTACCTTTTAAACCTCTCAGTAAATCTGAAGGAGGTAATTTACCAGTTTTGGGCTCCATACGTACTATGGTCTGGAACGGATGAACACATTGAATGAGTATAGACTCATATGTATTTAATTCAGAAAGTTCAGCAGGAATAGCATCCAATTCTAAATTATTATGTACAGCTCTGGTCGGCATTCTATTTTCCTCTAACTTGTTATAACAGTATTTACAAATACGCTGATCTTCACCCAATTCAAAACAATTTTCTAGAAATATATATGTGGCAAAATCCTTCCACTTATAATTATCTTCATTTTCACTCTTTCTGTAGAGATCAACATTCCTAGTTTGTTTTCTATAATGAGTTCTGCGGCAACAAATACAAGTAAAATTTGGTCTTTCATTAGAGACTATTGCAAATTTTGTTATGTGATCATTAAATGTGTTACTTACAGAGGGTTCTACATTGTCTTCCACTTCTGCCTCATTTACTGTGTCCTTCTCTGCACTGTTTTGTTCAGGACCAAAGTAACAAAACTGAATTTCATCAACAACCTTCTCTACATCTGATACCGTTCCTCGGAACAGAGCCCTATTCAATTCATTTAACTTTATTGCTGGACTTTTGGCAAAATACAACCGTCTCACAAACTTTCTCATTCCAGTATGATGAACAGCCAGCATCCTAAAATGATGGAAAACACTATTGCACACTTTTCTAGATAGACAAGCAAGAGAATGACCCTGCAAACCAGTATTCTCTCTCACTCTGCATGGATCCAGACTTTGAAGCACCTTAATCTTTTGTTTTACACTTTTTTTACTATATTCTCTTAGAAACTCTCGAAATCTGTCAATAGATTCCTGACGCACAGTGCAAATACTACTACAATTCCAAGTGTACACTGGGGCTTTAGGACGTCTCCCCATTGCCTCATCTGCCATCACTTGTACCTCATCTCTTGGAACCATTATCTCCTTCTCCATTATGCAACCATTTTTTACTTCGTATGAATGACCTCTGGTGTCAACTGCATGCAGCAAACTATTACTTTGAAAATAGCTCTCTTCATTAAAAAAAGGTTCACTACTTGAACTATGCATCCACTTTCCTAAAAACACTTTACAAAAGTTTGTTCTGTTCACTACTCTTTTGCTTTTGCTTTGTGATTTCAGTACATTAACCATTTTATCTAATGTACGCATCCTATTCAAAATTAATATGAATAGTTTCCTTTTTAATTCTAATGCTTTTGCTGCAATGGCTTCAATTTCTTTTTTTCTCTTGTAATATTTAGCCTTTTGCTTATATTTCTTTATATCCTTTATCAAATTGGACATAACTCTTCTCTGAAACATTTATCTACGTATCTCTTTAAATGCTGTTTTTCTGTTTATGTTAAACTTTTCAATTGCAGAAGGTATATTTGCATTAACAAAATTCTCAATTTTTTGCTGTTCTCTATGTTTTGTTACATTTTTCCGAGAAAAGACATTTTGTACATTTTTCTTTGTTTTGAATATTTTGTTTAGAAATTGTTTTTTTTGCTTACCAGAAGATTTTTTCTTTTTCCCAACATCAGCATCTTCTACTAACTTTGGTCCTCCAGTTGTCTTCAAATATAGTTTTTTTTTTAGCGTTTTTTGAACTCGAGATTTTGTAGGCATCTTAAATTTTGTTCACTGTTCTTCAGCAATACCTGAAAAAAACTAAAAAAAAAATCTGTTATTGTATTTAAATATATTACTACATTTCTTTTCACAATAGTCACAAAACGAAATTTCTTTGCCAATTTGAATGCACACAAACTGCTCTTTTTTTTGGGCAAGTGAAAATCTCTTTTACAAACTGTCACATTATGAAACCACTTTTCAGATTTTATAAAAAGCCCATGTCCACAGTGCTACACTCCACCAAGGGCAACCAGCCTTAGTGATGCTGAATGTATTTGCATTACAGACTTAAACCAGAAAACCCCACTGGCTTGTAAATACTGTGCATGACTATACACGGCAAGGACATGGGTGTGTGATAAGCCTCTGCTTCTTCCCCCAATAATTCGCTCCCCCTTTCCATCTAATGCAACTGTGAAATCACCAGAGCAAGACGCAATAAATCTCTGCCTATAATTCTTCTATGCACACAGAGTCATGTTTTCACATTAGTGCCAAAACTAAATTTCTTTGCCAATTTCAAAGCACACTTACTGCTCTTTTTTTTTCGGGCCAAGTGAAAATCTCTTTTTACAATTTGAAATCACTTTTACAGACTGACACATTATGAAACCACTATTTTTGATTTATTTAATTGCACGTGTCCAAGCTGTTTTTTTTTCAGACCACCACCATGTGCATTCTCTGTGACTGCCTACACTCCAGCAAGGGCAACCAGCCTTAGTGATGCTGAATGTATTTGCATTACAGACTTAAACCTGAAAACCCCACTGGATTGTAAATACTGTGCATGACTATACACGGCAAGGACATGGGTGTGTGCTAAGCCTCTGCTTCTTCCCCCAATAATTCGCTCCCCCTTTCCATCTGATGCAACTGTGAAATCACCAGAGCAAGACGCAATAAATCTCTGCCTATAATTCTTCTATGCACACAGAGTCATGTTTTCACATTAGTGCCAAAACGAAATTTCTTTGCCAATTTCAAAGCACACTTACTGCTCTTTTTTTTTCGGGCCAAGTGAAAATCTCTTTTTACAATTTGAAATCACTTTTACAGACTGACACATTATGAAACCACTATTTTTGATTTATTTAATTGCACGTGTCCAAGCTGTTTTTTTTTCAGACCACCACCATGTGCATTCTCTGTGACTGCCTACACTCCAGCAAGGGCAACCAGTCTTAGTGATGCTGAATGTATTTGCATTACAGACTTAAACCTGAAAACCCCACTGGCTTGTAAATACTGTGCATGACTATACACGGCAAGGACATGGGTGTGTGCTAAGCCTCTGCTTCTTCCCCCAAAAATTCGCTCCCCCTTTCCATCTAATGCAACTGTGAAATCACCAGAGCAAGACGCAATAAATCTCTGCCTATAATTCTTCTATGCACACAGAGTCATGTTTTCACATTAGTGCCAAAACGAAATTTCTTTGCCAATTTCAAAGCACACTTACTGCTCTTTTTTTTTCGGGCCAAGTGAAAATCTCTTTTTACAATTTGAAATCACTTTTACAGACTGACACATTATGAAACCACTATTTTTGATTTATTTAATTGCACGTGTCCAAGCTGTTTTTTTTCAGACCACCACCATGTGCATTCTCTGTGACTGCCTACACTCCACCAAGGGCAACCAGCCATAGTGATGCTGAATGTATTTGCATTACAGACTTAAACCTGAAAACCCCACTGGCTTGTAAATACTGTGCATGACTATACACGGCAAGGACATGGGTGTGTGCTAAGCCTCTGCTTCTTCCCCCAATAATTCGCTCCCCCTTTCCATCTAATGCAACTGTGAAATCACCAGAGCAAGACGCAATAAATCTCTGCCTATAATTCTTCTATGCACACAGAGTCATGTTTTCACATTAGTCCCAAAACGAAATTTCTTTGCCAATTTGAAAGCACACTTACTGCTCTTTTTTTTTTCGGGCCAAGTGAAAATCTCTTTTTACAATTTGAAATCACTTTTACAGACTGACACATTATGAAACCACTATTTTTGATTTATTTAATTGCACGTGTCCAAGCTGTTTTTTTTTCAGACCACCACCATGTGCATTCTCTGTGACTGCCTACACTCCACCAAGGGCAACCAGCCATAGTGATGCTGAATGTATTTGCATTACAGACTTAAACCTGAAAACCCCACTGGCTTGTAAATACTGTGCATGACTATACACGGCAAGGACATGGGTGTGTGCTAAGCCTCTGCTTCTTCCCCCAATAATTCGCTCCCCCTTTCCATCTAATGCAACTGTGAAATCACCAGAGCAAGACGCAATAAATCTCTGCCTATAATTCTTCTATGCACACAGAGTCATGTTTTCACATTAGTCCCAAAACGAAATTTCTTTGCCAATTTGAAAGCACACTTACTGCTCTTTTTTTTTTTCTGGCCAAGTGAAAATCTCTTTTTACAATTTGAAATCACTTTTACAGACTGACACATTATGAAACCACTATTTTTGATTTATTTAATTGCACGTGTCCAAGCTGTTTTTTTTTCAGACCACCACCATGTGCATTCTCTGTGACTGCCTACACTCCACCAAGGGCAACCAGCCTTAGTGATGCTGAATGTATTTGCATTACAGACTTAAACCTGAAAACCCCACTGGCTTGTAAATACTGTGCATGACTATACACGGCAAGGACATGGGTGTGTGCTAAGCCTCTGCTTCTTCCCCCAATAATTCGCTCCCCCTTTCCATCTAATGCAACTGTGAAATCACCAGAGCAAGACGCAATAAATCTCTGCCTATAATTCTTCTATGCACACAGAGTCATGTTTTCACATTAGTGCCAAAACGAAATTTCTTTGCCAATTTGAATGCACACTTACTGCTCTTTTTTTTTCGGGCCAAGTGAAAATCTCTTTTTACAATTTGAAATCACTTTTACAGACTGACACATTATGAAACCACTATTTTTGATTTATTTAATTGCACGTGTCCAAGCTGTTTTTTTTTCAGACCACCACCATGTGCATTCTCTGTGACTGCCTACACTCCAGCAAGGGCAACCAGCCTTAGTGATGCTGAATGTATTTGCATTACAGACTTAAACCTGAAAACCCCACTGGCTTGTAAATACTGTGCATGACTATACACGGCAAGGACATGGGTGTGTGCTAAGCCTCTGCTTCTTCCCCCAATAATTCGCTCCCCCTTTCCATCTAATCCAACTGTGAAATCACCAGAGCAAGACGCAATAAATCTCTGCCTATAATTCTTCTATGCACACAGAGTCATGTTTTCACATTAGTCCCAAAACGAAATTTCTTTGCCAATTTGAAAGCACACTTACTGCTCTTTTTTTTTTTCTGGCCAAGTGAAAATCTCTTTTTACAATTTGAAATCACTTTTACAGACTGACACATTATGAAACCACTATTTTTGATTTATTTAATTGCACGTGTCCAAGCTGTTTTTTTTTCAGACCACCACCATGTGCATTCTCTGTGACTGCCTACACTCCACCAAGGGCAACCAGCCTTAGTGATGCTGAATGTATTTGCATTACAGACTTAAACCTGAAAACCCCACTGGCTTGTAAATACTGTGCATGACTATACACGGCAAGGACATGGGTGTGTGCTAAGCCTCTGCTTCTTCCCCCAATAATTCGCTCCCCCTTTCCATCTAATGCAACTGTGAAATCACCAGAGCAAGACGCAATAAATCTCTGCCTATAATTCTTCTATGCACACAGAGTCATGTTTTCACATTAGTGCCAAAACGAAATTTCTTTGCCAATTTGAATGCACACTTACTGCTCTTTTTTTTTCGGGCCAAGTGAAAATCTCTTTTTACAATTTGAAATCACTTTTACAGACTGACACATTATGAAACCACTATTTTTGATTTATTTAATTGCACGTGTCCAAGCTGTTTTTTTTTCAGACCACCACCATGTGCATTCTCTGTGACTGCCTACACTCCAGCAAGGGCAACCAGCCTTAGTGATGCTGAATGTATTTGCATTACAGACTTAAACCTGAAAACCCCACTGGCTTGTAAATACTGTGCATGACTATACACGGCAAGGACATGGGTGTGTGCTAAGCCTCTGCTTCTTCCCCCAATAATTCGCTCCCCCTTTCCATCTAATCCAACTGTGAAATCACCAGAGCAAGACGCAATAAATCTCTGCCTATAATTCTTCTATGCACACAGAGTCATGTTTTCACATTAGTCCCAAAACGAAATTTCTTTGCCAATTTGAAAGCACACTTACTGCTCTTTTTTTTTTTCGGGGCAAGTGTAAATCACTTTTACACACTGACACATTATGAAACCACCATGTGTAACTACAACAAAAACAATTCCCATTTCTATTATTCATTTCTTAAGTTACCACATACATCCCCTCTCAAACTGTAAACTCACCTTTAAAATTAGTTAGTTGTGAAAGAAATGTGACACTCAAACAGCAGATTATCAGAGCCAGGATCTCTGTTGTGTTCACCTCTCTCCTCTCAGCAGAACCAGATAATGGCAAACTTTCCCTCTATTTTTCCACACATATACATGTAAGTTTCAAATCTCAGTGCTTCCCCCTTTTTTTCACATGTATTCACACATTTCTATTGGTTGAAAACGAACCCTTTTCCAAAAGTACCCTTCCCCCAACTTGACTTCTGCCTAGTACCCTTCCCCCAACTTGACTTCTGCCTGCTACCATAGCAACAGCTCATGGAACACTGCTGTGTTCAGTTAGGTCAGAAGTTCGACACACAATGTTTCAATTCCACAGAGCAAGAGTGCTTGACTTTTCAAACCTAACAGCAAATCCATAGTACTGTTCTTTGGTTACACATTTTTTTGTACCAATACAAAACATGCTTCTATTAATTTTCACATACAGCCTAGTTTTTATTCTGGAATGGTATGAAACAGCCAATCAGTTCTTTTTGTTTTAAAAAAATATGTATGCCTCCATTTCCAAACTGTCTTTCTTTTCATATTGCCATTCTACTGAAAGACACCTCCTGAGTGCATCCAGTTCTCCTTTGAAGATGTTCACAGTGTGGATTGTAGGGCACAGCTATGTCTTCTGGAGTGAAAAGTTTGCAGAGAAAACAGATATGGTGAGAGACCTTGCTTTGCCAAATGTAGACATTAAATGGATTGGTCAGAGAGGGTTAAAGTGGCACCAATTGATGCCATTGGTGAAATCCTTCATTCAAATCCAACACCCTGACCTCATAATAGTGCACTGTGGTGGCAATGACCTAGGCACTTTGACTGGGGTAGGTCTGGAAATGCTTGTGAAGGACACCTTTGCACAACTGTTTACACTTTTCCCTAAAACTGCCTTTGTGTTTTCCAACATATGCCAAAGGCAAAAATGGAACTGGTCCAATCATTTCTGTCCACAGATTGACAAAGCAAGAAAGCACGTCAACAAATCTGTTTCTGCTTTCCTCCGTGACTATGGTATGGGTGCCATTTACCACAACAACTTGCGTTATGACATGCAAGACATTTATAGAGGAGATGGTGTGCACTTCAATGATGAAGGGAACAGAGTCTTCCTCTTGAACCTTAGACTCTGCATCGGTACTTACTTGTAGGTACCACTAAAAAAATGACTTCATAAACACAACAGCTCTTTTTAGAGCTCCCTAATTTCTAAACTCTTAAATCTGCTTTTCATTTATTTATTTTTATTTTTTTTACCGTACGCTTACCGTAAGCTTACCGTACGCGTACCCCGTGATTTTTTTTAAAATCAATAAATGTTTTTTTTGTACTTTTCTGTCCTTCTTTGACCCCCTTACAATTGTTAGGGGGTCTGTAACTCTCCTCATTGCCCACTTTCCTTGTTTTCACTCTTTTTTTTCAGAGTGAAATACACAAAATGGCGGCCGCCGCTTCCTGGTTTCGGCCGATTCGAATGTTTACTAAGATCTAAGAGCCAATCAGAATCGCGCTCGCGCACGCCACCGTACGCTTACCGTAAGCGTACGGTAAGCGTACCGTAAGCGGGCTCAGATATATATATTGATTTAAAGGCTATTTTCTCAGAATCTACTGAACAGATTTACACCAAACCTACAAAAGGCACTTCCTTGACCTAGGGACTACCTCTCTGCAAAATTTTGAGTAATTCTGTTCAGCCGTTCGGGCTGTAGCTCGTTCTAAAGGTCCTATGGAAAAATGCATGGGAAAAACGCGTTTTGGGACCCCCCTTTTATCTCAGCCCCCGCTTGACGGATCCCCCCGAGACTTTCAGGGTAGGAGCGGAGCGTAGCGCCCCACCTATTTTGAGAAATTCGCGAGGATTCGTCGACCGGCGCCAAAGTTATTCAAAATAGAATGTTGAGGTTTTCCTATGGAAACGTGGTCCTAACTATAACTACCTACTGGCGACCGCCAGTAGGTAATATACATATATATATCGCTACAAGCTTGCACACCGCTTCGTTTTCCACTGGAAAGAAGGCAAGAGTCGACATTTTCTTTGATGATTTATTCAGCAATCACCATAACATAACATAGCATGTTAAAATTGAAAAAAAACTTTGTTGAAAATTGCTGGGTAAAATCCATGATAGTAATCTTGAATATGCAATACATGTGTAAATACTTTCAAGTCCCAATTTATCTCCAATGTACATATCCTGGCTATCAAACTATGCCATTAGATGTCGCTATCCCTGCAGTGACTAAGTGCAAAATGTATTAATTATCCCTGAGTGCATGTACCAAATACAGAATTGTGCAAAATTGTGTTATAAAAGAGCAAAATCATGATGCAAGTAGTTAGCAGCCAAAAGACAATAATAATAAAGGCTAATGCCACTTATTCATCAGGAGTGTCTATCCTTATCATGATCAGCTGGAGTATAAAGAGTATAGGTTTGCTGACGACTTACTAGGTTAACGGTTGATTACCACAAATGAGGATATATTGTATACATTAAAATATTATATAAAATCATTTCAACCATAAAAAACCCCAATAAATGAGCTAAAATATTGTTATACTTAATTGTAAAAATTATGCATTAAAATATAATACATCCTAGATCACCACTCAATTTTATAATCTAAAAAGGTGTGTGATGTTCACGAATACATTTCTAGGGACATGGACTATGGAGAATTCATACTGGTTGTAATAGCATTCTCATTGTATCATTTGCTAACCAATGTAGTGTAGGCTCATAAATGCTGGTATGTAATAGTGAAGTATACGTGTTGTATTGGCTGTTTTTAAGAGGTAAGTATGCATATTCTCGATGGTATATAAACCTCCTGGCTGCTTGGTATCTAATTCAAGGATATACCTAGTTTCTAGGCTCCTAAATGTGGCTTCCCTATTGCCACCTCTCTTGTCTGCTGGTACTGAGTCTAAAACAAAGTATTTAAAATGTTTCAGATCGCTATCATGCTTGTCCTTAAAATGTCTGGCAACAGGGTAGCTAGGATCATTGTTAGTGATAGCTTGTGTGTGTTGCAAGATCCTCTTATGCACTGCCAGTTTGGTACTGCCTATGTAATAAAGATTACAGCTGCAGACTAGTGCATATACTGCGAACTCAGTTTTCCAAGACAAATATTGCATAATAAGGCGGGTGTTGTCGCTAAAGGCTGTTTTATACTACTTGGTATTTATGCCAAATTGGCAGGCCTTGCAATTGGGACATTTGTAAAAACCTGTCCTAGATGTAAGCCATGTACTGGGTTCTATCTCTTCCGGGTTATTTCTAACCAGAGCATTACCCATGGATGCTGTTTTTCTGAAGGTTATCGCCGTTTTTTTAGGAAGTAACCCTCCTATTGTTGGATCCCCTAGTGCGATGGGCCAATTGCGTCTTATTATTGCTCTAATCTGTCCTTCCTGCCTTGAATATGCTAGAATGAGTTGTGTTGGTTGTTTAGAAGTTATCTTCATTGTTCCCTTGGATGTGGACCTATACTCCAATAGGTCCTGTCTAGCCCTACATCTGGATTTGGATATTGCTTCATCAATAGTTCTTGATTTGTAGTCTATCTGGAGAAATCTGTTTTTGCATTCTCTTTGTTTTATTTGGGTATCGTGATCCTAACTACAGATTCTCCTAATTCTAAGCATCTCCCCATAGAGTATGCTGTTTATCAAGTGCGGTGGGTGGGCACTTGATGCATGCAATATTGCGTTCCCTGCTGTGGGTTTTTTAAACAATGTTGTTGCCAGTTTATTATCCAAAACGTATACTTTCACATCTAAAAATGTTATACATTCACAGCTGATAGAATATGTGAACTTAAGATTCAGGTTGTTATTGTTGATATCAGCAATAAAATCATGTGCACTCTGTTCTGAGCCATTCCAAACAATAAAAATTGTAACTTAAATCTTAACCAAACTATTGCCTTGTCTGAAAATATGCTAGCATATTGTTTCATGAGGACCAGCTCCTCCCACCATCCCATAAAGAGACAGACATAACTGGGGGAGAAGCTGGCCCCCATTGCCATGCCTTGTATTTGGTGATACATATGGTTTTTAGATAAAAACAAATTATTCTCCAAACAGAAAATCAATAAATCAATTAGCATCTGGTTATGTTTAGCAAATCTTATTGGTCTATTGGATAAAAAATATTCCACTGCTTTAACTCCATCATTGTTCCTTATGCAGGTATAGAGTGCAGCTACATCTAAAGCTATGAGATGATAGCCATCCTGCCATATGATGTTATCTATTTTTCTGATGAAGTCACTGGAGACCTGAACATATGAGTTGAGCTTTTTAACATGTTCTTGCAAGAATGAATCAATGTATATAGACATGTTTTCTAGTGGGCCATCACAGGGCAAAATAATGGGCCTCCCTGGTGGCTTGTGGATAGATTTGTGCACCTTAGGGACAAAATAAATTAGGGGGATCGTAGGATTTTCCTTTTTTAGATATTTATATTCCTGGAGATTAAGGAGACCCAAACTTTTCCATGCCAATAATTTGCTAAAGAAATTATCCTGATCTTGCTTGAACATTTGGATGGAGCTTTTTCTGTAGCAGTCCGTGTCATTCAATTGTTTTGCTGCTTCCTCCATGTAGTCCTTTAAGGGCCATAACACTACGTTACCCCCTTTCTAATAACAACTTGTTTATCCTTAGTAAGTTTCTCGATCAGTTGTTGGTATTTACGTTCTTGGTTCTTGATTTTCCGTTACCTCTTATTCGTTTCAATATAAAGCTGTTTTATTTCTGGCACCACATGTTCATTAAAAAGGTCTAAGGAATCACGGGACATGATGGGTATGAATTTAGATTTTTTCTTGAAAACTGTCATAGGTTTGCCACATTTATCATATCGTGGTTACATAATGTCTTGAGTGCCAAGTTCCGAATACTCTCCTTCGGTCATATTTGTTTCTTCCCCCATTGTGCCTTCTTTCCCCAAGTTGTACAGATCTTTTAGCGCGCCTAGGTCTGACACTGTTAAGTTCCGTGTTTCTACATCTGTCGTTGTCATGCTGAGACTCTCCATTTCTTCTGTTGGCCCCTGAGGTCCTTTCCTAAGTTTATGAAATTTCTTGCGTTTTAATTTTTTCACAAATTTGTACGGGTGTTGGTGTAGTCAATGTTTGTCTCAGGGCAATAGGATTGTCCCAGTGATAATATTTGCTGTTCTGCTGCGTCTAGATTGATGTCCGTTAAATTGATAATGGTATTATTGGCCTTGTCAATGTTACTATTTGGGGATAGTGTGGGGTATGGTTCTACTATATATATATATATATATATATATATTACCTACTGGCAGTCGCCAGTAGGTAGTTATAGTTAGAACCTAGTTTCCATTTGTTTTCTCAATATCTTTTGCGCCGGTTGATGAATCTTTGCGAAATTTTCAAAATTAGTGGCCCGCTCGGGTCAGTTCCTGTCTTCAAAGTTTCGGGGTGATTGGACAAGCGGGGTCTTAGAAAAAATGGGGGTCTCAAAACGTGTTTTTCCCATATCATTTTCCATAGGAAACTTTAGACACAGCTACAGCCCGAACTGCTGAATGGAATTACACCAAATTTGGCAAAAAGGTAGGTCTTGTTTCAGAAAGAGTCCTTTTTGCTAAATGGCATAAATTCATTTAGTAGTTTCTGAGTGTAGGAGAGTAGGATCTGCTTGTTATGGTTACCCCCAGTTTTTGCTGATTTTTCACTGTTTTTCTACTTTAGTCTGGCTGGGGCCCTGCTATTCAGGACCCCAGCCTAGCTGCTTCCTCTCTAAATTGATTCCTTGTACCTTAGGTACACAACAGATTGGAATCTGAGGTGCCCTTATAAGTCCCTAGTATATGGTATACTATGTACCCAGGGCATAGGTACCCCAGAGGCCTATCAGGGGCTGCAGCATGTATTATGCCACCCCTAGGAAGCCCTCCAAAATGACACCACAGGTCTGCTAATGCAGCCTGAGTAAGGTGGTGCATGCACCCCTTACAGAGATATAGCTTCACTATATCTCACCTATCACTGCACATATAAACCTATCAGTCACCCCTATGGCAGGCCTTATCAATCCTGAAGGCAGGGTGCTTGGTTTTAAGTGAGAGGGTGCCCATGCATGAGCATAGCCCCTATGCAGCCTTCGGAATCTCTTCTCCGGGCTTGTCTGTGATGCAGCCTGACCATATACTCTTAAGTGCATTATAACCAAACGGTAAATGCTAACTTTGGACTGGCTGCACGGAAACATGTTGTGTTTGGTGTCAAAGACCTTGGAATCATACCCCCACACCAGTAACTGGTGTGGGAGTATGATCCCACCCTTCTAGAGAGAGACACATGACAGCACCAGTATACCTGGTACCAGCTTAAAAGAGCCCTGGCATCACAAAATGGATGCTGCAACCACAGATACGGGTCTGACCTCCTGCTGCTGACTGAAACTCTGACAGGGTAGGTCTGGATAATAGGTTTCCTATCACAGGTAGGTGTTACCACCTCCCAGACGGGAATTAGTAGATTAGGGCTGGGTGGTAGCACTCCAGGAGTGCTTTGAAGTCCTGCACTGGGGGCACATTTTTGTGTCCCTGTGCATAGTCCAGCTCAAACTGGTTGCAGGGGCTACCAGCCTCTGCTCTCTCCTGAAACTGGACAAAGGAAATGGTTGTAGCCACCCCTCTTTCCAAACCCTCCCATAGGTGGGTCCCCTGAGTTAGTCCAACCCCTTCCTTGGGTATAAAGAAGGAACCTCTGTAACCAAAATTTTAGATATCCCTGCATGAAACTCTGAAACTGAATCCTGGACCTTCGACTATCTGTTCAACGCCAGATGACTGAAGAATTTCCCTTGGCAGGCACCAAAGACGCATCTGTCTGGTCTGCATCTCCAAAGCTCCCGCCGGACGTCGAAGACTGTGCAACACCAGAGGTGGATTTCCAGACTTCCCACAGGCCGAACCGAGTCCCCAGCAAAGCTGAGTCCCCTAGCCCTCGTGAGTACCGCAAAACTGGAACCCCTGGACACCATGCACATTTGCAAGTGCATCAGCTTCCCAACATCTCTCAAGGCTGTGCATTGGGTTACTTGTAGCCCAGACCCCAAGCACCTTTTGCACTGAAGATTGTGGGCCTACACTCCACGAGTGTTCCGTGAGCCTGCTCTCTGCATTCCTGCTTGAGGTACCTTTGCGATCTCTGGTCCGTTGACTGGTGAGTTCCTGTGAAGGCAACTCTTACTTAAATTGGGCTTCCCTGGTTGCTCCAGATGTGCCCATACTCTCCAGTGCTTGGGGAGTCCCCAGGACCTTGCTGGTCTTCACCAAAGCATTTCTTCTCTTTCTGCGTGGGTTGCTGTTGCCATGGCTTGTTGCGTCCAATCCGGACACTGACACTGCAGCACTCGACATCCTTTGTGGGAAAGCTCGAATCCAGCTCCTGGTTGTCCCCGACACCTCCTGGTCATCGTGGCTGAAGAGTCAAGCTTCACCTCTTAGCACCTGAAACACCTAACATTGGTGGGCATTCGTTTATCGTGCCCTGGTCACTGGCAAGTGACTCAGACTCTGTCACCTCTGCTTTCAGGTTCTCCACATCTCCGATCCAGGCTTGGATCTCTTCGGACACTTCACATCTTCCCAGCAGCAGCACTTCTTTGCAAGCTGCCAATGAAAACGACGATGCGACCCAACACCATTTGACACCTATGCTCCCGGCTTCCCTGGGTGAGGTAACTCGGGTGCTCCTGTGGGTGTTCACCCTAGAACTGTCTAAGTCCAAGAGGGTTTGGTCCTATTCTACTTCTAAGTGTCCTTTAACTTTAAAAATCTAACCGCGACTTTCCCCATAGAAGCTAACGGGAGCTCGCGGCTGTGTTCTCACACTGCACACGTCCCCCGTGGGTCCCTGTGTCACTATCTTGGGTGGTTCCTTGGGGTCCCAGCGATTCTACAGGCTCTAGGCCTTGTGTTTAGTTAAGTCGTGGTTCTTATACAACTTTCTTAGTATATGGTTTGGTCCGACCCTAGGGCCTAACATGTATTGTGCTAATTTACTGTAGTATTTGAAGTGTAACTTGTGTGCTTTTTATCTCTAGCCTCATAAAGAGACTAGTAGGGTGTGTTTAGGATTGAATACATATATTTTATATATATACCTGGTGTGGTCTCCCTTCATTTAGCCACTCAAGAGATTATAGACTGGTAAAACAAGCTGCTTTACATTCCTTCAAGACTTAGCCTAAAGGCTGCTCTCCATAGCTTCCACTAGGATAGCTTTCAATAAAGGTTGTCTTTAACCTATCATCAATAAGGTGTTGTTTGGACTGGTGCAAGGTGCCCACTATAACTAGTGGACAGCATATACCAGGCCAACGTCTCACATTGGTGTACAGCGTGTGGGATACCAGCTTGCTATTGTTTTACCAGATAATCTCAAGTGAGTGACTAACTGAAAACAACTAAAGGTACCTAAGGTACATATAATACAAGCTTACAATACAGTAAGTTCTACTGAACTTAGAGTTGTGTGTCAAGGGCTTAGCACACCATCTACAACTCAAGAGAGTTTAGTAGGCCACACTAGCGTAGGTAGTGCATACACCACACCTCACTAGTAATGTCTTCAAGGCCTGGAACCAGTGGGTCCCTGCCAGAAGGCAGTGGGCTTCTAGCCTCCAAGTATGACAAACTCCCATTCGTGGAATTGAGAGCATTGTGTAGTACTAGGAAGTTGAAGACAGGCAAGAGTGCAAACACCCAACACCTTATAGAGGTACTCCTCCTAGATGATCTCAGAAAGACCTCGGGGTCTGATGGGGTAGGTAGAGTGGGTGGGGGAGTGGATGAGGAAGCTGATGAATATGAAAGCATGAAGAGTGCACTGATTGATGGGTTTGGCCTAACCACTGAACAATATAGGTTACAGTTCAGGGATACCCAAAAGGCACAGAATCAAGACTGGGTGGACTTTGCAGATTGTGCTACTAAGGCCCAGGAGGGCTGGTTGCTTGGCAGCAAGGTGTGTGATTTCAAAGGATTGTACAACTTAATTATGAGGGAGAAGATCCTTAATAATTGTCAAAATTTGCTGTTACATCAGTACCTGGTGGAGGCTACAAAGCTAGATGCTGGCTTCTGTCATTTCACACGCTTAGTTGGACTTGTTTGTATTTCTCCGTCGTGAACCTAGCTGGGCCACATTTCGAAGATGTGCTGTCAGCATTTGTATTACGCACTTCCGCTATTTGCATAGCCCTGTAGCCCTTGCGGCGGACCAGCGAAGCCTGTATGCATTACTGTGTGTTTTAAGGCCAAGCGGGGTCACTAGTGGGGTATCTGTTGTACAGCACCGAAGTCAGAGCTGCTCTTGGAGTTACAGCAACCTGGCCAGAGTGCTGTTTGAATCACACAGACCACAGACTGCGAAGGGACCTCTGTAGGTAATCAAAAGATGTCTGTAGCTGAGGTAGTCAGTTGGTAGAATGAGAGATATCTAAAATGGTGGCGAAAATTCTGTTTTTAAGAAAGTAGAGATTTGATTGGCTGTTTAAGAAAGATTATACATTCAAAAATAGGGTGCATTTTACTTTGAAAAGCATGTTTCTTATTGGTTAGTAACAAAAATTGAAAGGTACAACATAAAGGATATGGGCATGTTTTGCAAAGTCAACCACACTTGCTGTTCTTATTTGGAACATTTAGAGGTGAACTTGTGACCTGTCAGTTAAGGTGAATGTTGCATGACCTGTTGCTATGGAAACTGGCATTAAGCAGAAGGGGGTGAAGGAGTCAGTTGTAAAGGGTTATTATCCTTAACCAATGGAAGTTTGTTTTTCAATTTGAAAATCTCTGGGAAGCAATGTCATTTGTTGCTTTTGTGTATTTGTACTGGAAAAGTAGAGGGAAACCTTGCCATTACTGGTTTCACCTTGCAGAGTCTGGTGATCTGTATTGACTGTGTGTAAAAGAAAATCCTGTCTGAGGGTGTGAGATTTTTCATTCAATAGATTTATTTGAAAAATTAGTTATATATTGTTGGGGTTTATTTAGCCCCTTCGCTGCTGCGGACATTCCGCTGCAGCGCTGGGGGGGGCAGGGGGGCAGCGCGGTGGGCCTGTGCTCATGACGGAGCCGCTCCGTCATGAGCCACAGTTGAGCTGTGCTCATGACGGAACGGTTCCGTCATGACTCCGCCCATTTGCGTTGTCGCCCCGCACAGGCGGGGAAACAGCGCCGCGCAGGCGGAGCGGCCGCCGACAGGATTGTCATGACGGAACCGTTCCGTCATGAGCACACGGCAACCGTGGCTCATGACGGAACGGTTCCGTCATGAGCAGGGAAGGGGTTAAAAAAGATTTGACATTATTGTAAAACTGTGTTGTTTGAAATATATTATTAAATGTAGAGATGTGTATTGGAATTAGTTTAATTGTACTTGTAGTTTCTTTAAAAAATAGTCTGTACATTAATATATATATTTTTAACTCTGTGCAAAGGATTAGCTCAATGATGCTCCATATTTTTAGATAGTTGGTTGAAGATGCAGTACAAATGTGGATTTTGAAAGATGTTCATATAAGGCGGCGGTACTCATAGTACGGCCCGCGGACCACTTGCGGCCCACCAGACCTTCCCTTGGAAAATAACAGCAGTCAGGGACTCTGCGCCATTACTGCTGTTGTAATTCCTCGGGGGACGCATTTGCCGAGAAAAGGTCAAAGGGGCATGCGCAGACAAGTAGTGTCTCGCATGCTCACCTGCGGCCCTCTCCCTCATCTGCCACTGTGAGGTCATAGGCTTGTGGCAGGGCAGGTGAGGCTTTTAAAAGAAGGCACGCAAGTTGCTGCCTTTCTTTATCTGCCCTTATTTATTGCGAGTGTTTTTGCATATTAATTTAAGTGAATGCGACAGTAGATGGCGCTGTTGCCACATTCTGTGACCAATTGTAATTTAATCATCAGCTTAAATTTACTTTTTATGTGAGTTTGTTCTCCCGGAGTTAACAGGCAGGGCTTCTAGTGGGCCAGGTGCTTCAAACCAGGTACTGAGACGGGTAGCTATCAGGGGCTCCATTTTTTGCCTTCAGGGTGGAAAAAATATATATCAACTCGGTAGCAGCACTACTGCTCAGAAAGCCTTTGTCAGTTCAAATTCACATGTTTAAATTCTTACAGTCTCATCATTTCAGACCTGAAGCATTTTCAATATTATATACAACAAAGCCATAGTTATTGCTTATTTATCTTATGCAACTCGCAACCACTTGGGTCTCCGTTTTCGCCCTTAGATAAATCCCAATTCAACAGCAGCACAAAGCCTTTGATGTAATTCCAAATAGGCTCGTTTAAGTTCTTTCACAGTTTCATCATTTCAGAACTGAAGCATTTTCAATGTTATATGTTGTATACAACAAAGCCATAGTTGTTGCTTATTTATCTTATGCAACTAACTATCGGGGTCTCCATTTTCGCCCTCAGGGTGAACAAAAAAAATCACATCTCAGTAGCAGCATCATTGCTCAAAGATTTTGATGTAATTTCAAATAGACTGGTTTTAGTTCTTTCACAGTCTCATCTTTTTAGAACTGAAGCATTTTCAATATTATAATTTACATACACAAAGCCATAGTTGTTGCTTATTTATCTTATGCAACTAACAACTATTGGCAAAGCCAATAGTCCTGACTTGTTGCAGGTATAATGTTTCTGGTTGTATCTAATATATCTGGATCCAATGACAAACAGCAACATATCAGTAGGGTGGCACACTATGCTAAGAACAGATTTTTGTTTACATGTTTTTAAGCCATGCCCTTAATTTTATCGGACATGGCCCTTTGAGAGAACCTCCCAGGTTTTTCATCCCACTAAAAGCCCTGTAACCAGGCAATCCATGTCAGTTATGTGTATATATCGCTGTAGTTCGATCTAAAAATCTATTTTTAGCTTCTGTTGCATGTCTGTTTATAGTAGAGAAATACTGCTATTTAAAGAGAGAGAGAGAGACTGACTGAGGGAGAGTCTGACTGAGAGAGAGAGACTGAGGGAGAGAGAGACTGAGAGAGAGAGAGACTGACTGACAGAGAGAGAGACTGACTGACAGGGAGAGCGACTGACAAAGAGAGCGACTGGCAGAGAGAGTGACTGACAGAGAGAGAGACTGACAGAGTGAGAGACTGACAGAGAGAGAGAGACTGACAGAGAGAGACACACTGACAGAGAGAGAGACTGACTGACAGAGACAGAGAGACTGACTGAGAGAAAGAGACTGACTGAGAGGGAGAGAGAGACTGGGAGAGAGACTGACAGAGAGAGCAGCTGACAGAGAGAGCGATTGACAGAGAGAGAGACTGACAGAGATAGAGACTGACAGAGAAAGAGACTGACCGAGAGAGAGAGAGAGAGACTGAGAGAGGGAGACTGACAGAGAGAGAGACTGACAGAGAGAGAGACTGACAGAGAGAGAGACTGACAGAGAGAGAGAGAGAGACTGACTGAGAGAGACTGACTGAGAGAGAGAGAGACTGACTGAGAGAGAGCGAGAGAGACTGACTGACAGAGAGAGAGAGACTGACAGAGAGAGATAGAGATAGACGGAGAGAGAGACAGAGAGAGAGAGAGAGAGAGACTGACTGACGGAGAGACTTACTGGCTGAGAGAGAGAGAGAGACTGATGGAATTGGGATCAAAGTGTGTATGGAGCTATGCAATGCCTCTTAAGATTGCTATTGTCTGCTAATAAGAATATATTGTCAAAATTTGCTCTTTGTAGTTACATCTGCTTTTGAAATATAGCATTGTCATATTGTCTAATGTTTTGAAACAGTTTTGATTTTTTTTTACTCAAGCCCCTCCCTCCCACTGACCCCGCCCCCACTGACCCCGCCCCAACAGGTACGACCCTCGGCCACAAACCACACTGTAATTTTGGCCCCCGACAGAAAGTTTATGAGTACCCATGATATAAGGTGTCGTTATTTTAGGTATGATTTTTTCTTCTCTCTACAAAGGTATAGTTTAATGATACTGCATAGTTATAGATACTTTGGTAAAGATGCAGCAGAACTGTGGTATTTGAAAGATGATCATATAAGGTATTAATAATTAGTATACTGTTATTAGTTTGCACAGAAGGTAACGTTAAATTATGGCAAATAATTAAAGATAGAATGGCGAAATAAGGTGGTATTAATTAGTTTTTTTTTGTAGTTTAAGCAATTGTATAGTTGAATGATGCCACATCATTTTAGAAACAAAGCTAAAGATATATGTGGTTTTGAAAATGATCATTAAATGTGTTGTTAATTGCTCTTCTTTCTTAAGTCTGTTCTGACGTATAGTTTAATGTTGTTGCATATTTGTAGATTGAATGGTCAGGATGTAATTAAAAAATAAATCACAATATATTACCCTTTGTGGCATGTTGGACTTATCTACTTAACTAGATAGTATGTAATGAGTTATCTATGTCTTCAGATATTATTTATACATTTGTACCAACTCATGCACTTCTACAATCCTTTGAGTGCTACCTATACAGTTTAATAACCTTCCTGTTACTACCTATGCACTCCTCCTATTACCCAGCCAGTCCCATGTCCTTACGCAATCACTCTAGGAAAACTCAAGCACTTATAAATTCACCATGCACTCTCTGTGCGGCACTCTAAGTATCCAGTCACTATCCATGTACACATGCAATGACTCAGGCATTAACACATGCAGTGCTACAATCAAATGTGCACTATTCATGCAGTCGTCTAACCACCTCCACACTACTGATTCACTCCTCCAATTACCCAGGTAGTAACCATAGAGTCTTGCAATCACACTGCCACTCTCCATGTACTCCTCCAATCATCCAGCCAGTACCATGTCCCTATCCAATCACTGCGCCAAAACCCAGGCACTTATAAGTTCACCTTGCTGTCAACTTGCAGCACTCTAAGTATCCAGTCACTATCAATGTACTTGTACAATGACTCAGGCATTAACACATGCAGGGACGGAGAAATGTGGGAAGAAATTTCCCACGAGAAGAGTCTTACAAAGAAATTGTGCAGCTTTAGTTTGAAGATGCTGTCCATCCAGAGATTGGATCCTTCGAATGCTCGGATTGGTTGTCCTCTGTAACTTTATATTCAAAGTCAGGAGGAATAATTTGGGTTAGTCTAGGTCTTGCTGCAACACAAAATCGAGTACTTAAATCTATACAAGAAATTGAATATTTAGCATTAAATGAACCAGAAAGCACAGATATTGTTAAAACTAACATGTTTGATACGTACTATACAAATAGATGTCCTCATCTTGAAAACATATGTCTGTATGAAGTGCTTCAATGTTACATTTTTAAGAGAAATATTACAAAGAACATAAATGAAGAAAAATATGCAGTGATTGGTTCAGAAGGATCTTTGGTGAATCATAGTAAAGGAAATCTGAATAATCATAGGAAACTGAATTGTGATACTCCTGATAAAAGTGAATTTTACTATTTAGCACTTCTGCAACTCTTCAAGCCTTAGCTTACAGAACTGAAATTACTTGGAGATTTTCAGTGCTATGAAGATTCTTTTAATGCTTGTAAAGTTAGCATTGAATGCACGGTTTTTCCAAATTATCTTAAAATATTGAATGAAGAAATTGCTCAAGAAGCTGCTATTGCAGCTGAGATTGGTAGAGACAGTTTTCAAGACAGTTAAAGTTCTGCTCCACTGAGTCAAGATCCACTAGGACAACCAATGCTTGAAAATGAAGCAGCAATCGCCATGAGTGAAGTGGAAACAGCAATGCATCAAGCTCAACATGATATTATGGACTTAGGAAACTTTGAAAAACAACTAAATATTGAACAGAAAGATATATATTAGCAAGTGAGACAACAGATCGACCATGGCTTTCTTCATGAAGAAAATAATTCATATGCACATCATTTCAACCTATCCGAATGTATGTCAGTGGTCAAGCTGGTACAGGAAAAAGTTTTTTAATTGAAGTTTTGACCAGTTATCTACAGAAAAGCACTGAATCACATTTATCTTGTGTTGTAACCGCTCCAACTGGGTTAGCAGCACACAACATTAAAGGAATTACATTACATTTCTTACTAATGCTACCTGTAGAACATGAAAACAAATTGGAATATCACAAGCTATCTGGAGAAGCTTGATATGAAGTTTCAAGAGTGCTAAAGAAAAGGAAACTTCTGATTATTGATGAGGTGTGCATGGTCTCAAACTTAATGCTTGCCTTTGTGCATTTAAGAATTCTGCAAATTTTAAAAACAGAATACAATGTCTTATTTGGAGGAAAACATGTGATAGTTTTTGGTGATCTACTGCAACTTACTCCTGTAAAAGGGCAACCAGTATTTAAAACACTTATGCATGAAGACACCAGAAAGTGTTTGGGAAGTATTGGAAATGTGAACATTTGGTCATATTTTGAATACAAAGAACTTATTAAAAATATGCGACAGGCAAGTGATGAAGACTATGGAAGTATTCTTCAAGATATACAAATTGGTGTTTTGACAGAACATGGTAAAGAAGCTTTGCAAAGTCAGCTATTTCCAAACTTGTTTCCAAATGAAGATGTTGGTCCGTAAATAATATTCCCAAAAATCGGAGAAAATAAATCTATAATCTGCCTAATGCCAACACTGCGAGAGTGTTCTACATTCAATGAAGCACGTTTAAAGCTGGAAAAACAACAAATAATAAAAATGGAAGCCATTGATAAAATAGAGCACAAAGGTATTTCTATTATGTTGACAGAAAAATTAAAAACAAAATTGGATTCATTGGAAAAATTTATATCTAAGACTGCTGGTTTAGAAAAGATTTTATATGTGTGTGAAAACTGTCGGGTAATTTTACGGCGTAATTTGGATGTAGAAAAAGGTTTAGTAAATGGAGCAATGGAAAAAGTTGTTGATTTTGTTAATTATCAAAATAGAGATGGAATTGAATTTTTAAACATTAAATTTGATCAGATTGCAGAAGTAAAACAGATTGGACGTAGTTCTGTTCGTTTTTTGCTTGTTAAAGATTTGTATGTTCGTAGAAAACAGTTTCCTCTTTCTTTAGCATATGCGGTGATCATTCATAAATCTCAAGGTTTAAGTGTAGACAGCGCTTTGGTAAACATTGGAAATACTGTGTTTAAAGAGGGAATGGTGCATGTTGCATTGTCCTGAGTCAGAACTTTATCTGGATTGTATTTGAGGGATTTTGATGAGAGAAAGATTAGTGCAGATGCAATTTATGTTAGAGATTATAATTGGTTAGGAAGACTATATGCTCCCAATTTAGGTGAATATCCTGTATATGAAAAGCGTGTAGTAGGACAAAAACGAAGATATGAGACTCTCTGTAGTGAAGTTGGAAAGAAGAAAAAAAATCAAGACAATGTTGAGATTCCAAACAAAAAGAAAAGGTAGTACCCATGCAGTCCAGCAATCACACTGTCACTCCCTATGCATTTCACCAGTCACCCAGCCAGTATCATATACCAATCCAATAACTCTGCCAATACCCAAGCACTTATAAATTCACCATACACTCTCATTGCAGTACTCTAATCATCCAGTTACTACCCATGTACTCATGCATTGACCCATACACTAACACATGCCTTGCTACAATAACATGTTCACTATCGATGCAGTCCTGTAACCACTTATACACTGGTTATTCACTAAGCCTGGGCAAAGCAATACGCTACGCTCGCGTAGTTTGTGAAGTTCGCGCTACTTCGCACTACGCGAATTGCACGTAGCACAGTGCGAACACGCGTAGCGTAGTGTTGCGTAGTGCTGCGGTCATTTTTTGCTTGCTCGCGGTCCTCAACGTCAAGTTGGCGACCGCGAGCAAGCAAAATGACATCCCGGCGAGACTTTTTCCTTGTTCGCGATCAGCAACATCAAGTTGGCGATCGCGAGAATGGAAAATAAACCTCCCGGCGAGATTCCCAAGGCGTGGAGGTCAGGTTTCTCATTGCGAGTGGTCGCGTATGCTCGCGACCGCTCGCGATGAGAAACTACCAGTTCGCGTTGAGAAAGCTGCCGCTCGAGTAAAAATCTACTCGAGCAGCAGAAAACTACAGCTCGCACTGTGCAAGATGCCATTTTCAATGATTGCACAGTGCCGGTTGCTTGTCCGCACTGTGCAATCATTGAAAACGACATCTGGCACAGTGCGAACAAGGTACTACGCAGTTCGCGAAGTGCTACGCGAAGCTCGCGTAGTGCGAAGTGCACTTTGCGTAGCTTCGCGAAGTGCTACTTCGCGTACTACGCCCAGGGTTATTATTCACACCTTCATTTTCCCAGGTAGTACCCGTACAGTCCAGCAATCACACTGTTACTCCCCATACACACCTCCAATCACCCAGCCAATACCATGTACTAATCCTATCACTCCATCAATACCCAAGCACTTATAAATTCACCATACACTCTCCTTGCAGTACTCCAATTATCCAGTCACTATACATGTTCTCATTCAATGACCCAGGCAGTAACTCATGCACTGCTACAAATCTCCATGCACTTTCCATGCAGACCTCAAACCACCTACACACTACTCATTCACTCCTCCAATTACCCAGGTAGTACCCTTGCACTCCAGCAATCCCCCTCTCACTTCCCATGAACTCCTCCAATCACCCATGCAACAACATAGACTTATCCAAACACTCCACCAATAACCAAGTACTTATGAATTCACCATGCATTCTCTTTGCAGTACTCTAATCATCCAGTCACTACCCATGTACTCATACAATGACCCAGGCACTAATTCATGCACTGCTACAATCCTCCATACACTGCTCGTGCAGACCTCTAACCACCTACACACTACTGATTCACTCCTCCCATTACTCAGCTAGTACCTATGCACTCCAGCAATCCCGCTGTCACTTCCGTTGCACTCCTTCAATCACCCATCCAGCACCATGTACTTATCCAATACCCAAGCACTTAGAAATTCTCCATGCACTCTCATTACAGTACTCTAATCATCCAGTCAGTAGCCATTTACTCAATGAATAACCCATTATTATAAAGGAACAGTGGTCCCATTCAATTCGAGTAAATTAAAGTGCCACAATTAGTTCAATGAAAAAAAACCCAATTTTTCATTGAACTAATTGTGGCACTTTAATTTACTCGAATTGAATGGGACCACTGTTCCTTTATAATAATATTTACACCCTTGGTCCCTTCTGACTCCTAGGGTCTCCTTGTTCCTTATAAACGTCCAATGAATAACCCAGGCAGTAATCATCCACTACTACAATCACTTGTGCACTACACATGCACTCATCTATTCACTTACACACTACTCATGCACTCCTCCAATTACCCTGCTATTATCCATAAACTCATTCAATTACGTTGCCACTTCTCAAACATTCATGAAACAACCATGCACTATACATGCATTTCTCCGATCACTCACATAGTGTCCATACTCTGATGCAATCACTCAGGGAATTTTTCTTTTTCTAATCAGTAGATGTGGTTCCGTAAGAACCATTTTTTTTTCCGGAACAATTTGTTTTTTATTTTTTTAACCTTTTTTTACATTTTTGTGTGTTTTTTATTTTAAAAACAACAGAGAAAAATCAAGATCAGGGAAGGATCTCTTGAACAAAAACAAAAGTGCAATATAACAAAAAATAACATTTGTGCGCTTTAAGAGCAGCAGAGAGGACATCAATGCACACTTCGCCAACACAGGGCTCGGTGGCGCATTTAAAAATTCAGGCATGATGTGAGGCCTAGGTGCAGATGGAATCTGTGCAGAAGTTGATGGTGTACTGGGGTCTTCTTCAGCAGCAGCATTCAACTGTCTCTTTCTTTCCTCTCTTGCAAGGTGTACAGGGTGGATGGTCTACATATGCCTTTTCATACTACTCATACCGTAAGAGTACTTTTAATCGGAGCCTCTTGACAGCACTCTCTCACAGAAAATGCAAGTTACTTTTCTTGCTTTCACCTTTTTTTCTCCCTCCGGTACACTAAAAAAGGACCAAACGATGCTTTTGTTTCTTTTCTTCTTCTGCTGCACCATCTGTTCTTCCTCCTTTACTGCAAGTGGATCAACTTCGGCAAAACTAGAAGCCATAGTTGTATTAAAAATAAACAAACACACAAAAAGGTATATCAGTATAAAGAGAAGCAAGGAACAGGTCTTCTCTGTGAGAAGTTGGCCTGGTATATGCTGTCCACTAGTTATAGTGGGCACCTTGCACCAGTCCAAACAACCCCTTATTGATGATAGGTTAAAGACAACCTTTACTGAAAGCTATCCTAGTGGTAGCTATGGAGAGCAGCCTTCAGGCTATGTCTTGAAGGAATGTAAAGCAGCTTGTTTCACCAGTCTATAATCTCTTGTGTGGCTAAATGAAAGGAGACAGCACCTGGTATATATATAAAATATATGTATTTATTCCTAAACACACCCTACTAGTCTCTTTATGAGGCTAGAGGTAAAAGCACATAAGTTACACTTCAAATATAACAGTAAAGTAGCACAAATACACGTTAGACCTAGGGGCGAGCCAAACCATATACTAAAATAGAGGTATAAGAACCACGACTTAACTAAACACAAGGCCTAGAGCCTGTAGAATCGCTTGGACCCCAAAGAACCCTCTAAGCTAGTGACACAGGGGACCCACAGGGGCAGTGTGCAGTGTGAGAACACAGGTGCAAGCTCCTGTTAGCTTCTATGGGGAAAGTCGCGGTTAGATTTTTAAAGATAAAGGACACTTAGAGATGGACTGGAACCAAACCCTCTTGGACTTAGACAGTTCTATGGTCAACACCCTCGGGAGCACCAGAGTATTCGAGTTACCTCACCCAGGGAAGCCGGTTGCATAGGTGTCAAAAGGTGTCGGGTCGCCTCGTCGTTTTCAATGGGAGCTGGCAAAGAAGTGCTGCTGCTGGGAAGATGCGAAGTGTCCGAAGAGATCCAAGCCTGGATCAAAGATGTGAAGAACCTGAAAGCAGAAGGGACAGAGTCTGGGTCACTTGCCAGTGACCAGGGGCACAATAGACGAATGCCCACCGATGTCGGGTGTTTCAGGTGAAGAAGGTGAAGCTTGACTCTTCAGCCACGAGAATAAGGAGGTGTCGAGGACAACCAGGAGCTGGATTCAAGCTTTCCAACAAAAAATGTCAAAGGTTGCAGTGTCGGTGCCCAGATTGGACACAACAAGCATTGGCAACAGCAACCCACGCAGAAAAGAGAAAGATGCTTTGGTGCAGACCAGCAAGGTCCGAGGGACTCCCCCAGCAAGGAGGAGTGAGAGCACATCTGGAGCAACCAGGGAAGCCCAAAAAAAGTCAGAGTTACCTTCACTGGGACTCACCAGTTGACAGACCAGGGATCGCAAAGGGACCTCAGAGGAATCACAAAATGGCAGCCCACGGGTCCCTCGAAGTGACTAGGCTGACAATCTTCAGTGGATTTTTTGCTCAGGGTCTGGGCTACAAGTAACCCAATGCACATCCTCAGGAGATGTCGAGAAGCTTATGTGCTTGCAAATGTACACGGTGTGCAGGGGTTCCAGTTCCACAGTACCCACGAGGGCTACAGGTCTCAGCTTTGTGGGGTACTTGGTTTGGCCTCTGCGAAGTGTGGAAATCTACCTCTGGTGTTGCAAAGTCTTCGGAGTCCGGCAGGAGCTTTGGAGATGCAGACCGGATAGATGCGTCTTGGGTGCCTGCCAAGCAGGGGAGTAACTCCTTTACTCCAAGGGAGATTCTTCAGTCATCTGGCGTTGAACAAAACGTCAAAGCTCCAGGGTCCAGTTTCAGAGTTTCGTCCAGGGATATCTAAAGTTCTGGTTACAGAGGTTCCTTCTTTATACCCCAGGGAGGGGCTGGACTAACTCAGGGGACTCACCTATGGGAGGGTTTGGAAAGAGGGGTGGCTACACCCATTTCCTTTATCCAGTTTCATGCCAGAGCAGGGCTGGTAGCCCCTGAACCAGTTTGAGCTGGACTATGCACAGGGACACCAAATGTGCCCCAGTGCAGGATTTCAAAGCACTCTCAGAGTGCACCCACCCAGCCCCAATACACTAAAGCCTGTCTGGGAGGTGGTGACACCTCCCTGAGACAGGAAACCAATTGTCCAGGCCTCCCTTTCAGTCAGCAGCAGGAGGCCAAACTCATGTCTGTGGCTGCAGCATCCATTTTGTGATGCTGGGTCTCTTTTAATTTGGCACCGGGTATACCGGTGCTGTCATGTCTCCCTCTAGAAGGGTGGGATCATACTCCCACACCAGTTTCTGGTGTGGGGGTATGATTCCAAGGTGTTTGACACCAATCACAACATGTTTCCGTGCAGTCAGTCCAAAGTTAGCATTTACCGTTGGGTTATAATGCACTTAAGAGTATATGGTCAAGTTGCATCACAGACAACCCCGGAGAAGAGATTCCAAAGGCTGCAGAGGGTTTATGCTTATGCATGGGCACCCTCTCACACAAAACCAAGCACCCTGCCTTCAGGATTGATAAGGCCTGCCATAGGGGTGACTGATAGGTTTCTATGTGCAGTGATAGGTGAAATATAGTGAACCTATATCTCAGTAAGAGGTGCATGCACCACCTTACCCAGGCTGCAGTAGCAGATCTGTGGTGTCATTTTGGGGGGCTTCTCAGGGGTGGCATAATACATGCTTCAGCCCCTGATAGGCCTCTGGGGTACCTATACCCTGGGTACATAGTATACCATATACTAGGGACTTATAAGGACACCCCAGAATCCAATCTGTGGTATACCTAAAGTACTAGGAATCAATTTAGAAAGGAAGCAACTAGGCTAGGGTCCTGAATAGCAGGGCCCCAGCCAGACTATAGTCGAAAAACAGTTAAACATCAGCAAAAAGTGGGGGTAACCATAAGAAACAGATCCTACTCTCCTACATTCTCTCTATCAAGGACAAAAAGTAATGGAAATATCAGAAGGATGGAGCCTCCCTCTTTCACAATTTAATTGATTTAAACCAATCAGATTCCTTTTTTCATTTGCTGACATGAAGTCGCATAGTGTGTGTGCACTCATCACGCACCCTTCGCGTACCCTCGAAAATCATATATATTATTATACACTATAAATAAAAATGTCTATAAACTTGTAATAAGTTTATTAGCAAAACTGTTCAGTCTAATATCATATTCAAACTTTCTATAGTCATTTTTTCAACTTTAAAAATACGCTGAAGTGGCGCCTTTTGCGCGATCTCAGCACGATCACGGCGCGACCTCAAAAATACGTGCGGGAAGATGCTGCGCACAATAAGCAACTATACCGCGCATTTCATAACTTTACTTTGGTCAAAATTATATTGAAAATAATACTTTAAAAATACTTTTATTAATAAATTTAGACAAACACTTAAAGGAAATCTTTTCTTTATAATTAATTTAAAGATATTTCATACTTTACAAATTACGCCGAAGTCGCGACCTCCAGTGCGACTTTTCAAAATGGCTACCGGAATGCACGCAGCTATCTAGTAGGGTGCGCGAAGGATGCGCGACTTCTGTATAATATTAAAAAAAGAATGAACATAGTTTTTCTAACTAAAAATGATTCACAATTTAAAAATATATATATATGTATATATATAGAAAATAAAAAAACATAGGATTGAGGTACATTAGACTTACACATTTTCATTTAATAAATCTTTTAAATTCACTGAAAAAAAATAGTTTTCAGGTACGTTATAGTTAGAAATTAGTATTTTAAAAAACATAGAAATTCACTGAAAAAACCATAGGAATCAGGCACGTTATAGTTAGAAATTACCATTTAAAAAACCATAGAAATTCACTGAAAAAACACATAGGTTTCAGGAATGTTATAGTTAGTTGGGCATTTCACTCGTACAAAACCATAGAAATTCTGTGGTTATAGTTAGTAGAGCTAACTATAACTTGTGCCCTCGCAATGCACTGCTGATGATGTCTCATGTTACATCATTCATGACATGATCAGTGACATCACTGATGACATCTCAAATGACATCACTGATGACTTAATCCACGTGAAAATCTGATGCACCTCCTCACACCTGAGTTGACCTTTGATACATCCACTCTAAAATGCATACTACCATTTTCGAAACAATAGATACATCAATACCAGAATAAATGGGTAAATAAGTGTCTAAATGGATGTTTTTTTTGTAAAATTAATTGTATAACTGACTTATTAACAGTATCGTAGTGAATACAGTGATGTAATATGTGACGTCATCAGCAGTGGATTGCGGTCGCGCGAGTTATAGTTATCTGAACTAACTATAACGGGGGAATTTCAATGGTTTTTTACGAGTGAAATGTCCAGCTAACTATAACATGTGTGAAACCTATGGTTTTTTCAGTGAATATATTATCTACTGGCGGTCGCCAGTAGATAGTTATAGTTAGGACCGTGTTTCCATAGGAAATCCGCAACATTCTATTTGGAATAACTTTGGCGCCGGTCGACGAATCCTCGCGAAATTTTCAAAACTAATGGGGCGCTACGCTCCGCTCCTACCCTGAATGTCTCGGGGGGATTCGTCAAGCGGGGTCTGAGAAAAAAGGGGGGTCCCGAAACGCGTTTTCCCCATGCATTTTTCCATAGGACCTTTAGACACAGCTACAGCCCGAACGGCTGAACAGAATTACTTGAAATTTGGCAGAGAGGTAGTCCTCAGGTCAAGGATGTGCCTTTTGTAGGTCTGGTGTAAATCTGTTCAGTAGGTCCTGAGAAAATAGCATTTAAATCAATATATATATCTGTAAGCGCGCTCCGTGCGCTCACCGTAAGCTTACCGTACGCGTACGGTGCCGTGCGCGAGCTCAATTCTGATTGGTGGTTACATGACTGTAAACATTCGAATCGGTCGAAATCAGGAAGTGTCGGCCGCCATTTTCTGTCTCTCGCACTGAGAAACAAAGGTGGGGAACGTGAAACGGGGCAACGAAGAGAGTTGCAGACCCCCTAGTGTTTGTCAGGGGGTCCAAGAAGGACCCAAAAGTACGAAAAATTAAATTTAATAATTTAAAAAAAAATCGCGGGGTACGCGTACGGTAAGCTTACCGTACGCGCACGGCAAAAAAAAAAAAATAAAGAAGTAACAATCACATTTATTAAATAAATTAAAGGACCCACAAGGGAGAAAAAAACAAATGTTACTGCGTAAAAAAAGGCGAGGCTCGCACGGCATGGACTGCGCAACGTGGGCGCTCGGTGCGTGAAGCGCACCGAGCGCCCACAGCGCGCGCACGGAGCGCGAAGCGCACCGTGCGCGCAGGGTGTGCGCATAGTGAAAAACCAGAAAAAAAAATAAAAAAAAAATACATAACTTAGCATTTAAAAAACCGTACAAATTCACTGAAAAAACCATAGGTTTCACACACGTTATAGTTAGGAATTATCATTTACAAAACCTTGCAAATTCACTTAAAACACCATAGGTTTCACACATGTTATAGTTAGCTGTACATTTCACTCGTAAAAAACCAATGAAATTCCACGTTATAGTTAGATCAGGTAACTATAACTTGCGCGACCGCAATCCACAATGTGTAATTTCAGATGTCATCATTGATGTCATGAGTGATGTCACCGACCATGTCATGAGTGATGTACTATGTGACGTCATCAGCAGTTTATTGTGGGCGCGCAAGTTATAGTTACCTGATCTAACTATAACGTGGAATTTCATTGGTTTTTTACGAGTGAAATGTACAGCTAACTATAACATGTGTGAAACCTATGGTTTTTTAAGTGAATATATATATATATACCACTAACCACAGTTGGCAGTTAGTGCCTTGACCATGATTTTGATTCAACCTTGACCATCTGCCTTCTACCTACATGAGATCCCTAGGACAACAAGCTTCCTGTTCATGTCTGTCTCACCCAGAGTCCTAATACTTCAAAAGTGCTCAAACCTCACCTCACCATGGCAGCATGGTTAGGATCAGAAAGAATTTTTCTTCATGGACTTTAAGGAACCGCTTCGTTGTTTGGTGGTAAATTGCAGTGAACTACAGGTCCCAGGGGGCGTGAGGAGAAAGCCCGCACCTGAACCTGCTTGTCCCGAGGAGAGAGGGAAAAAACAACTCACCGCTCTCGCATCGCGGATGCGCGCCGGGCGAAGGCCGGGCCAAGGGCGGGCCCGTTGGAGCCCTTTGGAGATCGGAGGAGGTCGGGCCGGGCCACCCCTCCAACAGTGTTAACACCGTAAAGCCCCTACAAATTGTGAGCAGTAGTCCGAACCACTTTCGTGGAGTCTGAAAGGTTTGGTAAGCTATTCAGTACAGCATACAGGAACGATGGCTGCAAAAGAAGGGAAGGGGAAGAAAGCTGTGACTAGCGGGGGGGTCGTTGGAACATTAGACCAATTTATAACTAGGGCTACGTCAGTGCTGGTACAAGAGATTGCATTAACTGAACTTCGACTTTCATTGGACCCCATGTACACTAAGCATTCATCCCTGGGAAGGCTAATGTCTGTAAATTCTCCTGAACAACAAATAGTCGTTAATTTTCATCCCAATAATGTAAATATAAAGTAATGATGTTCCGCCACAGGTAACGTCGACTCTATCTGTGACAAAAGACGTTAGCCCTATTGTCTTAACTGATGATTACGCCTTGACTGGTATAACTAGTGGAATAGTCACACGTACTTCCACAAGGTCAGCACCTAAACCCAAATCCCCATCCCTAAAACAAATTACAGGTTCTATTGCCAAGAGGAAGAGAGGAGGGGGCTCACATAAAGGAAATTGTCTGACAAAAACAAAAACGTCTAGAACAATTAAAAATGTGGATTGTGATTTTCCAGTTTTATTAGATACTGCTCTCCCCTCGACAAATAATCCTTTATTAAGGGATTTGCCGACGGTGCCTGCAGGTTGTACTTCACCCAGATTTGAATTGAGATTTATGGAAAAGATGGAAGAACTCATCAAGTCCTCTATGCTACCGCTGCTGGCGAGATTGAAATCTATAGATGAAAGACTGATAAAATTTGAACAGTCTATTGCAATAAATCTTGACTCCTTGAAAAAACCCGTTGGGGGGCCACCCAACCCGAGTTCAGGGGATAATAATATAATCTGTGATCCCTTAACTATTTCTCCCCGGGCGCCCATTCCAACTGTACCCAATACACCTTCTGTTTCATTATGTGGGAATAGGCAAGCTGGTATAAGTACCCACAGTGATGCAGTGATGCAAGGGAGAGGGGGACAGCAAGCAAGAGGGGGGCAGGAACAGGAACCAAGGGAATCGGGATTGACCCAAAAATCATCAAGTACAGCAAATGAAACAACAAATAATGTAAAAACCAAGAGTTCCTTTACACAAATTGATTTACCCCCGGATTCCTTTCCATATGTTGTTATGATGGTCGGGGTCCCCGAATTGGATAAAGGCAGTATAGAAACATATACCGAATTAAAAAATAAGGTTATTTTTTGGCTAAATAATAATAGACCCCTCCCTTTCTACACTTATAGTGAAATTTTGTTTGTCCGTAGAGTAGGTTGGGTGGGACACAGACCAAAGGATTTACCTGGTGACTGTATTATTATTAATTTTAGAGAAAGACGGGCAGTTGAATTTATTTGTGATGGGCACCACCGAAGGGGGGCAAGTAATATACAGACCTTTAACTTAAGTTATTTTTATCCTCCTCCTACCGCCCGTAAATCAAATTTGTATTCTTTTGAGGTACAGAGAGGGGACTCAATGATGTTGCATAATGATCAATTTAACATCCCGACCTTTAATCGCTTCGACAGGCTCTATGGGCTTGAAGGAGTGGATTGACTGAGTACAGGGAACGTTATGGTTAATGATACTTCTAACTCACAGAATACATCTGTACATAATGGCCAACTCATACACGGTCCTAGTTGTTTTTACCCTGACCCCCTTGTTGGAATCCAGACATTAGATCCAGAAGCTAGCAGGGAATTGGGGGATAATAGTTTTGCAGCTAACATCTGTGGAAATATGGATTTTTATGATCAGTTATGTCCCCTATCTTGGACCCCAACGGTTTCATGTATGAATCACAAGTACATGTATGTTCCCTCCAGTTCCAGTTATGAAGACGCAAACACATGTGCGTCCACCGTCAACATGTCCTCTTTCAGATCCGCCATGAATAGGCTGGATATTCCATTCCTAAGTATGAAAGGCCACCGGCTTTATATGGTTCACTTATGCCATTTTACAGTCCAGGCAAATAGGCCCTGATTCT
Source organism: Triturus cristatus (assembly GCF_964204655.1). Classification (NCBI taxonomy): domain Eukaryota; kingdom Metazoa; phylum Chordata; class Amphibia; order Caudata; family Salamandridae; genus Triturus; species Triturus cristatus. The sequence continues at coordinate 537,568,575 of NC_140581.1, read as the reverse complement.
GTCATCAAGCTTTTCTTGCCTTCTGCCTCTGAAGCTCCAGTCTGAGCCTGCATCTGTGACCATGAACTTTGTCTCATTCCCTGCGCGGCTCACGAAGTCTGACATCAGCCTGTTGCCTGCCAAGAAACTGTATTTCACCTTCGACATTATCTGCTCCGCTCCCTGCCCAATGCATTCCTGTCTAGTAGTTTAAGTAAACATTCTTCCAGCTACCGATCAAAGGCCCGGCTTCTCTGTCCTCTATGCAAGTAATTCATAGCCTTATTATTATGGAAGATTTCTGCCCTCGCATCTAGTGTAGACACTTAGACGCTTGTACACGCACTAACAGTCAGTATAGTCAGTATAGAATAAGATTCTACTCTAAGAGACCTCTCTTTTGGATAACATAGTTCTTTAAACACAGGATGATAGATATGATTTGGGATTAGGTTGACTTGACCCTCCAGACTTCTGTCGCCACATGTAGAGCTAAATGTCAAGTCCCCTTCACCCCCTAGTTGCACGTCAATCACACGTCATGCTGCTGCGCGCGCATTTCTGCCAAGTATTTCTGCTGACATTGCGAAATTCTTTTCATGGTACCACCCTATTATGACATCACACTTGATGACGTTCTTTAATCACACCCAGTTACACCTACTTTTGCTACGTATGTATGTCTTATCCACACTATCAATTGTTACGCCTCTTACATTTGCTTCAATGTAATGCCTATTGTATAAAAGTGATTAATTATCAATAATGTATGTACTTCACTTCCTGAACCTTCGTGGTGATGGAACTTGGAGCAACCGATTCGAATCGCCCATTGGAATAAAGCCCATTCCGAACCTCTAATACCACGGATTCTGCCTCTTATTTACTGAGCTATTTTTTATTATGTTTCTGTATCAAATTAAGTCCCGGTAATTAAATTATTTACCACATGAATGGCGCCCAAATAGGGACACTTTCTCATCTCACGCGCCGGCGGTGCGTTGCAGGCCCGGTCTCCTGCCACAGCTGGACGGACAACAACGCGTACCAGCAGGATTTCCTGTATCTTCCTCCGGTCAAGCGGGGGCGACTGAGGCTGCGATCGACACCCAGACGAGGCGGTGAGAAGTGCGAAGTATCCCGACCAGAGCCTAGCTGAGAGAGCAAGATCCGAGGTATACAGAGGCCCACCAGTTTCCGAAGTCCCGAGTCGAGTCCAGTTTCCGAAGTCCCGAGTCGAGTCCAGTCCGGTTCAAGTTCAGTTCAGTTCCGAGGCCTTCCGTTCCGAGCTACCCGGTGAGTACCATTACTGGGGAGGCGTTCTGACGTGCACATAGGTTGTGCCGGTCAAGACGGGTTTGGGTACACAAATCCGGTCTGCACTGTTTCAGCAGTGTATCTGTACTGTTTAGCAGTATATCTAGTATATCAAGTATATAATTCAGAATAATTCAGATAATGTCGAGTATTATGTTTAGTGATTAAGTTTTCCTTAGATCGTCATCATCAGTGTTTGCTCATTTAAATGTTAAATGTTAAATGTGTTAATACGTTCTGCATATTGTGGTATGAATGACTGTTCATTATCGTGTTTATTGTATTAAGTTTGTTCAAAATCAAGTATCAGATCAGTTCTCAATATGCCGCTCTTTTCGAAATTAAGACAGATCACAACTAGAAAAGGGGTACTCGAAGAAGCTGTTCCTATTCCTCCTAGGGACACTCCAGGGTACTTCATGTATCATAAACACGGCTTAGACGCTATATTATTTCTTGATTTATGGGTAGACTACACCAAGGAATTACCAGAAAGTCAGAGGTGGCCCGCAGCTGGGACCTGGGATGCAGAGTGCATCATGAAAGTAGAAGAAGAGTTATGGAAAAGGAAAGTCAGACAGTCACAGAAAGACGCCGTTGAGTTATGGCGTAAAGAATCTCATAGACGTGCAGAAAAAGCACTCCGACAGGAAGAGAAAAATAAAGAGTATTCAAATAAAGTCCGAGAAAACCTATTAATTGAAGAAGGTACACGAGTGAAATTATCATTTTCTCGATTCTATGGATGAACAAGAATTAGCCAGGTCAGCCGTTCTTTGGGTTGACAGTCCCGGAAAGTATGATGATGATACAGTAGCACACACATTTTTGAATCTCACCCCAGATGAACAGCGTTTAGCTGGGATTTATATGATTCAACAACTTCTTATACTATATAAAAGCCAACATTCAGATCCTGGTCCCTTACCTGATATATTGACTGAATTACTCACGAATAGATGGAGAGGTTCAGGTACTAAGCTAATAAAAGAAATACTAGAATCAAGAAAGCAGTACATTCTTTTTGTATGCCCAGAGCATGTCTCACTACCCATCAAGGAAAGAACGACGTATTACATGGACAGACAGAATCCCTTACGAGAAGTACACCCAATAAAGGGCGAGGACAATCAGTTTAAACGTGTATTTGTATATACGCCCATATCGAAAATAGAATTATTAGAGATGAAGAAAGTGGTACCCAGTCATGACAGAGACCCAGCGGGTTTCCACCGAGAAATTAAAGACATGTTACTCATGGGAGAGTATACCTATCCCGACATTATGACAATATTAAAGGTATTAATGCCTGCTGGCATTTATGAAAAACTCAAGGAAAAAGAGTGGGAGGTGGGAGACCAAAAGATAGACTGGACAGCATTAGAAAATGAAGAAAAGGCCCGAGGTCCAGGTTCGGGGCTTGGGGATAAAACTAAAGCACTACCAGGTTTACTAGTACAGGTACTGCCACGTTTATTAACTACGAAAAAGGAAGACTGGGGTGCAATCTCAGCCTGTAAACAAAAGCAAGATGAAGACACTAGTGATTTTTATGCCCGATTTGAAAAATGTTTTGGCATAAATAGTGGCATAAAAGCAAGTAGCGAATCATACCCACATCTGTTTGTGACAAAATTAGTAGAAATTCCTTGCCTCAAGTGAAGAATAGAGTGTTAAAATTCGAGAGTACCTGGCAAGTGTCCCATCACAAATGTTACAAATGTTACAGTACCATCACAATAGAATTAGAGAGGAACAAGAACATGAACAAAGACGCATGAAAGACACGAAAATGAAAATGCTAGTCTCCCAGACAGTTCCAGCTGAAGGACATAAAAAGGGTACAACACATTCCGGTGATTCAGCAGGACCTGTAAAAGGGACATGCAACTATTGTAAACAACCAGGTCATTATATACACGATTGCCCAGTCCTGAAGCGTAATATCGCCACAGGTATTACAAAAGAAAGACCACGGCCACCTAGACAGGATCAGAATGAACAAGGAGCCCCGCAGCATGCACAGTCCATGCCAGCTCCACAACAGTCTATACAGTTTGTGCCAGCTGCACCAGCGCTGCCTGTTGCTGCCACACAAACCACGACACGACAGCTGTATCAGACCGCACAGTACGACTATCCTGATTATCAACGATACGCATGAACAAGCCTAGAGAGGGAAGTTGACTTACCCCTTATCGAGGTCCCTGTAGACCAAGAAGGACCTTATGTACATAGTGAATTATTAGGCCAAGATAGAACATTTTTACTCGATACAGGGGCAAGTCGAACAACCATAAAACGTAGTGAAGTTCCAGGGGCACCCCTCTCAGGCTCACAGAATATTTCCCTTGGTTTTTCAGGAAAACCTATTGTTAATGAAGTATCACAGCCTCTTCCACTTACGATAGGACCCTTGACCAGAACTACAGATTTATTGCTTACTAAATCATGTCCAGAAAACTTGTTAGGTATAAAAACACTGAAAGCTCTAGGAGCTATAATATGTTGTTCTCCGGAAGGAGTAAGATTGTTTTTACGTGATTTCAAAGGTCACTATGTGTCTAGAGACATGGATCCCCGACTGCAGATTTTACCTACACATCTATGGGCACAAGGCCCTACTGATGTTGGTTGCATGAATATTACACCATATCGAGTTACACTAAAGGCAGGAGTAGTACTACCACGAATGCGACAATACAAGTTACCACCAGATGCTGTAGTGGCTTTAATGCAAATCATTGACGAGCTAATTGCCCAAGGGGTGGTTGTGGAAACAGACTCCAATGTATGTAATTCCCCGATAATTCCGATTCTTAAACGAACAGATCCAAAGGCCCCGCCAGTATATCGATTGGTTATTGATCTGCGCGAATTAAACAAGTGCATTGTGCCACAATTCCCTGTGGTCCCAGATATCTCGTCATTACTGACAGCTATTGATTCCGAAGCAACATTCTTTACTGTAATTGATCTCAAGAATGCCTTTTTCAGCGTCCCAATAGATCCGGAAAGCCAATACTTGTTCGGATTTAGTTTAAATGGACGTAGCTTTAAATTCTCACGCGCACCTCAAGGATTTACAGAAAGCCCCAGCATCTATAGCCAAGCACTGAAACGAGAACTCGACAGTATCCACATGCCAGTAAACACTGCCCTGCTTCAATATGTCGATGATCTGCTGATCACCGCTAGAAGCGAACCTGAATGTGAGAAAGCATCACTGACAGTTTTACAATTTCTAGCCGAAAAGGGGCACAAGGTGTCCCCTTCTAAGCTGCAATTCTGTGTCCAGCGAGTTGTTTATCTTGGACACTCGCTGTCCAAGGAGGGAAGGCAGCTTACACCCGACCGCATTCAGTTAATAGCTAACATGCCAATACCCAAGACACAAAAGGAGGTGCGGGCTTTCATAGGCCTCACTTCATATTGTAGGCAGTGGATCCCTCAGTATGCATTTCTAGCACAACCACTCACTCAATTGACAACACAGGAGGCAGCAACATCGACTGTTCTCCCTTGGACTCAGGAACATACACAAGCTTTTGAAAGCTTAAAGAAAGCTTTATGTCAAGCACCGGTTTTAGCAACACCATGTTACAATAAACAGTTTACACTTTTTGTTACAGAACGCGAAGGTACTGCCTTGTCAGTACTCACACAGGAACAGGCAGGATCCCACAAACCATGTGCTTATTTTTCTAGTACATTAGATCCCGTAGCTCAGGCTTTGCCTGCATGCCTAAAATCAGTGGCAGCAACAGCTTTAGCAATCAGACAAAGCGATGCCATAGTGTTAGGACATCCATTGACAGTTCAAGTACCACATGCAGTAGAGGGTCTCGTGAATCGAACGCAAACACAACACTTAACTATAGCGCGACTTACAGGGTATGAATTAACATTGTTCCAGCCACATATAGAAATCAGACGTTGTAACACATTGAATCCTGCCACACTTTTACCCGTAATTGGAACAGACCCACTAGCTCATGACTGTATTGATGTTATTACAATCACGACGAAACCCAGACAAGACTTGACAGATGTCCCATTGTCAGACCCAGACCTGACGCTGTATGTAGATGGTTCATGTATGAGAACAAGTACAGGAGAGTTAGTGGCCGCTTACGCAGTCACAACAGACACTGAAATCATTGAAACAAATTGCATAAATACCTTGTCAGCTCAAGCCGCAGAGCTCGTCGCTCTGACACAAGCCTGTATTCAAGCCACAAATAAAAGAGTCAACATATACACTGATTCACGTTATGCATTCGGAGTTGTACATGACTTCGGCGTACTGTGGCGAGAGAGAGGTTATTTAACTTCTCACGGTGCCCACATTCAGCACGGACCCCTCATTCATGCCTTATTAGATGCAATACATCTACCCACTGCAATATCAATTATGAAATGTAAAGCTCATACGAAAGTTACTGATATCATTTCTCAAGGCAATGATCTAGCTGACAGAACAGCTAAACAGACTGCTCAAACTCAAACATCCGACATGACAAAGACAATAGTCCCGACGCCAACACATTGTATGACGATTAAAGATCCTACTCTTGACGTAGTTGACATACAGACACATGCTACACCAGACGAAATAAAGAAATGGACTGAATTAGGAGGGATCCAAACGGATCAAGGATGGATGATGAAGGAAAAATCTGTGTGGTTCCTTCCTGATTCTATGGTCCAAGTCATTATTAACACTATACATAGTCCAGCACATCTAGGAGAGAAAGCTATGCTAGACAGCATTCAACACATTTGGTTCAATAAACATTTACGAGCAGCAGCTAAACAAAAAGTCCGTACCTGTATGATCTGTTGTCAGTTCAACCCAGGAAAAAGCGTACCTGTAGAACAGGGTGGATTTCAGCCTCCTGATCACCCTTTTGAAGTCCTCCAGATGGATTATATCCAGATGGAACGATGTCGAGGATTCAAATATGTTCTCGTAGTTGTCTGTGCTCTTTCCCGTTGGACAGAGGCATACCCGGTTTCAGATTACACTGCCCCGACTACTGCCAAACAGTTAGTTCGAGAATTCTTCCCACGGTACGGTTTACCACGTGTTGTCTACTCAGATAACGGCCAGCCGTTCTCATCCGAATTAATGAAACACGTTTCACTTTTGTTAGGTTATCAGTGGAAGTTTCACTGTGTCCGACATCCCGAGGCAGCAGGTCTCGTAGAAAGACATAATCAGATCCTGAAAATCAGATTGTCCAAAATATGCAGAGAGAAAGGTGTCGACTGGGTAGTAGCGTTACCAGTTGCACTCTTTTACATGAGAATGGTAGCACACTCTCGAACAGGGCTATCCCCGTATGAGGTGATCTTTGGCAGACCACCAAATATGTGGGGGACGCCCATACCACGCAAAATAACTGATATTGACTGTAATATGCTGACAGATTACTTGGCTTCCTTGATGTCTGCACTACAATCTTGTCGTTCACAGGTAGCTGCAGCTTTCCCCGACAACACTAAGGTGAAACCCCATGACGTAATTCCAGGTGACCTGGTCTTAGTGAGGAACTTTGATCGAAAGACTCAGCTGGATCCTAGGTGGAAGTCGCCGCAACTGGTCTTGCTCACCACAAGGACAGCCGTGAAAATCGAAGGCAGAAAAGGCTGGGTTCATTCAAGCCATATCAAGAAATTTCATGGACTACCATCGGATGTGAATACCACACCTCGTGTGTCTTCACCTATTGACTCAAAACTCCCTTTGGTTGAAACGAGTAATTCCGAACATTATAAACTAAAACTCAGGTCTAATCATTCAAGCAATTTGATTGTTTAAGTCCTCTCCGAGGTGAAGCGGTTGAATTGTCTCTGACATGTACCCCTTAGACCTGAATAGAGAACATACGCGAAAAATGTTGAAACGACATGCATACTGTAAATCACTGCGTAGTCATTGCACAGTGACGTTATTAATTTTGTTTTTCTTAAGTCTTTTAATAATTACTGCAAGTATATTGTTGCACATATATTATCCTATTTCTAGACATGTTTATAATATTACTGCTGAACATTCTTTCAGTGAATTACCTCCGCTTGAGTTGTCTTATAGATTTGCGCTGCGCAATAACACGTTTATTAGTATGTTACATCATTCCCATCAGGTTAGCAATGCTACAAATTGTTGGATATGTGGCCGACTCCCTCCCTATCAGAATTATAAAGGAATTCTACCTCTCTTTCCATACCCGTTCACACACAACGGCTCCTGTGGAGCATGGTTTAGTTTAATTAATTCCCTAGATTCGAATTCTGCAGTTTATCAAGATAACTGGGTATGGGGAAATTTGAACTTAGTTTTACTTGAAGTCTGCTACCCTAACAAGGAGGGACTTCCCAAGAGAACAGGAACTGATCTAGAAAATGAAGTGTATGGATTAGGTAATTTTACGCTTAATCTTATGATCCTAAATGTCGAATCCGAAGCTACTCCAATTTTACCCGCCATGTCAGTATTTCCAGTAAAAGGTGAATTATGTGTAAGAAAGAATGGTTCCATACATATGGGCCATAGTAGATGCACCACTGTAATAGAATTCAGTGATCAAGGCAAGTCGACATTTAGAGCTTCCCGCCATTCCTATTTCATATGTGGTCAGACGGCATATGTATGCCTACCTCTAGATTGGGATGGTACCTGTTACATTGGATTTCTTTTGCCACCTGTTTTCCTAGCTCCTCCTGATTATCACAGAAATACTCATTTAGTACACAATAGAGAAAGGAGAGATCTCCCAATTGTCGATTACACTGAAACAGCATGGGAAAAATACACAGATTTCAATAAAGGTCTCTTTCCCTATATAGGTACCGTTACTAATAGTAAGCTGATACGTAGATTAACTAGAACCCTTGAAGCAGTAGTGAATGAAACTATTTCCGCCTTAGGCAATTTAACAGAAGAACAGTCTGCTATGCGGATTGTTGTGCTTCAAAATCGTCTTGTCCTTGACGTCATCCTGGCCGATAGGGGCGGAGCTTGTAGGGTCATCGGATCAAGTTGTTGCATTTTCATACCAGAAAATTCGCCATCTGTATATAAAGCCATAACCCGCCTTCATAAGATTGTAAGCCAGATACACCAGAATCCAGGCACCTGGACTTGGTCCGGTTGGTTTTGGAGTGTATTATCTACCTTTGGATGGAAGGTCCTATCCTTCCTAGGTATTGGCTTTCTCATACTATTCAGTTGCTGTCTATGCCTACAATGTGGACCAGCGATTTGTGGTCTGTGTGCCACATCGTGTATTCCACCACCAAGATTTCATTCATCCCAGAAGAAAAAAGAAGAACAAATGATGCTATATGAACAGATCAATGGATTGATGAAGATTGATATCTCTTGACGGGCAAGTAGGGGACAAGGAGGGAATGTGGAAATATGGATTTTTATGATCAGTTATGTCCCCTATCGTGGACCCCAACGGTTTCATGTATGAATCACAAGTACATGTATGTTCCCTCCAGTTCCAGTTATGAAGACGCAAACACATGTGCGTCCACCGTCAACATGTCCTCTTTCAGATCCGCCATGAATAGGCTGGATATTCCATTCCTAAGTATGAAAGGCCACCGGCTTTATATGGTTCACTTATGCCATTTTACAGTCCAGGCAAATAGGCCCTGATTCTGTCATCAAGCTTTTCTTGCCTTCTGCCTCTGAAGTTCCAGTCTGAGCCTGCATCTGTGACCATGAACTTTGTCTCATTCCCTGCGCGGCTCACGAAGTCTGACATCAGCCTGTTGCCTGCCAAGAAACTGTATTTCACCTTCGACATTATCTGCTCCGCTCCCTGCCCAATGCATTCCTGTCTAGTAGTTTAAGTAAACATTCTTCCAGCTACCGAGCAAAGGCCCGGCTTCTCTGTCCTCTATGCAAGTAATTCATAGCCTTATTATTATGGAAGATTTCTGCCCTCGCATCTAGTGTAGACACTTAGACGCTTGTACACGCACTAACAGTCAGTATAGTCAGTATAGAATAAGATTCTACTCTAAGAGACCTCTCTTTTGGATAACATAGTTCTTTAAACACAGGATGATAGATATGATTTGGGATTAGGTTGACTTGACCCTCCAGACTTCTGTCGCCACATGTAGAGCTAAATGTCAAGTCCCCTTCACCCCCTAGTTGCACGTCAATCACACGTCATGCTGCTGCGCGCGCATTTCTGCCAAGTATTTCTGCTGACATTGCGAAATTCTTTTCATGGTACCACCCTATTATGACATCACACTTGATGACGTTCTTTAATCACACCCAGTTACACCTACTTTTGCTACGTATGTATGTCTTATCCACACTATCAATTGTTACGCCTCTTACATTTGCTTCAATGTAAGGCCTATTGTATAAAAGTGATTAATTATCAATAATGTATGTACTTCACTTCCTGAACCTTCGTGGTGATGGAACTTGGAGCAACCGATTCGAATCGCCCATTGGAATAAAGCCCATTCCGAACCTCTAATACCACGGATTCTGCCTCTTATTTACTGAGCTATTTTTTATTATGTTTCTGTATCAAATTAAGTCCCGGTAATTAAATTATTTACCACACATCCACACTGAAAATAACATACGCCCTTAGATGTAATAGTCAGGTAGATAGTGCCATCAAAGAGAGTAAATGGTCGATCATGTTTTGGAACGTGGCCGGGTTAAAAACGAAGGTGTCCAATCAAATGTGGCCTGTATTTTTAAATGGGTATGACATCTTAAGTCTACAAGCTACTTGGGCGGAAGAGGCTCACCATTTGTGTGGTTTTAAGACTATACACACATCAGCAATAGGCTCAAGATCTGGAAGGGCAAAAGGGGGACTTTGTACTTATATATCTAATTATCTCAAAATTGAAAAAATAGAAACAGTTCATAATACTAGATACTATCATACAGTTAGGATACATGTAGATAAAGTCCTTTGCTTGGTTATCATACATTTTTATAATAATGTCCCTTCTGATGCAATTGAAGACATATTAAGAGCATTGAATACAGATGTTAAAAGTTTATTAGGCTGGAAAAATAAAGAAGTCCTTGTTATCTGGGGAGGGGATTTTAATTGTTCAGTATGTAAAAGAGGGGAGCTAGGGTCATGCGGTATAATGTTGGACAATGAGACTAGCTTATCACATTTTGAGCACACTGTATGTGGGGATTTAATGAATGAAATAATGTTTTCTTGTGATATGGGCTATGCTAATAGACTCTGTCAACCAGAGACCTCTTTCTGTCCCACATTCAATAGTAGAGGCACGTCTTCAATAATTGATTTTATAATGATATCCTCTAGACATGCAACACAAGTTATGAATTTTAATACTCTTGATATTGTTTTAAGCGATCATTTCCCTCTAAGTGTTGACATTTTAATTCCCAATCATGACCATGTTAGAAATAGAACATGTAGGCAGTCTGTAAATAACATTGCCTTGAATAGACAAAATGGGTATTCCCTAAAATGGATAAAGGTGATATCAGATGAGTTTCTTTTTAGTTTAGTTAAGAAATATGAAGCCAGTATCTATGCTTGCCTGGATGAAAACTCAAATAACTCTGAAACTATCAAAGATTTTGCAGTTATTGCCTCTTACATCAAGGAAAGCTTGTGGATAGAAACTAACAAACATAGAGAAGACTCAGTTGGTTGGTTTGATACACCATGGACTAAGGCTTATTCTAACCTGAAACATGCTTTAAATGCCCCTGAAAAAGACCAGATTTTAATAAGGGATTTGAGAAAAAAATATAAGAAGACACTTAAGAAAAGAAGAGACAAAATGAAAAAAGAGGCATGGAACTCCTTGTGTGAGGCTTCACTGAAAAGAGATACTGTAGCTTTTTGGAAAGTGGTTTATGCTCCTTTTCTTAATGATAAAACAAAAGCAACAATAGAGATAGTCATAACGGAGAACGAATGGGTATCACACTATACAGATTTATATAGTGTTTCGCCCGCACTAGAGCAGCTAACATTAGAGAATGCAACAGATCCCGAGCGTCCACATAGTTTTAAGAGAGTGGAGTTGGATATCACCTTGAATGAAATCAACATGGGCATTAAAACCAGCACGAGATGTAAGGCACCGGGCCCGGATGGGGTGCCGGTTGATCTGTTTAAAAACAATGTGGTGTTATGGAGTGCACTTCTTACGCAATTGGCTAATGCATGCTGCTTGAGTGGACTGTTAGAATCATGGTATGAGTCTATTATTGTATCTATATTTAAAAAGGGGGATAGAACAAATTGCTTGTGCTATCGCCCCATCTCATTATTCGACTCAACAATTAAGATCATTGGACGAGTGATTTTAAATAGATAACAATCTTGGGCGGACGAACATCCAATTATTAGTGACCTACAATGTGGTTTTCAGAAGGGTTTTGGCACCATTGACCAGGGCCTCAATGTACACATTTTGCTAAAAAAATATACCAGAGCCAAGGGAGGTCGCTTATTTCTAACTTTTGTTGACTGAACGTCAGCTTTTGATTGTGTTACCCATACTAAGTTATGGCTAATTATGGAAAACTTAGGGGTGGATGAAAAAATATAATTTCCTTTCTTAGGGAGTTTTATTCCAAGGGCTTTTGGAATTGCAAGAGGAGTGCGGCAAGGATGTGTCCTTGCCCCATTCTTGTTTACAATTTATATTAATGATCTTGAAAGAACCTTGCTGAGGGATTGTAGGGACATGCCTAAGGTAGCTAATAGATCTGTTCCGGTACTCCTATATGCGGATGACGCGGTATTGATGGCCCTGACGCCCGTTGCCATGCAGAGGATGGTAACATCCTTCTCTCATTTCATGACAAGTCTGGATTTGGGAATTAATTGTACGAATATTTTGCATGAATTCTGGCCTTGGGGCTAATAAAAAGAAAAAGGTAATGTTTATTAACTCTAAACTCCTTGACTTTACACCTACATTTCCCTATTTAGGAATTTTGTTCGACCAGACTGGTAATTGGACAAATACGGTAAAAAAAAGAAGATTCCTGTTTTGTAAATCCTTAATGGCATTAACTAATTTTAGTCGAAAAATGGGTAGAAGACCGATTGGGGAACTTCTGCGTAGCTATTGCGACCTATGGCGCAGGGATATGGGGATATACGAATTTGAAATCATTACAGGTTGCAGAAAATTGTTTCCTGAGATATCTCTTATCAGTCCCAGATAGTGTCTCCACATTTATATGTCACGCTGAACTCGGGCAGTCGTATCTAGAAGATGTGATTAAGGTACAACCGGTTCTGCTGTGGCACAGGGTATGGACTACTGAAGAGTGTGTTTTTAAACGTTCCATTTTGAAGGATGCAATGAAAATTAATAATGTTAGTAAGATTAAGTGGCTGCACTATGTAAAGATGTTTCTTATAAAAATTGATCACCAGGAGTATTTTAGCGATCCTTCATTGATGTGTAATGTCTCAAGGAAAGAGCTTAAAAATCTTTGTATGACATACCTGAGTGATTGTAGAACTATCTGTGAGATGACAAAAACTACCGTGGTGGCTCATCACCTACTTTTAACACCCAACCGTATGTTAAGATATACATGAAGGACTTTGAAAGGTTTTTACTAACACGATTCAGGTTAAATATTTTATTTAGGTTTTTAAGCTTCCCCAAGATGAATGACTGGACAAGACAACTTTATAAATGTCCATGTGATGATATGCCTAGTCTATCAGACATACATATTTTGTTCTTCTGTAAGTCTACTCAATACCGAGGACGATGGATAGTCCCAATTTTAAAGAGTATGGAACTTAGGCAATGTCGCCCTGCATTTCTGTCTATTCAGAAATTAGACAATATATTTACTGTTGCTTCTGTTTCCGCTTTTTTAAAAAATGTTCTTAAATCACGGAAATCAATTCATGTATAAAATTTTATAACTTATTTTAATGAGGGTTGACTTCTTCTTTTTATCATTTTTTTAATATATATTGAAAATGTGTTTTAAACTGAACTTTTATGGTTATCCTCAACATAATAACCGAATAAAGTTATTTTTGATTTGATTAGATTGAAGTGCACTCACTTCAGAAAATACAACTGCTTCCAGTGTGTGGTAGTAAGAAATGGGTGTCTGAGGATATTCTTTGGCCCATTACTTGGACAGTGTGGATAAATCAGTCTCAGAAAAATGGTCTAAAAATTATGGGGCAGCCTCTAATAAGTTACATAAAGAGCACTTCTGGAACGACTGAGGTCTTTAGAGTTTGGTGGACAAGGTACTCACTCAAAACATGGTGTGTGTCTTGTCCACCATAATGTGCACTGCATTGACTATAATGCACTATTAATATGGCATGCAGAATATTTGACATGTTCTGACAGAGGATGGAGGTGGCAAATATGCCACAAGTATGACACATGTGACTTATGGTAGGCAGAGGGATCTGCATGTCACTCCCTTGTTGACCATATGCCCTCTACTTGCACAAGATCAATATGAAAATAAACGTAAGTAATAATTTGACTGCCTATCTATCTCACCCAGAGTTCTAATATTGTGAGGTTCCCATGTGGACTTTTAATTACACCTCCCCATGGCAACCTGCATAGGTTCAGGAAGACTTTACTTTAATGCACCTTTCGTGCACTCACTGCACTAAATATGACTCCTTCCAGTTTGTGGATGTAAGTTGCAGATGTCTGAGAATGTACTTAGAACCCATTTTGTGGACAGCCTGAGACAAGTGCCTTTTAAAACAGGGCTATGCATGGTTTTTCAGACTTCTACATCTGTAAGGGTACTTCAAGAAAGACTAAGATCCCTAGGGTTTGATGGAAAAGGTACTCAATCAATACATGGTGCATGTCCTGTCCATCTTTATGAGCAGTGCATTGGCTGTCATGCACATGTCAAATGGCAGGCAAAGCATCCACCAAGTTTTGATGAAGGATGAAGGTGACAAGCAGCCAAACTCAAGACCAATGTGTACCTCTTTACTGGAGTAAGTTAAGACATGGTGGTTCACATTTAATTTGAGAAGAAACAATCTTGAATTATAGTCCTTCTTACCAAATTAGCAGGAAGAAATTAAAGAGCTACAGACCTACTCAAGTAAAGGGGCATGGAAGGTATTCATCCATGAACAGCCATTTGAGACAAATAGTTACTCTTAATCTGTGTGCTCTACTTCAGTCAGTTTCCCAGAGCTTATCTTTCATGAGGAACAAAGAGAATCAAGTTTGAAAACAGAGACCTGACTGAGATGGACACAGGGGACAATATTATTTACTCTCCTGCCTCTTTCCTTACTGATGAATACACCTGATCCTGCAGCCTTGCAACATGCTTATATAGAAGAAATGCTTTCACTACCAGTCAACTGAAAGTAAATGATGTTCATAGGTCTTTCTATGGTGGTCTGCTGATAGACTACATACGCATTGTATGATGCCAACTGAATTAAGTGAGTAGACAACCTCTTATCCAGCTGCACATTTTGCAACTTGCATTATGTGGTTGTAGAACCTGGTTGTTTTTATCCACTCCACCCATGTGCTTGTGGTAAAGAAGTACACATTTGTGCTTATAGGCGCTCAGATTGCGCTCAGCACCAGACATGCTGCCTGTTTCAGGATCCATCCTGGTAGTCATGATCACATACTTAAGAAGTAAGCTTTTATAGGCATCGGCTGCAAACCCAAAATACCCTCGTCCATTCTTAAGCTGCAGCAATGACACCTGGACACAGGCATGTCCTGTCTTTAAACTCAGGCTCACAGATATAAAAAGCAAAGTGCATATAAACGATGACCCCAGAAAGTACTCCATAGGAACTAGGAAGGATCTATCCGGTCCCCTGAGAAACAGACCTACACATGTAATGGTTTGTGCTCTGTTAAATGCATGCTCACTAATTAAACACAAACACGAATTTGAGAACTTCGTAGATTCATATGCCCTCAACTTCATTTTTGTTGTGGAAACCTAGGCCGACAAGATTTCAGGCCCAGATTTAGTGGTAGCCATCCCACCTGAGTTTTTAATCACCAGAAAAGACCGAAAATGGAAAAAAGGAGGAGGGCTGGCCGTTATCCATCGAGATCACCTGAAAGCATCATTCACAGGTATCCCCACAGATACGGAATGTGAGGTGCTCTCCTTCAAGTTAGCCGTTAATCATGTGTACTCCTTTAATGGGCTACTAGTGTATCTTCCACCAGGACCCAAAACAAATTTTATTTACACCATGGGTCAGTTACTTGAGCACAAAGTCAACTTACAAGACTACAGTATCCTAGGGGATGTTAATTTTCACCTGGATAACCTATCAGATGAAGATTCCTCTGCCCTTATGGACCTGATGACAAGTGCAGGCTTAGAGCAGATTACTGAAGGGTCAACCCATAGACGTGGACATCTTTTGGACGCTGTCTTCACAGACTGTCCTTTTCTGAAATGTAATACCAACCTGCAACTCCACTGGTCTGACCACTTAGCAGTGTTGCTAACTCTATCTCTGCCTTCCTCAACGTGCATTAAGCTCTGTCCAGTTAGAAGCCAAAAAATATATCTGTGGCATTGCATGGATAGAACAAATTTCATCACTTATTTGGGTCAGAAAAGACCTTGTCTTTCCCAAGACCCTGAGGCTGCATCACTAGAATACCACAATTGGATTGCCACAGCGGTACAAGCCGAAATCCCCCAGAGAGCAGGGAAAATGAGTAGGATTGTACCCACTGAACCCTGGTTCTCAGAGGAACTAAGGCTTCTGAAGAGGCACTGTCACAGACAGGAAAGGCGCTGGCAACAACGGTATGACCCTAGGGAGAAAGAATCATATAAGAAAAAACTGGCACAATATAAAGAACTGATTCATAAAACTAACATTATTTACTTCTGGGAGAAAATAGAAGGGGCGAAGAATAATTCCAAAGAATTATTTGCAACGGTTCAGAAACTTAGCCATTTACAAGAGACCCAGCAGAACACAATAGACCAAGCCTTCTGCAACAGTTTAGCAACTTCTTTTGGCAAAAAAGTCTCTAACATTTATGATACTTTTGCTTCACACTCTGCAAACAATCCGAGCACCCAGGTCTCAGTATCTGATGCAGCAAGCACAAGTTTTCAACCCACACCTGGACCCAGGTCTGCCCCAACTCATAGATTTCACAACAGTACCCTATGAACAAATCACAAAACTTCTCTTGGCCACTAAATCTGTATCACTTTTGGATCCCTGCCCCAATGGTAATCCCCACTGTAGCAGAAACAGTTCCCATTCACTCACCGAGCTATTCAACGCTGCCATCAAAACAGGAATATTTCCAAAAATGTGGAAAAAAACATCCATCCTACCGCTTTTAAAGAAGTCATACTTAGACAAAACCCTACCTGGGCAATTATTGCCCTATCTCTCGTCTGCCTCTTTTCTAGCAAAAGTCCTTGAGAAACACATGAATCAAGAACTGGTCAACTTTATTGACAACGATCACATCCTGGGCTCAACTCAGTATGGCTTCAGGAGCAAGCACAGTACTGAACTGGCCTTGATCACAGCAACAGAAGAATTCAGATGTGCAGTTGATAAAGGAGGCTCGGCTGCCCTGATCTTGCTGGATCTGTCTGCTGACTTCGATATGGTGGACCACGGTATAATGGCAAATCACCTCCAGGAAATAGGGATAGCAGGCACAGCCCTCGCACTCCGCACGTCCATCCTGTCAAATCGGGAACAATTTGTTGAAGTGGAGGAGCTCAAGTCACACTGCTTCAGGCTCCCATGCGTGGTGCCAGAGGGTTTGTCCCTGAGCCCAACCCTATTTAATGTATATGTTACACCTCTGGCCTGATTGATTAAAGCCCACCACTTTGAGCTGGTGTCATACGCAGATGATACTCAGATCATTGTCTCTATCTCAAGTAAAAATCACAACACGGCCCACAACTTCAACGAGTGCATGAGACATGTGAGCAGATGGATGGAGGAGAACTGCCTCAAACTAAATTTGAACAAGATCGAAGTCTTACTTTTTGGCAGAGATACATCCTTCTAGTCCACAGAATGGTGGCCAGCAGAGCTGGGCACTCTTCCCATTCCAGCTACCAAGGCCAAAAACCTTGGGGTCATTTTTGACACTACTCTATCTTTCGCCCATCATATGAAAACGCTCACCTCATCCACCTTCTTCACTCTGAAAATGTTGTGGAAAATATTTCCGTTTACACCACCAGAATTACAGAGAACAGTGGTGGCAGCACTGGTTCTGTATAAGCTCGATCATTGTAATGGGCTTCTGGTTGGGGTAAACAAGGCAGTACTGGTGAAACTGCAGGTTCATCAAAACTCTGCAGCTTGGTTGCTCTTTGACATATCCAGATACTCATCAGCCAAACATGCCCTTAACACTCTTTAGTGGTTACCTATGGAAAAGTGAATTAAGTTTAAGGCACCCTGCATCGCCTTTAAAGAGCTACATAAACTAGGTCCCATCTATCTGACGGATCGCTTCCAATGGTATATTTCATCTCGTACCCTTGGTCCGCTTCTCTGAAGCTGGTGAGCGTACTGAATTTCTGACTCTAGAAATGGGGCGGTAAAAGATTTATAAGCATCAAAATTAGATTGTGGAATACACTACTGATAATGCTTACATACTCACCTGACCTGCTCTCCTTCAGAAAAGGCCTAAAAGTTTATAGCCTCACTCCCAATCCTAGAGCCTTCAGCCAAACCTTTGGTACATTCATGTGTTTAGTTGCCAAGCGCCAAGACGCCCTAGGGTATTAGTTGTGCTATATAAATATATAAAGAAAGAAAGAAAAGAAAGAAAGAAAGAAACTGACCCCAAACAATGACAGAAGTGCTCTCATCATGCATGAATGTAGTGAGCACATAACTGACCTACTTGTCTGAAAATGTGAGAGTGAGCAGTTCATTTGCAATGCAACACACTATTGCTGGGATGTGAATTTACCTTGAAAAAATGAAAAGAGCAGTTTGGCAACACAAGAACAAGTTGGTTCAATTAAACGTGGCAGCTGGGAGAGCATCAACAGATTAGCGTCTGAAGATACTCTCAATGTACATAAGTTTAGGCCAAATACATATATACAGTTCGTGGTACAATAAACCGATTTCACATTCTTAGAGAGCTTGTGGGTCTAGGACTAGTCATATTTAATATGTACAACTTTCTGATAACGGGGACACAAGTGGCTCTCAACCTCAGGGAGGGCTAGTGTGGGCCAGTGTGTATGTGTCCAGATGTCCGGTATGAGAAGTACATGCTCACTATGTGTGGTGTGCGTGCTGTGTCTTAATTAGGCCTGGGCGGTAAATTCCGTTCCGCTCGCGGAATTTGCGGAATTTGGGTAATTTCGCGTTCCGCGGAGAACGCAAAATTGCCCAAAATTCTGCTTTCCGCGACTTTGCGAAATTTTTTGCTTGTTCGTGTTCTCAAGCGCTTGCTTGTTGTTGGGGGATAGCGCACTATAGGTATTATCTGTGGGGCATACCTTTTGTACTTAAGACAGACCACAAACCTCTAATCCATTTGTTCAAAGGTGGTCGGGGTTTAGATGGTAGTGTGACTCCTCGCATATCTAGGTGGTTGACATCGGTATTGGATTACAATTTCATTGTAGAGTATGTGCGGGGAGATAGAAATGTGTTGGCTGATTGTCTTTCCAGGATGCCAGTGGAAGAAGATTCTGGTATTTTAGGTGTGGATGTGGAAGAAATAGTTGTAGAGGTTGATGGTGAATTTGCGGTTAGCAAAGATGATTGGAAGGAAGCAGTGGAGATGGATGAGGAATATAAAGAATTGAAAGAAGTCATTGTTAATTGCTGGGTTGATCCTGGTGTGTTACATAAGTACAAACAATATTTACAAGTCAAAGAAGAATTGAGTTTGCAAGGTGATAAGATTTTGCGTAGAGATAGGATTGTTCCTCCAAATAGGTTGAGATTTAAAATACTTAAAATTGTACATGAGGGACATCTAGGTAGAAGTTTGACCAAGCGGAGGTTGAGGGAGTCATTTTGGTGGCCAGGAATGGACAAGGATGTGGAGGACATGGTGAAGGAATGCAATGTGTGCAGTAATAGTGACAAGATGAAAGTCACGAGGAATCCTCCTTTGAAGTGCATGGAGCATCCAAGGAAACCATGGGAAAAAGTGGGGTTAGATATATTAGGCCCAGTTGACAGATTGGGTAGTAATAACCGGTATTTGGTGGTGCTGGTGGATTACCATAGTAAATGGTTCATTTGTAAATCCATGGGTGAGGTAACTTCAAGGAGTGTAATAACATTTTTAAAGGAAGTTTTTTTTGAGGAAGGTGTGCCAAAGACGCTTGTAACTGACAATGGTGTCCAGTTGGTTTCATTGGAGATGAGTAATTATTTGAGTAGTATTGGAGTTTTTCATCACAAAGTGGCGTTGTTCCATCCTCAGGCGAATGGATTGGTGGAGAGAGTGAATCGAATGATTATGGAGTCTATTCAACTTTCCTTGGCAAATGGATTATCTTGGAAGGATGAGTTGCGGAGGATGATGTGGGGTCATAGAATCACTCCTCACACTGTGACTGATGTTTCTCCTTTTGTTGCACTAAAGGGAAGGGAGCCTGGAACAAAAGAGTCCCCGATGTGGTTACAGGATAAAAGACAGATTTGGGTTGATAGAGAAGGAATGAGTTTAAGGGTTTTAGAAAATCAAAAGCGAAATAAAATGGAGTATGATCAAAGGAAGGCTGTTAAAAATTTAGTCTTCAGTGAGGGTGATTGGGTGGTGGTAAGGAAGTTTGGATTTGTGAGGAAAGGGGAAAGCAAATTTTCGCAACCATGTAAAATAATATCGGTGGAAGGTTCGGTGGCTCTTCTTGATGATGGGAAAAAAAGGAGTGTGGGAAATTTGTGTAAGGTATCTCATTTATGAGATACTTATGTTTATTTACATGTTGCATTATTTTGTTTGTTTTTATAAGGGGGAAGATATGTGGTGATGTTTAGAACTGAATGTTCAAGTCATGATGTAATGGAGCTATGGTTAAGGCTGTGTTCTAAATTAAACCAGTATTGGATGTAGTGCTGGAGGTTGTTACATGAAGATTAATAAAGGTCCTGGAAACCTTTGGATTTTGGATTTATTTTCCACAGCGTGTTCGCGAGATATTTCTCCCCGAGCACGCAAACAGCGATTGTGAACAGGAAAAAAGCATCGCGAACAAGCAATTCCGCGTGTTCGCGGAATTTCTGCGTGTTCGCGGAGATTTTTTACCGTTTCGCGGAGATTTGCGTAACGCGATTACGCGAATTCCGCCCACCCCTAGTCTTAATTGGCTGAGTGTTCCTAACTACATGTGGCAATAACTTTGTGGTATTTTGGGAATGTGAGTTTTAGGCCAAATGTGTTTTATATGGGAAAAATTTCCATGAACTTATTTGTAGTGTAGCTGCCTATCTGTGGGGTGGATCAGAGTTTTCCGTGGTTGCGCGTTTGTCTTCGGGCTAAGTGGAACCCCACCTGTGCCCTATCAATTGGAAGGCCTGGGTTTGGGTCGCAGGCCCTGTATGACTCGGGGTTGATGGGAAGGTTGTCTTGGATGAATTTGAAAGCAATGGTATAGTCTCATTATTGCGTGGCCATAGAACATGGCGGTCATTGTTATATTTAGTGACATTCTCATTATTATGCACACAGTTGTCATAGCATACATAAACATTGGTTTTACTAGCTTTGACATTGTTATGCATGCATAGTTTATAGCATACATTGACATTGCCTTTACCGGTATTGCCGCTGTTGGGCCTGCACATTTCATGGTCTACATTGACATTGTGTTCACCTATTACCATTCCACTTCTAGTTGAATTTTTGACTTCATTTTCCTTCTGTCATGATAGTTATAGTCATATTATCCGATAGTGTGTGTGTTGCTGTAGTGTCTGCTACTCTTTCTCTAGCTATTTGCATACTATATAATTTGATGACTGCATTTTTTCAGCAGGAATCCCCCATTCGTAGGAAATCACACTGTAGTAGTCCAAAACCTAAAGCTGGAAGTAATGACGTGAAACCACTCCTGCTCAGCGACACCTCCCTATTTTTTCAAGTTAGCTTGTCGACAATGCAGTGTTTGGATGGCAAAAGAAAAAATTCAATTTTTGAGATCATTTCCAGGAATCAAAGTACAACAGGAAATGCCAATCAAGGCACACAACCCACTCTTCAATGATGTGTCACCATGGGCGGATGACTCTAAATTCTTCCTTGATAGCGCTTAGGCTGAGCTCATAGTCATTGATCATCTTCAGCATTTCTCACCTGGGTATTTAAATTCTCCCGGAATGTCCTTGTACTGAGCCCAGCCACAATAATCATCAGTTTTTTTCTTCTTCGAGTCTGATGCAACAGAGTTGTTTTCTTCTGTAGCTGATGTTGGGACAATGATGTAGCCTTACGGTTAGAGCGGTCAACTTCGAAGCTGGGGAACCGGGTTCGAGCCTCGGCGTCGGCTCAGCATCCTGTGATTCTAGGCAAATCAATTAATCTCCCCGTGCCTAACAAACATTTATGTGTCCATCTGTAAGGAAACTGGTGCTCATGTAAAGCGCTCTGATACCTGATTTATTAGGATCTAGTTTGCGCTATATAATATCTATAAAAAAACTCAGACTGATCTCCATCAGGGGTGACCAATGTTGGTGTGTGTATTGTCACAAGGATGTAGAGACTCCCCAATCTGGAGACACGCTTTGTGTAGTCAATATCGCTGCACTGCAAATAAATATCCATCAATGTGAAGGTGCTACATTTCAAGTCCAGTATATGCAATATTACTTCACACCTCTCATTAGAGCCAAGCCGTATGGTTCCTTTGCCTCTGAAACATAAAGAATACAGTACAAGTTTCTGAACAATTTGAGATTGGCTTTTCCCTTCAACCATGTGTACTGATTAATCTTGATATCCCAAATGTCCTGGCATGGGGTGTCTGTGCTGAAAATTGACCCACTCCCATGGAACTCATTTCCCCTAGTGTGGTCAATGTGAGTGGCTCTGCACTGGAATTCCATATCCAGGGTCCATTTATCATTAAAGAAGTTGGCCCCAAAGATGTTAAGGGGCACCCTGGGACTGCAGACGGAGACTGGAGTGGATGTAATTGTATACTGGTGCAGTGGTCTTGCTACCTCCAAGAACCTCTTTTCTATTAAGTCCAAGGGCCAAACAGAGCCCTCCCCTATCCTTCTCATCCTGTCTAGTTCCATTTGAATGTCAGTAGGTTTGGTAAAAAGGTATAGTGCCTTGTTGTTGGTCTCACACTGGGTGATGTTTACTACTGTTCTACTGGGTTCTACTCTATTGGGTTAAATCAGGGCCCTAATACTACTTAGGTACAGGTTGATGAAACAGTTTGCTTTCTCTGGGGCTATCTCCTGGGATAAATAAAGCCTATCTGTGCCTATGACTTGGGGAAGGAATAAACATATGTAGCACAAGCTTTTCATGGTCTGAGTGTCATGTGCTGATACCAGGTGTAGTGTAGGAGTGCGCTGTGTAGTGCTTGAGGAATGCTAGCATTTGGTTCAGCATAGGTGTAGGTGAGGTGAGCGAGGTCTCTGCATGTTTTGCAAAAATGACGAAGAAGGTAGCATGAAACTTGGCATATTTCTGGCTCCTGAGGGGTGCAAGAGCACCCATGCTGCACAGAGGTGTACAAGAATACAAAAATAAATAACCTGGAAAACATTTGTAGGTGTTGGGATGGCCTTCAGGGGTGTTTTCTGTTGTCTGGGTGCCCAGGAGTGTCTTGTTTTGGTGCTGTACAAAAAAAGTCCTCCCCCCCCAAAAAAAAAGTGTTTGTATAGTCAAATTGCAGTCTGTGTTCTTGAGCAGCTGTACTTGTTGATGTCCTTTTGAAAGTTTCAATAGAAGGGGCAGTGAGCCTCTGCAATGACGGTTCATGTGTGGTTCTATTGCAAACCTGTGGGATAAGAGCTGTGCGTTATAGGTTAGCTTGGAAAAAATAAAATTTTCTGAGAGTTTCTGTGTTCCTCCTTTTAGGGGTACACTATAACTCTTTTCGCTCTGTGCGAAACTTTCTAGTGAGGTACTGGAAAAAGGTGGTGATGGTTTTTAGAGAGATCAGTTTAAGTTGAGTAGCATTATTTTATCAGTACTTTAGTCCCCCATGTTTTTGCTGCGACGAGAAGAGTAGTTTCCTCTGTGCACTGCTTCTGATAAATATGTCTGTGTGCATTGTTTTATGGGTGCAGGATTGCCCTTTTGACCAGCATGGGCTGCATGCAATGTGAGGGGAAGTAAATTGTTTTTTTCTAAAAAACGTTTCTCTCTTTTTTTTAATATGGGTTTTGTGGGTAAGTTGCGTCCTAGCCTCGTACACCAGAGAAGTGGACCGAGGCCTCCCTCCTTCCAACCTCAAGGGCATAGACATTAGAAATATTGCTCGTTATGGCCCTTCAAACTGCTTCCACTTCTGCACAATGAAGTTGTGTTTGTTTCTTTAGTGCTCTAGTGGTGAACCTGTTTGGGGAGGAACTTGGCAGTTTTTGTGAATTCAGAGAGGTATATGTGCAACTCCTCTCCTGATGCCTGAGAACTTTCTTCATTGCTGAATTTGGGTCAGTTCATTGGGATGGGTGTTCCTATTAGCCTACTTGTCACAATCTGGTGGGGTGTAAGATTATAATCACTGCAAGATGTGTTTCTTGCACAAACATTGTGCTGTAAGGGTGCTGCTCGATTGGAAATATGCATGATCCTACCTCAGTATTCTGGTAAAGATACTGGGGGATTCACAGTACCCTTGTGGCAGTCTCCAGTATAGCAGCTGAACCATGTGGAAGTTAAATGCCTTAAGGTACTGGCTTTCGGGGTGCAGCAGGGTTCTGAAGGACACGTTTTTTACACATATCACAGAGAAGTAGCGGGCACATGCCAGTATGTTTATTAATATGATAGAGGGGTCTGGTACCACCCTGGGAACTCTGAGACCACAATGTCATTGAGGGGGTGAAGGTCCTGAATCAGGTGACATGTTCTTCCCTTGCTTATTTTAAATAGGAAGATCAGAGTATTACCGGGGGAGACCCCTGCTTGGAGGGCTCCTTGGTCCCCTAGTGCCTAGATAGTGGGGGCTATGCCTTCTTCTGCCTCTTTGGTGAACTGATATTTACACATACATGGCAGGAGGCACCTCAGTAATGTTATTCTTACTGGGTCAGAAGTATTGATGAGCCCTACATCGTAGGGCCCTTTGGCCCACAGTTGTTGTGGCATGGTGGCCTAGTCTCACTCCTTCCACACTGAGAGCACCGCCAGCTGCTACGAAGCCCCATCCTGTACTTCTACCCTAAGGTGGATGGAATCTGTGAAGATAACATCCATGGCCCCAGGGCATTCTCATGTACTGAGGCAGGGTGTGGTGAAGATGACACATGCCCACATTGCCCCTTTCCTGATCTGTTGTGATCAGGTCGCCGTACCTTGGCTGTATTTTGACAGTCTCCAAGAAGAGCTGGGCCTCCCCAGATGATTCTGCCTCGCAGTGGTTTTTATAGTGAAATACAACTTTGCACAGCACTCACAGCTGCTGCCCCAACAGCTCAGGTGTTTTCGGCAATAAGATTGAGGGCAGCATTGGTAAAGGTTGGCAAGTTGGTGGGTGGTCTCGTCTGTTCAGCTGTGTCCTGTGGGCATATCAAGGATATGAGTCTAGTCGAGGTACCCTCGGGGTTAAGCATGCCATTGTCCCGTCCTCCGAGAAGTGGATGGTCATGTTTAATTCGGCCATCAAGTCTCTGTCCAGGAGATTAGTCAGTGATATGGGGTCATACAGTAGCTGCCCCTTCACCCTATTCCCTCCTACTTTTAACTCTAGGGGTTTCATTAAGGAGACCGTCATGGCCGTGCCGAGAATCCCTGTGTGTTCATGGAGTCCCTGGACAGGTGCATGATCCCTTCCTTTAGATAGGACTTTGCGCCCCTTCATCAATCAAGAAGCTGTAGGGTGCACTGTAATCAATATGAGCTCTTCATCTGATTACTGTTTTACAATTAATACGGGCCACGTGGGAGTGGGTTCGTTGTTCTCCACTGATTGGCGCCATTCCTGTCCCATGTTTTCCCGGCGATATACTGAGTGTTGCAAAAGAGGGGGAGGAGGTGGCTAAGTCCTGGCTTGGGGAGTTATCAGTACAACTTCCTCACTCCCTGTGACTACATGCTGTATCCTTCTTGAACCTCTGTGGCAGCGCCGCTATTGGTGTTGTCAACTTCTGTGCAATTGTGACTACAGCTGTTCAGACCTGGGTTGGCAGGTCACTGTTCAGCGACAGAGCCGGTCGATGTTCCGGTCGGGCAACGACGTAGTCGATGATGTCCTTGCTTCGTGTAGCAAAGTGTTGTGGAGTGTGGGGCCCACAGGATGCAGTGCAAGCAGCTGCAAACATTAAGAAGCGAGGCGCTGCTCTCGGCGGTGCTTTCAGTACACGGAATCCTTCGACGGACTCGATGACAGAGTCGGTTACCCTTTTCTTCTGCGGCGACGATCAGACACGGTGCACACAGACACGGTGAGGTCTTTTCTGTTCCTGAGATCTATAGAACAGATGGCAAGCTCAGTTCAAGCCCTTGGAGATCTTCTCTTCAAGCAGGGGGACAAAGCAAGCAGCAAAGTCCTCTTCTCAGGGGCAGTATTCCTCCTCAGCTTCTCCGGCTCCTCTCCTTGGTACAGGTTCCTCTTGATTTCCCAGAAGTGATCTAAAAGTCTGGGGTCTGGGCCCCACTTTTTATACACACATATCCTTTGTTCTCTGAAGGCAGGGAGTGTCTGTACCCAGTTCTGTCCTCACTGGTGCAGCTTCCTGGCAGGAGGTGGAGACAGCATTGTTGAAGGCAGACCAGGCCCATTCAGGTGAAAGGAAATCTCCTCCCCCTACTCTAAATGCAGTCCAGGTCTATTCAGCCCAGCCCTAACTCATCAGACTTCTGACGCCACCTCCCCTTTCCAGCCCCTGTCATCCAAAAGCCAGACATGCAATATACAAACCTAGCAGAGGCACACTGGATCGTTAGGAAATAAAATACTTACTTTCCTAAAGTGGTATTTTCAAACACAAAATGTAAAAATCACCTGGATCTACTTTTAACCTGAATTCCTTATATGTTTTTGAACAGCTATCTGTATTATTTGTTGGTCTAGTATGTATGATAGTATGGATGAGGCATGTGATGAGTATGAATGCATGTTTGATGAATGAGTGTGAGGTTATTCTTAGACTAATGTCATGTTGTAATTGTCTTATTCTCATGTGTATTGTTTATTTGTCCATATTGAAATTGTTTTGTCTGTTTTGAGACACTAAGCCATTCATGAAACTAAGTACATGAAATGTATTGAAAAATTGATATAATTGGACTACTCTGCATGTTTGTTTTCATGTTTTGTGCTAATTTATAATAATGAACTCTTTGAAAAAGAGAAAAATCAAAAAAACTTTTTATAAATAATAAATACTGTTTTATGAAAACATTCCGGTTGAGTGAATATCTTGGGGACATGTTCTATGCATGAGCCTTAGTGGTCAGCTATTTAAGTGATAAAGGTCAGTTTAGAGGTTTTTGCAGTTTATTTTTATATTATGAGTTTTTGCCTGGGTTTAGATTATTCTCTGACTGTGAAAGAGATTATGTTGGGCTATAAAGAAGTTAGCTCTGGCCTGACATCCCTCTTCTCTTTTATTCTTGTTGCTGCTCAACTACCCATAGCCAGGGCATGGATTTCGCCAAAAACCCCCGCGCGGTGGAATGGTGGGCAATTATGATGGAAACTTAAGAAAGGGAGAAAGTTTTGGCGAGAGCTAAAGGAATACGCTCTATGAAGAAATGTTATTCTATATGGGGCAGACTTCCGTAAGATCATTAAAATAGGACAGGAGATTGTCAGTCAGTCAAATAGCTTTATTCGATAACAAGTATCATAAAAACAACATCATACATGCCAAAAATAAAAGATGCGAGTTATCGTAAAAAACAGTAAAAAAGATCGGTGTATAGATTCCATCCAGGGATAATATACAAAAGATAGATCGTTTTGTTGATAATATTAACAGTAGCACGCTAAACTCTGAATCGAAATGGAGAGTTCATTTGTGCATTCGATACATTTTAAAATATGATCTAGTGAATAAAACTGGCTAGGAAAAAGTGAGTATACATCTTTTACAGCTATTTGATGAGATTTATAAAATATATAAAAATGCATTCACAGTGTAAATTCATACCTCCCTACCAAGAATTTGGACCTAAAAAGCTAAATACAGCCGAGACACTTTGCCACGCCACAGACAAAAAGAGCTCTTGAATCTGTCCTCAAGATCAACAAAGCAACACTGTAACCCAAGGTGCCCAGCTGTCTACAGATTGGTTTTATCCATCTTGCTTTGGCACGGAAGTATGCTGGGTATGCAAACATGAGGTGGGCCATGCTCTCTTTTGGTGCCTCACAGCAAGGGCAATCCGCGATAGTCTGTCGAGGGGGATTCCATTTCGCAGTTAGCTCATGAACTAAGAAAGAGCCAACCCTAAACTGTATATAGAGTGCCCTAACTCTTGGGATCTGAAAAAGATCTAAATATGGTTCTAAAAATATGTGCTGCTTGAAGTGATAAAAATCATCTGTCATCCTACCTGCGCTAGAGTTACTGAGTTCCTGTGTGTCAACCCAAGCCCAATATACTTTTTGAGTTCGTCCTTACAGGGTAGGTTCTGACCTTCCCAAGAGTCTTTAAGGCCTAGGGCAAATACTAATTTCTTAACATTGTCAAGCCAGCTAATCCTTTGGTTACAGTCTAAACTAATTACCTCTTTAAATGCAGCGGCGTTTTTGACAAGTTCGGCAGTTCTCAACAATCGGGCCCAATAAAACAGCGATCTTGATCTGGCAATGTCTCTGTAGGAGCTTCTTCCCATATCGCTCATTAGGGGCTTGAGTGGGACATTTCAGGGAAGGCTCACTAACTCTCTCAGGAACTTATCTTCGGATCTACAGATCTCTTGCATGTTGTTGCACCCCCACAGTTCCGCACCATAGATGGCCGAGCTGACTGCCTTTGCAGCATAGATCGTGAGCGCTGAGGCTACAGGTCTGCTCTGTGAAGAGCAATGTTCTCTGCCTATTGCCCCAGCCACACGTTTATGATTCAGGAGCATCCTGTTAATGTGGGGATTCCAATGCATTGTTTCGGAGAGTCAGATGCTCAGATAGTCAAAAGTGCTGACTCTCTCCAGGCGCGTTCCACCGAGGGTAAAAATATGCCTGAAAGGCTTGTAGGGGTTGAATGTCATTAATTTAGTCCCTGTAGTGTTAATGATCAGCCCCCTTGAGGTGCAAAAGAACTGGAACCTGTCCAAGAGTTTCTGTAGCCCAACCGGGGTCTTGGAGATCAGCAGCGTGTCATCTGCGAATAGGAGGGTGGGTACACTATCTCCTGCCAGGGTCGGGGCATGAGCTGGAATTTCCTGAAGGAAACTAACCACCCCGTTCACATATGGGGAGAACAGGGTAGGCGCCATAACACAGCCCTGGCGTACTCCTCTGTTCACAGGGATCCTATTGTTTTTTTGCTATTGTGACCCCCACCTCACTTGAGCATATTTACCCTCATGCAATCGGACAAGCAGGTTCAGAATAAGCATGGGAATACCCATCTCGCCCAGAACTTTCCATAATTGTACCCGGAGGACCAGATCTAAGGCAGTCTTCAGATCGATGAAATCAAGATAAAGACTGCCTCCACCTATCACGACTACCTTCCAATAAAGGAGGAGCAGCCTGAACGCCTGGTCAACTGTCCCAGTTCTGGTCCTGAAACCTGCCTGGTATTGGGAAAGGATATTCTCATCCTCAGCCCAAGATTGGATTCTCTGCAGCAGCACCCTGCCAACTACTTTTTGAATAGGATCAATCAAACTAATCGGTCGGTAGTTGGCAGGGTCCTCCCTAGCTCCCTATTAAAAGATGGGCACGACTTTGGCGCCCTTCCACGATTCGGGTATAGGGCATCCTTTAGAGATGGAATTAATTAGAAGCATCATATGTTGTGCCCAATCACTAGGGTTCAAAAGGAGTAGATCCCTCTGGAAGACCATCCGGACCAGGGGCTTTTGATGGTACTATTCTTTTAATTGCCCCTTCTACTTCATTTAAACTAAAGTAGTCACCGATATTTGGAGTAAAGCAGGGAATTAGCTGGTCACAAGGCCCTTCCTGATAAATTGTATCTGTCCCTGTGTATAGTTTCCTAAAATGGTTAAACCAATCTTGGCTCGATATGTGGTTGGGGATTAAGTCAGGGTCATTCCTATTGGCCCCCCTAACAAGTTTCCAAAATAGATTAGCATCCTTTGCTAAGCTAGCATCTTTTAGGTTCTGCCAGTGGCATTCTTTCCACTGTAGTTTTGCACAATGCAACGCTAGTTTATACTCCTTCCTGGCAGATTGGATGCAAGGACAATTTTTACTTTTGATAGCTAGGGCTACACGTTTTAGAAAACCAAGCCTGCCCTCTTTTTGGGCGTGCTTTGTGGGTAATAGAGCTAGCAGCTATTTTGAAAAAAGACCCCACATGCTCTACAGTTCTCATGTAAATATCCAAGGCCTTCTGTGGGGCGTTGTGGTTAAGAGATGCCTCCTCCAAATCAGCTATGTTTTCTACCAGGACTTGATTAATTCCAGACATTTTTAGTTCATTAACAGCAACTTTAGGCCATTTAAGATATCTTCTACAGTTAGAAGGGGCCACTTCCTTAGTCACCATATTGGTAGTTGCACCAGGGACAGGGCAGGAAGAAGGCCAAAAAGCCTTCATAGTCAGACAGAGTGGGTTATGGTCACTGTCGATAGTAGGGACTATTTCCATGTGAATAGTGCTTCTCTACAATCTTACATCTATTAAGATGTAGTCAATACGAGACGGACTGATTCTATTGTATGTGCAGGCCCCTTCAGCATCCGACGTTGTTCTACCATTTGCAGCCCTCAACCCAAATTCCGGAGCAAGTGAGTTCAGCTGGATTGCGACCCGTGACCATCTTTTAATGGGGGAATGCTTAGGGGGGAATACCCCATCTTGTATCGTCCTCCCCCAACCCCAGCATGTCCTCTGTGCTAAGAGGCTTGAAAGTACAGTTAAAATCTCCCACTATCACAAGATGTGAGTCGGGATGGCAACTATATAGCTCTTGCTCCAAGGATGAGACAATAGCTGAGGACACTCCCCCTCTTGTCCTCCTTACTTATACATTAAACAACTCAAGAGTTATGGCTCCTTTTTTTCCGTTGATGGTAAGCCTCATTATATCTGGGCTTGCACAGTTTCGTTCGGTGATTCTACAGCCCAAAGCAATATTAACCCAGACAATCAGGCCTCCTGAAGGGGTGCCCTCTCCCTATGGTGACAGCTGGTAAAAAAAAAACAAGTATAACCATGTTTATAAAGGGGAAC
This sequence comes from Triturus cristatus, assembly GCF_964204655.1. Taxonomy (NCBI): domain Eukaryota; kingdom Metazoa; phylum Chordata; class Amphibia; order Caudata; family Salamandridae; genus Triturus; species Triturus cristatus. The sequence goes on along the minus strand of NC_140581.1, from coordinate 537,537,724 downwards.
TAAGCTCCCGGTTTCCTGGAAGAGGCTGATGTCTTGGCCTTCTATTAGTTTGTTCCAGTCGGGCAATAGCAATTTACTGCTAAGTCCGGCTACATTCCAGGAAATGATCTTGAGCTGGGAGTAAGGGGCCGAACCGAGGGCTGCCTCTCGAGGGAATGTTGCTTGGGGCTGGAATGATGAGGCATGGAGAGCATTAAGGGCAAACCTATCTGTGTCCATGTTTATAACTGCAATTTGATCACTCATCTTATCGGTGCAGCAACTAATGTGATCAGTGTGGATTGGATTTATGCATAATTGATCAAGAACACTTGAGGGTTGTATACTTAGAAGGGCGCTTGGGTTACTATTGTGGGGGGTGTCCAGAGACTCTAGATGTAAGGTAGGGGCAATTCTCAGTCAGTCATTAGCATCCAGTGTGGTCTCTCCTTCTGCACCCATCTCTAGTGCATTACCCTGTGCCCTGGCATCAACAGTTACTGGGAAGCTTCTAAACTGGATAGCTGAAGACTCTGGAGGGCAAGTCCGATATTCTAATGCTAGCAAGTTTTCGGCCAAATCATGCTTGGCCAGGGTGAGTTCGATGTAATCCAAGGATTGATTGTGGTGCATGGATCTCCGTGCCCTAACTATGTCGTCCCGTATCAGTGACTGGCAGCCCCTGACATGGCAAATCCTGTGTATGGCCTTGTTTTTTAAAGAGTCTTCATTTTCACGGTCAACATGGAAGTCAAGCTTGGGGACATTGACCATGAAGACTGTACGTGTCTGTGCAGGGGGAGGGTTCAAAAGATTTTCTAAATTACAGGAGTCTTTGGGGAGCTGGTAACAATTTGCTGATGTATTAAAGGGTCTAATGTACTTTGTGTTGGTTTGCAAAGGAGGTTGTTTTGCCTGACTAATGGGGACAAAGGCTTGGGAGAAATCCGCCTGTTTATAGTTGGATGCCTTAAGGGCCTGGTCAGCCTGTACTTTGGGGGAGGAGGGTGGACCTTTGTGTGCGGTAGTTATTAGTTTAACTACAGCTAGTAACTGCTCGATCATCACCCTCATCGTGCCTATTTCCAGCCTGAGCGCGCTAACTATCTGCATAGGATCTTCTGGTGTAGGGGCACCGGTATCTACTATCTCGGGTGAACTTACAGTCGGGCTTGGGCTTGGGGTTGGGCATTGGTATGCCAGTTTCCCCAAAGAATCAGAGGCCTCAGCCAGTACCGCAAAGCGGTTGGAACAAATGATGACAGAAGGCTCTAAATGGTTCGCAGGATCATGGGTCAGTGGGTTATTGTGCTGGGTAGAAATAATTTCCTGTTGCCCTGTCGCAGAATGGTCAGCCTTGCTGCTAAATGAGGCGCGGTTATGGGGGGATTTCTGAAACATTGAGGGTATTATAGTTGGGCGCGGTTGCCTGCAACTCTTCTCAAGTGGGGATTTGGTGACGCCGGTAACTCAGCTACTAGTATCCCTTCACATTCTGTGATTAGAGTCTCGATTCTATCAATCACGCAGTTGTTGGCAATGTTCTTAATGGTTTTCCTTGCCTTTTTCCCCTTACACACCCCGCCAGATGCTCCGTTTGCCCCCCTGCTCTTTCCATGGTTTTCCTTTCTCCGATGGTTGCACTATCAGTGATTTAATTAGGCACAATAATGAGTCAAAGGCAAGTAAAGAGAAAAAAAATCAAAGGCAGAGGTGCAGTGCAGTCTTTCCTGAGTAGCAAATGTTTAGATGTCTTTAAGGGCCCGGGTTACACTCAAAGAAGTGGTGCACGATCCCAGATCAACACAGTACCTTATTTGGTGTTCAGCAGTTCCTCTGGGGTCGAATAAGCAGCGAAAGGGGGGTGGCCCTACCCTGCCTCTTCCTGGTGATGACGGGCGCAGGACGGGCCTGCCCTTGGCCCGGGCTATGCCCGGGCGCAGCCCGCGTACATCCCGCACCACGGGGGGAGAGGCAGCGCTTTATGCACAAGATGGTCTGAGCGCCTTCCCTTCGTCAGCGGCAGCTGCAGGTGGTGCTGTGCACCCTGGGCTTGGTGGTCCACTGCTCAGGTCAGTTGGAGGTAAGAACTACAGTGGATTATCAGCGCGGGTAGTTCTTGTTCTCCAGGCACACCGGGTGTCCCTTGAATGGCAGCAGGCAGCAGCGGTCACAGGCAGGAGGTGAAAGATCGTGTGCTGAACAGCGCGTCCTGTGCCGTGGGGGGAGAGGCAGTGCAATATGCGCAGGATAGTCCGAGCGCCTCCCCCTCATCAGTGGCAGCTGCAGGTGGCACTGTGCACCCTGGGCTCGGTGGTCCACTGCTCAGGTCAGTTGGAGGTAAGACCTGCAGTGGATTAGCAACGTGGGTTATTCTGGTTTTCCAGGCACACTGGGGGTCCCTTGAATGGCAGCAGGCAGCAGCGGTCACAGGCAGGAGGTGAGAGATTGTGCGCTGAACAGCGCGTCCCGTGCCGTGGGGGGAGAGGCAGTGCTTTATGCGCAGGATGGTCCAAGCGCCTCCCCCTCGTCAGCGGCAGCTGCAGGTGGTGCTGTGCACCCTGGGCTTGGTGGTCCACTGCTCAGGTCAGTTGGAGGTAAGACCTGCAGTTAATTAGCAGCATGGGTAATTCCGGTTCTCCAAGCACACAGGGGGTCCCTTGAATGGCAGCATGCAGCAGTGGTCACAGGCAGGAGGTGAAAGATCGTGCGCTGAACAGAACATCCCGCGCCGCGGGGGGAGAGGCAGCGTTTTATGCGCAGGATGGTCCGAGCGCCTCCCCTTCATCATCGGCAACTGCAGGTGGCACTGTGCACCCTGGGCATGGTGGTCCACTGCTCAGGTCAGTTGGAGGTAAGACCTGCAGTGGATTAGCAGCATGGGTAGTTCCGGTTCTCCAGGCACACAGGGGGTCCCTTGAATGGCAGCACGCAGCAGCGGTCACAGGCAGGAGGTGAAAGATTGGGCGCTGAACAGCGCATACCGCGCTGCGGGGGGAGAGGCAGCGTTTTATGTGCAGGATGGTCCGAGCGCCTCCCCTTCAACAACGGCAGCTGCAGGTGGCACTGTGCACCCTGGGCTTGGTGGCCCACTGCTCAGGTCAGTTGGAGGTAAGACCTGCAGTGGATTAGCAGCGTGGGTAATTCCCGTTCGCCAGGCACACTGGGGATCCCTTGAATGGCAGCAGTCAGCAGTGGTCACAGGCAAGAGGTGAAAGAGCGTGCGCTGAACAGTGCATACCGCACTGCGGGGGGAGAAGCAGCACTTTATGCGCAGGATGGTCCGAGCGCCATCCCCTCATCAGCGGCAGCTGCAGGTGGTGCTCTGCACCCTGGGCTTGGTGGTCCACTGCTCAGGTCGGTTGGAGGTAAGACCTGCAGTGGATTAGCAGCGTAGGTAATTCTGGTTCTCCAGGCACACCGGGGGTCCCTTGAATGGCAGCAGGCAGCAGCGGTCACAGGCAGGAGGTGAAAGATCGTGCGCTGAACAGCGCATCCCGTGCCGCGGGGGGAGAGGCAGCGCTTTATGCGCAGAATGGTCCGAGCGCCTTCCCCTCATCAGCGGCAGCTGCAGGTGGCGCTGTGCACCCTGGGCTTGGTGGTCCATTGCTCAGGTCAGTTGGAGGTAAGACCTGCAGTGGAATAGCAGCGCGGGTAATTCCGGTTCTCCAGGCACACCAGGTGTCCCTTGAATGGCAGCAGGCAGCAGCGGTCACAGGCAGGAGGTGAAAGATCGTGCGCTGAACAGCTCATCCCGTGCCGCGGAGGGAGAGGCAGCGCTTTATGCGCAGGATGGTCTGAGCGCCTCCCCCTCGTCAGCAGTAGCTGCAGGTGGCACTGTGCACCCTGGGCTTGGTGGTCCATTGCTCAGGTCAGTTGGAGGTAAGACCTGCAGTGGATTAGCAGCGTGGGTAATTCCGGTTCTCCAGGCACACCGGGGGTCCCTTGAATGGCAGCAGGCAGCAGCGGTCACAGGCAGGAGGTGAAAAATCGTGCGCTGTACAGGAGATTGATTACTTATATTTTGTTTTCTTTATACAGCGAATCAATATGCATTAACCGTTATTAGCTGGTATTATTAGTAAGTATTTGATCTATATGTAGCCTCAATGTACTGATGAAATGCAACACTACAAATGGCAAGTGTTTAATGACTGTCGCCTTTTCTCAACAATAAAAATATTTATTAAAAAAAAGGAAAAGTTGGTTGTTTGTGGCAGGACATACACAAGTATGTTTGTTCCTTTAAAAAAAAAATATTTTGTATCTATGTTGTCGGGTGGCCAGGGGTTTTGGCTGGGGTAGAGTGGCTCTTGAGAGATTAACTGGCTTTAAGGGGAAATGTTTGCATGTTCCTGATGCTGGAGACCTAGGGTTAAATATACATTTTCTCCATTTTCTTTTATAGGACTTGTGAGGTTTGGACTGATTTGTTTATGTGTGGGGGGCATGTTATCTTTCCTCTCTATGCATTCCTCTCGGTTGCCCTCTAAATTCGCCTTCCCTGCCCACTCTGCATCAACCATCTTCTGCTGGACTCCTACCGCTGGAAGACAAATTGAGGGTCTTCGGAGTCTGCAGCTGGGCTTGGACTGGTAGATGGCTCATGTCCTGTAGGTAGTGTCTCCTCTGAAGACCCAACAATACTGTCATCCCTTGCCATGACTGGAAATGGGGATTCTATGGAGTGCAGGAGTTGTTGGAAGGTGTCATTGTCCATGGGGATAGGATGTCATCACCAACATGTGGGTCATCCAGGACCAGCTTCTGTACATGAGGTGTTATTTGTCCCTCTGCAATGAAATTGAAGTATGTCAATGATGATCTATGATATTTGTTGACATAATTAATTTGGGTTTACAAACAAAGCTTATTGAGTTTGTTTTATTTCACTTTATTTTACACATTGATGTGTAGAACATGTATCACTACAAGTAAATGCGGCCAAGGTACACTGATCTTGCCTTCCAAATGGTAATATCTTCACATTGTTCATACAACCACTGTGTGGCAAGGGCTCCTTTTTGAGCAATACCACACATTGCAAAACAGTTACGCAGCTTGCTGGCTGGCCCTGCTTGAAAGGGTGAGTGCAGTTAATGGCCCCATTTACCATCTAGCTTAGCTGTTTTTTTTGTTAAGGGTTACATTGATGTACTCTTCACTTAGTGGAGTGGTGTGGCTCACTGGTAAGAGGTGGCATGTGGTTCCGTGAATTCTGAACCTGTGTTTTAAATGTCATGATTCTGTTATGATTTTGGTAACAGCAAACCGTAAACAGTGAAGTTCAGCAAATACGAGTGTTTGCGTCATGTTACACCAATGAATTCACTGTTTGAAGGTTTCGTTCTGAACCCTTGGGTTCCATTTTGTGCATGGCAGCCATTTTGTGGTTGCCCTTTACATAGGCCCTGACTGTGGCTGAACAAGTATTTAGGACACATTCACCTTAGCTTGCGTTTGTGCTGACTCCTGCATGACCTGGCGAAAGCTGACTCTATTGCCTTAGGCCGACCTTGCCAAGCCAGTTCCTGCCCTTTAGCTGATCAAGATTAAGGATCAGAGATGGACATTGTAAATATTTATTACACACAAACATGTGTTATCCTATTCCTATCTGTTTCTGTTCCTGTTTTTATGGTCTATTTATGATGGGGAGGTGACCATTTTTATTATGGGTTTGTCCAGCTTGTCTAAAGAAGAATGTTGGTTTTGTCCGGTCTTTTTACCTTTGTCAACTGTAACCTTTATGAAACCCTGTAATTATAATACTTTGCCCATATCCTGCTAAATCCCCAAAGGCTACTCACCTGTTGCCTCTCTAGCTTTTTCATTTGTTTAGGAATGTGACTGGTACAACTCCCTTGCATGCCTAGGGCATAATAAATGGTATAAAAGGTCTGAGCTAAGACCATTCTGGAGACTGCCTCATTCAGTTGCTAAGGCTTCTATGGGACGTAGTCTCACTCATTTGAGTTTTAATAAAGATGTCTTTTCATATTTCAGCTTCTTTGCCAAATTCTTTGTTATATTACCCTGAGAATGAAAATTTCACTACTACAGATGGCGCCCAACAACGGAGGCATCATCAGAAGTGGCTATCTGGAGCAGCGATCTTGTCAGGGGACAGAAATCTACTTGGGAGAACAGGACAGTAATCCGCTAAGCAGGTACTCTGTGCACAGAGGTTCTGGGGGATTCTTTGTCTCTGCGGCCCAGTATATCTCTGATCTTTCTGACTTTGACTCTCCAAAAGATGTCACTCCTGACTGAGAACCTTTTTGGCGTAAGTATTTTTAAAAAAAGGACTGTTAGGTCATTTAGAACTTGGCAGTTAGAACTTGGCAGTTAGAATTTGGACAACTATTTGATTGGTATAGCTTTGATAGGTTTGTATAGGTTTGTATACGCGAATTGCAATTTGTGTAGGCAGGTAATGAAGAGACTTTTTCTCCATCTGCTTTAGTTGAAGTATAAGTGGGTCGCTCCCAGTCCTTAGTTCTTTGGTCCTTTGGTTCTTAGTTTTTGGTTCTTGGTTCTTAGTATTGGTCCTTAGTTTTATTTGAAGATTGCAATTTTCAAAAACCGAGGGTCTCGTACATTTGCGAGTGTATCGATAGAGATAGCCCCTTGAAGTTTGAAGCTCGGTTAGTGAGCGAAGATGCCTAATCGTAGCAAATTTGGTACTTGGTTTGGTTTTTGTTACAACAGGGATTCCCGATTGGAGGATTCATGTCTGATACCTCCGATGGGAACTCCAACTTATGAGCTCTATTCTAAACACGGCGTGGGCCCCATCACGTTTAATAAAGTATGGGTACGCTATTCTTGGAAATAAAGGTCTGTGAGGCTGTTTTCACAGTTTTTTGGAACACTATTGAGAAAAGTTTTCTTTTCTCTTGTAAATATGACTTACAACTAGTATCTGCAAACGGTTCTGTGAGTAAATTGCGACGGCGCTATTTATGAAAAATGGCTAAAGCGCGCTGTATTGTGTGTCCTGAGTGTTTGACCCCTTTCTGTTTATGTCTGAAATGAGCTCAATGTGTGTTTGTGGGTCTTCTTGATGTTTTCAGTCTGTTAAGTAAAATGTTGGTTAATTAATATTAAGTAGAAACTTAGAAAAAATCCAGAAATGAACCATGTGATGTGCTAAAATAGCTATATGTTGCTCTGTAATTTATAGAATGAGCAATTGTGCACATATACAAAACTGCCGTTAAATGCTTAAAGGATAAAATTAGAAAACACATTCAATAGATATACATAAGGCCCCAAAAACGAAATTATCTATTTTTGCAAAAAATAAATACATTTACAGCATTTTCCTTAGATGCATTGTATTAGATGTTCACAGGCAAACTTTTCAGCTGCAGTATATTTGATAGGAATGTTCATTCAGCCAGCACTTTCCCAGTTAAACACGGGTGGAATTTTGCATAACTGTCCTTTTAAATGAAAGTGGCTCAAAAATGTGACGCATTTCAAGTTAGGCTTATGCGCTTAGGCTAGTGAGTTAATGTGTCCAAAAATGATAGGCAAGGGATGCAGCTTGCTATTATATGTGGAATTATCACAAAAAAGGAATAATTGGTTTTTAAAAAAAAGAAAATTATTAATTATGGAGAAATTATTTGAAAAATAAGTGCCTTTCAAAAATCGTTTTTTAATATTTATAAAACTTAATACCTATACTATGACCTCCTAGCATTAAAATTTAATTTGAGTTATGTTGCACCGCTAAAATGACATTTGTATGTGCAATTTTCCCTTGACGCAGGAGCAAACAAGCTCATTTCTATAAAGTATAAGTTAATATTTTCAATGGCTGACTCATGGGTTGTGTAATCGACATTCTGGTAATGCATATTATGCAAGAAAATTGTAGGATATTCATTTTTTAATGCCTAAAATATCAAAGTCGATTTTGGACAAAAGCACTGTTTAAACTGCATTTTCTTTCATTCAGAGTAGCTTTTAAAGTGTCTCAGGCTTTAGTAAATGCATACATTTAGGTATAATACAAATTTGCAGGATTGTTCCCATTTGGGTTTTTTTTGTTTTTGTTTTTTAATGGCCCAGTGAGATCCATTTAAGGTTGATGAAATAAGTACCATTGCAACAAGCATTTATTCTAAAAACTGGTATGTGTGTTATTAGGTTTTGTGAATTATTCACAGTAAATGTAGTTTAATAAACTGGGAGTAGAGATAATTTTTAGCGCCTAACAAGGAGAAATTATTTTTCAAAATAGAGTGAATTATTGCAGGTTAGGAGGAATTAGGAAGGCCTACTGTCTTTGACAGATTCAGAGTGGCAGAAGCTGGGAGCTGCAGAGGCTGGCTCAAGCCGCGCTGAGATGCTATCTTTTGTTTCCCTGTAAACAATGGAGAAGGCTATCATGTTGACATTTGTGACCTTTTAATTTAGGGCCTTGTCTCTGTGGAATGCAGAATGACCTTGCTAAACAGGCCTCTAAAGGTGGGGTGTCTGGTTTCTCCATAAGAACATCAATACAATTAAAGAACTTAATTCCAAAGGGAAAATATAAAAAAAGGGTTTCTTTTGAACGTCCCAACATCATGTTAAATGCCCTGCAGAACTGATACATTTGTGTCTCCGCTCTAAAAAAAAAAAATATTAATGCCTGCTAGTTGCTTTTATTTGACAGAAAACGAAGTGTTGCATTAAGTCTTAGACTGAAAATAAGATGCAGCCCTTTTCTAAAATTTTGAAGGCTACATGCCTAAGTGAGAACGATTTGCCAATTAAGAATTATTTTTCACAGTGGAAATTGTAGGTGCCAAATTAATATGGAGTGTCAGTGTAACAATTTTTACTTTTAGAAAGGTAAAACTAAGGTGGCTTGATGTTGCAAGGTGACTGACAAGAGGGTAACAGTTAAGTAATGGAAATTTATTTTTGTGTATTTGGT